>NC_090022.1:271172675-271772675 GCF_037176765.1 Anolis sagrei
GGCACCATTGCTATGTTCATACTTGCTTCTAAAACAGTTTAAAATTGTCTGGACGTGTCATTCTTCAGTACCCTGCTTGTTAGCACTGCAGAACCTTATCCCCTTGTGCAGCTGCCTAGATTTTAAGGTGGGTTTGAGAGTGAGATTGGGAGATGGCGTGCGACCACTTCCTTGTAGTTACATATTTGATTCTGGATATTGACCATCCACTATGCTTTCTCCTACTTCAAGTTTCAGGTTCATCTCATATACAAAGAAGTTTGGAAGTTTAGTTTAGAAATTGAACTGAAACCAAATTGTTACTCATTTATATTGGCCAAGTTCAGAAGGTACAAGTGGTTATAGTCTGGGCAGGAACCTATTGTATCTACTTGTCATGTAAGTGTTAAAGATGAAGATCCTCTCAAAAAAGGAAGAAGAGGCAACCTCAAATTAATACCAGCACTGTTGAATCTACTGAGATTGCAACACAGACTTTTAGATCTTGGATACAATTGGCAAATTTGTCAGTTTTGATTTCTCCTGAATTAATTTTTTTCAAAATCTCATTCTTTCTACCTGGTATACTGTATTTCACAACATCTAAGGGGCCATTGAATGTAAGATGTACCCTCTTTTTGAAGCTTTAATGTAAGGAAAAAACAATGTTCTTAGATATTTTTAAAGATTTTCCCCTGCATGTACCAATCTAAATGTCTCCCATTTTAAGTCCCTTAAATGGGGAAAATGTGTCTGAGATTCGATGAAATATATGGTATAAGAACGGAGAATTTAGGGTAAATCTTGGTTATGGCCTATAAAGCCTTAAATGGCTTAGGCTTGGGCTATCTGGAAGCCCATACAAGCCTCCTTAGCTCTTAAAATATTTGGGTGAGGTCTTTTCCTCCATCCTCTCACCCTCCGCCGGATCGTTGGGTGAGTACACAGGAGAGGGCCTTCTTGGTGGCTGCCCCCTATCTGTGGAATTTGTTCCCAAGAGATGCTTGGTTGCTTTCATTTTTGCCGGAAGGCAAATACTTTCTTATTTAAACAAGCCGTAGTCTTTCAATTGAGCTCCTGCTGTTAGCCCCAGCTTCTGCCAACCTGGTAGTTCAGAAACATGCAAATTGAGTATATCAATAGGTATGGATCCTGCGGGAAGGTAATAGCACTCTATGCAGTCATGCTGGTCACATGACCTTGGAGGTGTCTACAGACAATGCAAATGGAGATGAGCACCACCCCCCAGAGTTGGACACAACTAGACTTAATGATAAGGGGAAACCTTTACCTTTACCTAGACTTTCAATTGGTTGAAATAGAAGTATTGTGCTGTTTTAAAACATACAATATGTTTTAAGTTGTTTTAATTTCAGTTACTGTTTTACTGTTTTAATTAGATTGGTTTTTAAATGCTTTAAAACCTTTAGTGCATTATAACATTATAGCTGTTTTAATTTGCACTGTAAGCTGCTTTGAGTCCCCCTTTGCCAGGCTTCCTTATCTGCTGTGTTGATATCATAACATAGTACTGAATGGCAAATTTGTTTTGCAGATGACTGCACTACGCCTTGATGCTGAACAAGAATTAGCAGATTGTTGGGGCTAAATGTTAATTATGATGGTTATTAGTGCTCTATGCTTGCACAGAAAAACAAGAGGAACTGACAAGCTGCATGGCCATGGGCACGCCTGAAAGCGAGGCAACTGAGAGAACTAGTTGGACATTGGAGGTAGTCCTGCAATCCTAAAAATCTGGGTCAGAGGATTCCTGGGGTTTGTATATGTGTATGTTATGCAGTTTTCCATTAAAAATAAAAGCTGGCCTATGGAATCACTCCGAGATATAGGACTGTCTGAGGCAAAAGCTGAGATGGGCATTTCACGTGCAGAAGCAAACTAGGTGGGCATTCAAAGTTTCCTTTAGCATCGCAAAGGGGTAACCCCAAGGCCAATGAGCAGTTTTAAGAGATGCCAAACAGACTCTGGGGGTGTTCTGTCTTCCAACAAAAGGGAACAGCCACAGGCTCAAGAGAAAAGGCCAAGGAGCTCTCCCTTCTCCAAGCATCTCCCTTCTTTGATGGTAGGGCTGGCCTTGCTGATCTAATAGGATTCTTGTTGAGAAAAAGGTGAAATGGAATACTTTTTGTACTCCAGCCATATCATCCTGCATCTGAAATATCTTTGTTGAGCTCCAATGTGTAAGAGAGGAAAGACAGTAGGACCAAAAATTAAGAAGAGATTTCCAAATTACTATGGAATCACCTTATTGCATCCAAACACAGGGTGTCATCTTGTTGACAATATATGCCAACATTGCAGAGAAAGGAATTCACGACTTCTCTCATGCAGTGTTGCCTTTATTTATGTCCTGACATTTTTCCAGATTGCGACTGGCTCTGCACTGTAGAATTAATGCAGTTTGACCCTTGAGCTACCGTAGCTCAATGTTTTGTAATCCCGGGAAGTGTAGTTTGATGAGACACCAGCGCTTTGGGGCAGAGAAGACTAAAGACCTTTTAAAACTATAACTGTCACGATTCCATAGCACTGAGCCATGGCAATTAAAATGGTGTCAATGGTGTAGAAATGCACGAAATAAATAATAATAAAATAAATAGATGTACCCTGGGGACTCAATGCAGCTTTAAAAATGCTGAAATTTACAATGAAAACACATAAAGCTAAAGCATACAGAATTAAGATTAAGACAATATTAAACAAAAATCATTTAAAATCATACAAAAGAAGTACAACACTAGGAAAATCCCCTTCTTGATTTTTTTTAAAAAACAACCAGTTTCCATCACTTGCTGGGAAAGAAAAGTGACTTAAAGACATACAATCCCAAATGGACAGGGAGTCAAAACAGGTATTCTTTGACCTTGTTTACGAATTCGTATTGATTATATTTGAGGATTAGTGTTCATTTCACCCCTCACTTTATGGACTGATACTGATTGCAATTGTTTATATCTGCAGGCACTGCTACATTTTACTGATTTTTAATCTAGTTGGATTTGATGATTTTATGGAGTTATTGGTATTGTTTTGTGAAATTGTTATGCACTTATTGTATTCTATGTGTTTGCACCTTGAGTGTGTTGTGAGCTACCCTTAGTCCCTCCGGGGACATGGTGGGGGTAGAAATAAAGTTTATTATTATTATTATTATTATTATTATTATTATTATTAGATTAAACAAGGCAAGTCCAGAGCAAACAAGATCACTCTGCTGGCTGTTATATTGGATCACATGTCAGACACTTCCCAAGTATCTAGGACTGTGTGATGTATCGGCGAATAATGTGTGCAGATCCCAGTAAGATGGCCTTCTAGCTGATAGATGGTAATTTTGTCAGTGCTGATTGTGTTTAAGTGTTGGCCAAGGTCTTTAGGCACTGCACCCAGTGTGCCGATCACCATTGGGACCACCTTAACTGGCTTATGCCAGAGTCTTTGCAGTTCGATCCTTAAATCCTCATATCGTGTCAGTTTTTCCATTTGTTTCTCTTCAATCCTGCTGTCACCTGGGATTGCAACATCGATGATCCATACTTTGTTTTTTAACACAATTGTGAGGTCAGGAGTATTATGCTCCAAAGCTCTGTCAGTCTGAATTTGGAAGTCCCAGAGTAGTTTGACATGATGATGATGATGATGATGATGATGATGATTATTGAGTCTTTTGGTATTACAGTTTAAGCCTGGAAAATGTGATAATAGAGCCTGGCAAAATGATACCCCGTATTGTTCTGGGTATGTACAAAAGTACTGCTTGGAAGCTTTAGCAATTGTTCTAGGAAGCACAGAAAAAGCAAAAGCAGGCATTCTGCCATATGCTGGCCTTTAAAAATGAGATCCATTAATTCAGGCCACAGAGAGCCTTCTCTCATGTCTATATCGTTTCTGAGAAATGCTTCTACACTCGAAGAGTGTGGATGAGGTTAAAAGGCTGCAAAATAAATTCCTGTGTCAACAAAATTAATGGTTCCAAGAGCCATCTGGTGGTTATCCTTAGTCAATGATAAAAATACAGATGCTACTTGCTTTTCAATTCAAAATCCTCAAAATAGAGATATCTTTATTGGTCCAACAAACAAACAAACAAACAAAAACAAAAAAGAAAAACAAAACAAACCATGGAAGATTTCAAAGCTTCATTGGTATTTTTGTTAGGCAAAGATGTAAAAGATCATATAGCAGAAGAAAAAAATGACGTTAGAATTACAGGCCTACATTTTGTCTTAAGATATTCTTCTGTTTATCAGTTAAGATGATCTAAAGCTCAAATCAAGGAAAAGTCTCCAATTCTTGGCATATATTATTCTAGCCACAGTTGTCAGAAAATTAAAAAAATCTCTTTATTCTTATCTTCTTCTATCTCTAATATTCCAAATAAAAAAAATATTCAGGTTCTCTTCGAATTTTAATTTTTAACATCTTCTGTATGGCTTCATTTATATCCTTCCAAAAAATTTCTGCTTTTGGGCAAGTCCACCAGGTATGAAAAAAGGTTCTAATTTGCTGTTCACATTTCCAACATTTGTTGGATGCGCCCTTATAATATTTAGATATTTTATGTGGTGTAATATACCATTTATAAAACATTCTAAGGCAATTTTCTTTCAGATCACAAGAATATGTGTATTTAAGTCTTTGATTCCATTTCCCCCCAGTGTTTCAAATCTATTTGATGGCCAATATTTTGAGCCCATTTATCCATGCATTCTTTAATCTGTTCTTTTTCTGTTGTCCCTTCTAATAGTTTTTTATATATATATTGGTAATCATTTTATTTTCTGTCTTGTTGCTTTAAAGAATACAATAAACACTGATTTTTGATATCAATTATTTATTTAATGCAAATGAAGTCAGGTCAAATGGAAGATTATACTACAGTTCAGTAATCAATTTCCCTCCAAGAATATATTCTAGAAAAAAAGTCTTGAAAGTTATCCCAGTTCTCAACTCTTTTTTAAAAATACAGTTTAGTGTCATTTTGTACCAGAGTGGGAAACTTTTCCATGGTGAGATTCATATTTCATTACTTTGAGCTTATTCTATGCAAAATTCTCAGGCGGGGGGGGGGGGGGGGTGGAGAGGTAGAGAGGAGGTTGTGCATAAAACAACACTTCCTGTCTGAAAATGCCATGTCTAAATTTTGTGCAAAATAGTTCTGTTTTTTAATGGTTCAGTTTTCCAAAATATTCTCAGAATCTTTGCTAAAGTTGTTAAAATTATTTGATGATTCCTTTGAGAATAAAACCCGATCCTATGCAGTGTCAGTAAGCTCTGTCAGTAATATGTCTCGTTGCTCAGAAGTTGTGGTTGTCCTGAGAATATAGTCATTTTTGGAATCTCACAATGATAAATTTTTTTTCCTGGAATGTAGCTATTCTCAAAAGGATTATTGGTGCCAAAGCTTTCCTGGATGAACTTAGTTATGACAGATGAACTAATGTGTTGTACACTGAATTGACTGAATGCCTTTCTTCCTGTTTGTGTGTCTGAGCATTCTTTGCCTAAGGAAACTATGAAATCCATGCGGTTGCCATAAGTCAACAGGTGACTTCAAGGCATACACACCCACATGTGTTTTTCAAGCACAGCTCTGAAATATTGCTCAATGGTACCCTCTTGTGTTTGTCTCGAGCAATTTCTATCAGATATTTTGCCAGATATATAGGTAGGTTAGTCAGTGACTTTCTCATAATTTTCTAACTGAAATTGTATCTTTACATTTCTTTTAAGGATAATTAAATATTTAGATTACACTGGTCAACACACATTTTGGTGCCTCAAATGTTAAACCTGTTTCTGGGTATATTTAACCAAAACTGGCACTAGTTTCTCCCTATCAGCTCTAATTTTTGAGACGCAGAACATGTGCCATCTACCAGTTGCCATCAACTCACCCATAGAAAATCATGATAACCATATCTAAGAAACTAGAGTCGATGTGGTCTGTCTGATTCAATTTTTTAGGCCCAGGAACAGGCCTAAAACTGCCTTTTAAAGCTGCCTTGAGTCCCAGGTAACATCTACACTTTTTCACAAAGACACATTACTGCCAGTTTCTAGCCATATTTACTAAAAATATGGAAAAATTCCTCGACTGATTTGAGCTATTCCAAGGCAAATGTGCATAAGCTTATCCTCTCAATAATATTTACAGAGAGATTTTGTTTCCCTCAGGAAATCTGAATGCAAATGTGTGGGTCTGAGTTTCTTATGTTGATGTTCCAGTTCCTCATTGCAATATTGGAAACCCGAATGCAAAATAGTTACCTAGAGTTGTAATTCTATGATGACCTCTTGCTTTCATGAAGGACAGACACAGTGTCTTAAGAAATAACTATTTAAGTGTTAAAACATTAGATCCTCTAACCCGTCATTTCATAAGTAATAAGAAGAGCTCCTTCCTTGTGGTTCCTGGAAAGTAGAGGGCCATGCCATCAAGCTCCCCACAATAATGTGGCAAGTACTTGGAAATATGTGCCTTTATTATGATTTACTTTTTTTTTTACAAAAACTAAAAACAGAAGTTCATAGAACTAATTGTGATATGAAAATATATAATTTTAGGCAATGCATCTTTGCCAAATTCATTTCCATCTATGACACTGCCCAAATGCAATGCCGTATCACTCCTCCTCCATTTCCTCCTGTTGTTACATTGATTTCTCAGTCTACCAGATATTACAGACTGGAAATTTAGGCTATCAATGATTTGGATTTTATCCAGGAATTGAGGCATCCATGAAGTCATCAGATACTGTGGGATGTTTTAAGTAGTATCGCTTGTTGCAATTGTGCTGTTTTAATCTTGTCTATGTTGAATTAATTCAGAAGTTTTACCTTCCTTTAGGCGATTCCTCATTGTCCAAGTAGGATAATCCTCCAGGGTGGCTCCGTAGGTGACTATGGAGCCCTATTCTTGATCTGCATCATCTCCCGCAGTGAGGGCATTGGTTTCCAGGTGGAAGGTGGTACCAGTCAGGGTTGGCTTGACGCACCTTCCTCTTGGCATGTTTCTCTCTTTCACCCTCCATTCGCACCTCTTTTGCAGCACTGCTGGTCACAGCTGACCTCCAACTGGAGCGCTCAAGGGCCAGGGCTTCCCAGTTCTCAGTGTCTATGCCAGAGTTTTAAAGGTTGGCTTTGAGCCCGTCTTTAAATCTCTTTTTCTGCCCACCAACGTTCCATTTTCCATTCTTGAGTTCAGAGTAGAGCAACTGCTTTGGGAGACGGTGGTCAGGCATCCGGACAATGTGGCTGGTCTAGTGGAGTTGATGGCAGAGGGCCATCACTTCAATGCTGGTGGTCTTTGCTTCTTCCAGCACGCTGACATTTGTCCGCTTGTCTTCCCAAGAGATTTGCAGGATTTTCTGGAGGCAGCGCTGATGGAATCATTCCAGGAGTTGCATGTGACGTCTGTAGACAGTCCACGTTTTGGAGGCATGGTTTTAGTAGTTCATTTGGAAATGCTCCCAGTGCACTTGAATCACCATTTCTTTGTTTTCTCAGAAGCAACAGATACCTATTTTCAAGATTCAACATTTCATAATATTTAATTCTCCTTACCTTCAATCTTCTGTCCTCCAAAATGACTATTTTTATAATTTAAGATTTTTCTTTGAATTGTTTCTCAGTCCCTTTGGCACTGCTGCTGTTACTGATGTTAAAATAAAAGGTATGGATAGAATGCTAACCTTTAGTGCATGGTGTCACCCTAAGATAGCATATTCTAATACAAATCAAACGATGATGAAATGAAGGCCCTCATCAGATGTAGGATCCCTATATACTTTTAAAACAGTTTAATGATGGAGTCCCACAGAGCCAATCATATGATGCAGAGCTATGTCTATCTGTTTCTCATGGGACTCCATCTTAAAAAATGTGTTTAAAGTGTGTAGAAACTGAGCGGTTGGGTAGCAATTTTCTACATTGTTCCTGTTTTGCACAGAAACTGGTAAAGAGATGGGAAGTGTCAGATTCCCCCATGTTGGATCATTTTAGTAACTTTTTGTGTGTGTCAGGAGTGACTTGAGAAACTGCAAGTCTCTTCTGATGTAAGAGAATTGGCTGTCTGCAAGGACATTGTCCAGGGGATGCCCAGATGTTTGATGTTTTACCATTGTAGTGGGAGGCTTCTTTCATGTCCTCACTTGAGGAGCTTTAGCTGACAGAGGGAGCTCAACCCGTTCTCCCTGAATTTGAACCGCTGACCTATTGGTCAGCAGTCCTGCTAGCACAAGGGTTTAATCCATTGTGCCACTGGGGGCTCCTTAGTGACATTAAAGACTGGACGACTGGACGATGCGACTGGAAAATGATTTTAGTTAGGAGACACTGGGGATTTATGTTTTACTTGATTTGTACTGTTTTATATTTTATATGCTAATATTTTAAATTGTATTTTATATTGTTGGGGGCATCGAATTGTGCTGACTGTAAACCGCCTTGAGTTGCCTTTGGGCTGAGAAAGGCGGTATATAAATGCGGTAAATAAATAATAAATAAAGAGTGGACATTCCTGTGGGTGGTCTCAAAATGAGCTTCAATGCTCCTTTTTTCATCATTAATCCTCTTGCATGAAACTTCTATGATAATTTTAAAAAATATTCATTTTTTAGGAATTGCACAATTTTGACATATCACCACTTTGATGTATCCCCACCCCCCTTTTAGACCCAGATTTTCAAAGTTTCTCTTTTTCAAAAAAGAAGAAAGTGTTATGTGAAGGGACTACACTTACCCATGTGATAGCTCAGAATGTGGAAGATCACAGTAGAAATGGTCAAAGGTACATCACGTATGATGGGAGTGAATATATTATCTATTTTCCTTATAAACGGAACAGTATAATAAGAAGACAATTCCCCCTGCTTCCCACCCCTGCTTCATGGGATGAGGTCCTAAGTTCCCCTGCAAATGTAAAGCTTGGGTAAGACTTGCTACACAATGGCTGGAACCTTATTGAGGTCTTATGTGTACATAAGTTCCCCTATGGAAGTAGTTGAGAATTTTGGTAAGGTGTGGAATGCCCATTCATGGTTGCTGAAGCAGAGTTGTGTATGTAGTGCCATTGTGTACAATGAGTATGGATTACTGCATGAAACACAGAAATGTACATTGGACATTCAGTAAAATTTTGCCATTCAGTAAAATGTTGCAAAACGATGCTGTATCTTCTTGATGTAGCTGTTCAGCCACAATGATGGAATTTGTGACAATGCAGCCTATTTTACTTATGTTTGAAGGGGGTTAGAGAACTCTTTGTTGGATCCTGTCTGATATTTGAAGAGTTTTTCAGTCCAAATTTGTTTAAAGATTAAGAATGCTACCAAGGGTAACAGCTGGGGCCTTGAAGCTAGTGCATCAGTTGTTAAAACTTGGCAGCAGACTGAGAAGGTCCATAGATCATAGACATCCCCACAATGGAGAGATGACATTGTGTTTCCTTTTCAGTTATAGCCATTATTACTAAATGAGCAGATTAACCTTTGAGACAGACTCATGCATACTTGCATTTTTTTTGTATTATCGATTTTAACATTCTCTTCAATCTTGCACCGTGATTGCTGGTGGATTTTAATTTGAACTTCCAATCAACTACTCAAGCACTGAGTTCCTTGGGCAGCTTCTAAAAAGTTTAGACTAAAATTTGGACTGGATTACCACAACCATTCCATCTCATGAATTCATTCTCCATTTTACAAGAGTTATAATTCTGGGAAGCAGCAGTTGCTTCTGCAAGACAGATATGGCATACATGTGGACAGAGGGAAGTAGACTTAGATCACTTTCCTGGTCACAGTGGGAAACAGAGAGCTCTTCCAGACCAGCCCTATATTCTAGGATCTGATCCCAAGTTTTCTGTTTATTGAATTTTGCTATTGCTTGTTGGTACTGATGTTTGTTCTATATATTGCTTAATGTTTTTATTTTGTTTTATTTTTTGTTATTATTTTGTTATTATGCATTTTAATGTGTTATGTTTTAACTGTATTGCTGGGTTTGGCCCCACGTAAGCTGCCCCAAGTCTCTTCAGGGAAATGGAGGTGAGATATAAAAATAAAGTTGTTGTTGTTGTTATTATCCCAGATTATCTGCCAGTTTAATGCAGGAAACCTGGGATCACATTCTGAGATACAGGGCCTGTCTGGAAGGACCCAGAGACAACTTTTTACCTTCTGAAAATACAGTTGGTCTTCCACATTTGCAGATTTGAATCTTTGCAGATTTGATTAATATATTCTCTCTAGGAATCCCCAGGTTTTCCACCATGACTGTATGACCATCTTTTACCATAGAATTTGCTTGTTTGGTTGCATGCTGCAAGTCGCTTCTGGTCACTTCTGGAGTGAGAGAATCAGCCGTCTACGAAGATGTTGTCCAGGGGACACCCGGATGTCTTGCAATCCTGTGGGGAGGCTTCTCTAATGTCCCCTGGTATTAGCTGGTATTGCACCACCTGTTTAGCTGGTATTGCACCACCTGACATCTGTCAGGAAGTAGCAACCAATAGTGAAAGGACCAAGGCAGTGACATCTCCGGCCCACCCCCTGTTTGGGTATCAGCCAGCATGTCAACGACTTAAATCAAAGAATAGTTTTTGAAGATCTACAGAGACACTCGCTGGAACACTTCAGCAAGCTAGAGTCCAAAAGTGGCAGGCTAAAACCTGGAATCTCAATCAGTGGCTGATACCAAATGAGAGACTCCCTCCTACACACACAGAAAACTGGGTGACTTGGAAGGCGCTGAACAGACTGCTCTGGCACCATGAGGTGCAGGACCAGCCTTAAGAAATAGGGCTACAAAGTGGAATCCACGACATGCGAGTGTGGAGAAGAGCAAACTACAGACCACCTGTTGCAATGCAACCTGAGCCCTGCTACATGCACAATGGAGGACCTTCTTATAGCAACACCAGAGGAACTCCAAGTGGCCAGCTACTGGTCAAAAGACATTTAATAGAATGCCAAGTTTGCAAACTTTGAGTTTTGTTTGTTTGTTTGTCTTTTTAAAATACAATACAACTGTTCGGTTCACTCCTGACATGATAAATAAACAAATAACCATAGAGTTGCACTGGAAGACCTAGAGTCCTAGAAATATTTTTTTCAAGGCATATGTAAATCCTTTAGCGTGATTCTGTGATCAACTTCCAGCAGAAATTGACCATAGCACTGGCCTGGAAGGCCTAGAGGTTTTTAGAGAGTCATTTTCTCAGGTAAAAAAAGATGTCTTTTTGTTTGCATTGTTTCACTTTTGCAAGGATCCTATGCCCCTAACCTTAACAAATGTAAAGATTTTCATGACTACTACCACGAAAACCTTCGCTTTAGCTACTTTCTCTGAATTTAGTTGGAGTATTATAGATAATGGATCCTGCAGTCTTAGCTCTTATGAGAGCACACTTGTGAATTTTAGACTAGTACAAAAGAGTGGCATGAAATAAATTGCATTTACCACATATATACATTAGGGGGCTACCTAATGCAAATATTAAACATACTGGAAACAAACCACTCATTCTGCTATATTGCTCAGTTGGTTTAAAAATGAAGGCTAGCTTTGAAAGAGAAATCTAATTTTCCAGTGAATGTGGGTGGGCTTGCTTTGCTGTGGTCTCTCTCAGTGCTGCAAGAAGGATTGAGCAGATGGGTCAAGGCACCCATTGAATTTCTCACAACATTCCAGGCTAGACTGAAGTAATACCAAGTTACTGGGAGTACAAGGTATAACTGTACTGGTGACAGATGGGAAAGGATGCAGAAAAAGAAATAGGCAAAGAAAGTGTTCTCCTGTTCTTTTTGGCTGAATGATGACACATCATGAAGGTGAATTCAAGGGCATCTCCTTCCCTGCAGAACAAAGACCAACTGCTTTTTCTGTTAGAAATAGCAACCTTCTCAAGCCTCCACTGGCTGTTTGTTATATATATATATATTGTATGTGTGTATTGGTTTATATATATATTGTATGTGTGTATTGGTTTGCAATTTTATCTAACCTCTTTGTTGTGGGAGAGGCTACAGACCATGTGTTCAGGTCTGGACATGTTTATTTATTTATTTATTTATTTGCTGCATTTGTTGACCGCCGTTCTCAGCCCTAGGGCGACTCACGGCGGTGTACAACATATAAAAGGCAATTTACAAAAGGCAATAACAAAAAACAACATATCCACAATACAACAGTTATATAGTTACACTAAATAATCCGCTCCGTCTCATAGTAGAATCGTACCAATCTCATAATCCATATTCCGTTCCAGTCGTCTTTACCAAATTATTGTAGCACTTAATTAAATGCCTTCTCAAACAGCCATGTCTTTAGGTTTTTACGGAAAGACATAAGGGAGGGCGCCTGTCTGATGTCTACAGGGAGAGTGTTCCACAGCCGGGGGGCCACCACCGAGAAGGACTAAGACTCCATTTTTAGTTTGTAGAAGCCATTAAACTCTTAGAGAGAGTAGAAGCCATCTGTATGCTTTTAGAAGTCAGTGTGTGTTATGCTTTGGATTATGGACTATTGTTTCTAAGGAAGGTGCCCTGTGTTACCTTCACAGAGAAACTACTTAAAATCCTATTGTAACTGGATTCATAAACAAAGTGCCTGTATGCTTTATACATGATTTTTGTGAGTAAACCAACTCTGTTACTCTTGACTGTTGATTTGGTCTCTTGAGAGCATGATTTGAAGACAAATATTTTAAAGGAGATTAGATGCTTTGGGCCGCTAAAACAGCACTTCTGAAACTCTGCTATATGTATGTATGTATGTTTGTGAGCAGTGGTTTTCCAAAAAGTTATGAATCCCATTTTCCAAATGGTTATGGAGAGTCACATTTTCCAAGAATTTTCACCCCTGAATTACTTTTCCCCTTTCTCTTCCCCATCCCTTGCCCCACCACTCATAAAAACTTCAAGTTTTCTACAAGGGTGGGAAAACAATTAACCAATCTAGCCATTCTGCACAATTCATGATTTTGCAATGAAAAAGACAAACCTCTCCACCCTTTAAAATTAATTGGTCTAATGCTGGTGTATTAAAATCACCACCACCAACACCATCGTCACCTAGACATTGACATGATAATTTATTAATGATCAAAATGTTTCATAGTTAGCAAATTTTTTGATATTCCAGTAGGATGTCTTTATTAAACATAAGTAACAAAGGTGGCTGTTCTTAATAAATATACAATATGGAACAGTAATTTCAGAATGCGTTTTTGTGTCTCATGAGAAAGTATGAACATGATTAAGGATCATGGTGTTCTTTTATGATGGTGCATATGTTCTCAATTTCATACTGAAACTCAAAAATGATGCTTGCAATCATTTGCAAGAACGATCAAGCGCACAATGGTAGTTTGAGCAGCTAGATTAAAATTTTGTTAGAAGGAGTAAACCAGTTTGACTACATGTAGGTGTTTGCAGGTGGTGTGTGTGAAAGGGTGGAGAATATATTGGGTGAATACATCATACTCTTTTAAAAAAGCTAAACATCTACACTGGAATGTCATTAGAACAGCTTTTCAGCAATAAAAAACCCCATAACAATAAACATAACTCATAAATACAAACTGCTGCCAACATAAAACAACAGCAAGCATTGAAATGTCAGTGAGCAACAAAGAAAAATAGTTCCTATCCGAATAAAGGAAAACATTTAAAAATAACTTAAATAGTTCCTATTTGAATAAAATAAAACATTTTAAAATAACTTACTGGCTAGAGGAGGCACAAAGCGCAAAAATATAGTGCTCCCCCTGAAATAAATAGAAGAGAACAAAAAAGATACAGGTGTACATAACATACATATACTAATTTGGATTTATAAATTGAGCTTGAGAACTAATTACTATAATTCAAACAGAAATAATATCCCACTGTACTGGATAAAGACTATCACCAGGTGTTCAGTCTGCTATCCACATTTTGCTGATGGATAATTTGAAGACTGTTCTCCCTTTTTATGATTCCTTATCTTGAAATCAGATTAGGATTGAATGAATCAATGGAGGCTGCTGACTTTCATGTCAAGGATTGGAGAACCCCCTCAAAACCCTGCTTTGAACATTAAAAGAGTTTTCCAAGGTGCTGAATTGGTTTTGAGGATAGAATTGAGCACATCAAATAACTTATTAGATAGAAGTGGGTATTGCTTATTTTATTTATTTATTTATTGAATTTATGTCCCATCTTTTTCCTGAGATGGGATTCAGGGCATATTAAACTTCAAGAGTAGAGACTAACCATACCAGTCATCTTCCATAGCTTTGTAAAATATGAGAAAAAAAAATTGGAAACATAAAGGCAATGGGAAAAACAATCCATGAAATGGCAAGAATTTTATGAAATTGTTGGAGTGCTTGAGACAAAACTTTTAATTTTGTTTTTTAAAATTTTCAACTCATTTCAAGAACAAAGGAACAATGCTATAATGATTTGTTTTCTGGTGCTGTGATTTTCTACTCATTTCTTATTCTAGATGATTTCGTGCTGCTCTTGTCCCAAGTTTGGATGCTATTGGGAGGCTTGTTGTTGTTGACTTCATTCAATGTATTTCTCTTTGCAACCAGAAAATTGGGCTTTAACACTATGCTCAAAAACATGTTTAAGGAGAAGAAATGCTCCTGAGGAAGAACTGAATGTTGTGCATGTTGGGTTTAATAAAACCACCAATATGAAAAGCAGTAGCTGCAACCTCCTAGGGATAAATCCTTGCATCAGGTAATTGTCATTTATTAATTCTGTAGCACTGTATTATATTACATTTACTACTGACCAGATGTTATTTTATGTGGCACAAGGCTAGATAGCAGAAAGCTGAGCAAGCTAATCCATAAAATGCCATTTCACACATAACCATGAGGACATGGAAGTCTGACCTAATCCATTTTTAATTGAACATTGAAAAATAAAATGTTCAGTCTCAAAAGTAAACCTGTTTATATTTGATGATCCACATTGAGGACATGAAAACATACTTTGTGAATTTATTTGTTTTCATTCAGTTACAAACCAAGAGTGATCCTCAATTATCTAGGACTGGATGGTAGAAAGAATTATCTATCAGGGTTCAGCATTTCTTTCACCCAAAATCAGTGATTCCCAACCTTTTTTTTTTTTTTTTTTTTACCTGGGACCACTTTAATCAGGGACCACTTTCACCAGGGACCACTCTCCAACATTAATACCAAAAGGGTTACTAATCAGTTTTTGGTCAACTTTAGATTTGGGTTGGTTATTTGGGATGCTGCTTCAGAAAAATGCATTGGATAGCTCTATTTTCTAATGCAGAACATATCCCATCAAGTAGCTGTCACCTTCTCGACCACAGAAAACTATATTTAATAATCTAGAGCCGTGGACCTTATTTTAGGCCCATTGCCCACAGGTTGGGAACCACTGCCCTAAATGATAAAGTAGTTTAAAATTCTGAGATACTAGGATTCCTTGTATCTTGTGACTATTTTCTGCTACAGTCTTCTATAACTCTTATTTGCCTAGAACTCAAATATGTTATTTATTTGAACAGTAATTAACCAAATCCTCCAACTCCTACATTTACTCCTCCATGAGCTGGATGATGTGAGGAGTCACATCCACATTTCTGATGACAGTAGTATGGTTGTGTCTCTCATTGTTATTTGGTTTCTGTCTGAAACACTAGATAAAGTATTTCCACAAGTACCTTGGCCAGGAATCAGGTTTACTCTTCACTTGGAGAGGATGATGAACTGCAAAGCTCAGAGGCATTATCAGAGCCCCTGGAACAGTTTTTAAAAAGTAGGGCCTCCACTTTGACAGGCAGGTTGTCATTAATTTTGTCTACTTGCAGGTACTTGTAGAGAGGGAAAATTACTTTTCCCATCCATTATCACTGAAACATCAATAAATATGAACACTCTTACAAACACAATTTGCACTTAAACATGCTCTCCATGTGTTTAGTGAAGCTTACCCCCACGTAAGTGTATATAAAATTGATTGCAGGCAGCCATTATCAATCCTGAAAGGGTTTAATGACAGTCACAACCTTAGTATTATTCAGTGCTTCAAGTATTATTAAGTATACTTCTGATTGCTAATGATTGAAGGAGCTCATCTTGGGGTCCAATTTTGCTAGATCATACTGGGATGTGTGTGTGTGTGTGTGTGTGTGTGTATGGTCAGCCTCTTGCAAAGTTTTGGGGACCCACTGCCCTCTCATTCTGGGTTCCATGGCCAGCACTTCCAGCAGCCCCCAGAGGCACTTACTTTTTGCTTCTTTTTGCTCTTCATACAAGGTAGAGCAGCCATGGGCATACCAGCTGGTTGTTAGGAATTGTGGGAGTTGTAGTCCAAAATACCTGGAGGGCTGAAGTTTGCCCATGCCTGGGGTAGAGTAATGGTTCTTCACTGGGGTGCTTGAGTAGGGATTAGTGGGACCTACAACCTAAATAAGACAGATTAGACTCTTTGGTTGAGTATTCTACTACCATGATTCAAAAAGGTATCTGTTACTGGAGGAGAAACCTTCTGCATCATAATGATGAAACATTCTGCTAATGGCATACGTATGTGTAAGTCAACTTAACATCTGCATGTCTTTTTTGAATATGTCGGAGTATCCACCATTCTCAATGACAAAAGCCCACTACAATTTACTATAGAGTTACAGTACCATCACCTCCAATAACTATTCCACGCCTGGTATAGTGCAGAGGAGAAAGGTTAGAGAAATGTCTGGTTGTGACCTTTTAGCCAGATGTGAAATTGTTACATCATTTGCTCAGACTTCAGAGGACTCTGGCAGGCCCTTGTGAATGATATTACTATTCTGTGTATAATATGACCAACGTGTATTCTCCTACTTGTATTTAACAAAAGATGTTCTCTCTAGGAATTTTCTAGGTTCTCCAATGGTAGCTTCCAGCAGAAGATGTTCATTTCAGTGTATTTCACTTATGTTTTCCTGTTTCCATGGTGAGTTCAGGAATTTATTTTTTGTGGATCAGCAGTCATATTGTACAGCTATGTACAGCCCCCAGTGGTGCCAAGTGCTGAGCTGCTGAACTTGCTGACCAAAAGATCGCAGGTTCAAATCCAGGGAGCGGTATGAGCTCCTGCTGTTAGGCCCAGCTTCTGCCAACCTAGCAGTTTGAAAACATGCAAACATGAGTAGATCAATTCATACTGCTCTGATGGGAAGGTAACAGCACTCCATAAAGTCATGCTGGCCACATGGCCTTTGGAGGTGTCTATGGACAATGCTGGTTCTTCAGCTTAGAAATGGAGATGAGCACCAACCCCCAGAGTCGGACACAACTGGACTTAATGTCAGGGGAAAACCTTTACCTTTACCAGGACATAGGCAGGTGCTTCTTCAGTCCTCTCCCTGATCTCCACCAGGTTTAGAATAGTCTTGTGGACTGCAATAGTTTTACAGTTAAACTCTTCAAATAGGTGACTTCAAACATTCAGCATTACATCCTTTGTAAGATGCAATTCCATGCTTACAAAGAAAGCAATGATTTTTTCTTTTAAAGGTTTTTAGTTACATCTGTATTATTAGAAGAGATTTATAGAAAATCACTATTACACTATTGGATTTGTGAATATTGCCTCTCTCAAGTATTTATTGGATCATGCACACAGATTAAAAATAGATAAAGCAAGGGAGATGTATTTGTTGTACAGGACTTGCAAAAACTAGAAAACCCAAAGGCTTACAGGTAGTATTTACTTTCAACTCAGCACATGGATAATAGTGGTACATTACATGTGCAAACAAAAACTCCTATGGATATAATGACAAAGAGTTAAACAACAATACTCACCCAACAGCATTGTAAATATATATATGTATGTGCACATACACATATTTAGATATACAATTGTATTTGTTAGAGAAGGAGGCACGAGCTCCTGTTTGCAGAAAGCTGCTTTATTTATTGTACTGGACAATGATGACACCATCATTATATCATTATCATCATTCTGTGATGTTCTGTGTTGACTACTCAGAAACATAAGCATGACTAAATAATGTTTCCTGACCTGACCCCTTAATGGCTAACAGCCATCTCAGGTGAAATAAGCTGGCAATGGGGCACAAGAAGCATGATATTTTTTACTCCCTCCCACCAGTAAATGAGGCTGCAACAAGGAATTGTGATAGAGTCCTGCTTCTGATTGTTATTATGTCACTCACTGGTGAAAGGGAATTGGAAACATCATCCACTTTGCCTGGTATTGCAGCTGATGTGGCTGCTGGCTGTTAAAGAGCAGGAGAGGAGGCACAATATGCATGTCGTCTTACTGAATACAGAACCATTGTACATACATAACTCTGCGTTATAAATCTGTAACTGCAATACTGAATGCCAGCCAGGATTATATCCTGCCTTTGTCCCATTATGAGACCCAAAGTGGCCATCCAGTACTCTTCACACTAATTGCTGCTTGACTGCTGAGCCACAGCTCTTCTCCATTCAGTTTGCAACCTGATGACTAGGAACTGGAGAGATGATATATCTGCATGTACGTGTTCAGTGTACAAAAGTATCCAATGTTCAGTTCGTCATAGCCAACTTGTCCATCAGTTTCAATGGGAATGAATCATGACTAATGTGGGTTGAATGGGGTTTGGTCTCTATAGGGCGCCACTTTTAAAGATTCACCTGACTCAATGTTCCTCCACCCCATCTCTATATTCCTGCACATAGAAAACATGAAGCTGCCCAGCCCAGCCTAGACCTTTTTTCTTGACACACTAATATTCCTTTGGTATATATACCACATAGGTTGTCATCTTTAAAAATCCCAGATGCCTTCCTATAGTCCAAGGAAAAGCACTTTTAAAAACAGAAGCAAACTAGGATTAAACGAACAGTGAGCTTTCCTGTGCCTAAAATTGTCCAGGGGACCTAAAACCTTGCAGAAATACCTTCCCACATCCCTAGAGGGCATTGGGGAACATTTGGGATTATTTGCAGTGGGATATGTGAGTGTCCTAAGATAGTAAAGTGGTCTTCTCTAGCCTTCCACAGTTGCCTACTGGAGTGTAGAAGTTGGAAGTGGTCCGGTCCAGGGGCTGATAAATCAACTCATCTTCTAGTGAACTAACTTGGAATCAAACCACACAATACAGTGGATCAGTAACTGGGCTGACTGTGTTGGAAATAGTAACTTTCCAAGCCTCTGTTTGTAAATGTGTATAATTGTTAACCTATATTGTATGTACATTTTGGTTTGGCAGTTTGACTGTATCTCTTTGGTGTGGGAGGGGCTTCAGACACAAGACTCCGTTTATGTTACACAGTATGCTTTTAGACCTCAATGGGGTGGATACAGTTTGTCTCCTTTCAGACTTCAGTGAGTACAATTATACAGTTGGACTATATCGATATGCTTAAAGATATTGGACTATGGACTAGTATGCTGAATATATACAAGGAGTTTGTTAGTAAACCAGAAATGTTATTTTTATTTAAAAAAAGACTACTTTGTTTTGTGTCCTGAGTGCATGTTTTAAACAAGAGGTTTTTAACGGAGAGTAGATGGGCAATTTCGACTCCAGGGATATCCATGCCAGGCTTATCTTACCTCTCATATACAAGTACCCAGGCCATTCAAGACAATTTTATACCTACCTGCTACTTGTAGATACTAATTCAACTACAACCTACAATGTTGCAAAGTTTTGTGCAGCAGCATATAAAATTCGTCAAAGGATGACTGGTCCCAAAAGTTAACTGTGTATCCAGTAATCATCTTCTTTGGTTCTATAATTTGCTGTCCTGTGTATTGTATGTTTTTACCCTGTTTCCCCTTCTGATCCCTCATCCCCTATGGTGCTTCAGTACTTATGTTTACATTTTAAATGTACTAAATGTACCAAGTTTGTATGAAAATGTGATTTTTATTTCCCGTGCTGGTCTATGACCAAAATAAATTATTTGATTTGAACCCAGAACTTATGCAGAAGTTGATAGAAGTATAAATTGGGAAGTGATTTATTTATTTACTTACTTACTTACGATATTTCTACCCCGCCTTTCTCGAACCCGAAGGTAACTCAAGGTGGCCTGGAATGCGGTCCATAACTTACCTGAGAGTATATTTTACTGATTCATGAACGGTCCAGGATTTCCTATGAGTAAAGGGAAGCACATGCTTGGATTCTTCATCTTTTTGGGCTCCAATCATACTAAACTGAGAATTCGATTCACTGACCCCAGCAAGTTTGTTTTGAGTAAACATGTTTAGGAGAAAATTGTATGTCTTTTCACATGTTTTTTAGAGGCTCCTTCTAGCATGCATGTCAAAAAAGCCATTATGTTCAACGAGAATTGCGTTGTTTTTTAAAAGTACCAATACATGTCACAGATAGCCTTTGGTGTCTGTGCTTGTATATTTGGAAAGACACATCCGTTTTGTGAATGAGTCATAAGTAATGTTTTGATACAGACCTTTTTCAACATAATAGATGTTTGTAAAAAGTATTTTGCTTTCCACTATTTTAATGCTGAGATTTTGCAACAATCCTGGTGTCAAATCCATGTCCAAAATATTGCCAAGCAATATTTCACTGTGAGACTTCCAAGCTCAAATTACACGTTTCTTTAGAAGGGAATGAATAGCTTATAGCAGTGGTTCTCAACCTTCCTAATGCTGTCACCCCTTAATACAGTTCCTCATGTTGTGGTGACCCCCAACCATAACATTATTTTTGTTGCTACTTCATAACTGTAATTTTGCTACTGTTATGAATAGTAATGTAAATATCTGATATGCAGGATGTATTTTCATTCACTGGACCAAATTTGACACAAATACGCAATATGCCCAAATTTGCATACTGATGATGTTGGGCGGGATTGATTTTGTCATTTGAGAGTTACAGTTGCTGGGATTTATAGTTCGTCTAAAATCAAAGAGCATTCTGAACTTCACCAATGATGGAATTGAAGCAAATGGGCACACAGAACTCCCATGACCAAGAGAAAATACTGGAAGGGTTTGGTGGGCACTGACCTTGAGTTTTAGAGTTGTAGTTCACCTATATCCAGAGAGCACTGTGGACTCAAACTATGATGGATCTGGACCAAACTCGGCACAAATACTCAATATGCCCAGATGTGAACACTAGTGGGGTTTGGGGAAAATAGACCTTGACATTTGGGAGTTGTAGTTGCTGGGATTTCTAGTTGACATACAACCAAAGAGCACTCTGAAACAAGCCCACAATGGATCTGCACCACACTATCTACATGGCCAACATTGAATACTGGTGGGGTTGGGGGGTTGTTTTTGAATTCTGCGAGTTGTAGTTCACCAACACCAAAAAGGAAGAGAAGGACAGGCAGAGAGATCTTCAGCCTTCCCTGACAAAAGAATCCCTAAGACCATCAGAAATATGTGTTTTCTGATGGTCTTTGGTGACCGCTCTGAAACCCCCATCGTGACCCCCCCCCCCTTGCAGAATATTGTAGAAATTACAACATTTTTCAGGAAACTGACTTTCTTGGCAGCCTGTATATCGCTTTTTACAGAGCATGCCTCAGAAACGCATACAAACTGATCAAGAAACATTAACATTCTTTTGACTGAAAATAAGTTTCTTCATTGCTTTTATTTATAGCACAATCTTTTGGTGTTTTTTAAAGACACAGTTCTAGAAGTAAAATTGACATGCACTTGCAAGAAAGGAAACATATGGGCATCTCTTCTTTTTATAGTTATCTGATATAGGAAAAATAATTTAACAGAATCAGGAATAGAAGATTCTTGCACGACACTTGTTCATAGCATTTATATATGGTATATAAACATGACGATCAGACACTTAACAGCTACTAGAAATCGTTTAAATAAGCCACACAGTCTTCAACTAGCAGCAGCAGAATCTCACACATTCACAACACTTCTCGCTTCCACACAGGTTTATATACACTGAGTAAGTCATTAAATATTGCACTTATTGGCCCATGATCCCTCAGGTTAGAGGTGTTCAAAAATAGAAAACAAATCTATTTTTATAACATCTTCATGCAACATTTAAGACACTTCAGTTCCACAAACACTATTAAATAGTACACACATTCTGACAGTCCAACTGAATCACAACACAGTAGCTGACGTTACCAACAATATATTGAACAGGAATTACAGCACGGTTTCCATTTAACACTAGTTTGCAAGGTACATGTCAGGATTACCCACTGATGCTGACTGATCATGATGAGTGGTAAGCAAGCCCTAGGGAGGGCTATAAAATTGCTGGGAGGTTGGGGTATGTCTTCTCTCTCCTAAAATGCCAATTGGCTGTGTCCAAATAGCATGCCATCTATTCTGCTTCCTTTGTAAATGCAAATTCTACACTTTGTAAAATTACTGCAGGTATCTGTGAGTGTCAGAGTAAATTCCTGGCAGGTTCCACAATGCAATGGAGTTAGGAATCAGGAGACAAGAGGGGAAACCTGGGAAATGAATTGATTTCATTACAACAAAATCAATACATGAACTGAGCTGGTATGACAAATAGAGTAAAATGTTGGTCAAATGAATATTCCTGTGTGATACAATGAACAAATTGTAACCATCATAATGTAAAAATTCATTGATCTGACTTGTTATGGAAAATGTTGATAAACATTTCCTCTGAGTTGTAGTTTGGATTCAAGTTTTGCACATGGAAAACCTTGGCAAGGTCAAGATTTTCTTGTGGGTTGAAAAAAATAAAGCAAAAAAATGAGACCCCAATATTGACCTGATTGTCTGCTAGAAATAAGCCAACACTGGGCTGCTAAAGTTGCAAAGATTTTAGAAAAGTTACTGTTTTAGACTACAGCTCCTGGAATCCCCTAGCCAACCTGATAATGAGCAGGCTGGTTGAAGGATTTCAGAAGTTGCCACTCGTAAAAAGTAGCATTTCTCAGCTCTGATTATGGAAACTGGGGCCCTTCCATACAGTCCTATATCCCAGAATATCAAGGCAGAAAATCCCACATTATCTGAGTGTGGACTCAAATAACCCAGTTCAAAGCGGACATTGTGGGAGTTGATATTCTGGGATATAGGGCTGTGTGGAAGGGCCCTATGATGACTGAAACCATAACTCTCCCCAGAGGAGTCAAGTCAAAGTGAAGTGATCCACTCTTAACATCATAGAGTTGGAAAAGACCACAAGAGCCACCCAAGTCCAACCTAGTACAGTGTAATGTTATAACTAAGGAATGGGGAACTTTTGGCCCATCAGACATTTTGGACGACAGTTCTCAAATTCCATTACAATGTAGTAAAGCTGGGTGGGCTTGATGGAAATTGTAGACCTTAACAGCTGGAGAACTGTTTCCCCATCACTGTTCAAGACCTTCCACGAGTTTAAAAGCATCAACTAAATAATATGAGCCATGCTTTAATAGCATCTCTAAATTACCTGAGAACCTACAGCTTTTAGGTTTTCTAAAATAAAAAGAAATACAAACAATATGGGAATCTTACCACGTCTAGGAAACCCATTACATACTATGAACATCACTATCTTTTCACTTTATGTCCAGAAACTAAAAATGTAATTCCATGAATGAAAATGCTTCTCTTGGTGGAATTATGGTGAGGAAAATAGCCCTCTTTCATCTCTACAGCTCTCTGTGTACCCCAAACCACATCTGGAGGTCTAGTGAATATTCTGGAACTGGCTTTTGGCAGTGAAAAAGAGGGCAAGGGTGAGGGGGAAGGGAAGAAGTCTGGCTATGTTAGGAGCCGTTTGTTACTATAATGTTTAGTGTAGGTCTATGATTGCATTGGTTTATCTGAGAGAATACAGATGTCACAAGATTTGGCCCATAAAGATAAAATGACACCATCTTTACAGAGTATCTCTATTGAAAATTCAGCATGGAACAATCCAAAATGAAGCACAGATTTGTCATGAGGGCATAGTTTGAATGGGACCTATGCAAAACTTGCCATGCTCAGAGTGTATAACAGTGTTTGAATCATGCAAAATGAATGTGCATACCAGTACCTTGTGGAAAAAAAGAGCCCTAATCAACAAGACACTCATTTACACAGCGCCATCACATAAAACATGCTCATTGAAAACTAGATCTACTAAGTGTCCATGACTGACAAAAATTGTATCAAGAGACAAATTTTTCACCACTGTTAAAGTCTCCTAAACAAAAACACAACCATCCAACAATTCTGCAAGTTAGGATCAAACTCCAGTGAACATAGTGCACCATTAAATAGCGCTTCGTTTCTAAAATAAATAAGGTGCAGGCAGTACAGCTGGATGTAACAGAGCTGAGCCAACTGGGAAGAAAATCTAATCTTTTAGACTCATGCTCTGGAAAGGCCACAGAGATCTAGCTGTTCAGGTAGTTTCTCTATGCAGTAAACGGAGGGCTTATTCCAATTTATCTCAGGCAAAGGTGCAATTACCAGTTCATCTACAATCGAGAAGGTACTTTGACTAGGTTTTACAAAAGTTGAATTCTTCCATCCATGGCAAAGAATATTCAGGTAGTGAGCAGACACAAAGCTTGAGATAGATTTGTCTTAGGTGTCCAGAAAATGTCCAGCAATGAGTCCCAAAGGGGAGGAGTGGACTCCTGTATGGGTAAATGTGAGTATAGTCTTCACACTACACAAACAATCTCCTTCCCTCTAGCAAAAGATTTCAGGGGAGGATTTAGAGTTTAGTGAGACACTGGAACTCCCTGGCAGACATTACTAGATGCCCACTGAAACTACAAATCCTTGTATTCCACTAGATGGAATCATGGTATCAAAGTGCTGTAATTGTCTAGTCTGAAACAGACCTCACTGTTAATAGCCAATATAATACTTCAATTTGCCATGGCCACTTTAATTGAGGAGAAGATTTCATTTTTACCAGGGCTGCCTTTTTTTGAAACCTGGAAAAATATGGTGACCCTCTCCAGAAGGAATTGTATGAATCCTGCCTTAGACATGGATGATAGTACCTCAATTGCATTATACATTGGAAAGGCCCTACGTAAAAGCACAAGGAACAAACAGTTTCAGTAAGAGTTACATCACATTGCAGCTGAGAGAGATAGAGGAAATCCATTTCAACAGAAAGGCCAGGATAGGGATTCCATATTTTAGGACACCAAAAATCAGACGTAAAAAGTAGTCTTTTTTTTTCAAAAATAAAAATGCCATCCTGAATGAATGGCACTCCAAAAAATAGGCACATTTGTCAAAGTTATAGAATGAGCTATTTCATGTAACTTAAAAAATGAATTTAACAATTTCACCAATAGGATGTATTACCATAGTACTAGATAGGCTTCATTAGCGTTGTGTGCTTGTCTATGTTACAGCATTCAAGACATGTATCTTATCCAGTTGCCTATGTGTGAAACTTCATAGGCGTACAGGAAGCAAAGAGAAGCTTGAGACAAAGGAGTTTTGCCCTATGAGAGGAATTTCTTTACCAGTAGCCTGGCTGTAATTGCATCCCCATGTGGTGATAGTTCAGCTGGTACTGATGGATCAGGCTAGCGTCGTGAGTACATTTTCCCATTGGAGCTAAAATGGGAATCCCTTGATTCCTAGAAATTCTGTACTTCCACTCTGGCAGAAGCTCCAGACAGAATGCACCCACAGGCATCAACTTGGACACAGTGGAATTGGACTAGATATATCTTTAGTTTTGCTCCAGGACCATTTTAATTACATTCTTTCTTATATTCTAAGCTGCCAGCTACTATATGTATTTGTTTCATCCTTCACCACCATTTGCCTGATGAACAATATTAGAATGGCATTAAAGATCAACTAGAGGGGAACCACAAACATTTAAAACTTAATAATCCTAGAATGTTTAAGCACTTCATCACTATAACTCAGATGAAGCACTGAGGATTGAATACTACTGGGCGAAGAAATAAAAACTGAAGCACATTTTCAGAGTTGATCTTCTAGGTATAAATATCTTAATCAGAGGGGGTGCATTGAAAATACCCGCATTCTGTCCTGTTATTGTCTGCTTTTCAGTGACTTCATCATCAATTTGTGATTAGTGAGAGAGGTGTTAAAATTACAGTATTTTCAGGGGACACCAATAAACATTGCCAAATTATGATGTTCTCACTAACAGCTGTAAGAAACTAATCAACAACATACTCTGAAGCAAACAGTGTTTCAGATGTAATGGCCAAGATCTGTCCTCATAGGCAATTTTAAAATATTATTTATGAAAGTGCAGGGAAAAATAAAATTGGGAGAAATAAATAAGGAAAAAAGTTATTTGGTTCTAGAATCAGAAATGGAAGGGGATGTGATGTAGAGAATACAATGTTTCTGGGTGGATGGCTGGAAGGCACCCCATTAAAAATGGATTTCTACTAAAATGGTTTGAGATGTGTATAGGCTTGGTGAAATAGACAGAATTCATGGGAAAGGGACTGGGTGGCACCCCATTTTTTTTATTATTACTGTCCATACAGAGAGGAATTGTGCATTAGTTGAATGATTTCACTGAATTGAGTAAAAATTGGTTTTCTAAAGTTTTGCTGTGTAAACTATATAAATGAAATCATTTCAGATTGTTTTTCTGCAAATTAAAAGGAGATGTTTGTGATGGATAGGTTTCATATCCAGTCAATGTGGCATTCCAGAAATTCATGTTGGGGGCCTCAAGAAATGAAATTCATATGGAGCAATACAGTTGGCAGCCAATCAAAGGCAGTTGAGACTGTTGCACAATGGGAGGAAAGTTTGAGCCACTCAATGAATTCTGTACTTGCAGAGCTGATGAAACTGAACTCTTCAATGTCCCCATTATTTTTGTGTTGACAACGTGTTATTAATACATAATGTCTCCTTATTTTTTCATGCAAACTAGTCTCAGATCTTAGTTAAGCAGTGTTGAAACTGCACAAGTGAACTAGCCTTGGGAATCTCATAGGCAAAGCTTTGCAGACATACTATGTATCCAGAGATCCATGCATGAAAGGAATAATTTTTCACTTAGATATAAGGAATGCCTACCATACATACAAAATCTCCTTTGTCCATCATCCTAGGACATAATGAGGAAACTCTGAAAGAGGTACAGTTCCAAAGATGCAGTAAGAAGCACTGGGTCAAAGCAGTAGGGGGCCAGCCTTACTTTTAGGCAGAGTGGTGGAGGGGCTCACGGACCAAATTCTAGTTGCCATAGAATGGCAAAAAGTTCTTAGTTCTCCAATGTGTCACTTATTCTTACTGTCAAGGGAGAGAGCTGGGATTTTCTGCCTCATGGTCCAAGTTGTTAGGGGTTATGTGTCTTGACTTGGGAAAGTGACCATGCTAGTCACTGCTCTGCCTCAGGCACCAAAAGAGCTTGGTTGGATCTGGTACAAGAAATATGCTTAAAATCATCATGCAAGTGACTTTTGGCAAAAAATAACTTTACAAATAAGAACTTCCATTATATTTACTATTGGTAGTTCTCAATGGGGAAAGTATCAGTAATGTTATTTTTAAGATCAGAGCTCTCATGGGTGTAAACAGATATCATGTTTGTATAAATTTCTCCTTTGCATAGTTCTTATTTTTTATGGTATCGTATCAATTTATTCTACAATGTCATTTCACTGAGAACTGGAATACTTATCATGATGAGATGAGGATACTTTCATTCTAGCAAGCTTCTAATGACTACAGTAACAATATTCTGAAACTTACATCTGTGTTCATAAGAAAATAAGCATATGAATGATAGCAATAGTATTCATTTGGTTTTGCTTTTTATGGTGTAAGTAGCTATATTCCATGTGGTACACAATGGTATCCTGGGAAGAAGAAGACTAAATCTGCCATCTGGCTGCTTAAGAATTAAATATTTGGGGATATCAGGACACCGAAAATAGAAGACCTGACATGGTTGTTCTTTGTTTTAGACTGAAATGAGTACATCCTAGACAATGTATGAAAATCCTTCAAAATAAGGAAAATTCTAGTGAAGGTGATCCAAAGTCCTGGGACAAAATGAGTTAAACAGTCAGGCTTTGCAAGAGCACCATGCTTGAAAGCTAGACAACTTTGTTTCTTGCTTCCAAAATAAGACATTCCTCACACTGAAAGTTGTTTGACAGGGAGGTAGCTGTATCTGCAAAATCTAAAATTGCCTCCATGTTGTTGTTGTTTAGAGGGGCAACTAATAGTCCACAGTCACCTTGCAGTATGGACATTCTCCAGGGAAGGGAAATGCTGACAAGTTATCTGGAAGAGACACCTGAACTTGCATTGCTAGCTTACTGCAATATTAGCTCCGATTTGGAGTGTCAGTAATAGAATATTT
Source organism: Anolis sagrei (assembly GCF_037176765.1). NCBI lineage: Eukaryota > Metazoa > Chordata > Lepidosauria > Squamata > Anolidae > Anolis > Anolis sagrei. Next base: position 271,200,990 of record NC_090022.1, read on the forward strand.
TTACTTCTAGACCGCTGGATCATCTTAAGAAGATAAAATGGCATTAAGTGAACAAAAATGAAAGAAGAATAAAATTCAGACAAAATTTGGGCCTGAGATTACAGCACCAGCTGAAGTGATAATGGATCTATGTGGACGAGAAAAGGAAATGTTCGGGAAGAGACCAAATAGTCATCTACGTGCAGAGGGCAAATGCTAAGAAAAACTGGAGAGTCCTTTCCTTCTGCCTTAGTGATCCATTCCACAAAATAACTCTATGCACGTACTGTACCAGCAGTGGACGTTAAAGAAGACATATTTCCCCCCAATGAACCAGTAAGACATTATAAATAAAGGCATATAGACCCTATGTAAATACTCTATTGGCAAAAGAACACACCGGAGCTGCCTCTGTTGACAATGATTCTATTAACAGCCACAGTTGGGCTGCTGTGGAGGAGGGGTGTCTTTTAGTCTTGTGTTCTGTTTACCAGCCGCAATGGCAGGATCTGTCTCCAGACTTTCTGACATTTTGTCACAGATGATATCCACCAGTCGCTCGAATGTCTGCTTCACGTTGATGTTGTCCTTGGCACTTGTTTCAAAGAATTCAAAACCTAATGAAACAGACAGGAAAAACAAACAAAAAAGCCCACAGACATAAGTAGCACTGTAGTCATTTTAACATTCTTTCTCTTCTTTAATGACAAATTCCATCCTAAAATAAGGACCAAAAGGTAGAAGAACCAACGCAAGCAAAAATAAAATAAAATAAATCAGTTTGGCACAAAGAATGCATTTAGGACTTAACTAATGGGCAAGCAAATAGGAGAGGAAGTTGGCAGCTATGTCATCACATTCAAGCACATCAGAAGCAATGCATACCAAGAAATAAAGAGCCTACATAAGTCTACATTTGAAGAGTTCACCCTGTGGCCCAGTAACCCAATGCAGAAAGAGAATAATGGGAGGAACAAGAGCAGAATCTCTAGGGGCTACAGTTTGGGGAATCAGCCTTGGTAAATGGATCTTTCAGCCTGGCTCAAAGTCTGTAATGACCTATTAGTCTCTTGACTTGCAAGTGAATTTAAACTATTTTTAGTAATGCAAAAATGTCTTCAAGTTGTTTTTGATAAAATTTTAAATTTAGTTTTATAGTTTATTAAATGATTACTTAAAAGGAAACCATTCACTTAAATGATTTCCTTTTAAGAAGTTTTTTTAGTCACCAGCCTCTCCAGAATGACCAGACTGGCTTTTTTCCTAGACAAAGAGGGCATGGATTGTGTTACCTGAAGGCTGTTTGAATAGGGTTGCACAGAGGCATAGGAAGGAATTAAATTTACAATGGATGAGTGCACCTAGAGCCAGAGTGGTATGCCAGTTTGAGGGTGAGATTAGGTGTCTGGTGATCAGGATTTGAACCCCCACTTCGCCACTGAATTCCTGCTTACTCACCACCTCGTCACACTGGGGCAAATTGCTCCTTTGCAGCACTTTGGGGATGGGGCCTGCAGAGCCCCATCACATGACACTTGGCAGGTCCCACACCATTGATGCTTGAAGTGCAAAGGAAGCCACAACACGAAGGTGTCTTTTGGATAGCTCCAACAGAGCTATCCACATTTTGGGGCCCTTTCTTCCATGTGATGGGGGAAAAGGCAACACAGCAACATGCTTTGCTATCCTTTCCCCCATCTGATGGGAGCACGGCACCAATTCATCTTGTCCTGTTAGCCCCATCTGATGGGGGAAGGGCTGAAGAGGTGCCTTAGTATTGTTGTTGTTAAGTGCCTTTAAGTTGACTTTGACTTATGCTGATTCTATGAATGAGAGACCTCAAAGCCACCTCATAAGCCTATTCCAGTCGTGTTTTATAGTGAATCATCTCTTCTCATAGTATGTCTAAAGTGAGACAACCTTAATTTAGTCATCTTGGCTTCTAGGGAGAGTTCAGGCTTTTCTTAAAAACCCATTTATTTGCCTTTTTAATGGTCCAGCACCACATCTAAAATGAATTGATTTTCTTCCTATCAGCTTTCTTCACTCTCTAGCTTTCAAAATCATTCATAGATATATGAAATGCGATGGCATGGGCCATCTTAAGTTTGGCATTCAGAGTTATGTCTTGACACTTCAGGATCAGGTCTAGTTCCTTTATAGCTGCCCTTCCAAGTCTTAGTCTTCTTCTGATTTCTTGACTGCAGTCTCCACTCTGATTAATGACAGAGCCAAAGTATGGAAAACCTTGTACTATTTCAACATTGTCAACATCTACTTTAAAGTTATGCAAATAATCTGTAGTCTTTATTTTTGTTTTCTTAATATTCATTTTGATTCTGCCTTTGTATTTTTTGCCTTGATTTTCCTTGTTCATCATGAAAGTCTTTTCTATTTCCTGCTAGTGACTTTGAGTAAATTAACACTATCTCAGACTTAGAGGAAGAAAGCTGCAAACCTCATCTGGCTAAATATTGTCAAGAAAACCCTAGAATACAGCATCCATAAGTCAGTCAACTTGGAGGCAGCTAACCAAACAAATAAATATACAACTAAAGAAAATAAACTTTATTTTGGCAAACATTTTAGCACCATTTTGAAGTGAGGAAGAGGAAGCAGGACAGCAAGCAGTAACTGACATATTATTTCTCTTCTTACCAAGTTGCTCTGCTAAATGTTTCCCTCTGTCAGTAGAGATTACCCGTTCTTCTTCCATGTCACATTTGTTGCCAACCAAAATAACCTGGGCATTATCCCAAGAGTATGTTTTTATTTGGGTTGACCTTAAAGGAGAGACAAAGAGAGAGAGAGAAAGAGAGAGAAGGACACATTAACAAGATTGGTCTCATTTCTGCATACAATTAAAGGATAGTGACATTTCTGTAACATTTCTGCATACAATTAAAGCATAGCAAATGATAGATTGTTCAGTCTATGTCTTTCTCCACAATGAATCAAATCTTCATTTTGATTTCCTGTCAGGAAACAAAATATTCTGGGGAAGCCCTCCAAAATTACTTGCCACTGAAATCAGTCTAGGTCAGATGTTGTTGGTTGCCCATTTTCATACCTTTCAACAATATCAAAGTGTAATCAAGATAACAAAAGTAATATAATGAAAAAACCTTTCCCCTCAATATTGCAGCTGTTTTAAATGTCTGTTTGGGTGCAGAACTTGAAAATGCAATACAAATTTAATACCACACACAGTTCTTTTACAAATTCAATATTTTTATCAATTCAGTTTTGATTAAGGCACACTCTAGTGTGTCAGTGTGATTTCTTTTAGTGCTTTTGAATAGATTTTTAATGTTTCATATGAGTGAATTAAAGTATTTTTAAAGTCTTTAAGAATACTTAATCCCTTACTGTTTAGGCTTTTCCCTCCCTATAAATCTTACTAAGTCATATACTACAAAATAAAAACATCAAAGTAAGTTTGGGGGGATATGTACATGATATAGTAAATCCAAGGATATTTTTGCATTTAGAATGCCAAATTCCTATAAATCCAGTTTTAAAAAGGCCGTACAACCCCCAATTTTGCAGGCCTGTGTTGTATATTTTCTTAGAGATGCTGCAACTGTTAGCTTTTGCCAGAACCTACTGGAAAAGGCAATACTCGACCCACTCCTCTCTACCTTTGCCCACTGAGTGCAAATTATTCTTGTACTTTGAAGTCTACTTGTAGCAAATGAATTACGCTGAGCGGAAAGGAAGTGAGATGATAAGAGGACATTTTAAGCAACTAAAAAGTCAGGTATATGTGAATTACTTGGGACCGTCCCTGCTAAATTAGGAGAGTGAGAAGCTCTGCATTTTAAAAACTTCAGTTCAATAATAGTTCAATGCACAGTCCTGAATATATAAACAATGTAATTTATAGTACTGAGGCTGAGGGCATCTGAATACAACCATGTTAATAATTGCCTCCTATTTTACTACTATTTTACTTCCATCTCTTGGTGATGGCATCCACCTGTCGTTTCTTAGATATAGTTTATCAATGAAGCATGGGAACCAAATACATGCAAGCTGCTTCCTCATCACAACAATAAAAACAATTCTGATGTAAATATGAGGAAGTCATATTCAGGATTTCTCTTGGATATGGTCTCCCTTGCTCCCCAAAGAAGATATTGCTCGTGCCTTCTTCGTCTGCCTTTACCTAGAGGATTTCTAAGGACAAGTATTGCATTTAAAGACCTGGTACTCTTGAAAGTATGAAAGATTCACAGAAGCTTAAAGGATCCCAGCTGTGTCATTATATAATTCCTTTTCTGACCGAGGATACAAGCCAACCATCCTAGTCTTCAAGACACCCAATAGAAAATCCTAGGATGGATTATCTGTACTGAATCCAGAACATTTTAACAAACCTGGCCTGGATTAAGGAACAAGTCAGCCATAAATATTACGGTGGGAAACAGAACTCTAGGAGGAAGTGAATTCTATTAGGTCATTTAACCTCACCAGCAGGAATTTGATGGTGATTACAAAGACAAGTGGGAATGAGGATTACAAATCAGCTCCCAGACAACAAGGTAGGTATCTAATAATTGTTTTGAATCAGAGACAAAATGATGACTTTGGAGATCCAAAAGAAACTGGAAGAATTATAATCAATGTGTGGTGTTTATCTTGAATGTAGCAAATACATTTATAAGACATTATTATGATGATGAAATATGAAGAAACCACCCACAGATGATTCCTTCTTAAGACTGCAAAGCTGTTCACAGAAGATGGCTGAGCTTCAGAGAACTCTTTCATTGGACTACAACTCCCAGAATCCCCCAGCCAGTGCCCGGTTGTTGGGTGGCAATAAGAGGGTTTGACTTTGCATGCTAGAAGACCCACTATCTGGAGGTTTTTTTGTTTTGTTTTTTGCTACAGACTATTTCTAGTATAGTCTCCATATTGTATGAATCAGCAGTAACTTTGGGTAGTACACGTCTTGAAGATTGCATTATTTGTTTAGAGAACCCCAATGCCCTCAAACTCCTGCTAAAGTTGCCACACGGCAAAAAGGGTGTGATTTCTCTTTAAAAAGGCTTATATAGTTTAAAAGAAAGCTGATGGAAGGTCTGAGCCATCCCCATAATTGGCAATAATGTCAATGGCTGCAATGTAGGAGGATGGGTGCCCTCCTTGCCATCCTTTCATGGGATTGATTAAGACGCTTGGGTTTTGTAGGCCTTTGAGGGCCAATCACTTAGGGCCCTTCCAGACAGGCCCTATATTCCAGGATCTAATCCCAGGTTTTCTGCTTTAAACTGGATTATATGAGTGCACACTGCCAGATAATCTGGGATAAATAGAAAACAGGGGTTCAGATCCTGGGCTATAGGGCCTGTCTGGAGGTGCCCTTGGGAAGAAACGGCCTTTTAGAGGGTGCTCTACCATTTAGGATGTAGCCATGACTTTAAAGTGGAATACAGCACTATAAGTGATTCAGTTAACAATCCAAAGCCTGTCTAAACAAAGATGTCTTTATCAGCCAGGGGAAGGAAAGCAGAGAGAGTACATAAAGTATATCATTAAGGTATTTTCTATTATTATGTACATTAAACAGGATACCAAATAAAATGAAATAAAATGAAGCAGGCTCATAAATGTGCCACACCAGGTAACCTCAAACAAAGCCATGCAGTAAAGAAGCAAGAGTTCCATTAATATTAGATATTTTATTATAGAAGGTACCATTCCTTTGATGACAGTACCCATCATCATACATTCTCTCTCTCTGGAAGCATGCTGAGCTCTTTCAGAATTTGTGGTTAATCAGAATTCGACAAACGGCTTTTACAAAAGATGTGCTGGTCACCATGGTAACCTTGCAAAGCCCGTAACTCAGATCTCTTACAGTGTGAGCCCATTAATGGGTCTAGAAAATTTCATTTTTGGATCAGTTGTAAGACAGGGACTATTGGCATATTTCACTGTGGAATGGGAGATGTTTCAAACTATAAACCTCAGGAAGATACATTTCCTTTTTAAAAATTCTGCATTCATCCCCATGTCTGTAAGTTTAACATTACCTGGGGTGGGGTGGGGGGGATGACACCCCATTTTCATAGCTACCAATAGGTTTCCATGGCTCACAAAGCATATGTTGCCTATAATGAGATAGGCATTCTGATCTTCCTTATTTTTTCACTCATATTTTGACCATGATTCAATTATTTTGAATTCTAATATAAAATCACAAGTTAAATATAATTTCATTTACTTATTCATTGCAAACTATTTTGCCTGTAAGGAGAACCCTTCTAATTGTGGATTTCTTTTTAGGTTTCCTGCAAAAAAATGGAGATGATGGCTGCCACCAATAGGCAGCAGCCAGCTTGCTTACCAGAGTGGCGTACAGGGAAAATATACCCCTCCCCACTCGTTATGTTAGCTTCACTGGCTGCCAGTCTGCTACCAAGGACAATTCAAAGTGCTGGCTTTAGCCTATAAAGCTTTAAATGTTTCTGGCCCAGCTTCTCTGTCTGAATGTATCTCCCCCTATGAACCATCTCAGAGATTAGGATTGTCCAGGGAGGCTCTGCTCTCAGTCCTGCCTGCTTTGCAGGTGCAACTGGTGGGAACGAGAGACAGGGCCTTCTCAGTGATGGCCCTCCAGCTATGGAACTCCCTCCCCAGTGACATTAGATCATTCCCCTCCCTCCTAGCCTTCAGAAGAAAGGTAAAAACTTGGTTGTGGGATCAGGCCTTCAGAGAGTAGTGCAGTGCAATTAACAGATCTGGAATATATGGAATGACTATGGAACGGCTTGGATTACGAATTATAGATAGTGTGATTTTAATATGGAATGTAATGTTTTTATATATTTTATGTGTTTTTAATTTTAATCTAATTTTATTTAATTCTTTTTGTAATTGTATGTGTATTAGGGCATTGAATAATTCCCTCTATGTAAGCCGCCTTGAGTTCCCTTTGGGGCAGAAAAAGGCAGGGTATAAAAAAGTAAAGAAATACTGAATAGAAGTCACTCTATAACTGTGAGCAGAGCTTGGAAAATTATTTTTGGACTACAATTCCCAAACTTCCCCCCCCCCCCCACACACACCAGTAGGATCAATTGCCTAGACTGTCTGCATCTTCGTCCCCTCCCCCTTATTATCTCCAATTTAAAAGCCTCTGCAGTTTAGTTTTAGAATGCTTCAGAGGCTGCAAAAGCCTGAGATGAGATGTAAGCAGCACAAAGGAAATGCCATTGGCAAAAGTAAGTTTCCAACAACCTTCTTGAAATAGTTTTGAAAGCAAATTCTGTCTTCGGCAAAACGTTTGCTCCAGCAAAGATGGATAAAACCTCATAACCTAGCTTCTAGCCTGTCTTTCTTTTAATCATTTATATGAATGCTACTGATTGCGGTGGTCTGTAGATATGTGCTGCTTTACTGGCTGGCAGCCCATGGTGTGTTACCCTTAAAGTTCAGACTATTGCCTGGGGTAGATTAATTAGTCTTCTGATTTGGGGGCGGGGGTACATCTCCACTATATGATTAATACTGTAATACTTCTTTAACTGCCATGGTTCAATGCTATGGAATCTTTAGCTTTCTCCTCCAAAGAGTGCTGATGACTCACCAAACTACAAATCCCAGTATTCCATAGCACTATGCTATGACAGTTAAAGTGATATTAAACTGCACTGACTCTATAGCAGAGATGCACACATGAAAGCTACCAGTTGCCATCAATCATAGCTGGCAAAGCTGACTTGTGGACAGATCTTTAAAATGTCTGCAGAATATGATGTCCTAAGGTCAAGCAAAGAAATTTAAATAATCTTTTGTTTCAGAGCAACAAAGGATGCAGCCCATGATAGATTGCTAGAATTACTTTTTAAGATGCAAATTCTTTGCCACACTGCAAAATTTGCAGGAGCCAAAATATTTATAAAGTCTCTACTCTGCAGTGTTATAGCAGTCTGTTGCCCCTCTAATTGCCACGGCTTTATCCAATGGAAATAGCTTTATCTCAGGGCATTATGGCAAATTTAAAAAGGGAATGGATAACCAGATGGTCACATAATGAGAAGACAGGAAAGCTTAGAGAAGGCAATGATGCTGGTGAAAATGGAAGGAAAAAGGATGAGGGGCAGACCAAGGGCAAGATGGATGTATAATATCCTTGAACTTGAGGGAGCTGGGGGTGGCGACAGCTGACAGGGAGCTCTGGTGTGGGCTAATCCATGAGGTCATGAAGAGTTGGAAGCGACTGAATGAATAAACAACAAGCCAGACATACTTCTACTAGTCAAGACAGAAGGCAATAGTTTGCTCCATATTTTTAAGCAAGCCAATTTACAGAGCTTTTTAGCTGAATGTGGAGATTGGAAACATAAGACCCCATAGTTATCATAAATATTAGGAAATGGTGTGTAAAGAATGCGTTTATTGAGGGAAACTGGCAAGTAGAATAAATGGACATTTTCATGCAGTTTTTATTATTCATTAAAACAGAGATTAATGGAAAAATTAAGACATAGTGAAGTAAATACTGGCACACACAGGGACCTTATTGATTCCTCCATCTCCACAAAGGATACCAAAGTGCACTTTAGAGGACATTTTTTTGCTGGGCCTCTTCCCACTTGGAGTTGATTCTGCTAGCTTCCTTGCCTGCAGGACTACACCTTTCTTTTCCTTTATTGCAGAGCTTTGGAATTTTTTTGCTTATTGATAGAAATTGGAGAGTATGCAGTAGTATTTGGGCAGGAAAAGTTACACTGGTGACAACAGCTCTCAAAATCCCCTGGCCAAGTATGGCCAGGCAATTTGAAGAACTGTAGTCCAAAACTACAGCATTCCTACAATCTCATGCCACTCAGAATTTCACAGATAAGAAACTAGACATGCATGACCAGGCAATATGAGAGAGTGGTCAAGTTGGGAAAAAATACTATTACAGAAGAACACACAAGCTGGAGAAGCTGCAGAATTTTGCTTTTGACTGAGCCCATTGAAGGATGTGTCTCCACCCCTCTCTCTACTGCCTGCTGCTAAGTTAACTGAGTACAAACAACTTTTCACTTTGAACTCAGGGCTCTTCCACATGGTCATATAATCCAGAATATCAAGGCAAAAAATCCCACAACATCTGCTTTGAACTGGGTTATCCATACTGCCATATATCCTCAGTTTGGGTTGTTGTAGGTTTTTTTGGGCTATATGGCCATGTTCTAGAGGCATTCTCTCCTGATGTTTTGCCTGCATCTATGGCAAGCATCCTCAGAGGTAGTGAGGTGAGACCTCAGTGATTCCGGCCATGAAAGCCTTCGACAATACATTATCCTCAGTTTGTTTGCCTCAGTTTGCTGCAAACAAAGTAAGTCAAAGATGAAGGAGGACAGTGGGAGAAACAGAGCCATTTAAATAGAGCTTAAAATGAAGGTAGACACAAAATTACCGGGGAATGTTCCAGTAAATTAGAACAAGAGGAGGGTAGGTACCTCATGGGTTAATGTGGCAACTGCAACCTTGGCCCCTTCCACACAACTGAATAAAATTTCATATTGCTTTGAACTGGAATATATGGCAGTGTGGACTCAGATAACCCAGTTCAAAGCAGATATTGTGGGATTTTCTGCCTTGATATTCTGCGTCACATGACTGTATGGAAGGGCCCCCTGTTATTTCATTTTCAGCAGCTATAAGAGATTTTATATAGTAAGTGAGAAAGAACACTATGGGTCAGCCCTATTCACAACATAGGACAGAAATCTGCTTACTTTTGCAATTAAAGCCAGAATGGGAAACTGTCAGATGTTAGAAGGCTGCAGTGGGCCTCTTGGGACATCATCACATTCAGTTGCCCAATACGGGTGACAGTGGGGGAATTTGCCAGGTAGCAAGGTGAATCCAGTGGGCAATGGGGAATTGGTCACTCTTCAGCTTGCACTGCCCACAGCTATGCCTTCCCCATCACATGGGGAAAGTGTAGCTGCCTGGCTTCCACCTGCACTTGCCCCATTATTAGCAATGAGAACAAGGGAAACTTCCCGTATTCTCGTTGCTCCCTCCTAGGATGCTTTCACCATAGTTCGGGGCCGGAGCCCTGCTGGATGTAGCTCCACATTGTTTGATGGGATCCGGTGGACTCCGTCCCTGAACAGTGGTGAAAGTGTCGTACAATGGGTAAATTTACCTGTGTGTTGAAGTCCTTTGTGTGTATCCTTTGGCACATAGCAAGCCCACCTCCTCCAAAATGTCCCCTAATATGCCATAGGGGGTTGGGGCAATCTCTCTCAGCATTTTAGCCCCAGGACAGCCCTCCCTTTTTTGCAACAGATAGTGTCCTGGATGCCAGTGCTGTAAAATGGCATAGGATGGACCCAAACTCCTCCAGAATTGCTTCCAAACCTCCTAGTGGGAACTTGGGGGCAAAAGAAAGTCATTGAAAAAAACTTTCAGAAAATTTGGACCCCCTTGGAGTCTTAGGGGCTACTAAGACAGTCCATAGTCTGTCTCTGGCTCATGGACCACATGTTCCCTGTCCTTGAGAGAAAGCATGCTCTTAAAACTGGATTGCCAAAAGTTGCCTGCATTGATACCAGATGACTGAATCATAGATCTACTGTGAATATTTTGGTCTTGCTGTGCACTCAAAAGCCTGTACGCCTATTTAGATAAAGTGCTAAATGTATTTTATTTTGTATATAATAAATTGACTGTAATAGCATACCAGGTCCAAGAGACTTTACTGCCTTTAGCAGAAAAAGCAACTAGTTTCCCCCATCCACCCAAGTAGATGGCACAAAGAAATCCCACAAGTAACTTTTCATGCCTGGCAGCAAAAAAACACAATAACAACAAAGTAAAGAGAACTAGCAAAGGATGAAAAATTGACTACCCTGGTTCCGGAGGTGATAAGATATGAATTCTCTATGAAATTCAAAGCATTCTCAGACCTGCTGATTTAATTAAAATAATTTGCCTTCTGTCTACCAGAGAGAAAGGTGTTACATTCAGTGCTGCAGGCTTTGTCATGGCTTCACAGAAAATGATGCCACAAAGGCATTTAAAATATATATGTGGATCCTTATTTGTTTGACTTTTGGGAAAGTTTTATTTAATTATTCCTTTTATCTATCTTAGGTGACACTGAGTCCTTGCAAGAACACAACGTTGCCATTAATCTTCAGCATAGTTTCTCATTGATTTAGGATAGTGGTCTTAATTTTCATTGGAAAATGAAATGAATGGTTTTGATTTTGGCAGAAATTATGTTTGGGTTCATACACTGTAGGACTTAGTCTTATAACAGCCATATATAATGCAGAAATAAAAATAAATCTCAAATATTTCCTTGTGAAGCACTTCTTAACTTGCCTGTCCCCGTCTCTCTCATCCCTCTAGCACTGTTGATCAATAAAATTTAATAGGCTTTCATCGCTTATGTCTTCTTTGGGAAAGGTGTTTCAGTTGCACAAGAACTACATTCTAATACTATTTTTATATAACACTATGAAGGTCATTTCCACCTACAATTTCTCTTTCCCTCACACACATATCTACGTACCTGAATCTTCTTGTATTTCTTTGGATGGATTCCAATTACTTCACCCCACTAGTAAAAAAGCTTTCACCAACAGATGTATTCCCCTAAATCTGTTCTTGAGGCTCAGGGCACCCTTGAGAACATAACTATGTGTGTGAGAGAGAGGGTCATTGGGGAGTCTATTGGAAAGTGAGGAGAGAAAAGTCCCATTGTTCAAGCAGATTGCATGATGTTAGATTTCATTTCTTGGGTTGAATAAAACCATTCCCTTTTTAGGTTGAATAATACCAACAGACATACACAGCACAGTTTTTTTTTTCACTGACAAGGAGGCTTCATCTTGAGAAGAAGAAAAAAAAACGATATTCTCGGTGAAGGCAGAGGCGATATTCTCAATGAATTGATGAAAGCCCTCTGGCTGACCTGCTTGGTGTCAATAGGAACCTGTACTGTAAATCTTTCAGAAGCTAGATGCACTGAATAATGCAAACCTCCCTGACTTCTCTGCAACAGCTAAAGCAATATTGCTGTTTAAAGCAATATTGCTGTTTAAAAAATATTGCTGTTTAGCAACCAAATCAAGGGATTGGCCAATTTGTATACTTACCACTCAACAATTGATTCAGTGGGTCTACACTGGTTGAGACTCACAATAAAATTTAGATCTTAGATTCATTACTCTTCACTGGTTAGGATTAAAGCTGCCAAAAACATTGTGTGTATCTTTATCAGCATACACAAATCAATAGATCTACAAATACAATCGTTTTTCTCCTCCCCCCTCTCCTCCCCCCCACACACATATACTCCTCCCTTGCCCTCTCATTCCTCTATCTACCCGTTAAAGTACTGATGGAGAAACTGTGTTCTATAGAAACAGAACAATGCTTTTCAGAAAAAAAAATCTGTCTGTCTAAATAGGAAAAAAAGAAAATACAGAATGCAGCCAATCTGGAAACCAAGACTGGAAAGTGTTGCTACTAGTGGTTTACAACAGGCTTTTTCTAAATAACAGGGAGGATCAGAACCTTCTCTGTTTCAGATGCCACAAGTTAATTGGGTGTGTTATCATTTTCAGCATAATCCTTTCGTAGTCAACTATAAACCTGGATGTTCTGGTGCGATTTGACTAAACAGCTCACCAGTAACTTTCTTCTCCCTACTTGAAGTTCCGCACTTTACACCAGCCCGCATTTTACACTGGCATGCGTTCTACCTCAACATGTGTTATGAGAGTATATCTGGCCCAGTTTACTGCATTGTTGCACTTTCCTGCACTCCTGTAAAAATGTATTGCACTCATTGAATCTCAGCTATGTTTCTTTCAGCCATATTGTTTTTATATTGCTTCAATTGTGTTGTTATTTGTTTTATCAGATGTTTTAATTGGTTAAAGTGTTTTACATGTGTGTTTCAATTGTAATTTTGGGTGTGTCCCTTGTAAGCCACCCCGAGTCCCCTAGGGGAGATGGTTGACGGAAATGCTGGACCACTCTAACAACCACCATGTCAGACTACACAGAGAAGCCATTGAAATACATAAGCATGTGGACAATTTCAACAGAAAGAAGGAAACCATGAAAATGAACAAAATCTGGCTACCAGTATTAAAACAAACTCTAAAATTATAACAGCAAAACAACACCCAACACAGAGAAACTCCAGAGAGGAAACAATCAGGGACAGCTAATCACCTCTCAACCAAAGATTCCCCCAAGTACTAACAAGCCACACCAAAAAAACTGCCAGGCCATCAAATGCAATCAAGGTGGACAATTGAAACATTCACACCAAGCTCCAACAGACAAGAGTTCTTCGTCCCACCCTGGACATTCCACAGATCTATAAACCCAATTTTCCTAGTTCCAACAGACCTCACAGCCTCTGAGGATGCCTGCCATAGATGCAGGCGAAACATCAGGAGAGAATGCCTCTAGAACATGGCCATATAGCCCAAAAAAACCTACAACAACCCAATTACTAATACAGCTGTTGGTTTTGGATTATGTAACATTCAATTTCATATTGAGAGGATATTGCCAGAGGAAGCAATTTCTGGCTGCTGGAAACGGCATTCAAGTATCCTTATTCTTGTATGGACTCAGAACTCATTATCATCATGTTTTAAAAGTTTCCTTGGCTCTCGCAAAGTCTAGAATCTTTATTATAATGAAGTCCAAGATCTGTGGATTCTATTAGTTACAAGTATGCTCCAAGATAATAGCAAAAGTAGTCCTGCACATTAATTGCACAAGAATGTCTCTGTAGCCATGCCACTTTTAAAAATGATCTGACCTGTTTAATTTCTTCCTGCCTTCCTCGTGACCCTAAATGACAATGTTCATCACTGGAAGAGAACATTCAAACTAAAAACAAAGCATTAATCATAATCACAGCACTGTCTTTTTTTCTTTCCTATTCCTTCCTTTTCATTTAGGCATTGTTACTTTCGATCTCTGCTGGTTTTTAGAATGATGTTCCAAGAAAATTAAATCAAGACTGCTCCTGTTTTAGATTAGCCATGTTTATAGACTAGCTCACATACAGCACTCTTGCCAGATAGTTATTATGTCCCCATGAACAGATCTGTGAGAGTGAAGAGGACATGTTGTAGAAACCAGATGTAAATCTGTGCATCAAGGCTACACCTGGGGAAAGTTCCTTCTTTGTCCAACAATTCCTAGAATCTCTCCATCATGGAACATGTCCATGCTCTGGTCTAAATCAGGATGAAGGATATGATATCCTCATTTAGCACCTGGGTTTGGTTGTTGCCATGCATTTATACTTTCCCTATAGACTAAGCAGCTGCAGGGATTCATATGTATTCTTTATGCATTTCTGGGAGGAAACACACTGTTCTCATGTGCCAGGTTCAAGCAGAAGGCAATTAAATGGAGCATTGTTTCCTGCTATTGCTACAAAAGCCTAATGATTCATCTTATCCCATCTCTCGAATGCTATTCATTTAATGGCACTTCTGGTTACTGATACCATTTTTTCATTTCCTCCTCAATTTTACTGTACAGCTACATTGCCTTTTTAAAATATTCCTGAATTATTATCCTAGGAATATGAACCTAGTTGTTAACCTCTCATTTCACAGTAATTTTAATTTAGCTACTTAGGAAAACACTAAAATATTGAAGTAAAATCCTCCCCACTGGAAGAGATTTTGTGACATATTACTACTTCTTTTTGTTAACTGCACTTCATTATGGCAATGAAATGTGTGCACAAGTTTGTATCATAAAATAGCTTCAATTAATTGTGGAAGGATGCAGTGAACAAAAACCCATTGGGAAAAAAGGATCTTTTAACAAAATACACTCGGTAGATATAACAATAATACATACATACTCAAGCATGCAGATCTTCCACTTGCATCCTGCAATATGCATTATGTTCAACTGATGCTCACATTTTGTGGGTTGGTTGCACTGGGGGAGACTTTTCATTCAGATAAACAAATTTGTTCTAATAGAATGAATAGGAGCTGGTGATTTTCATGCCACTGTCATGATAAATCGATTCCACATTTTAGGGTGAACATCAAATGAGATATCCAAGGTGCTGAACTCATTTTGGGAATGCAGTTAAGCACACTGAAAGGGTTTTAAAAGTTCAAACCAAAATCCAGAGTGGATTTACTGCTCCTCGAACATGGAATCCACCAATTATTGACTGTTGCACTCTAGTACTGAAACACCTTTTCACCCAGCATCACACCAGACTCCAGTAATACTATCTAGAAATGTTAAAGAAAGCATGTACAAAGGGGAAAAGGACAATTCCAAAGGGGAAAGTAGAACTGAATATACAAAATAGCAGCAATCCAAAAATGGTAAGGTGCATAAAGTCAAGAGAACCCAAATCCAAAGCAGTTATCCAAACATAAATCCATAAACCAAGAAACAGCAGCTTCTTCTAAGGCAAACCATTACATGAACAAAAATATGAACCAGAACAGGAAACCTGAATCATGAACTTGAGAGCAGAAATAGGAAAACCACCCTTAAGCAATGCTTGAAGCCAAACTACTTAATTTAAGCCTGTCCAAGCACCCATGACATCATGCTGAACACACCTGGACTTCAAGGACTCCCCACAGCTTCTGTGAGAATATTTAACTTGTCTGTGTCTTACTCTACACCAGCCATGTCAATGTCTTATGGGGTCCTGGGTTTCATAGTTTGTTGAGACACTACAGTTCTCTGAGAATTCTAAATATACCTTCCTACACAGTCAATTTTGTTCATGCCATATGCCATTTCACCAGATTTATTTATTTATTTGCCATATTTATATCCTGTCCTTTTCACCCTAAAGGGGACTCAGAGGCACAATTTGATGCCATACAATACATATCCAATAAATAAAAACATATACATTAGAACAATGCTAAACCATTTCAGTATTAAAATGATTAAAATCACAGTCCAATATCGTAGTCCAGGCCATTTCAGTTGTCATTGCACTGTTCCATATTTACGTATTGCACAGATAGGCTAACCAAAAGCTTGGTTTCACATCCATGTTTTCAGTTTTTTTTCATGAAAGATGAGGAGGGAGGAAACTTATTTGATGTCACTGGGGAGGGAGTTCCACAACCGAGGGGCCACCATTGAGAAGGCCCTGTCTCTCATTCCTACCAATCGCACCTGTGAGGGAGCTGGGGCCAAGAGCAGGGTGTCCCCAGAGGATCTTAATATCTGAGATGGTTTGTAGAGGGAGATACGATCAGACAAGTAAGCTGGGCCGGAACCATTTAGGGCTTTATAGGCTAAAGCCAACACTTTGAACTGTGCCCAGTGACATAATAGGGGACTTGTATGCTCCCTGTACGATGCTCTGGCTGCTGTCCATTGAACTACTTGAAGCTTCCAATCTTTAAAGACAACCTCTCAGCAACTTGCCATTATTGATGCATTTAAATGCCAGCTTCCACAGCCCCCATCACCTCTCAGAATGCAATTGGTTTTCTTCATATTTATAATTAGAAACAGTAGTGGTCAGGCCTGTAGCGAGGGGGTGGTTTTAGGGGTTCAACCCCCCCCCCCCCGAAATGTTTCAGATTTTTTTAAAAAAACTGGTTTACTCATGAATTTTAACTGGTTAACCAAATCACCATGCTAAGTCTATGAGATGCAAAAAATTAAGAGTCCCCCCAGAACTGTAAGCACTATCTCAAGCAAATATCGACAATTTATTCACACTGTCATTACTTGCAGCAATAGCCAATGTAGTGAAGCAACCAAGTTGGGTGTGTGTGTGTTGAATGCTCTCATTAAGGAGGCCAGACTTGGTGGAGGTGGTTGACAGGGGTGGAACTGCAGGCTATGGAAGGTTGCTCTGCCCCCTGCTGTGCTCTTTGCTTCAGCGTGAGCTAGGAGGCAGGGTTCAATCCCACCCCACCCCCAAAATTTTCAACCCTCCCCGAAATTTTCAACACCCCCCCCCCAAATTTTCAACCCCTCCCCCAATATTGTCAACCCTCCCTGAATTTTTTTTCTGGCTACGGCCCTGGTAGTGGTAACCTACAAAGTCGTCTACAGCTTTAGTTTACAGTATTTGAAGGTTTGTTTCTCCCTTTATGAGCCCAGTAGAACATGAGCCAACAATGTAATGGAGTAGCTTGAAAAGCCAATGGGATTTTGAGCTCTGTCAAAAGAAAGATAATGTCTAAATCAAGGGTCCTCAAACTTTTAAAACAGAAGGTCAGGTCACAGTTCCTCAAACTGTTGGAGGACCGGATTATAATTTGAAAAAAGGATGAATGAATTCCTATGCACACTGCACATATCTTATTTGATGGAGAGGGGGTATAAAATGATGTTTTTATTCTATTATTATTTCAAAACTACATTTCCTATGATTCCATAGCATTGAGCCATGGCAGTTAAAGTGATGTCCAACTGCATTATGACCTTGGGTCTTAAGTGTCTTTAGAACTGCAAGTGGAGAGGCCTACAAATAAAGTTTGTTTCCAAGAATGGAGTGCAATATTTGGCACAATTTGTGGATATACTCTTATCCTCACCAGTTGGGTAATTGTGTTTAATCTCTCTTACTTGCAAAGTCTAATTGTGGCGATAGATAATCAGAAATAAAGTCTAAAACGGTGAACGATTGACCCTCGCACTCGGCCTATGGCCTCCAAGGAGCCTGTAATGAGATTTGCTGAATTCTAATTGCATTAATTGCACTGAGGTAGATTGATATCGCAGGCAGGGACTCCCAAGGGAGTGGGAGGAAAACAATTAAAAATGTTTTTGACAAGCATCTGTTCACTCTCAGCGGTGGACATGTGAACCACGTTGCTCTGCAACTGCTTATAGTGACAGTAACTCAGAAAAACAATGTTTGGTACAACAGCTCCCAGAACCCCACAGACAGTAGGGCTAATAGCCAAGGATTGTAGAACATGTAATTCAACACTCAGGTGGCCCACATTCTCTGAGTACAATCCTTTTATCGTAAACTAGCAGAATAATTGTACCTTTCCATTTTCCAACTTCTCTATTTTCACTCCAGTGACTCACTTTCCCTTGTGTCTAATTTTGGATTGTAAGCCCTTTGAGAAATGGACTCTTCTTTCAAGGTATAGATGGATACATAAGGGCAGCACCAATAATTCTGGTAGAGGTTCACTGAGAGAGACACCCAATGTGAGGAATCTTCAAATAACAAGATAAAGAAACCAGGAGCTCTTTCACACTACACAGTTATACTGCTCTGATCCCACTTTAGCCCACTGCTGAAGCAAGGATCATGCATCAGTCTGTTGGAGCTCCAGTGCATGAAACTGAAGCAAGAACATCTTAGCAAGTCTCAGAAAAAGTAAACATACCCACACCCTTAAAGTGACAGTTTCAAAGGGTGGAATTTAAGTTATCTGAAAAATGCTCATTAATCAAGCAATTTCTAGTGCTTCTGACCTTGGACTTGATATATTGTTATTCTGGTTTGACTTCTAAGGAATTCTGACTTCGGCTTCTTGGACTGTCTGATCACACTTCTGTTTGTTGTTTGTACTTCATGCTTCTGATTTCAGACCTGACTTGCAGATAGTCAAGCTTGACTTACAAGGTCTCCTGAATTTATTTATTTATTTATTTATATTATTTATTTATTTATATTATTTACTGCATTTGTATACTCTCTTTCTCAGTCTTCAGGCGACTCAAGGTGGTTTACAGGCAACAATTCAATGCACACAATATCATAAATACAATTAAAACCATTGATATATAATATAAAACCACAACCAATCGATAAAACAAAAATCATTAGTGTCTCCTTGTTTAAACATTGTCCAGTCCATTCTCTAGTCATTTCATTTTCTATGTCAGTTACTCTGCATTTTAAAACGCTTACTCAAAAAGCCACATCTTGACTTTTTTCCCGAAATGTTAAAAGGGAGGGGGCCGATCTGATATCCCTAGGGAGAGCATTCCCTAGCCGAGGGGCCACCACTGAGAAGGCCCTGTCTCTCGTCCCCGCCAGACGTACTTGTGACAAAGGGGGATTGAGAGCAGAGCCTCCCCAAACAATCTTAAGGTCCTAGATAGTTCATAAGGGGAGATACGTTCAGACAGGTAAGTTGGGCCAGAACTGATTAGGGCTTTATAGGCTAAAGCCAGCACTTTGAATTGTGCCCGGTAGCAGACTGGCAGCCAGTGGAACTGACACAACAGAGGAGTTGTATGTCTCTGAGCGCCGCTCCTGTTAGCAATCTGGCTGCCGACCGTTGGACCATTTGAAGTTTCTGGACAGTCTTCAAAGGCAACCCCACGTACAACACATATTTTGGACTGATGATTATGGCTGAGCTTATTTTTCTCTGTTGCATTTGGACAAAGCTACTGATAAAGCAGGTGTGTTTATAAGAGTGCCATTTGATGACCACCCTTACAGTCCCCCTCCTGTTCTTGTTGCAGAGGTGATCAGTGAGTGTGAAATGGCTCATCACCAGAAGTAATGCTATCCAGGAAACCAGAGCAATACTGGGATGTATGTGGGTGTGTGGATTGAGGAATCAACCTTCCTTTCCTCTTTCCTTTCTCTGATAACTCTTCTGCATGAGTTGACATTATTCTAGGTAATGAGCAATGGCCACTAGCCATTTTGCACCTGCTGGTTGCCACTATGATGAGAAAATGAGGGGGATGATAAGTGCAATCTCATATCCCAGGGCAATTCAAGCCTAGGAACACTGGGTGGCCATGTAAACCATTACAGCCAGAGGACAGAACTAGCCCAACTGTTTACATGGGTCTGAAGTTGCAAATTTCTCCAGATTCTTGGGCAAACTCTAGAGCAACCCACAACTTTTAAAAATGTGGTACAAGGCCACATTAAGTAGCCTATCTTAACTCAAATCAGTTCATATCACTAATGCACTGATTCGCCCCACACCTTAGGGATAAAGTGTGGCTATTTCTTCTGATGTAAACATTTGCTATGTTCTTCTCAAATGTATGAAAAACGTATTTCAAACTTTTCTCTAGAATTTTCATTTTGTGTGTGTGTTTCCAATTTTGGGGAAAAGTTTAATTTGCGCAATACAGTATGACTCCTATATTTGCAGGGCCAATTCCCCCAGTTTCACCTACCTGCATTTGACAAAACATATTCTTTTTAGGAATTTCCTAGGTCTTCTAGGACAGTCTATGGTAAGCTTTGCCAGAAGTTACTACAGAGCCACCATGACAAATTGTTGGAAGAGATACCAGCACAATTCTATGGTAACTTCCAGTGTAAGTTATTCATTGTAATAGGGATCACTATTATTCACCATTTCCTGCTTCCACAATAAGTTTTGAAACATATTTCTGACAGCTACAGAGTTCACACTATAGATACAGATACATGCAAAATACTCTGGAAAAACAATGTTTTGATGCAAATGCGCCCCCTCCCCCCCCCAAAAAAAAACCACCATGAAAATTTATCAGAGATTAACTTTTTTTCAGCAGAATGTCTTGAGGTGTGAAGGATCCCTTCCTTGGAGAAGATAATGTGCCAATATATTTTACATTCATGTTCAAGATTCCCACCAAGAGTCATTCACTAGAGGAATATATATACTATAAAGAAAAAAGATCAGAAAATGCCCGGTGACCAAAAGGAAGGAGGAAGTCCTGATGGCTCTTTGTCATAGAGGATCTAGTGACAGCACCCCCATGTGGCTGGATTTGATCAAAACTTTCCAAGGCTTCAAAAAGCTGGACATCGACACAACATACCTCGTTTTTGTTCTGTCTGCCTCTATATTGTCTATCCTAAATGGCATTGAATGTTTGCCGTGTATGTGTATTGTGATCCGCCCTGAGTCCCCCTTGGGGAGATAGGGCAGAATATGAATAAAGTGTTATTTTAGAGAGATACTGTATGAGTAGCTTAAATTGTAGCTTAAATTGTTATGGTCACAGAAAACTACTACAGAATGACATTATCACATCTGAGTGATGGCAACTACTATGCTTAACACTGTTCCTGCTTATACCAGACATAACAAAACAGCATTTATTTTTAGATGCATGTCCACTTTACAAACCTTTCAACGTAAGGAATTCCGCTTGTGGGGAAATTCTCCATGCAAACTCGAACTTTTCACGTGAAGGAAGGAAAGCTTGAGGAGATTTGAATATTGTTTCAAACTTTATTATTAATATCTGAACAGATTTTCTCTGTTAGGGAACATTAATGAAACTAAAGCGCTACAACTTTCTAAGAGAAGAATTTTGAATATATCTCCAAACTATAGATTTCACGATTTTACCATGGTACCAGGATGGTACCATGGAAGTTAAAGGGGTATCAAACTCTGATAATAATGCCATGTAGACACACCCATTCTTCCTAAGGAAGAGGAAAGAATTGTTCTTTTCAGCTTCAGATTTACACAAATAGCACACCCTGAACAGCTCCTACAGAAGCATTTAATTCTGTTTCCTTAGTTGTTTACATGCAGAACCAGAAACCTAGCCATCATCATTTTGAAAGAGGGGGATGAATGAGTGAAAACCACTCAGAAATAACATACAGTAGTCAGAATGAAGGTGACAGAGAAACTGCCATCGAGAGATTTTCTATTCTCCTGCATATTTATACACAATTATTTATGGCTTATGAATCTACACACTGCATAGAGAAACAGAAAATTATAATGAAAGAATTAATGTCAAATATTGAGCATAGTATAGTTTCCCTACTCCAACAAATTCATAAAACACTCAGTGTTAAGATGGGGAGTGGATTCTCCTGCTGAGCCTCAGAAACACATTGTGAATTCACCTGAGGATTACATATGATGAATATTTAAGCAAAAACCCAAGCAATATTTCCACACAAAGAAAACGAGTTCTTAAAGCAAAAAGACATCATGTTACTGATATTTTAATAAAGAAATAAAATCTCCTACCAAAGCAGAACTCTGCTGATTCACTTCCCTTCATTCATCTGGGGAGAAGGGAATCTTTCCCTTCGCCCACTGCAACAACGGGCATGTTAAATAAAGAGAATCCTCCAGAGAGATGCAGAAAGAATGTGAATATAACTTACCTGCAGGGAGATGTACGCCAAAGGAACAGCTGCTACACTACAAGCCACAAAAGAGTGGGGCCTATAGCACAGATATGGAATATGCAACAAAGCCATCTTTGGCTGTTTTCAGGAAAGGCTGGGTGCTGCATGAAGATGCCAGAGAATCCTTATATGGCAAAAAGGAGACAGCGTGGAGCAGCATGCAAAGCAGGCCGTATTAAGTGTGCAGATTAAAACGGAACAGCTTGCTTTTTGCACATCCGCTAAGTTCAAAGCTTCCCAGCTGACTCTTGTGGACAGACTGGCTACAGAAAATAAATAATGACTTCGACTAGAACAAAGCCTTCGTGTGACAAAAGGAAACGGTGTTTAATACAACATTAATTGATCTATTTGTGTTGTTCTCCTTTGTTATGGCTCAGGGAGGGGGAAAGCAATAGCATACAGTCATCCTTACACATTTGCGGTTTTGACTTTTCTTGCATTTGATTCTTCACAGATTTAATTAAAAATTGTCTCTCTAGAAAACTTCTCGAAGAATCTCTAGATCAGTGGTTTTCAACCTGTGAGTCCCCAGGTGTTTTGGCCTACAACTCCCAGAAATCCCAGCCAGTTTATGGTTTCTGGGAATTGAAGGACAAAACATCTGGGGACCCACAGGTTGGGAACCACTGCTCTAGATCCTCCAGTGTAATTCTAGTTCAACTTCCATTGGAATTCAATCACAGAGTCATCCTGGAATTTTCTAGAGAGGTGTTCTGTCAGGCTAAAAAACCAGCATTTTTATTACTCATGTTTTCTCACTTGCCTGGGGATCCTAAGCTCCTATCCTCAGCAAGGTAAAGGTATTCCCCTGGCATTAAGTCCAGTCGTGTCCAACTCTGGGGGTTGGTGCTCATCTCCATTTCTAAGCCGAAGCCAGTATTGTCCATAGACACCTCCAAGGTCATGTGGCCAGCATGACTGCATAGAGCACTGTTACCTTCCCACCGGAGCGGTACCTATTGATCTACTTACATTTGCATGTTTTTAACTAGTAGGTTGGCAGAAGCTGAGGCTAACAGCCGGTGCTCACGCCACTCCCCAGATTCGAACCTGTGACCTTTTGGTCAGCAAGTTCAGCAGCTCAGCACTTTAACCCACTGTGCCACCAGGGGCTCCTTAACTCCAGAAAATGTGGGGATTGACTCTACTTTGCTGGGCAGATGCATTAGACGTGGAACCTACTTGTAAACTGAGGGCATGGGGTATTCTCGTCACCTTGATGGAAAGCAGTCATTGTTAAGAAGGTATGCAAAAAACAGGAAAATATATCCAGTAGAAAAAACCCTTAAAAGATTATTGGGCTATAACTATAGAGAGTAAAGTTTGAATTCCTGCTCAGTCACAATCTCCATTGAGTGACCTTGGACAAGTCACACTCCCTCAGTCGCAGAGGAACAAATCTTGTCAAGAAATCCCTGATAGATTCTCCTTAAGGTTGCCATAAGTTGGAAACACCCTTTCAGCCTAAGAGAAAAGATACGGCAACCCTCTTCTGAACTATTCTTGCCAGGAAGACCTTGTGTTAGGTTCACCCTCAGGTTGCTATAGGTCAAAAATGACTTTAGGGACAAGAATAGCCACTAATGAGAGTCATAGTTTTAAAAGGTCTTTAGCCTACTCTACCACAGCACTGGTGCCTCGCCAAACTACAGTTCCCATGATCCCATGGCAGTTAAAGTGGTGTCAAGTGGCATTAATTCTCCAGTGTACCCTAGGCCTTCTGTATATTAATCCATCACTTGAACCACTGCACCACATTAATTCTTTTCTCAAGGAAAGAATCAGCGAATGACCTCTTAATGGCCCTTCAAAGAAGCTCTTTCATTTGACCTGTCTGATTCAAAATATGACTAGGAGAATCAGTCTCCCAAAGAATTAACTATACAGATGTCCTTGGTCCAACCAACAAAAGTAAAAGAGAAGCATTAATTTTAGTCTTCAGTGTTCATGCCTGCCTTCTTCTAAAACAACTTACATTATGCTGCATGGTCACATGAAAGAAAACTTTCTTTGTCTATAATAAGAACAGAGATGCTTGCATCCAGATTTCAAATTAAAATCTTTTGAGAAATCGGGAGCGACCTTGAGAGAGAAACAAAACATGTTTCCTATATCCTGTTACTTAAGATTCAGATCAGTATAATGTCATTCTTTGCAAAAATGTTAGAAGCTGCTGATATGAGGCATTTAAAAATGAGCAAAGCAGTGTGGGTCAGAGACTTAGACTTACCAAAGGAAACAATGCCAAGAGTGGTGGAAATATACTCAATATTTACAATCTTTAGGCACTAATACATTAAAGCGATCATTTGGGAACACTGAAAGTTTCCAGGAGTGCAAATCACCATAACAATGAGAGTTGGCTGGCTTTTTATCTAGGGATGTAAATCTTTGGTTTTTCCATCCCCGAGAAAGGAAAATTCCAAGCTTTCTCCCTACTGAGTGATATTATGAGGATATTTGTGCATTGCCAATTATTTTCTTTTAATTTTAAGGCCCTTTTTTGAGCAAGGATTTCATGGAGGTTATTTTGCCCCAAATACAGAGGCAGTATGGTAGAATGATTTTAGTGTTGAACTAAAATCTGGGACACCAGAATTTGCATCCATGCTCAACAATGATCTAAACTCAACTTGTGAACAAGCAACACTCTCTCAGTCCCTGGAAAAAGCAATAGCAAACTCCTTCTGAACAAATACTTTAAATGAAACTCCTAACTTGTTTATGTTTAGGTTGCCAAAAATGACTTGAATGCACATAACAGCAACTAGCAGGGCCAAAATACATTATTCTATGCAACTGGCATCACACCTCCAAAGGTCCGAATTTTTAGATATTTTTTTCCAGGTTTATTATGGGTTAAATTGCATTATTCTGGGGACATCCCACAATAATGCCACCCCTACATTGTATTATAGTAGATGGGGCCCAGGCCTCAACATCAAGCCTTGTGGATTCCAATTGTGGATTCTGTGGTGGCAAAATGAGAGTTGACCTCAGGTAAACAAGTGCTTGACATTGTGCTCATGAACTTTCAGATGGAAAATAATTTATAACCGTTAAAAAATGTTTCGATACATATTGCATGAAATAATTTTGAATAATTTGAAACTAATCAAGCCATGTATTCATTCCATAGTGTAGAATACCCCAAGACCTGCACTCCTAAGTGACAGGGAGAAGGCTGGTTTATAGTTTTCCTGAACTTTAGCTGTGCAGATTCTCCACTGGACACACAACAACTGGTATGGGTGATTTAAGTCAATAAAATGACATGGGGCGGGAAGACGTATGCCACACGTATGTTCTTAATTCTAAAAGGCATATGAAAGTCTGGCCATACACCTATGTCTTGCCAAGATACACTTCAAGTCTTCTTGATGGGTCTTATTCTATAGGAACAACAGGGAATATATATATATATATATATATATATATATATATATATATATATAAAAATACAAAGGGCAGCATAATGAGCATTGATTGATCTAAATGATAAACCAGATACCTCACCGCAGAAGGGGGGATTTTTCTGGCCAGAACGAAAAGGGTCCAAAAATAACACCAATGTGTACTATAATATATGTACAAGAAAGAGCTCTAAAGGGCCTTCAACAATGAAATCTTATATATATATCCCAAAACTAAGCCCACTGAGATCAGTGGGCTCACTTCCTGGTAAACTATTGGATTGTAACTTGCTGGAAACTTGCTTTGAATCTGGATTTAATCCTTTGTTTGGTACATAGTAGTCTGTCTATGTACCAAATAATAGTCTATGTTCCACCCCCAGCATGAGAGGGTCAAGCTACAAAATGAATTGTGCTACTGTCTATAAATTCACTTTCATAATTTCTGTTAGCATATGGGAGCAGCAACTCTCATATGCCTCATTGATACTGAATGTTCCATGTTCATTGAAGGCCACTTTCTTTCTAGATCATTTTATATGTCTCTTTTCATAATTCAGTACAGATTGAGAATCTCTTATTTGAAGTGTTTGGGGGTTTCCCCGGATTTTTAAAATCCTAGATTTGAATATATAATGAGATATCTTGCAGATGGGAATCAGATTTATACTTGAAATTCACTTACGCTTCTTATACACACAGCTTGAGGCAATTTTATATAATTATTATTAATGGGTCTGTGCATGAAACAAAGTTTGTGTGCATTTAATCATCAGAAAGCAAAGGTGTCACTATCTCAGAAATCCATATGGACAATTTTGGATTATGGAGTATTTTAATTTTTTACATTTCAGATAAGGGACACTCAACCCTGTACTTTTCTTTTAACATAGTAATTATAACTTGATTAATAGTATTATGCATCAAAGATGCCAGTAGTTCCCAATGAAACCAGCAATTTATCTTACATAGTACAACATGGTGCTTCCCAAAGACAGAATCTTGTGAAGAAGTTGACTTTAATACTAAACCTATGCAAAATGCATTCAAAATCATTTAGTATCATGAAAACTATAGTTACTGAGCAAAAGGATTACTGAGCAAAGGTGTACGTTTAACAGAATTTCCATTAATGGGTAAGGTGGGATGCAAATCAAGCAAGTAAAAAATGAATGAAAAATAATGTTAAATATGACCAGAGAATTCGAACTCTCTGATGTGTTAGGATTCCAAATACGTGGCAAATCTTTCCCCATCTTAGTTACACCAGTCATTTAAACTACTTATATTTGGCCATGTAAACCCACTTTGTGACCTTTGGTGAGCCACATGGTCTCATCCCTAGAAAGCACTGTGATAGGTTCACTTTAAGGCCACTAGAAATTGGAAATGACTTGAAGGCATATCATTCTTCAGCACTTTATTGGGTAGTTATCCAATCTGAATTGTTAGAAGCTGACTAATAATTTAACAGAAATAAATGTTAGAGAGAGGGAGAGAAACAAACCATTTAAGTTGGGTTAAGTCAATGGTTCTCATCCCGTGAGTCCCCAGATGTTTTGGCCTTCAACTCCCAGAAAACCTAACAGCTGGTAAACTGGCTGGGATTTCTGGGAGTTGTAGGCCAAAACACCTGGGGACCCACAGGTTGAGAACCACTGGGTTAAAAGCAGAGAGAAGGAACTAAATACAATCTGTAACCAGTAGCAGCTGGAGTTTCAGATGTCAGCAGTGTGTTAATCTGCTCTAGGTTCTAGTGTGAACATTTAAAAAAGCTAGTCAAGATGCTGACACATCTCCCCAAGATAGGTTCAGGTTTTTTGGGGTTTTTCTTTTCTACATCAGATTTACCATCTCCATGGACATTAGAGCCACCAGCCACTACTAACTGTAATATGTAGCTCCATGTTCTAGCAAACTTCAGTCCTCCACAATTCCTAATAAGTTCAAGCCCCTTCCCTTTCCACCTCAGGGCTGAAGTTTGTCCATGCCTGTTCTAGCTGCATGGCAACTTCAAATCAGAGGAAAAGGACATGAAAAGATTTTTCTGGAGGGAAAGGCCCAGTGTGTTGGAGCTGGATTGTAGATTTCATGTTGCTTTCATTGAAGTAGATGTTATATGATCATTAACATCTTACTATCCCTGTCATGGCACCTCAGCAGCGCCAACAGCAACAAGAAGATAGCAGCTGGCCTTTAAAATGTACCACTAACCTGTGCAATTGAATACCTCTCATCCTTTATTGATAGAGCCTCATTATTCCTTCCCTACTGCTTTCTCCTCCAGCCACATAAAGACAGAAGAAAGGAAACTATTATGAACTAAAGAGTAGACATCCAGGAATACAGCCAAGATTAATCTACCTTTCCTAGAGGAACAATTTGTTTAAGTGCAAGTCATCATTGCCAACAATGGCATCCAAAAAAACCATCTACTATGTTGGTTGAATTGAACTGTTTAAATATTAACCACCTCATATTTACTTTTGCCTTGGAACAGGATGAGCAAAGTCAGAGTGTGTGCGTAATTGCATATGTGAAATTTAAATGGGCAAAAACAGAGGGTTTCCAAAAGATCAGGAAAAAGAGGCATTGCAGTTTAGTGGAAACAGGTGGGACCAAGGGCTTCTTAAGTACGAGGCTGGTTACCTTGGAAACTTGCTTGGAATCTTTTCATCAAATGATAATATGCAGGAAGTTGGCCTTTTGGTTTTTTTCCACTGCTGGATGAAAAGTGGTGTTTTTGCTTGTGGTAATGGGGTGTTTCTGTGAAAGCTTTCACCTTGGTTTCACCTTCTCAGCTTCCCCTACATGGCATAACCTCATGGCTTTGGAATCTACTGGGATTTAACGATAGGACCACCCTCCACCTCTCCAAGATCAAAACCCTTAGATGTTGAAGTCCAATTATATTCAGTAGTGTAGTAAAATGAGTCCCTTATATAAAATAGGAAACCACTCAAATGACTGTCAGAGAAAGCCTGAGGATCTGTGAAATGTCAGAAGGATACAGCAGGCTATACCTATGCATCAGCAGAGTTCATGGCAGGTTAGAAGCTGTGTCACAGAGGGCTGATTGTTGTTCCCCAGTAAGCAATAACAAGCAATAATATGGAGTATTGATACCTCATCTTTTGATGCTACCTATACATATCACAAATGTGCAAAAGTTAAGCTTCCTCCTTAGCATTTTGCCAAAGAAGGGCATGTCCTTGTTCTTCCTTTTGCTATGGATATAACCAAAAAGTCCCTTTTATTTTTTTTTTCAGTCTCTGTAAGAAGCCTGGGCTTGTTCTGTATTTGGCCCTTTGACTTTCTTCCTGCATATGCTAGCTATTCATCTGAATTCCCCTTTGATGATTTCTCATTTTTTCAATTTCTTGTACATGACCCCACTAAATCTTACTTGAAAGTTCTTAAGATAGCCACACTAGGTACTTCCTATTTTTCCTCCTCATTGGAATTGTTTGAAATTGTGCCTTCAGTATATCACTTTTAAGTTGCTAACACCCTTCTCTTTTGGTATTCCTGATCATGGGATTGAACCCAGTATTTCTCTAAGGTTACTGATATCAACATTCTTAAAAGTCTCTAGAATGTATGTCTGATCACCTTTAGTTTCCCTTTCCTGCTGTATAACAACCTACAGGAGAATATGGTCACTCCCACCTAAGGTACCTGCCACTTCTATCCCATTCACCAGGTTATTACTGCTGGTTAGTATCAAATCTAAAATAATGGACTCCCTTCTTGCCTCTTCCACCTTCTAGTCAATGAAATTATCTGCAAGTAAAGGTTTGTTGGACATTTATATTCTTGGTAGAATTCAACTTCCAATAAATATCAGGGAATTTGTATTATTACTACATCTCTCCTTTTTGAATGTGTGGTCATCTGTTTCAGGGAGGTAGCATTCCAAGTTCTTGGTCTAGCTTGGGGTGGTCCGCAGTAGACCCTCCAAATCACATCCCTGTTATGCCCCTGTCCCCTCAATTTTCCCCAAATGCTTTCAACGGAGTTTCCAGAGTTTAAGTCATGAATCACTTCACAGGGGGAAACACTTGAATTCTATTCTTTACATCACCTATTTTCTCCTCAAATTTGCATCCTATGAATTTGTTAGCTTTAATTATAATTTATTTGTGCATATTCATGCAGAGAGAAAGAAATTGTTTTTTTCCTCAGAAATCAGAAATCTGTGTATGCATGCACACACTATATATAAGACATCCATTGTGAAATCATAACAAATTTAAGCATTGAACTAGGAACTTACTGATTTATAACTCAGCCACTTAGTCATCACATTAGAAGTCTGCACAGAGATTATCTGATTTCTTTTCAGACTAGTCTTGAAAAGTAGGTCAGGTTCATAATGCAATTGCTACAAGATTACCCAGTGAATTTCCTGTCTGGGCAGGGATCAGTATCCATATTTCACCTCTTTAAGTTTAAGTGGCTATGAACTATCTCATACTAGCTGTCCATTTTACATCAAACTGTTATTTTTTGAGGATAACCTCACAACAATCCCATAAGGTCACTATGACCACTAGCCTACAGATGGGAAGGATAAAATTAGTTTCTTCAAGGAATATAAAACATGGCTGCCTCTTGCAATCCATCCATAGGGAGACAAGCCTATGTCTCCCTATGGTGTGCTACCCACTCTAAGGTTTTTGCAGTTTTGGACATAATGCAAAGAGCCCTGACAAGGCATGTTGGATACTTCCACACTCAGGTTGTTTTCTTTATTTTGATACCTTTGCTATGACATAGGTGCAGTGTAAAACAAAATGATGTCAGTTTCTGTATTCATTGTTGGGTGTATGGTAGCCATAGGAAGGGTGCAGAATGCAAGTGCCTCTGGCTGATCTGAAACTCTTATTGATCTGGGATGAATATGCTAGGTTTCCTTTCTACAATATTATTTCCTTATAACAATTAAGCAAAACTACATTTCTAAAATAATTCAATGTCATAAACAATTTCCAGTTTCTTACATTTCAAAAGGACAATATTACAATGTAAATCAACTCCCCCGGAAATAAATAAACACACTCAATTTTTTACATCTTGTATATAATATGCAGTAACCTGAATCACTGTAGATTCAAGATGGTGTATAGCATACCATCTGGTAACACCATGAATATAACATTTTTATTGAACTATCTCCCCAACACATAGGAAGTCCCCATCCTACTACTGCTACTATTTAACCTCCTGCTTTTCTCATTTTGCTACAAAAACCACAATATATCCTTCAAGAAACATGGCATACAAAGATCACAGATCTTGTTTCAAGGCAGAATTGCATTTCCAGCAGCCTACTGGAAGTATAATTATTCTGCAGAACAAGCTGCAAACCAATTTCTCAACCAAAGCAGCAGATACTGTGGTCATGATACTGAGAAGCAAAATTGGGAAACTCAGAAGTGTGCCACTGGTCATATGTTGCTCCACTTTTGCTATAGAGTTATCATTATGAATACTTTTGTCCTATGAGGATAGATCAGACCTGTGCAACCCCTGGCCCTCCAGATGTTTGGAACTCCAATTCCAGGAAGCCCTAGTCAGATTGTCCAATGATCAAGAATTCTGGAAGCTGGAGTTCAAAGCACCTGGAGGACCACTGGTTGTGCAGACCTGGGAAAGAACACTGCTGGAAAAGTGGCTGCTTCTACAGGTGAAACAGGTACAAACTATGGCCAGAGTCTTCTTGGTGGTTGAACAGACTGCGCTCTGGCACCACGAGATGCAGAGCCAACCTTAAGAAATGGGGCTACAAAGTGGAATCCACGACATACAAGTGTGGAGAAGAGCAAACTACAGACCACCTGCTGCAATGCAACCTGAGCCCTGCCACATGCACAATGGAGGACCTTTTTGCAGCAACACCAGAGGCACTCCAAGTGGCCAGCTACTGGTCAAAGGGCATTTAATCTTGCAAACTTTTTGTTTTGTCTGTTTGTTAAAAAATGCAACACAACTGTTTGATCTGCTCCTGACACGATTAAAAAAAAACAGACTTTCAGAACTCAGAGTGGCTCACTTCATCCATCAAACAGTCAGTAAAATGACTCCTTTTAAGAGGACCTCTTCTTTTTGATGTAGGAATAACCCAACAGACCTCACAATATCTGAGAATGCCTGCCACAGGTGCAGGCAAAAAGTCAGAAGAGAATGCTTCTAGAACATGGCTGTACAGCCCGAAAAACCTACAACAACCCAGTGATTCTGGCCATGAAAGCCTTCAACAATACAATAACCCAAAACTTAAAACTAATATCAAAAAATGATGATCCTACTACTCTTTACCACTTTTGGTTATAGCTTAATATTATAATTATTTGAGCTAAATTTTGTTTTGATATTTGATATGACGCAATGCTGGAAAATTACAAGGAGCTATCATTCTGAATTAATGATTTCTAGCAGGTCTGTGAAAGTTGGCCAGTTATGTTTTGTGCTATCTGCAGGCTTTGAATATGGTCCTCTTGAGTGCTTTATAAACACCAGAGCCACATCACTCCAGGGACATTCTGGGAGACATGCGACCTTATAGTATAGAGTGCGACATCCTCTGACAGCTTCCCTTATGGATGAACGTATGGTCTGCAGCCAAGCTGTAACCTTGTTAACCCAAAGGGACTAGAAAAGTGCCTTATTTAATATTTCCTGTCAACCCTTGTTATGAGAATTCAAGTTGATAAGAGAGGGACCATAGTGGGTAAGCACATGCTTTGCATGCAAAAATGGGGTGAAAGGCTTCAATTAGTCTGTCAAATCATCAGAATAGATCAGTTCCTAGGTGATCAGAAAGATCTGCCTTTGGAAAGCAGGGGTGCAAGTAAGATTGAGTGGCTGCAAAAATGATTTCTTCACTTACAAACCAGCCAATATATTTTTGAGGGAGTTATTTTTATTTGCAGGAAGGATTGGGATTGTAACTGCATAAACTGCACAAACAGTGCAGCAAAACGGTAACAGCTGCTGTCTTGTTCCATACATTTAAAAAAAAACATTGTGTCTTTTTGGTCAATCAACAAATCCTTCTGTGCTTGTACTATATCTATGAATCTGGGGCTTCATCAACTAAAGCAGTGGTTCTGAACCTTCCTAATGCCGTGACCCCTTAATACAGTTCCTCATGTTGTGGAGACCCCCCCCCCCCAACAATAACATTATTTTCATTGCTACTTCATAACTGTAATGTTGCTACTGTTATGAATCATAATGTAAATATCTGATATGCAGGATGTGTTTTCATTCACTGGACCAAATTTGGCACAAATACCCTATACACCCAAATTTGAATACTGGTGGGGTTGGGGGGATGAATTTGTCATTTGGGAGTTGTAGTTCCTGGGATTTATAGTTCGCCTATAATCAAAGAGCATTCTGAACTCCACCAAGATGTAATTGAACCAAACTTGGCATACAGAACTCCCATGATCAACCAAAAATACAGGAAGGGTCTGGTGGGAATCGACCTTGAGTTAGGAGTTGTAGTTCATCTAGTTCCAAACAGCACTGTGGACTCAAACAATGATGGATCTGGACCAAACTCGGCACAAATACTCAATATTCCCAAATGTGAGCGCTGGTGGAGTTTGGGGAAAATAGACCTTGACATTTGGGAGTTGTAGTTGCTAGGGTTTATAGTTCTCCTACAATCAAATAGCATTTTGAACACCACCAAGAGAATTGGGCCAAAATTCCCACTCAGAACTCCCATGGCCAATACAAATTCTGTGATGGTCTTTGGCAACCCCTCTGACACCCCCTCGTTACCCCCCCCCCCAGGGTCCCAACCCCCAGGTTGAGAAACTCTAAACTAAAGAGATTACATTTCTACAGAGGGAAACCTCGATTTAAAAAATCCATCTCATTCTTATTCTTAGAAAAAACTGAAATTTTGCAGGAATTAGTGAGTTCTCCACAGGCTGTATTGATGTGTGAAGATACCTTGTTTCAGAGAGAAGAGCAATCTCTTCCTCTCTCTCTTTCAAAATAGCTCTCTTGGGTGTTTTACAAACAAAATTTTTGTGGGATTTTGCACAAGTAGGCATGATTCCTCCCATATGGAAGCAGCAATATTTTTGTACAAAGCCCTACATATTGCATGCAAATAATTCCTTTACATGTGAAGTGTGGAGTTTCATGTAAAACTCCACACTTCACATGTAAAACACATAAATAAAACCAATAAGAACAATGCTGGTGAGGATTGCACAGAAATATTCATTTTCTCCCCAGGTGGGAGAAAAATGGGAATGATTCTTCCTCATTTGAAAGGACAAAATAATCAAATATTAGCATCCCTATTAGAAGTAGACACTCTTCCACCTCTTCATTGCTTTCATTTTCATATAATGCACACAAAGAGCAATGTAAAAAAGGAATGGACCCAGAGGAGCCTATTAGAGTTAGCTTTGTCACGTTTGTAGAAGTTAATCTACACTGTAGAATAATAGCAGTTGGACACCACTTGAACTGCCATTGCTCAATGATATGGAATCCTGGGAGTTGTAGTTTGGTGAAGCATCAGATTTATTTGGCAGAGAAAGTTGTAAAACTACCATTCTGATGATTCCATCACACTGAGCAATGGCAGTTCAAGTGGTGGCAAACTGCATTCAATCTTCAGTGTAGTAGATGCACCCTAGGGATACAATGATGCCAATCCTGCTTTATCTCTGTTTCCTACCCTATCCGTCTTCCCACCTAAATGAACAAAATCCATTTTTAAAACACTCAAAACAAGAATAGCATCATCGATAAGTCAATTAGATTTTGGGGAGAGTGCCAGCTTAAGATACCTATTTTAATATAAGCATCTGATACTTCCATATAAATAATCCATCATGTTTCAAAAATAATTTCCCTTTCTTTTTCAGAACCCAAAGTTTTCTGTGGCCAAGGTCTTCTTGTGGGCATTGCAGCAATTCTTGGCTGAACATGTGACTATAAAACTGCTGCGACCCAAATGTCCTCTGTGTTATTTGGGGGCTGGCGGAGGGGACAATTTTGTCATATTTTTTCCTCCAGTAGCTGTTTTCCAATTTACTTCATGAAGGTCTTTCCTTGGCTTAAAACTGTAGGATGGTGGTCTTGATTAAATTAATACCCTCTCAGTGCTGTTTTAAATGCATGACACAAAGTTACAGAATCCTGGGATTGGTAATATGGTGAGGCATTAGTATTCTTTGAAGATGAATAACAGTAACAGTAATAGTAATAATAATAATAATAATAATAATAATAATAAATATTATTATTATTTTATTTCATGTCCACCTCATAGCAGTTAAGAAACATGTGTTTTTAGAAGGCTAATGACCTTCGCAAACAGTGGTTCTCAGTCTGTGGGTCCCCAGTTGTTTTGGCCTTCAACTCCCAGAAATCCTAACAGCTGGTAAACTGGCTGTGATTTCTGGGAGTTGTAGGCCAAAACACAGGTTGAGAAACACTGTTCTAAAACCATATCTCCCATGGGTCCATAGCATTGAGCCATGGCAGCTCAAGTGGTCTCAAACTGCATTCATTCAGCAGTGTAGAGGTACTCCTAGTTTGTGTGTGCTTCCTTATTCAAAACTTTGACTGTCTTGAAAATATTTGGATGCTGCTTGACTACAGACAGTTTTCATAGAATCGTAGAGTTGGAAGAGACCTCGTGGGCCATCCAACCCCCTGCCAAGAAGCAGGAAATTTGCATTCAAAGCACCCCTGACAGATGGTCATCCAGCCTCTGTTTGGAGCCCCCAGTGGCACAATGGGTTAAACCCATGTGCCGGCAGGACTGAAGACCAACAGGTTGGAGGTTTGAATCCGGGGAGAGCGTGGATGAGCTCCCTCTGTCAGCTCCTGCTCCCCATATGGGGACATGAGAGAAACCTCCCACAAGGATGGTAAAACATCAAAACATCTGGGCGTCTCCTGGGCAATATCCTTGCAGACAGCCTATTCTCTCACACCAGAAGTGATTTGCAGTTTCACAAGTTGCTCCTGACACACACAAAAAAAGCCTCCATTTAAAAGCTGCCAAAGAAGCCTCCACCACACTCCGGGGCAGAGAGTTCCACTGCTGAACAGCTCTCACAGTCAGGAAGTTCTTCCTAATGTTCAGGTGGAATCTCCTTTCCTGTAGTTGAAGCAATTGCTCCACATGCTAGTTTCCAGTGCAGCAGAAAACAGACTTGCTCCCTCCCCCCTATGACGGCCCCTCACATATTTATACATGGCTATCATGTCTGATCCCTCAAATGCTTGAGGAATTAAAATTGCACATATTCTTTAGATGTCACAAGGCCAGGTTCATTTTATTTTTTAAAAAAAATGTTAAAATTAATATGTGTTGTGTTCATAGTCAGCTGTGCAAGTGAGTCCAGAAGCACATGCAGTTGCCCACCACTAATGTATTGCAGTCCATATCATTGCAATCCAAACCTCACAACCTCTGAGGATGCTTGCCACAGATTCAGGTGAAACGTCAGGAGAGAATATTTCTAGAGCATGGTCATACAGCTCAAAAAACCTTCAACAAATCAGTGATTCCGCCCATGAAAGCTTTCGACCATACATTAAATCCATACGATATTATAATTGTATGGGAAGTCTATCAAGCTAAAAAATAAACGAATGCCAGTGTTCTCCTCTAACAACGCCAGTGAACAATGGAAGCTCAGGTCGCTGCTGCCAGCAAACAGGCCTTTTTCCATCTACAACAAGCGAGGCAACTGGCACCCTACCTATCTGACGAGGCTCTGGCAACTGTCATCCATGCCACGGTCACGTCTAGGCTGGACTATTGCAATGCCCTGTATGTGGGCCTTCCGATGTCTACGACCCGAAAGCTTCATATTGTTCAGAATGCGGTAGCCAGGCTACTCACAAGAACGCCCATGAAATGCCATATAACAGCAGTGCTGCAACATTTACATTGGCTTCCAACTGAGTACCGTGGCCTGTATAAGATGCTAGTTCTGACCTTTAAAACTCTTTACGGCCAGGGTCCATCGTACCGTAGGGACCGCCTCTCTTTCTCCCATCATCGGAGGTT
This sequence comes from Anolis sagrei, assembly GCF_037176765.1. Classification (NCBI taxonomy): domain Eukaryota; kingdom Metazoa; phylum Chordata; class Lepidosauria; order Squamata; family Anolidae; genus Anolis; species Anolis sagrei. The sequence goes on from NC_090022.1 coordinate 271,237,552, forward strand.
GCAACAACCAGTCCAACGTGACTTACTCCATATACCGGGTCCTAGAGAAGTGCACTTGGAAAGGACCAGATGCAGGGCTTTTTCTATTTCTGCCCCTGCCTTGTGGAATTCCTTGCCGCCCTACATGAAAGCCATGCGTGACTTAGGGCCTTTTACTCTCGCACTTAAGACCTAGCTTTTCACTAGAGCATTCGATCTCTGTTAATTTTTAATTTTTGTATGTATGTATTTTATCTTTTATAATTTAGCTGTAAATCGCCTAGAGCATTCTCGGATGGAGGGCGATTAATAAGTTATTAAATGATGATGATGATGAACTCAATCTGTTGGTTCAAACAAAAATAGGCTGATTGAATAAATGAAAACTTAATAATTCTACACTTGATGTAAATCCTATTGATTCACCGAGTCTCCTTATAGTTGGGACTAACAACTGGATAGCGTTTTGCCATTTCCCTTAACCGGATCTTCCCTGCCTCAGGGATTTTGTTATATTTATGTGGGATTTTTTTTTAAAAAAAGAGAGAGTCAAGCAGAGCTATAAAGCAGGAAATGCTCATCAGAGATGTGTCAGAAAATGCTTCTAATTGCAAAAAGCTCAATCAGCTTCCTTCCAAGCATACAGAGATTTTTCAGCTGCTTAATTAGGAGCCATTTGCTGAAATTATCTGTGCTGAATGTCATGTGCTCAACTCATATTTAGCATAAAAGGGAAGCTAAAGCCATCTGAAATGATATTTGAAGAGATGTTTACTCAAGGTACTCAACATGCATTAGTATTTACTGATGCAGGATTTGGACTTCTAGAGGTTAGCATGCACAAAACCAGGATTTATTATGTTGAAGGAAAAGTATGCTCATGAAAAAACATAGACTATTCTGGCCAATACAACGTTTACATTTTGCTATTTTAAAAAAGTTTATGAAAAACATGTGAAACATACTACACAATTATAGCACTATGATTCCGCTTTAACTGCTATGGCATCATTCTACAGAATCCTTGGATTTTCAGTTTAGGAAAGGCGTTTAGAATTCTCAGGTAGAGAGCTCTAGTGTCTCCCCAAACTACAAACCCCAGAATTCCATAGAGTGCAACAAGGGCAATTAAAGTGGAATTGTAGTGCTCGGATTGTGTGGTGTGATCAGCACTTTCCCATACATGAGAGGTAATGCTTTCTCCACCCTCTTTTTAGAGTTCTAACAACTGTGGCTTCATCCTAAGGAATCCTGGGGTTTGCAGTATGGAGACGAACTGATATCCTTCCCAAAACTACAAATCCCAAGATTCCACTGGATGTTGGCATGACGGGTAAAATGAAATCCAAGTGCTATATCTGTGTACAGTTGGTCCTCTACATTTCCTGGTTGAACTTTTATAGATTGCTGATTTACAGATTTGATTAATATGGTCTCTCCAGAAATCGTGAAGTCCTCTAGTGTGACTCTATGGCTAAGTTCTGTCAGACATTGCCTATACAGTTGCACTGAAGAACTTAGAGATTCCTAGAGAAGTCTTCTGTAAAGTAAAAAAAAAAATCACCTTTTAAAAAACTTTTATGGGGATTCTCTGCCCCAAGCCCCAATGAATGTGGACAGCTGACTAGTAGAGTTATGTGCAGAATTCATTTCTCCAATTTCCTTTGTTTCTTTCATTTCTTCAGGAGCACAAAACAGGAAAGCCCCTCCTGCTACAGAAATAAGCTCGACACAAAAGTCAGCAAGAGGGGTCCTGGCTCCTGGCCTGCTTTTTGGCATCACAGAGTAAGAGGTGCTTGGCTGCAGGCCCTGGCAGACGCAGGCGCTCTGGGCCTGCATGCCAGACACATACTCTCTTTCCAAGGAGTAGGCAAGTGTGGTGTGCAGGAGTGCCTGTGCCTGCCAGTGCCTGCAGCCAAGTGCCTCCTCTAGAGTAGAAACAGCAGGTAAGAAGAAGCTTCCTTAAAGTGGGAAGGGGAGCTTGGGTGGGAAGACTCCGTCATAATGGGCCGATAGAAAATGGATCTTTCGGCACTGGTGAGCGAAAACAGATATCTCCTGTCCTGATTTCAGAAGGCTCCCAAAAATGAATTGGGGCTCACACTGAAAGCCAGGACATGAAATGGGTCAAGGTTTACCCTGAATGCACAACTCTACTGACCAATGTAAAGGGATTCTACATCTCTGTAGAAATAGGGATAAAAGCATCCCTGTTGCAAAAGTTGACATGCTTTTTGGAGGAGGTGACCAGGTCTTATATGCACGCAGTGACACATAATCCATATTTCAGTATCTCAAGCATTATATATCCAGGCTGGGGGGAAAATGAAGGCATATGCTGCTTATTACAAATTTGACACTAATCTCCTTTTTAGAAAAGTAGCCGGTGAAATGGCCTTCACACCTCTATTTAATGAGACCTTTGTCTTTAAAGGCACTCAAGCATTCAAGGGCTTTCCTAGCAAACAGGTAATGATTTTTTCTAGGGCTGTCTTGATGCCTCTCAGCAAAGCCCTCTGACTGCAATAGACTAACCTTTAAAAGCCAAGTTGAAATTTCTCTGAATGCTGGTTGCAGGATAACCTTTACTGTCAGAAAAGTCAACCTGAGCAGTCTTTTTATTACTTCTGGTCATAATTCTTGTGTATGACAGCTTTGTGTGGGATAAAAATCTGCACAGAGATTGCTGAAATATTTCAAAACATAGTTCCATTTTAACTAAATTGTGTACAGAGGTCAGCTGTCCATATTAAAGAAGTTGGGAACCAATCTTTTAAAAAATATTTTGCAAGAAAATGTCAGCAATTCTCTGGTTTTAAAATTAATATTATTTGCTTAGCATTATTAGCATTAGGCTGTTCCGTGCAATGGATTAAGTATTCTTGTATTATAGCATTCTGTGATAGAAGGATTTGCACTACTACCTGACCTGGATGGTGGCATACACCAGCTCCTCTCCATTTGTTCCATGGAGCCCACCAGCTCTGATCCCATGATGTAAAGCTTCTTCTGCCAGGCCTCCGTGATGCAAATGGAAAGGAACCAGCGTATGCTGCTGCCACTGCAACACGGGAGGCTTCTGGTGTTACATAGGGATCAATGTGGGGAAGCTAGGCAATGGTGAATCTGGCAGTGTCTGGCTGCGGTGTGGGTAACCCATCACCCCATAACTCCGCATCATCTGACTTATTCTAAACCCCATCCCATGGGGGGGGGGGGGGGAGTGTGGCTGGGCAAAACTGCTTTAAGTGGCCATGTTCTGTGTTGTGGGTAAGAGAGTTGCACTCAGGCAACTCAGCAGGAAGAAAAGGAAAGAGGGGGACTCAATCCTGATCAATGCATACATTTTGTGGTGTTTCTTTTTAAAACAGTTTGGTGTATTCTTCTTCTATTTTAACATTTATCTTTTGAGCATTTTCAGTTGCGTTGATTTTTAATTATTAGCTGTTTGGGATGTCAATTCTGTGAGAAAGGAGGAGGAGGAGGAGGAGGAGGAGGAGGAGGAGGAGGAGGATAGTTCCCTCTTTCTATCTGGCTGCACCCTTTTTACCATACTCTGATGCATCCCAGCTACATAAGTCCCGGCTTTAATCTGTGACATACTGGAGAGCATACAAATAGACAATAATGTAAGAAATTTTCAAACACTGCATAATGAAAATTTCAACATTGCCAACAGGAAAATCAAATTAATGCTTTTGCTTTCCAAGGCAATCTATGGCTATTTTATCTCTCTTTCTAATTTTTGTTGCCGTCCAAACAAAAAGAGCCTTCAAACGAATGATGCCTTTGTACTAGATCTGTTTGCAGAGGCCTTAAATAAAGGTCTCCACTTTCATGCTTGGATCTGATGACTTCTCGCAGCTTAATAACTCAACACAGAGACACATCTTCACCCACTTCTCATTAGTTACTTTTGAAAGACAAAGAGAGAAACGTAAGAACTGACCTCAGCCACCGGATCTGTGGGAATTAGCAATCTCCATTGGGTTCCTGGGCTCAGGATATTTAGCAAAATAAACCATTATCTCTCCTCTCTAGATCTGAGTTTCTTCTCAGCTTTTCTATAAACTGCAAGACACCTGCTCTGAGATCTTAAGTAACCTGACATATTGAAGGCAGATAAACATCACTGTGATATGTTTTTAGATGAAAACACACACCGATTTTATAATTGGTAATGCCACTGTGAAATAATATGTTTAACATGTCCCCTGGAGACTTACCTTAATTTGTAATGAAAATAATGTGTAGTACAGATGGGAGGGGAAGTGCAGACAAATTATCCAAATAATTCTACACAGTCTAAATAATATACTGCAAAACCTCTCCTGTTTATATTTAGACCGACTGCAGTTGCAGCCCTACAGAAAGGGTCTCCATGGTGACTGGAGAGCCATGTTAACTAAAGATATATATATTGAGTGATAGACTTGAGAATGTACACATCAGTGAGGTTTTTTTAAAAACCCTGTAATTGTACGTTGTGTTTATTCTTTTGTTAATATTTATTGCAGTTTGTTAAATTATGCCGACACTTCCACCTAGGAAATGATCCCAGGCTCTTTTTGTACATTTTAGTACAAATACATACAAACCATACTTCACTGCAAAATTGTGAAATATTTAATCTGAGAAGACTTTCCTCATTTCCATTTAAAGGCAAAGGAACATACAAAGTAGTTTTAGAGTTCAGCATTTTAGGATTAAATGCAATTGTTCTGACAGAAGTATTGCTGAGTAACCAAGGCATGACCTTTTGGATTCATCTGGCCAAGGAGTCTGACAGTTACTTTTAAGAAGCAAGAATTAAATGGCATGCTGAAGCTATGTGAGCTATGATACAATGATGTTCTAGGACCCATGGGGAGGGGGGTGAGTGTTGATGGTCTGATAGAAGCCATGGAACTAATTTTCAGGTGTGAGAGGTTTCCACACTGGCAGGAAGGGAGTTACATAGGTTAAAAGGCAAAGGTTTCCCCATGACATTAAGTACAGTCATGTTCAACTCCGGGGGTTGGTGCTGATCTCCATTTCTAAGTCAAAGAGCCGCCATTGTCTGTAGACACCTCCAGGGTCATGTGGCTGCCATGACTACATGGAGCACTATACCTTCCCACTGGAGCGGCACCTATTGATCTACTCACATTTGCATGTTTTTGAACTGCTAGGTTTGCAGAAGCTGGGGCTAACAGCAGTTCACCCCACTCCCCAGATTTGAACTAGCAGTGTTTCGGTCAGTGAGTTCAGCAGCTCAGTGGTCTAACCCACTGTGCCATTGGGGGCTCCTAGGGAGTTATTTACAGGTACTTTTTAAAAACTGACAATAAAAAAACACAGAATTCATTACTTTAAAATAATCACCGCCATCAATTGAAAAAAAAATAACATTGCAAAACTAAGTAAATTTCTCATATCTGTCTTCCACTATCTCGTCTCTTCTCCCTCCTGTTTTTACAGTTACAGTGTGTCTGTGTGTCAGTAAAATGGCAACTCTGCATGATAGCATCATTCTCTCTATGTTTTTTTTATTAAAAAAAAACAAACAACGAAGGAGAACATTTGCTAGTCAGTCATATAACTGAGTAAACCATGCCCTTGTTAAATAAATAAATGGCCCTTTGGAACATAGTGACTGTCCACCCAAGACATGATTACAAACAGACTCTACACCCAATAAAGACTAGAATCAAGGGATGTCATAATGGGCAAAACCCCAAGAGTTGTATTATGAGCAGATGTGTTGCTATGAGGGTCAAGGTGTATGGCAAAATGAGACCATGACTCCCCAAGTAAGCAAACTGTATAACTTCTGCAGAGAAAATTGTCATTCCCACTCCCCAAACCAACACATTGTTTTTCTCCCCCAAAATTGGTTTTTTTTTTCCCTGTGGGGGAAAAAAACTTGCATTTTCGCCAATAAGTGCAAAATGTTCTCTATTTTTTTTAAAACAAAAAAATAGAGAACAGGGTAGTCCATTTGAGAAGGTGATTAGGAAATGTTTGAGAGAGGTGAAGAAAGTGGCTGGAGATCTGTACGAACAAATCATAACAGTAAAAGAAGAAATAATAGCGGAAATTTTCCAAACATGGAGAATAGACATGGAATTTGAGATGGAAGACATCCAAAGGGAAATAAGTAATGTATTAAAGGAAGCAAGAAGGAAAATGTTACAAAAATGGTACCAAACCCCTGCACAATTTTCACATTTTTTACCAGGGATAAAGGATAGGTGTTGGCATGGTTGTGAACAAAGAGGGGTATTTATATGGGAATGTAATCAAGTGCAAGAATACTGGAGAATGATTGAAGGAGAAATCAATAGAATGTTAAATTTACAAATACTAATATTTAATAGAAATGTACTACATGCACGGATAACAGGGGTTAAGAATATACAAAAAGTAAAATTGGCTGGCAAATTAACAGCAAGTGCAAAAATGGTTTTAGTGAGGGGCTGGAAAGATAAAACAAAATGGACACTGACTAATTGGTATAACTATATAATTAATATGTTAAATGTGGAAATAACAAATTGCAAATGTAATTATATAGATAAAATTGAAAAGGTTACAATAACTAAGAGGATGTGGGAACCAGTTAGGAATTATTTAGAGAATGTGCTATGATGTGGAGTAAAGAAATTAAGACTGAAATTGGTATTTTACATGTAACTTCTGTAGTTTGATGTATAAGTTGCATGTACAAGGAGGGGAGGGTGGGAGGGGGAAAAACAAATAAAACAATAATTAAAAGATTTTTTAAAGATAAGTGCAAAATGCAAGAATCTTGTGTCTGGTCTCCTTTGCATTGGCAGGATGTTTTGATTGTCACATAAGAACAGCTTGTGGGGGGGGGGGGGGGGTTGGCTGCCTTGAAGATGGTCCAGAAACTGCAACTGGTGCAAAGATTGGTAACCAGGTTGCAGAATGGAGCTAATTATAGGGAGTGGATGAGGCCCCTAGTAAAAGAGCTCCACTGGATGCTGATAAGTTTCCAGTCCCAACTCAAAGTGCAAGTTATTGCCTATAAAGCTCCAAACGGTTTGGGCCCTGCTTATCTTCATGATTGCATCTATCCCCCCCCCCCCACCCATGTACCTGCGCAAGCATTAATATCTGCTGGGGAGGCCCTCCTTGTGGTCCTGCCACCATCACAAGTGTGGTTGGTGGGGATGAGGGGGAGGGTCTTCTCGGTGGTGGCCCCCGGCTTTGGAAAGACTTCCCCGGGGAGATTAGGCAGACCCCCACACTGTCCTCCTTCCAGAGGGAATTGAAGACTTGGATGTTTGGACATGTTTTTGAGAATGTCTATCCCCAATAATCCACAATGAATGACACAGCACTGCACTTTCGTCCATGCCCTTGTTCATTAGCTACAACTCGCACTATCCCATTCCCTTGTTTAGCCATGTTTTATGATAGTTCTCACCATGAGTTATTGGGTGCTGTTCTGAATTTAAATTATTGTTTTATAGGCTATTGGTTTTATTTTTGTATTGTATTGTGTGTTTATTTTATGAGTTATTTTGGGCACTTTGTGCTATAGATAAACTGCCTCGAGTCCCTTCTGGATGATGGAGGCAGAGTACAAAAATAAAGTTGTTGTTGTTGTTGTTGTTGTTGTTGTTGTTGTCCTTCTTTCCCCCAAATTTTGTGTAATGCTGAAAATTTTTGGTTTTCCAAGTCTTACATTTCCTATATTTATATTCTCTTGGTAAATGTTAGTACCTCTTTGTTTCTAAATGTTCGACTAAAGTTTTAACAATGCTAGGAACTTTGAGGATGGAAGGAAAATATCAGAGATAGAGGAAAATTCTTATGGAGTGGCAATGACCTCACATTGCCCATGTCTACATTCTATAGTACTTCTTCAGACCATCTGGGAAAACCTGTGATTTTTGCACTACTAAAAACCTGTGATTTGTTATCCTGATATCCTGTCCCATTCAGACCTTCACCTTCTACCCGTAGAGGGCAGTTGAACAATAGTATCAACATGTATTTGTGGTATCCCATTTCAGACCAGCTACATAAGCTTAACTGTGCAAATCTATGGTAATAAATAAAATTATGACACCTAATACATTGCTTAGGAGATAGGTATAGTATCAGGTTAGCTTTAAACCACTTGTCATTAGAGCCCCACTTTTACCATGCATACTGGAAATCCTTGTACCATGCATATTCTGGGTGTATTAAATATTCAAAAGTTGAGCTCAACTCTATAGTTGCTGGATTTTTTAACAAGAGAACTCAAGATCAGATGCAGCAGTACCTTAGGAAGCCATGGTGGAAAAGTTCAGCTAACATATAACAGTGGGACAATAGCCTTTTACAGAAAGTTCTCTTTTTAAACCACACAGATATTAAATGAAGACTCTGGTGGTAACACAGGGCTCACAATGTTGGAGTGCCAGAACTCCTTGATTAGCAGAAATGATGATAGCATCACAAGCCACTTCTCCGTCATTGCTGCGTATTCTTTCTGAGCTCAGCCAAATTCACACAATAGTTGAAAGGAAAATCTATTTTCTGAGCAATGATCCATTGTCCTAAGCTCTCCCTGTTGTTACCCATAATATTGTAAGATGGTTTGATCTTGAATGGTTAAATAGGACCCATTAGCTTTACAAAAGAGCTGGGCTAGTGGAGAAGCAATTTGCTCGAATTGCTTTGGTGCTGTGGTTCAACACAGCTGCCTGTATTTTCAGACTCTCCATGACATGGAGTTGTGAGTACCTTACCAAAGTGTGTCTGCATTTCTTATTGTGTTGCTGCTCAGGTGGAAAGAACAAGCCAATTCAAAAACAATTTCCATGGTATTCTTGCAGTATAAAAACTGTAATTGCCATTTACTGTTATGCAAAGGCAAGGGACTGCTTTTTCTCTAGAGCATGGAAGAAAGCATATAGTTGACAGGGACCATCAAAGCTTATTCATGGTCAATTACTTGCAATAGAAGACCTTCCATCCATTTTGACTTTGCCTCCTGTAATATGCCTGGAAGACATCATTAAAAACCTTTGTGTGGGCTGTTTTTAAAAACCTCTTTGGTTACTTGACAAAAGCCAGACTACTTCTGCCTATTTTTCCTATTGTGAGAAAAAACTCTGCTGCCAATTTTATGCATGCTTACTTTGAAATAAAGGTATATCTAAACAACACGGATATATCAGTGTTATACCAGTGATTAAGATACCTAGAAAATAAATTACTTTGTATTGTCGAAGGCTTTTCATACTGGCTACTAGTATTAAAGAAACTCTAAAATCATAACAGTAAATAAAGAAAAACATTAAAAAAAACAGGGGAATTCCAAACAAGAAACAAACAAGGCCATCTAATCACCTCCCAACAAAGGATTCCCCCAGGTAGTAAGTAGCCAGACCTTGAAACTGCTAGGCCATGAAATGCTAATCAAGGTGGTCAACTGAAACATTCACACCAACCTCAGACAGATTTGATACAGGTGAAACCTTAGGAGAGAATGCTTCTGGAACATGGCCATGGAGCTTGGAAAACTCACAACAACTCAATAAATAACTTTTTTTATAACCTGCCTATCTCCCCTAAGGGACTCAGAGAGAAGAAAGACTGATTTAATAATGTTAATTCAACAGTGAAGACAGGGTCTTGGGAAATAATGGGACTCAACTACATTAGGTGGTTTAACCCAGTGTAAATGTGCTCTGGAGTGGCTCCTGACCCGAGGTTATTGTTCACACAGATGGGGAGCACCACCATTCTTCTGGGTTGGTACGCATTTTAGTTTATCTGCACCACTGCTACTCCTAGGTAGTCATGGAATGCCTGCGTGAAGGGAGTGGGGGAAAGCTAATGTGATTCTAGGCTGTGCCCAGGTTATGAGAGGTAATGGCCTCACTCTATTCTGCTTTGGTCAGACCTCAACTTGAATACTGTATCGTGTTCTGAGCACCACAATTCAAAAAATATTGACAATATGTCGATAGAAGGGTGGTGGCACTGGTAACCTGTGTGGATATTGGAATCAAACCCAACCCAGACTTCCTGGAATTCCCACCAAACTCTTGGTATCATTTGACTTTTCCTAAAGTAAAATAAAACAGGTAAAGCTTAAAAACTCTGGGATTCACACAGGAAGTAATTGTGTGTTGTGAAGGCAAGCAACTCATAATGACCCTTGTGTAGACATTAGACAAGTCTATGGAAGCTATAGTTCAAGTGATAGTCGTCAATGCCAATGATAATATCTCAATGATTCCAAGATTCTTTGTTAGAATCTGAATTACTGATGGATGGTCCAAATCGTCAACCAGTAACATTTGGTAATCTGTGATATAAATATAATAGTATGATGATGATGATGATGATATAAACATTAAACCAAAGTGAGTAATCTAAAGAATGTCTAACTTTAGATGTGGCTGACCTACCTCCTGCTTCATATGGCAACTATATGGATTTCATTATTATGTATTCTATGTATAGTATTTATTTTATATACTTTAGTTCTTTGATTCCAAGTCACCATCAATTGTAAATCACACACTAATATCAGTACCACTAACAGAAAAAAAAATCATATATTTATATTATATTATATTATATTATATTAGCACCTGTGATTCTAAGATGCACCCTATTTTTAGAGAGGTTTACATGGGGGGGAACACATTTTAGAATCAAAGAAATATGGCATTTTTTTTGTGTGCCTCATCCTATCTGAATGAAGGTACGATCTAAAATCTGGGGAGGCGGGGGAGTAAATGAGCTGAACTGAGTTGAACTAAGTCAGGCATCTCTTGCCTCTTACCCTGACATTAAAAAAATGTAAAATGACATTTAAGAAAGGAAGGGCAGGATTTCCCACTGCAAGGGATCTTCTTCACAGTCTATAACTGGTGACATTTTGTGGCAATTACACAGAGTTAACCTGGTGATACTCTGAAAGCCTGCAGAATTTTTACAAGACATACCTTGACTATATACTTCTCAGATTGTCTACTGAGAGCTATAGCGTTTTCTTGATTGGCCCTGTGCGCTGAGAGAAAAATGTAATTCACTTCTTTCTAAGGCTGTCACAGATCATGACTCTCTTAAAGAGATATGATGTGAAAGCTATGCTCTTGAGACAATAGATGGGAAGGCAACAATGTTTAGTTTGTTGTGGCCATAGCGCTGTGTACACTTAGAGCTTGGAAAGTTAATTTAAAAGGAATTAGTTGCCATTATTGTGGCCACAGAGTGAAGAGGGGACAGCCAGAAAGAGACAGCTCCACTGTGTCTCATCCACCATCCGTTGGGAGCCCCTCCCCACAACTCCAACATGTATGACTACAGACATCCAAATAAGACTGGATCTACATTGCCATATAATACACCTTGAAATTGCATTATATAGCAGTGTAGAGTCAGTCTATGTCTTATACAACATAAATTGGTCTTTTGAGTTTTTTGGCTGCCACAACATGTATTCAAAAAAGGGCTTTCTAAATTGTTGAATTGTTGGAGATGTAATACTACTAATCCTTCCTTAATAGATATGGCGTGGAGCTGTTCCACATTTTGGGAGGAAGCAATCATATAAGTACACCTGGTTTTGGAAAGTTTCTGATATTCAGGAATATGCATATTGTTTTCAATTATTTACCAACAGAAATTGATTTTTGCAACCTTTTAACTGCTTCATTACAGGATATATATTTTCCTGAAATTTACAAATCCACTTACATTTTTGTAAAAGCTGACCAATTGTCCACTTACATGTGGACAATTGGTCAGCTTTTACGAAAATGTATGACTTAGATGACTACTTTCCTTCTTCTTTGTTTTTATTTTTCTACATTTGTCATAATGGAAGATTATAGTATGTAACTGAGATCCCATTTGAATCAAAATACATTTTAGAATAGTTTAAAAATACAAACATTGATGTATTACACCAGGGGTCCCCAAACTACGGCCCGCAGGCTGTATGCGGCCCGCCGAGGGCATTTCTCCGGCCCGCGCAGCATGGCCTGGCATGGCCACGCCCACCCGGCGCCGCTCCGCCAATCGTGGGAACCCTCTGCTTGCCCTGGCTTCAGGAAGCCAGGCTCGGCCCAGGGAAGGGCCAGGCGGCGCTGCCGCGAAGCTGCGCTGCCTGGCCCTTCCCCCGCCGTGCCCTGGCTTCTGTGTGGGAGGTTTGGTCCAATTCTATCGTTGGTGGGGTTCATAATGCTCTGTGATTGTAGGTAAACTATAAATCCCAGCATGTACAACTCCCAAATGTCAAGATTCTATTTTCCCCAAACTCCACCAGTGTTCACATATTGACATATTGAGTATTCTTAGACTTTGATCGAAATCCATCATTGTTTGATCTTTGGATGTAGGTGAACTATAACGCCAAAACCAAAGGACACTGCTCACCAAACCCTTCTAGTATTTTCTGTTGGTCATGGTAGAACTGTGTGCCAAATTTGGTTCAATTCCATCCTTGGTGGGGTTCAGAATGCTCTTTGATTGTAGGTGAAATATAAATCTCAGCAACTACAACTCCCAAATGACAAAATCATTTTTTGAGTGAAGGACATACATTGGGTTGTTAGGTGTCCAGTGGATTTTGAGTTCTGTTAATCCCACAAACGAACGTTACATTTTTATTTATACAGATTTATTTCCTATATTTATGTTTTTGTGATTAATCACTATGCTTTATGTTCAGATTGTAACAAAAAAAAATACATCATGCATATCAGATATTTACATTACGATTCATAACAGTAGCAAAATAAGACGTGTGCAGTGTGCATAGGAATTTGGTCACTTTAAATATATATATATATAGTCCGGCCCTCCAATGGTCTGAGGGACAGTAATCCGGCCCCCTGTTTAAAAAGTTTGGGGACCCCTGTATTACACCATACACTGCTTTGTCCCATTATACTATTTAGGTATTAGTTATCTAAGAATACTTTGAACTGGTAGTACATTCAATTGAATTCCCTTTTGAGTAGACATATATACAACAGAATGGAAATAAGAAAATTGTAGGCTGATGAAAGAAAGAAAAAATCTAGATGCATTTTGGAAGAAGCTTTTGCATAGTCTCTAGAAAACGCAAAACATGTTTGTTTCCTTATGTAAGGTTTATCTGACCTAGTTATTTCATTTCACATGTACATAGTAGTTTTGGAAAAGCTGTTTGCTGAAACATGTTAAATCTTCTTTTTTGTGGTGCAGCGACTTTTAAAATATTATTTCTGCCTCTGCCACATTTTTAAAAAGTAATGCTCAAAAAATAACTCTTTTGTTATTTGAGATATTTCTATAATATGTCTCTTCCCCGGTAATGTGTGAGAATGGAGTGACATAAAACATGGCTGGCCTTACTACTGTCACACTTCTGTCTTCTGCTCTACCCACCAACAACATATGGCCAATGACAGATTACTGCCAAAGGATATCCAATTTAGAGATTAGACCCCCTGGCCTCAGATCCCCCATGTCTTTCACAAAAGGAATGGTGACTTCTCCTTAGAGACAGCATTATTCAACCTTTCTCATTTTCAAAATGTATCTCCTTGGCTATTAATACAATTCAGTCAATGGCAGAGTCGCCTTCAGTTTCTTGTAGACAGAAATTTCATTTGGGAATGCTGAATGACAATGTGAACTTTGTCAGCACACAAAGGCAGTAGCAGATGAACAGAACATTTCAGCCACAGACTCAACCAATAAAATTGGTCATCTTAGCCACAGGGGATATTACTCTCATGACTACAAAGAGCAAATTTTATGACTGGGTGATAAAACAAACACTTCTGAATCTTCTGGCCATCACTTGGAACCAAGTGAGAAAAATATCAGACAGAGTTAGTATCCATGCTGGAGATATAATTTTGCTTGCCAATTATACTATGTAACAAAATTTGAAGCCCTGGGTGGCACAGTGGGTTAAAGTGCTGACCTGCTGAACTTGCTGACCAAAAGGTCGCAGGTTCGAATCCAGGGAGCGGCATGAACTCTAGCCTCATCTTCTGCCAACCTAGCAGTTCAAAAACATGCAAATGTGAGTAGATCAATAGGTACCGCTCTGGCGGGAAGGTAATGGTGCTCCATGCAGTAATGCCGGCCACATGACTTTGGAGGTGTCTACAGGCAATGCTGGCTCTTCAACTTAGAAATGGAGATGAGCACCACTCCCCACAGTCAGACACGACTGGACTTAATATGAGAAAACTTTTACCTTACCTAACAAAATTTGAATTATCTTCTGCTACTGATTTGTTATTTCCTGTTTAATTGTGCAGTACTTACTTTGAAAGTAGTTGTTACACTCCAGAAACTTTGTTTTTGTGGCTGCCACAAACTATGTTGGACTAGTTGAGACTCTGTGAGATAGTTATTGAAAAGTATAGCAAAATGTGCTGCAAAATGTCCCACAAAAGCCAAGTTTTTGCAGTTCAATAAACTTTTCCCATGTTTTTATGATAGAACCAATTAGGAAATGACATTTATAACTCAGGGACAAAAGTAGTGTTACATAGTATTAATAATAATAATAATAATAATAATAATAACTACAACACTTTATTAGTACCCTGCTACCATCTCCCCAAGGGACTCGGTGCTTACATGAGGCCAAGCCCACAATACATCAATAAACAGAACATCAGTAAAATAAAACATCAATAAACAATCAATGCAATATAAGTCATAATCAAATAAACAAAATAGACAATAAGCAATCAACAGTAACATATAAACATTTAAAACCAAAGGCCGGGCCAAATGTGATAGATTAAAATTAAAAAAAAATAGTGCTGATGTGAACCAGGTAGGATATAATTGGGATAGGATTTTTAGAGAGAATGAGGGAATGCAATCAATCCTAAAGCAGTAGTAAAGTGCATTTTGAGGACATAATGCTGAGAGTTTTCCTTATTCTGGGAAGGCACACTGGAACAACCACGTTTTCAAGCTCCTCCTAAAGACTACCAGAGTTGGGCCATGTCTGATGTCTCTGGGAAGTGAGTTCCAGAGTCCGGGGGGGGGGGGGGCACCACCGAGAAGGCCCTCTCCCTCGTTCCCACCAATCACACCTGTGAAAGAGGCAGGAGCATGAGCAGGGCTTCTCCAGATGATTGAAGAGATCGTGTGGGTTCGTATACAGAAATGCGGTCACGCAGGTAGGCGGGTCCCAAACCGTTCAGGGCTTTGTAGGTAAGCACCTGCACCTTGAATTGGCACCGGAAAATGAACGGCAGCCAGTGGAGCTCCTTAAACAGGAGGGCTGACCGCTCCCTATAAGGAGCACCAGTTAGTAACCAGTTAGTATTAAAAGTTATTACCACATTGACTTTTATACTCTGTCTCTTTCCTGAATACAGTACATTGAGGTTTACCAGAGGGCGAGGCCTGGCTCTACCATAAGAGTGAGGATACTGCCTTAGGTTTGGGTCATCTGCAGGCAGAAGATGAGGGTGCAGGTTCTCCATTTTTGGCAGTCTCAGCTCCAGGCAAGAGGAAAGGGCTGTGTATAAATCTCCAGCTCATCTAGTAGAAGAGCAGCTTGCTACAATTTTAGAGCCTTGATCAATCTGTTACTGAAACTTGTAACGACTCTAGGGAGTGGGTGTCTTATGTATTTACTTAATTCCTTCTTCCCTCCCAGTAGTTCTTCTGGTTAGAAGCAAGTAGACTAGATTAAATGTTCCTCATCTCATATCCCTAATTCCCTAATCCCTTGTTTCATCTTTTTCTGGGATCAACCCCTTTAGCTATGATTTCTGTGTTGATTTCAAAGAAGGTAATCTGATCTCTCCCCCCCTCCCCCTTTTGACTGATAATCTTTGAGCAACAGTGATTTGTACTTATTATACCATGTTTAATGAACATCACCAGGGGTTGTCTCTATATCTCCAATTTTCATCTGAAAATCTGAGGGCTTGAATTGGTAACCCTAGTGAAAGAGGCAGCTCTAGCAGCTACTCTGCTGATTCCATTGACCCTTCTAGCATATGGCATGACCCAGACTCCAATGGTGAAGATGATCCAGCATAGGGCTTGAGCAGGGGAGAGAATACTTGCAAAAAAGCAGAGGAGCACTCTCAGTTATGGTCAGTTGGATGTTACCAATTTAAGAAATGGCTCTGGGCCCTACTACCTGCTTGAAACAATTGTCTGGCTCAGCATTCCTATAATCCTGCTCAGGATTCCTAGGACACTAACCATGGGATTGACTGATCCTGCTTGACACAAGACTTCGGATTGCCTTGACTTCTCTTCTGCACACAGACCCTTACAGGCAAGAATGCTCTCAGAGACTAGTTAATTTACTGCTGTGCTTTAGATGCCATTATCTAGTAGGCAGCAGAGTTATTTGCTCCCTTCATAACAATGGTCTGAGCTAGGACAGCCTAACCCATCAGCTGGAGGATAGAACTGTGTGTGTAACACATCTTATTCTTCAGTTTCTGAAAAGGCCTGCTGCCCATTCTCTTTTATGGTGGAGGGTCCTACCACATCACCAATGTTGAAGTAACATTCAGCCACCAGTCCAGTCAGTTCTGTGCATGAAAGGGAGCAGGGCACCATCTTCTCCTTTGCCTCATGCAGCCAAATGTGTGGAACTATCCCTGAAGAGAGGTACTTCCCCCACATGGGCACATGAGGTATAAACAAAACAAAATATTGTATCCAGAAAAGAAAAAAAAAACAAGGAGTCCCAAGAGAAGCCTAGAGGAAAATACAGATGTAACATGATGAATTTCTGATAGAGTCTCTGAATTATTTATTTTTTGAATTATTATTTTGAATGCTCAAAATAATTCCTGTTACAACTTCAAAGAATGATCGGTTTTTAAGATTTTTTAACAAATTGTTATCATTATTTTTTCTAGAGGTATATTCAGATTTTTATCAGCATGACAGGTAGCGGTACAATTAATTCAGACCATTCTGCCATGCTATTTTTCTGGAATCATCTGCCCTCGGAAATCACCTAACCACTCTGATGCAAAAAGAGCCTCTGCCTCATTATGTCTATTTTATATATGAAGCTCTTACTTTCCAAGAGGTAAGATGTAAACAAAGTGCAGTCTCTCAGATGTTGTTGGTTTGCAACTCCAAACATTCTTCACCATTGGTTATATTAGCTGATGCTGATAGAAGTTGTAGACCACTGATGTCCTTAGGGTCGCACTCTGTGTACCCATGACAAGGCAGACCAATTTATTACACAGAGAGTTGCCATTTGGGAACACTGCAAACCATTGAGAGCGACCCCTTTGGAAGGGTATTTTAAAAAAGAGTGGCATATAGGAGAATCCACAAGTTATCTGTGATTAAACAATGACTGATGAAAACAAGGAAGACATGTCTTTCAGCAGGCAAGTATTGCTGCAAGGACATGCTGGTTCCTCTCCATAGAAGGCAGGATTTCCAAGTAGAGGGACTCAGCCCTTCCAGTCAAGTGGATTACAAGGCTCTGTGATCTTGATTAGGTCCATGGGTTACTATCTTGTACCTAATAACTAAGGCTTTTAAATGTGTTGAAAATTATTCCCATTAAGACAACAAACAAACAGTGATGGGTGTCAATTCTGGTGACAGCAAGATAGTCAGACCACTCCTAGTTTTATGACAAACATTTTAAAAATCAACAAAAGGTGAATTGTCATAAAAGTAGTTCACTGGAAGTAAAACGTTCAACACCAAATCCTTCTATACATTGTAATGAGAAATCAAAAGCATTAAACAGTTGATTATGATTGTCTGAAATAAAAGAATGGGATACCTAATCTAGCAAATGCTTCCCATTTTTAAATTATTTTTGTATTATGCCACATTGTAAAGAACTATCCAAGGTGCTGAATTTTATCCTCCACATAAGTCCAAAACCTTGAGCAGCCTATTTAAAGATCAATGTAAAGCTTGAAGTAGATTCATTATCTTGAGCCACCAGCTTCCAATGCAAACAACCATGTCAGGATTATTTAGCATTTCCCTGTCTCACCAGTTACAAAAATAGACCCTCACCTCATCTTTAATCCACATATGGCCTTCAATATTGGAGTCACCACCCTATACAACTGATCTGTCATGTCTCTTAAAGAGACATTTAAAGATCAATGTAAAGCTTGAAGTAGATTCATTATCTTGAGCCACCAGCTTCCAATGCAAACAACCATGTCAGGATTATTTAGCATTTCCCTGTCTCACCAGTTACAAAAATAGACCCTCACCTCATCTTTAATCCACATATGGCCTTCAATATTGGAGTCACCACCCTATACAACTGATCTGTCATGTCTCTTAAAAAGAAACCATAAATACCAAGATGCAGAATCATGCTGAGCCCTGTACTGAGCATACCAATGAAGTCTAACTGCTGCATGATAACAGCTTAAGAAATAAAATGATCAAACACAACTTACATTCAATTTGTAACAGCAACAGATTTGTCATGGGTCATAGCACACTGCCCTATGAAGTGCTCATTGCCCCTTTGCTATGGCAGTAGTGTAGTTGTACACCAAATTATATTATATTACATTTATTATATTACATTATACAATGCATACAAAGTTTGAAGCATAGCATCTACCTAATGGAAGCAATGAACTGCTCTTTCAAGCCACCTTCCCAGGCTTTCCATAAACTTCAGGATTGGGAACACTAACTAAAAAGTTGAAAATGAATTGTTACTCCAGTATTATTAAAGCAATTTACAGAATTCAAACCTGATACAGCAATTAATAAAACATGCAAACAGTTAAAACATAATTAACATATAAGTAGAATAAACAACAGTTGGAAGATATCTACATTTAAAGCAGAAGATAAAAGTAATACATCACAGCATACTATATTGATTCAACAACACAAGTGTATTGACTTTACTAAGGAAGGTACAGGCTTGAGTTTTCAAGCTGAGGAAGGTATGATCTCTTTGAAGTTTCTCATTCATGGGGGAAGCACTGATGGTTTCTATGTCAGTGGAGTGGTATGTCAACTCTGGGCTTTAGTAAGTTGTTCAAGTTGCTGAAACAAAGTCTTCAAACAGGTAGAACACCTTTTATATTTCCTTTAAAGTTCAGACTGAGTGCCTGCATAGTATAATTGTGTAGTGTTGAAATAGGATTCCCTCTTCTTTATACATTGCTCTAACTGTACTCTAAAAATATTATGAAGGTTGTGATATTCTGGAAGAAAAAAATGTAATGAGCACTATGTTGAATCTGAGAAATTAGAATGTAAATTTAGATAATTTGTATAATTAGAATCTATTGCATATCATGCAAATTGTACATATGCGACAAATGGCAGCCCCATTTGTATAGGTGCCAAACCATTCAGAGATTAAATGTCGCAGCCAACATCACTTCAACAAACATGTTTGGGGAATCTACATTCTATTTTGGGGAATCTACAGTGTAAAATCAGAATCATACACAATTGTGTTTCTTCACAGGTTGGCAAAAGGTTGTTTTTCAAGTATGCCCACCTTTCAGCTATATCCATTTGTGTGTTCAGCCCCATGTTCGGAGTAATTAGTTTGAATGTGCTGAGCTGTCATGATTTTCTGCAGAAGCAACAGTCTCAAGTTTTATTTAAGATGGCAGGCAAATACTCTCAGTATGTAGTCCATATAAAACAAGAGTGAAGAACAGTCACTATAATGTATTCCAGAACTAATCCAATAATGTGCACGACAGCAGCATGAAATGGATCTTGGCATTCATTTATTTCTTGTTTGAATTTAGTGAAGGTAATTAGTTAAAATAAATTAAATCCAGAAGCCCCAATTATATGTTTCTCCTTGGTGCTGTGTAATGGATTCACTGTTATGGAGGGTTTCAGCTTAAAATGTACACTGAAGCACAGTCAGACTGAAGTGATTTTTAAGCCAATAATGCTGCTTCCTTATAATGCCGCATAACTCCAAACAGTTTCAAAAACAGAAAGCAAGGAGATCTCAAAGAAGCTAGTGTAATTTCATTAAGGTGCTACAACACACTCATGGTCAGAATGCAAAGAGAACGGAAAATGAAGTAAGACATATCAATGGTAGCATGAGTGAGGCTCACTGGAGAAAGTCACTAGTGGGGGCCAGGGGGTCCCACATTTTGGAAAATAGTATTTCAACTATTTAGACTATTTACAACTATTCAACTATTTACAAAATAGTATTTTAACCAAAAACACCTTTTGGAGATCATAACTTTTTATGAAAAGCATGAACTTTCAAAGAAGAGCCAAATACCCTTTAGAGTAGAATCTTCTCTTATGGTATACAACCAGATATAATTAGGCAAAGCCATGGTTTCAGTTGTTAGACTGAATAACATGTTATCTCTGAGCTGTTAGGAAAGAGAGATTTGCCAGTGCATAAAAACAGAAGACCTTTAGAAGTGTTGTACAGTGATACACACACTCTCATAAAACAAATTGTTTTATATCATGCACTCAAGAGACAAAAATGAAGGAGATTTTGATAAAAATAACATATGCATTTGGTTTACTCACAACCTTCATGTGTTCAGCATACACAGGTACAAAACTTATTGGTCCAGTTTCAGATATGCTTGAGATAATTTTCTGTGCTATCTGGGAATCTCTGTTTTAACAAAACAGCTATCAACAGGTCACATAGTCAAGAGGAGAAAGAGAGCGCACATGTGGTCTGCAGCCCCTTTTATAACTTCTCAGGAACCATAGAGTAAAGGAAGCTGCATACTAGAACATACATACAGGAAACAGTAAGTAACAGGATTGGAGATAAACGTTACTAGAGAAGACTCTGACATGATAAATAAACCCATTTATTTATCGTGTCAGAAGCTAACCGAGGGTACAGTTGTAATGTATTTAAAAACACAAACAAGTTAAAAACTTGGCATTATGCTAAATGCCCTTTGACCTGTAGCTGGCCACTTGGAGTGCCTCTGGTGTTGCTACAAGAAGGTCTTCCATTGTGCATGTGGCAGGGCTCAGACTGCATTGTAATAGGTGGTCTGTGGTTTGCTCTTCTCCACACTCACATGTCATGGACTCCACTTTGTGGCCCCATTTCCTACTGGAGATTGTACCTCTGCCAATTCAGCTATCAACAGTTTTTAGTAATTATACTCTTTTTAAACAATGGTAAGGAACTGAAAGTCAAATATAATGTTAGGAAAGATACAAAACATAAAGGGGAATTGGGAGTTACATTTTTGAACTTACATTTTGCTACTTGCTGTTTAGTAGGCTGAAAAATGGATTATCTTGACAAATAAGAGATTATTGCATTCGGAAGGGCATTACAAGAAGTTTGTAATGCCCTTCCATTTATGGTGTGATGAAGGAAAATTGAACATTGAATTTAATAACCATCTTCTTGAGATGTGCCTTATTAAGAATATGGAATAGACACAAACCAAGGTTATGCCCTAAAACACTACTATGGGTCTCATCATGAGAAGCATTTTATAGGAATTAAACAACAAAAGAAAAATAGAACATGCCTAAGCTCAATATTGAATTAATTCTAATGAACAATTACTGGCATTTTTAGTAGTATTCTTACAGTCAAATGTGTGGTAGATTAAAAATTGATTTAAAAATGATGTTGAGTTGGGGTGTTGTGTGGTTTTCAGGCTGTATGGCTGTATTCTAGCAGCATTTTCTCCTGATGTTTCACCTGCATCTGTGGTTGGCATCTTCAGATACTGGGAGGCACTTGGGGGCACTTTTTAATTTTTATGTTGGTTACATTTTCAGAGTAAGGAACTGGAAAAACCACCTTAGAGTATTCATTCCATAAGAAGTTTCTATGCAGTTTATGTGCTCACTGTAATTCAACAGTTGATTTGAAGGTACACATGGCCCTCCAAGGTCTCCTGTGGGGCTAATTGTACCTCACCCTCCCACAGTTGCCCACTCTTGAATTAAGAGCTACATAATGGAACACCTAACAAAACCAGTTATTTTGTCTGTTGAAGAAATCCTACTCTAATTTGACCTACAACCCCTAGGAACTCTATTCCATCTCTCAACACAGAAAAAAGACGTAGTATATTAGCTATGTTCTTCTCCTTACAGTGTGCCAATTATTTCATCTGTTGGAGAAACCTTAGAAAATCAAGACTCTTGCTCACTTGAGGACTCTCCATATGAAAAGTGTAAAGGACAGAAGTAGGCATTCTTCTGTTTACTTTTTGAAGAAAGTGAGGAGAATAATTCACAAATGATTTGGTCTTGTCTGCGGTTCAACAAGTCCCATGGTTCAGAAAGAAGGCAAAAATCATGGTAAAATCACAGAATCATAGAGTTGGAAGAGACCACAAAGGCCATCTAGTCCAACCTCCTACCATACAGGAAATGCATAATCAAAGCACCCCCAACAGATGGTCACCCAGCCTCTGTTTAAAAGCCTCCAAAGAAGGAGCTTCCACCACACTCCAAAGTAATGACCAGCTCTTACAGTCAAGAAGTTCTTCCTAATGCTCAAGTGGAATCTCCTTCCATGCAATTTGAACCCACTGCACCAAGTCCTAGTGTTCCATTGGAAGATCAGGGACCTACTATATCTCCATGTCTATGTTGATATCCTGGTTGTATACAGAACTCTTATTACTTCGTAACAGGCAACTCCACATGTGTGTTTATTTGAGAGCTGTCCACTCTCTCAAAGTGAAATAAAGAAGACGGCTGTTGCTCTTCTGTACATCAAACAAACTCAGCTGTTCATCAGAAAAAAAAATGTTTGTAAGGTATGGAATGAATAAAGATCACAAAAATTGTCTTTTTGCTCTTCTTGGTACAAGCTGTTGTGTCTGTATGCCTTCCAAGTCATTTTGCACTTTTGGCAATTCTAACACAAATCTGTCATGGAGTTTTCTGGGGTTAAGAGTGCATGACTTGCCCAAGATCACCCAGTGAGTCTTCATGGCTGAACAAGGGTACTGTTAAACTGGCAAATTATTAATTAATTCTCCCAGAAAGTACAGTGGTGTTAAGAGTTGCAAGAATGATTTTCTGGCTTTGGCACAGCAGACATTTTAGGCATTAATTCCTCAAATCCTGGGTCTGACTGAGGCCTTTGGCATTTAATGTCCACAACATTCACAGATTGAGAACACCTGGCTTAGGGATTTATCGCATGAGGCATAAAAAGATGAACTACATCTGAGTAATAGCAACTTCATTGGCAGCTTACCGCATGGCATGATGTTGTTGATTCATGGGACATAATTTTAAAAGTGTTTCCTTTTTTAAACTGAAAATACCTTAATGAACTCCTTGCTGATGTCACACAATGACTTCCTGTGCAAAGGTCCAATTGTGCTTTTACTCCAATTTTGCATGGTCAGGGGCAGTCTAGCAGGCATGCCATGTGTGGGTGGGAGACATGGTGATACACATGCTGGTGGCAGTTCTTAAAAGGCAGTGCTCAGCTCTGAAAACTAGTTCTTTCCCCCAAGACTTGTGGGAAGCTGTGGCAACTGGCAGAGTGGGAGAGGCAGGTTGAAGCCCCATCTACAGTGACTATTCAATGCAATTTCAAAATACTATTGACAAAAGCAAAGCGGTGCAGATGACTACATAGGAAATCCTGGAAGCAGTGTGAAGCTCAGATGGTAACTGCATAAACCACAGAGCACTCATGCAGATTAAGGGTTTTCTTTCACATGCTTTTGTGAGTGTTTGTTGTCTTGCTGCTGAAGTTTGAAACTACCTTTGAATTGCATTAAATAGTCATTGTAAATGAGGCCTCAGATGGCACTGCAGGCTGTATAGCCTAAGCAACCTTCACTTCTGTGATGGAGGCTCCTTCTTTGGAGGCTTTTAAGCAGAGGCTGGATGGCCATCTATCAGGGATGCTTTGAATGTGATTTTCCTGCTTCTTGGCAGGGGATTGGACTGGATGGCCCACGAGGTCTCTTCCAATTCTATGATTATATGATTCTGTGATTCTTTTTCAGAATTCGATTAAAATTCAAGGGGAAAGTGGCATTGGTTTTGTTAAGCCTCCACTGATGGAGCTACAAGGAAACAGGGTTTTACAAATATTCTTATATTTAATGTTTTAGCAGAGTTTTTTGTATTTCATGATGTTTTCAGTTGTTATTTTGTCTGTTAGTTTAATTAGTTTGCGTTATATTGTCGAATGTATTTATTTTGATATAATTGTCTGTATGGTTTCTTTCCGGCAATTGAATGTTTGTATTACATGTTGGAAACTGCCCTGAGTCCCTTTGAGAAGATAGGGTGGTATACAAATAAAGATTGTATCATGTCAGCTTTTCCGGTTGTTTCTCTTCAATCCTGCTGTTGCCTGGGATTGCAACATCAATGATCCAAACTTTGTTTTTTAACATGATTGTGAGGTCAGGAGTATTGTACTCCAAAAATCTGTCAGTCTGAATTTGGCAGTCCCAGAGTAATTTGGCATGTTCATTTTCTGTAACTTTTTCAGGCTTGTGATCCCACCAGTTCTTTGTCGTAGGCAGATGGTATTTGTGGCACAAATTCCAATGAATCATCTGAGCAACAGTGTTATGCCTCTGCTTGTAGTCTGCCTGAGCGATCTTCTGGCAGCAGCTGAGGATGTGATCTATTGTTTCAGCTGCTTCCTTGCAGAGTCTACATCTGGGATTATTATTATTATTATTATTATTATTATTATTATTACAATACTATAACAGTATTGTACCAATATATGTGGTATAACACCACAAAGTCTTATATTTGTGTTTGTGTGGGTCAAATAATAAATAAAGACAGAGATAAGAAGAAGTAGGGCAAAATCTGTTTGCAATATGGCTTTAGCACAAATGTCTGCTGCAAGCCCACAATGCTTCTGAAGGTGAAATAGAGGAAAAAGCATTCTCACCTGAATAGCATTTTACAGACAACACAGTTGTAGTGGGAAAGAAGACTTGTCTGATAAGGCTTTTAGATTATTTCTAACAGAATTCTCATCATTCTCACCATAGAAGAATTCCCTAGATTTTATGCAAGAAACATGATGGCATGAAACAGGCATTAATTTGTAATGTATATTTGTTGCGTGAGTTCTGAAGCCGGGAGCATTTCAGTACGACTCAGGGACAGATCTGACCATTTTACTCTCTGACCATCAAATTTCTCCTGAGAGCTTGAAGCCCCAAAGTGATTTATGTTCTGGTAAGCTTTACTGTGACTGTTCTCAGATTGGCTTCACTGAACTTCTCAGAGAAAGATTGGTTGGGGGTGGGGGCGGATAAATATTTCATTGCCTATCTTCTTTTTTCTCCGAATGCTGTAAATGTTAGAAGGTTTTGGGCATACACAAGTTCCAATAAACAGTTTTTTAGCACCGGAGGGCATTGCTGTCACATGTTTCTGTAAACAAGATTTCTGAAGTCATATTAGCTGTGAAGAAAAGGCTCTCTGCAAAATAATGCTGTTAGATCTCCTTGGAACTGTGATGTTTAAAAAAAGAGAAGTGTGGAACCGTTATTGCTCTTATGTCAAAGAGACAGTTTGAGACAGATTCTGGGGGAGAGTGGTGGAGGAAATACAACTGATCTGAAATAGTGGAAAAATAACTCTAGATTTGAATCCCTTTCCCACTTGTTTTGGGTTGCATTTATATTCAGTCAACCAATCAACTGCTTGATTTATATCCTGCCTTTTCCCTAAGAATGGTTTGAGGAATAAAAAGAAATCCAGCCAACCACATAGTTTAAAAGCTCTCAAAGGATCAAATTAAAACAATATAAAACTGTCTTTAGAATTAAAACCCTATAGAACCATGATTTAAAAGCAAGGGAAAAATAATATAATATTCAAAGAGAGAACCTGTTTTATAAATCAATAAGTTCTCAAATATCTGCTGAAATAGACAATCCTTACTTAACACTAAAAGGAGATCAAGGAAGGAACAAGTCTAGCTTCCACTGATAGGGAATTCCATGGTCTAGGAGCTGACATTGAACAATAGAAACAAAAAAAACCCCAAATCAAAACGGGTAAACAAACCCATCAATACAAACTTATAGTAACAAACAAAAAGGGAAATAATGAAATAGATATAGTAGATCTATATCAATCACAATTATAGCATAATAAAATCTAATCAACTAAAATGCATTAAAATTGATGAACGATTTACAGCAGCAGAAAAGATACCGTTCTTAAGTCATCTTTGAGATGTATAGGGCCTTATAAGTCATAATTTTCATATTCAAGCCTATGTATTCTTATGTTTAGCTTTTTTAGTGTAGCTCATACCAGAAGTTTCTAGACATCACGAATCTATACCTGTCTGTTCATAAGTAAATCCAATTACATAGCCTCCAAACTAGTAGCTGATGCATATGGGAAGGAAGTGCAAAATGAGTTACCTAATTTCATACTTCCTCCCAAATGTGGCCTTTACACTATTTCTCATATGGTTTCAGTGGGCCCCCAGCTCTGAGGAGGGATTTTTTCACAGATCACAGGAAATTGCAGTGGGCATGTATGATCTGTTTTGCACATGTTGGAACAGTTGTAGAAAGGCATTATTGGAAACAAGATCTCCATCACACTGATGGAACGATACATCTGTCCTATGTGGCTATGTTGAGCGAGCAGCCATTTTCCTGGTAAGTGGAAGGCAAGTTGGATCTCACCATAGTATATGTGCTTTTCTGATAGTGTATGAAATGAAAGATCTGCCAACCTAATTTTATATGGATTACCTTTACCAATGGTTAAAAAAGTTTAACAGTTTGTCCAGCCAAAGCCAAGTATGGCAAGTTCCTCTTATTCTAGCAGGAGAGATTTAAATCAATGCTTAATGTGTCCACTGATTTCAGTGGGATATAAACATAGAATGTTAAGGATAACTGCGTTTTTCATCTTGCATGAGAGAGGCTAGTTTAAAAAACTGCAACCACACTGAGAAATTTCACCCCTGCACATGAGTGAAATTACACCCCTGCGAAATAACACAAAATGTATGCAGAACAAAACATTGTATTTTTGCACACACACACACACCTTTAAAAATGCTTTCTAAAAATTTTCACGACAAAGTCCCCAATCATGGGAAAATGCACAAAAAAATTCCATTACCTTACACACAGGAAGTTAACTTTCAAAAAATGTCCCTATGGGCAAGAAACAAATAAGCAAATCATCTTCCTATATAAAAGTACTTTACTCTGGAGGGATCAAGATCATGTTACAGACAACCTTTTCTATAAAGAAAAAAAGACATGCCTACCTAGATAATACCCCCCCCCCCATCAGTTTTGTCTAAGTGCATTTTAAAGCCCTGAACAAGCATTTTGATGATTTATTTGCATATCCTACATTTGCATGTGGCAGCACTACCATTTACAGGGTTCTTTTCTGATTGTCATAGACTTTGGCAGCAGTTTTATGTTTTCAATTAACGTGGGAGTCTTGGCTCATTGGAAACAATTACTGACTGTGAGATGGAAGCAATAAAGTGCAGCACAGAGGCCGTGTGTGTGGATGCGTGTGTGTAAGTGTATGTAATTACTTCTCTCTGGTATGTGGCACTATGCCAGCTCTACTATCACTCCAAGTATTGATCAGTTTCTAACCACGTTCACCTGCATTTGTCCATTAAACTATCTTCAAGGGACTCGAGATGTCAGACTAATGACCCATTGTGAAGTAACTATCAAGCTTAACAGTGAGAGCCCGGCGAGAGCCATTGTGTATATTGCACAGAATGAGGTGCAGAAATTCTAGACTGTATCATTACTTGAGGTCCTTCCCGAAAGCAGAAGATGCGGCTTTACGAACTCAAAGGACCTTCTTCATAGCTGATTGCAGGCTCTGGAACTTTCTTCTAAGTGAAGTTAGGCTGGCTCCTTTTTTGCAATTTTTCAAACACTACTTTTTAGTCTGAAAGGTTTTTCCAGAAATCAATCCGTTATTGAAGATAGAGTTTCTATAATTGGTTGTTGTTGTGTTGTTGTCTTTTTTGACCTATCATGACTGTAACGCAAACATATCATGGTTTTTTGTGTGTGCAAGAGTTGTTTAGAATGGTTCTGCTTTTGCTTTCTCTGACACTGAAACAGTGTGTGACCTGCCTAAAGTCACCCACTGGGGATTTGATCCATGGTCTCCAAAATCATACCTGAAGCTTAACTACCCCATGCTGGCTCTATTTTTGATGGTATGCCTTAAAGACATAACCAGCTGATGTATTATAAATTGTATTTAATCAGTTATGGGTGTGTTGTCAACATGTTTCTAATTTCAGAATATTTTGACAGCATATTTTAAAACACAATAACATTTTGCTTGTTTTTGCTTATATCTTTTCATCTATATCTGTTTAATTTTGTTCTGATATGCTTTGGGTCCCACTTCTGGAAGAAAGATAGAATATAATCTAAGTAACACCAAAGAAATAACAATGCAAATAAATATAATCAAAATCTAACAATCTTCACATTTTAGGAGCTGCCAGCTGGCTAATGTGCTTATCAAAATTACACAAATGCCCTAAGGATCTCTTCACATTGGCTATTTCTCGGCGGTGGCAAGGGTTTTTTAGCAGTTTTGCCATTGAGCCCACTGGTTCCCATCACACCTCGGAGAAGTACTTCTGGGGTGGCTCCATGACAAAACTGCCACCCCCACCCCCCACCACTGCTGAAAAATAGCTGGCAGCCAAGGACGGGAAGCATTCTGTCTTTTGATAGAAATCTATTGATTGAGCCGACTGCCTGACGCTTTCCTCTGTGTGATGAAGTAGGGAGGAAGCCAAGATGGTGCAGGCCATGGAGCGACATGTCCCCATACCCCCTGGGTGGGTGGAGACACCCCATCCACCTGGAGTCCAGACTAGAGTCCTTAAGCCTAGTAACTAAGCATGCCACCTGAATAATCAGTAACACAACTACTTCAGTTTGTAGGGTAGTCTTGGAGCAAGTTGCACTTATGAAATATGAAATTGTTTGTATGCGTTTACTCATATGTAGAATTATCCCCTAAATGCCTAACAAAACCTGAGAATTAGCCATTCAAAGCAATAAGTGCATATTTTGCCTAAGGTTCTCTCAGCTGTTTTACAGATCAATATTTTCAGCTTAACTCTGCAATGTTCTCGTTCCATCTCCTCCCAGCAGGTAGTCCAGAAATTGTTAAGTTGGGCATGCAAAGCTGACAAATGCTCTAGGTGAAAAGGGTTGGAAAAAGCAATCAAGCAAGAAAGCCCAAACAAGACAACCAAATACTATTATAGTTTGTACCTGACTATTAGAAAAGCCTTTCAAGCATGGAACACAGAGCATTTGGGTCACATGTGGCTCAAATCTCACACCATTCCTAGAAAGAGGCAATTACTATTTCCATTTGAGAGATCAGACAATTGGTTGAACGTGTTTTTCGAGTGCGTGTGTGAAAATCTTGACATTTAGATGCACAGATATGAACCTTGCCTTTTTCAACAAATAAAATATCAGAACACACACTGGACATCATAATTATCACCCTGGGCTACATACCCATGCTAATTTGGCCACCAGAGAAATACAAATAGAAGAAGCTACCGTAAAGTAGTATTATTTGATCCTCTGGCCCAATGTGATCTGTAAGAAAAAGATTCTGGGAGATTTTGGGAAGTATAGTCCAAAAGAGTAACATTTGCCAGCTCTGCTTTGACTTGCAGCAATTCTTTAGGATCTCAAATAGAGGTAGTTCTTTCCAAATATTTATTATCTGATTCTTTAAGGAACACACTACAGATTGTATACCATTTGCATATGAAACATGATGTATCTTTCAGCAAAGGACTCATAGTGCTTTATTGAAGATACTATTAACAGTTTTCTTGTATTGCAGAAGGGATTGAATTAGATGATCTACCAGCAAGCAACTGCCATTTCAGAGGGAATTCACTCTAAATGTTAGATTAAACTCTAAAGGAGCTATCCAATGTACTGAAGACTTTCCTCAGAATGGGCATGGCACTTTTGACTACTTCTTTTAAACAGACCCCAACCGGATTGATACGTTCTCTGACATGGAAACAACTGTTATCAGTGTACACAAAGTTTCTGCAAGATCTGTAATTCAGCACTGTATGTGTCACAATGGAGGTATATGCCCAGAGTGGCCTTGAATGTCTTTGACTGAGCTTCCATACTGCAATATACCTTGGTGCTAGTTCCTCTTGGCATTGCTCTGTAGTAGTGGAGCATTTGATTTAATTCTATAAATAATCGATGGAAAGCAAAAGTGCAAATATTTAAATATTAATGGGACAGAATGCCATGTGAAAGATAGGTAGCGGAACTGAAAAGACTATCTTTTCCCAGCATAGGCACAATGTCTTTTGGGACAGACAGAATTTAATAACATGAGAAGAGAGGCTCCTGTTGAATCAAAAATGCTAGTCATTAAATCTATTCATGTACAGGCTGGAAAGTGATGGGAAAGGGCATTGGCAGCAGAATAGATCATTGTTGAGACTCAGTTGAAAGTAAGTAAGTTCTGGGTTCACATCTTTAAGTAGTAATGGGTAAACGATTATTCCAGAATGTATTTAGAATTTACAAAGGAACATTACATTTAATGTAGTAGCTGGGCCACATGTGCCAAACTCAAGCCCCATGGGCCAAATCCCACCTGTCATGCCATTTTATGTGACCCTCCAAATCCTGAACTACACCTCCTGTGTTCCTCATCATCAGACATAATGACTAGATCTAATGGGAGCTGTGATACAGTAAAATCTGGAACACTCCAGTCTGTTCTGTTTAGACAGGATAGTGCGCTTTGAATTTAGATACAAGGCTTGTGGATATCATGTCTGACTTTAAAATATCTTGTAACCTTTCCCAACTTTGGAATCACAAATGCTGTTGGGATGCAGTTTCCATTATCCATTATTTCCCCAGTCTGTATGATGGGTAAACAAAGGTGATGGTAGTTGTTGTTCAATAACATCCAGGGACCCAAAATGGGCAAAACCTAAAGAGTACCGACCACTATGTATGTGTGTGTGTGTATAGAGAGAGAGAGCTGATTATCTGTATACATAGATTTCCCCATCCATGGATTCAACAGCCCTTTGAAGGCAACCATAAGGTTAATGTGGCCCTTGATGAAAATGATTCTGACATCCTGGTCTAGACAAACCTTTTTTTCCCTATTAAGCAGAAATAAGACCATTCCCTTCATCTACAAGTCTTCCTATGAAAACTCTAACATCACTTAGACTGGAACCACAACTCTGAGTATAATCTTTTACTTTATTCTCAAATACAATTTTAGGTCCCACGTTAGAAACAAAATATCATGTTTTGTGCTTGGCAACTGGAAGCAGTTCCAAAAAGCAGCTTCAGGGAATGGATGCCACCCATCAGCTGAACTTTCCCCATTGCAGTCCCCCTTCCTTCCCCAATGCCAAAGCAACCCAATGCACAGCCTTTGTAGTTGGCACCAATTTCATTTTCCTCCCTCCCTCTTATGTCTGTGGAAGCCTTCACAGTGACTCATTAATTTTCTGTAGCCTGCATTTTTCAGCATAAAACTGTTTTTGGAAAGGCTATGATCTTGTCTCTGTTATTCTCTACAGAACTTCCAGGGCCACCCCATTATGAGTGATAGGGTTCAGCACTGGTCACATTGTGTTCCTTTGTACATGAAAAGTTGGCTGATCTCTACTGACCATTTCTACTGCATAGAAACATGTCTGTTTTTTGGCAAAATAAAGCCAGCTCCCCTAACACATTTGAGCTAAATTACTCCTTCCTCCAGTGACTCATGTTCTGAAAGGGCTAATTTTCTGAACACACAGAGGCAATCTAAATTTTTACAGATGTGCATATCCCAGGCAAGTGCTATATTCTGCAAAAGAATGATAATATTAAGCTGTTACACAATGGGGTTACAATAATTGTGAGCATGTTTCTGAAACATTTTGATCAATCTGTTAAGTGCCAAGCAAATACAATGTTTTGAGCTGGGCAGCATTCATATCTTGACCAAGTTTTGTCCTCTCCCTGAGTACATCTGCTCCCAGCCAATGTGAAAATGAAAGACTTTCAGAACACCTAGGCTTACATTTTCCTTCAAAACAAAGTCAGAAACTTTTCACAGTTAAGTAAAGGCTTTTCTTTTTTGGCAGGCATTTGCGAAGTGATTATATAAAACCTGCCATCTAAACAGTGCACTTGATATTGCTAATTGTTGTGCTGGTATGAATGTGTATGTGTTTGATGATGTACATCGTCAACTGCTTTTAATTTATTAATGGTCCCATTTTCTCTTTTATTTCTCATGAATTTTAATGTGTGTTTTTTTTAAAAATGTGGTAAATTGTTTTAAGTTCAAAACTGAGGAAACTGGAGGAAAAGGAAATTGGCGGAGAAGGAGGAAGAGCAAGGATCCCTCTGTGGCCTGGCCCAAATATCCCGAAATCACCCATTTCTGCCTGATCTTTCAAACCAAGCAAGATAAGCTCTGGGTAGCACGTGGATGGGAGACTGCCAACAAAGAGTCTCCCATCCTTTGGGCTACATTTCAAAGGAAGAAACTGGCAAAACCACCTCTGAGCATTCCTTGCCAAAGAAAATAAAGCACAAATGAATATGTATCTTGTTTACAATGGACAAATAGAATCTTAAGGTTAAATAAACCACATCTTTGCTGCTTTTTATCATTTCTTTGTTGTAGGAAACCCACTGCTTGTGGCTTCCATGGGGCTTTTTTGGTGTGAGGGGATGCAGCTCCTGGATGTTTCTTCCTATATACAATTAGAAACAGCAATGTGGAAGGAATCCTAAAGCACACACAATAGCAATGCTTTAAGCATTACATTAAAAATGATTGGCTGTGATTGTTTTTTTTTTAAACTATAAAGTATTATCTTTTTTAATGAAAGAGACTTCTTAGACTAAAGCTGAATGTGTCTCTTGATAAAGAATGGAAGGCAAACTTGAGAAATGCTAGGCTTTTAAACAACATTTTGCATAATAAATGTGCTCTCAGCCTACTCTTCATTATTAACTGCTGACTCTGCTTTGTGCTGTTTTAAAGAACTATATAATTGAACAGCACTAGTACCCACATTTTCCCTATAACTTTCAGATTTGTTTCAGAAATGTTGGAATCTCTATGTTTTAACCCTAAATTTACTATTCTAATTTAACAACATAAAGGGTTCAGCATCCAATACAGAATGTCCTTTTGATAATCTCTTCTCAAATACAGTAGGGTCTTGCTTATCGAACCTTCACTCATCCAACGTTTTGTATTATCCAGTGCAGTCTGCCTACTGCCCAGATCCACAGCTGTTTCAATACATTGCGATCTTTAGGTGCTAAATTCGTAAATAAGTAATTTGAGGTTTAATAGGCTTTTCCTTAATCCCTCCTTATTATCCAATATTTTCGCTTATCCAATGTTCTGCTGGCCCGTTTATGTTGGATGAGCAAGACTCTACTGTAGATTATAATCTGCATTAGATAGATAACAAAGATGGAGGGGGAAGGTTGAAAGAGGGAGGGATTACAGAAAGGAGCTCCACCAGGTAAGGAGAAGCTAAAGAAATAGCTGCTTGATGCAAGATGGGTCCCTATCATATATAAAGAGGTAGAGTTGTAGACCACATCTAGAAGATCTTAGGGGTAGTATGAATGAAGGAAACTACAATAGCTAAACCTTTAACCCAGGGGCAGAAAACACATTGGCCAGGTGTACACTAACCTCAGACATGATTATATTTTAAATGGCGGCTAGAGCTTTTAGTATGTGTGCATATATGCCTTCAAGTGCCTGTAACCACATGGATTTCACAAGGCTTTCCTGAGCAAGGAATACTCAGGGATTGTTTAACAAATGTTCTAACAATTCCTAACAGCCTCAGGCAACCACTTAAGCTGGGAAAAAGAAGGGACCTGAGGCTGTTGGGAATTGTGGGAGTTGAAGTTCAACACGTCTGGAAGGCCCAAGTTTGCCCATGTCTAGTTTAGCCAGTTTAGCCAGTTCTTTTCTCTGACATATAATTCACAGAACCTGATATTCACTGGCAATTTTTCATCCAAGTACTAATCAGGTCTGACCCTGCTTAGTTTCCAAGAACAGATGGGATATGATGCTTTTAGGGAACAAATCATTATTATTGCTGTTACCAGAATATTCATAATGCAACTTTCATGATAATAGGAATTAGACAACCTTAGCTTCCCAGAGTATTTTAGCTACTTGCCATGAGGTAGCTTCTTGCCCATTTAGTTTCTTCCATATAGCAATTAGGTAGTGCTATTGCTATATTCCTAGACATTCCTATGGTCAGTCGCATTAGTAACATCAACTTATAACTGCTTTAATAAGGTAATTACAGCACTGAGATAATCTGTAAATTATCCAATAGTGAGCTGGATGTAGTGCAAGAATCTGATAAATGACACCAATGGAAAAAAAGGAGATTGAGTGCAAAACATTCTTAAAATCACATTCATGCAGATAAGATAGACTTTTAAAAGCAAAATTAAGTCATGGTCTGTTCTTAGATAGCATGTCCCTCAGATCTTAGAGAATAACAACCAGAATCAGTCTTAGCATTACACAGAAAAAGGCAAAAAGTATGTGGTGTCACAAAAACAATGCAAATTGTTAGTAAGTAAGTTATTGTGGTTATTGTATTTGTACTGCAAGGTAGCCAATACATGCATGTGAGATTTTAATTGATTCACATGCCCAAATAACAAAGCCAGCCTTTGAGATCATGCATTTTAGCTTCAGAATCTGAGTGATGTTACTTGAAATAGGATTCTGGTAGAAAATGTCTGTAATCAGCCAGGACAACAACAACAAAAATGCAGTTGGGCCATCAATTGTCATGCACTCCACTTGTCACTGTCCCCAAATTTACTTACCAATCTTGCACAGCGTTGAAAGATTCTTCATTGGTGATATCATACATTAAAATGAAGCCCATTGCACCCCGATAGTAGGCTGTAGTAATTGTCCTATATCTTTCTTGACCAGCTGTGTCCTAAAACAAAAATATAGAGAAATAACAGCAAAATGATGGTAAATTTTATTTACAGCATTTATTTACAGTATTTATATTCCACCCTTCTCACCCCAAAGGGGACTCAGGGGGGATCACAGAACACATATACGGCAAACATTCAATGCCATTAATACACAAACAAGACAGACAATTGTACATAGAGGTAAATATAGGCTTTTCCCATCTATGGCATCTTGGAGGCCTGTGCTGGGTTCCGGCCACGGGGGAGGAGGGGGAGGTTGCTGTCACTTCCTTTCCCTGCTGAAGAGCTTTGTTCATAAACTTCCTCCTAGTTTGAATTGCCAGCTTTTTTTTTTTTTTGCATTTTCCTTATGAGTGCCTTAAATACCTCCCCGCTTTTAAGTCATATCTATTTATCTACTCATATTTTGCTTTCAAACTGCTAGGTAGGCAGAAGCTGGGCCAGGAACTTACACCCACCCAGGCTTCGAACTGTCAATCTTTCGATTGGCATGATTTACCTACTGTGCTAAAGTCCAGCTAAATACCAGTCTTTAAAACTAAAAGTAACAGGTAAAATGGCCAAGTCTTTTATCTGCATGGAAATTCAAATAAATCTTACAAAACACAGTAACAAGCTTCTCATGTTTCACTACAGTGATAAATAATGCATCATATATTACTTATGAGTAACAAGTCTTGAATATATCATAATCCATTGTTATAAAAACAAAAAATGAAACTGACAAATCAGCAATAGAAACAATATTTGAAAATATTCAAGAAATGCTTGAAAACTTGGTTTCTGAAAATCAAGAAACTAATGGGAAGAATCCTGAACTAATGAAAATATTTTGGGGCACATGTGTTTGGTGCATAAAACAGCATTTTATACTCAGGAAACTCCTTTTCTTCACTGAGAGTGATATTCTTCATAAAAAATATTATTTTCTGTGCAGAAAAAGCCATTACACGAGGAGAAAATGGTGCTTCACATATATAACAAAAATGTGTGGCTTCTGCACTGAATAAATCCTGAATTGTAAATAGGCTATGAAAAAATATGGGTTTTGAAGACTTTCATCCAGTGGGAAGAAAATTGCTAAAAATACTTGTTGGTTCTTTCAAGAAGAAACAAAAATTATATCCCTGCTTAAAAAAACAGTCACTTTTGTAACATTTCTGTAAAAAAATACATTTGATTAATTATGCAACACTTTAAATATTTATAGCATTCTCTTCAAAAAAATTAACTAATAATGATGTTGACAATCCTTAGTCAAAAAAAGATGTGTTATCACTAACTTTTTGCCACTAGTGACTTTCTTTAGTTGCTTCATTTCCCCTCTGGCTGCTGTATCTCCTCCACCCTACCTGTTTTCACTTAGCTGAACTGAAAAGGCCATTAAAGACGTGCCCAATGTGGTATTCCATAACCTTGGCCCTGCTACTGAGAAAGCCATCTCAAATTTTCAAATGTCACAACACAATAAGAAAACATGTGCCACCCAAATATAACTTCATTTCTCCATATGTCAGTAGTAATTACTCCAACCCAAGAGTATAAACATGTGTCCCTTGTTTTCATCTTTGGACAGGATTTTAAACCAAAATGGTAAGACTAATCCTCTGCAAACAACACACATGGACATCCTATAATGCTGATTTCTGTCTTCATTTTTTCATATTTTCTTATATGCTGCTATTATTATTTCTTGATGTGTAATGTATCCTTGCCAAATTACAAATAAAGCTCCCAAAAACTATCAGAAGATAACAGCAATCATTTTAACAGATGGTTTTAAGATTTCATTTACATATACTGCCAATTGCTTTTTGGGCCAACAACTTTTATGAGTGCCTTCTCTTCCCTTACTCCAATGCTGTGTTCTCTCTTAGAAATTGCTACTTCAAAATTAAATGAATATAAGCATAAGAAGAAAATGCTGAGCATAACCATGATTTCAAAGCCTACAACCCTGAAATAAATATGCCAAATTACTTTAATGGGCCTGGAACATGAAACCTCTGGAGGATTGTGCACATATGAACTAATTCCAAGCAAACTAAGTAGGTAAACTTCATTCACTGCACTTGGATTTAAGGACATCTTAATTTTCTTTTGATTCTGCCCCCACCCCCATAATTTATTGGAATAATATAACATTTCAAGTTAATGTTAATACTAAAAATGACTTTGAATAATATCTATTTTCCTGATCTACCTCTCCATACAGTGAAATTTGTGGCCCTTTTGTTGTTTCATTATGCCTGACTTTCATGCAAATGGAAAGCACAGAAGAATTAATTTCCATATTTCATTTCCATTTCTTGCTGTAAATCAATCCTGATTTTCCTCATTAAACCTTGACGTGAACCTCTATGTAGAACTAGCTCTTTTATTGATTTCATCTTGCTTACTCACTGGTACTAATTTACCAGCTGATCAAATTATCTTTAATTCCAAAACATAAATGTCTGCCTTTTTGGTCTCGGATTGACTTCTAAGCAAAAACTTAACAGCATAAGCCTGACGAATATTGATAAAAACTTGACCTATTCTTCCATGATGATGTTACCATGGCAATCCATCTCTCTCTCTCTCTCTCTCTCTCTCTCTCTCTCTCTCTCTTTTTTTTTTTTTTTTTTGGATGAGCAGAGAAAATACTAAAGATTTCTCAACAGAGCCCTTTTTTTGCTCTAGCAAATTATTCAGGTGTGGTAGCCACAGCTATAAATGAAGGCAACAATTTCAAATATGTTATCATTATGGTGGTTACTTCACAGGCATGCAACAGAGAAGTTCCACATGGAACAAAGAACTGGACAGAAATATTGGTCAAACAAATAGGCTTGTGGGTCAATGTAAGTATTGTATACTCTTCTTATAAAAATATGAGCTTTTTATAAGAAGTTGAGAGGTTATTCTGTCCCAAGAGAACCTAAAAGAAAAACTTCACCCTTCTAGCTTTTTGAAATGTTTGGGTGAGAAAGTGGTATTGGCAGTTGTCAAATGTGGCTGGCCCTCTAAGGTGGGGGGCTGCTGCTTTCCTCTCTATGTGGAGTGACCCTCAACTGATTCACAGATCATATCACAATCTGTAATTTTAGCCCACAAACTGCACTTCTTATACATGAGGTCAACTTATACACAAGTATAAACAATGCATATATTTACTCAAAAGTAATCTCACTGTTGAGTGATGCTCACTCCCCTGTTAAGATATCAAGGACTTTGGCCAATCATATAGGTGTTTTACATTGAAGAGAGGTGGGAATCATACACAAGCTTTCAGCTCTTAAATAATAATTTAAGATGTTGTTCCCAACTGGACTATGCTATCTAGGGAAACTAAAAATCAAAGTCCAAGTTGCGGCATTGAATTGTGGCCGGGTGTAAGCCACCCTGTGTCCCCCTTCGGGGGTTGAGAAGGGTGGGTTAGAAATGCTGGAAATAAATAAATAAATAAGCACATCTAGAGGGCCACATGATTCTCATCCATGATTTCAGAAATTTATCCTGAGTTCAATCTAAGTTGGAAATGACTTGAAGGCACAACATGTACTTTCCTAAGAGTTGGTGTGGTATAATGGCTTGAGTGTGGATAAAACAGTGGGCAGCCAGAGTTCAAATCCTCACTTGGACATGGAAAGCCGATGAATGACCTTGGGCAACTCACACTCTCTCCACCTCAAAGGAAGGAAAAAACAACCTCCCTCTGAATAATTTAAGTCAGGAATCGCTTAAAGGCACGTAACAACTCTTTTGAGTTCAAGAGGAATTACACTCATGAAAATGTGTACAGCAGTGCAGTCACATGACTTCACTTGTAAGATGTAGTAATCTGTAGCCCATGGTGGAGACAATATAGCTTGTAGGCCAAATTTTCTCCCAAATAATGTTTGATTTTATTAAAGGCATTTTGCAATGTTTTCTTCTCTGCCAGATCCAGGAGAGGGAAGTTAATCAAGAAGACAGGGGATGTGGATCAATGCAACTCATAAACCCCAGCAAATGCACACCTCTGCTATAGGCTGAGATTTGTTATCTTATCAGGTGAGTTGAATAAAATGTCACGCTGCAGATATTGGGGATATTGGCAATTCCCATCATCCCTCATTATTGGTCAGATTGGAGATGGCTTTTGAAACTTGATATTTGGAAAAACATCAGTTCAGCCTGCAAAAACTGAATAGTCAATCTTTCTCACTCACTCCTGCCTAATCCCCTAAATGCTTGTATGTCAACAAATGTTCAGTTTTAACATTTGCCTTTGGTTGAATTGAAAAGCCTCTGAAAAATAAGTTTAAAGAGTAAAGGGTTGAAAATTTGCTGATGCTGATTTCAGGTATTACAGTTTTCACTGCACCCCACATGGCTGCATATGAAAGATCACCCGTTTTGTGTTAACATACAGTGTTATTTGTTTCAGGTTTATTTCACTAGGGGCATGATGTTGAAGGATTGGATCGGGTCTCCATTTTATTAAGTGGTTGTTTTTTTTACAAAAAATGTGAAAAGGTTCTTGCAAATACAGTCATAGTATAAAAAGCAGATTTGGCACTTCAGTAAGTTCTGCACATAATGTGTGATATCTTGGAAAGACAGCATGCATATAGATTCCTCTTTCCAAATAACTAAACAAATCTTTTGCATATACAGTATATGTATGAGG
Source organism: Anolis sagrei (assembly GCF_037176765.1). Taxonomy (NCBI): domain Eukaryota; kingdom Metazoa; phylum Chordata; class Lepidosauria; order Squamata; family Anolidae; genus Anolis; species Anolis sagrei. The sequence continues at coordinate 271,277,164 of NC_090022.1, forward strand.
TTGTTCATGCATCTTATTCAGTGCTAAATTCCTAATTTAAATAACAGATCACCTCTCTGAATCCCACAACTTGTACTGAATGCTAGTTGTCCTGAAGGTTAATTCAGAAAGTTTTATTACTGCCATTTGATGTGCCACAATTGTGGGAGGTGCTGCTTCTCCAAAAAGGTAAGGTTTAAACACAAACATTAGTCCCCATTAAAGAAAACCTATTGAATAAATGAGAATTTGGAAAGTACATAAGTATATGTGGACTCTTTTGGTTGAGAAGGCTAAAGACCTTGTAAAACTACAACTCCATGAATCTATAATATTGAGCCAAAGCAATTACAGTGATGTTAAACTGCATTAATTCTACAGTACATGTACCCTGAGCATCGACTCCCAGTTTGTTTGACACTGAAAGACAGTGACTTACCCAAAGTGTCTAAGTGTCAAACTATACTGTACTATTATCTCAGCCTCCATAACCGATACTTGGAATACCTCACAAAAGGGCATTAAAAATACCACTACTACAAATATAATACATACAATGCATTCTGTGATGATGCTGAGACTAAAGATCTTAAAATTTGGGCTGGCTCATATAGAGAAACACAGATTTCAAAAACCTTGCACTATTGATTGATTGATTGATTGATTGATTCTTTCTGTATAATAGCAATGCATTATCTCTATATGTTTGTCATTCCCATGCCATATAATTGCAATGCTTTTCTTCTTCTCCTCAGTACTCAAGTCTATATGTAAACAGGCCAACCGAGAATAAGACTTCCATACGTTTAGTGAAGTGGATTCTAATCCGCAAAAATCATATGCCGTAATGCATCTGTTAGACTTTAAGTTAGTTAAATTTTAAAATCAATAGCCCTATTTTTTTTTAAAAAAAGAAGCATCAGGACAATAATTTACAACTCTGGTGGTCCTGACAAATTCCAGAAAGATTATGGTGTTAGTCATTATAAAATAAAAAGTATTAACATTAAAAAAAAGAGAGAGAGAGATGTTTACAACATTTTTCCAATTAATGAATTTCTTATGCAAGGCAATATGGTGTTGTAAAGTTGAGATAGAAAAAAATGGATTTCCTGCTTCAAGGAACCTTAAGGTAAAGGTAATGGTTTTCTCCTGACATTAAGTCCAATCGTGTCTGACTCTGGGGATTGGTGCTCATCTCCATTTCTAAGCCAAAAGGCCAGCCTTGTGTGTAGATACCTCCAAGGTCATGGCATGACTGCATGGAGCACCGTTACCTTCCCACAGAAGCAGTACTACTACTCATATTTGCATATTTTGAACTGCTAGGTTGGCAGAAGCTGGGGCTAACAGCAGAAGCTCATGCTGCTCCATGGATTCGAACCTGCGACCTTTCGGCCAACAAGTTCAGCAGCTCAGCTGTTCAACTCACTGCGCCACTGGGGGCTCCTTATTCAGCAATAAGTATGTGAACTGGTAGGGTATTCAAAATGCCTTCCATAGCCTTGGGACTCTATCGCAGGAGGCAGGCGAACTGGCACTGCCATGTACAGCATACAGCCAGGTTGCCTCCTCCCCATGATTCTCCCATTTTTAGCTATTAATGGATAAAATCCATCAATGGCTCCCAATCCAACAATATTTCTCTCACCTACCTTCTGATATCAGGGATTCTCCTTCTCTTCCCCCTTGCTATTAACAAGCTTTCTGTTATCCTTTTATTTTGTATTTATATTTGCTTTTTTGCTTTTTGGAATTTCCTAAATGTACTAAAAATAAAATAATACATTTTTTAAAAACAAGGAGCAATAGTAGTGTAGGTAGGAGGGGTTATGAGGGTGTGCAGAAGTTCAATCGTGGAACCATAGATTTGTGAATTGGTGCAACTGAACTACTGAATAGAACTGTGATATCAAATACACTCAATGCAGTATGTATTTATTATTTATTTATTTGGCATATTTATATCCCACCCTTCTCACCCTGAAGGGGACTCAGAGCGGCGCACATAAAGGCACAATTCGATGCCATACAACACATATCCAGCAAATAAAACGTACACATTAAAACAACTGCTAAAACATTAAAAATTATTAGAATCACATAATCCAGTATCCTAATCCAATGCCATTCCAGTTATCATTTCACCATTGCACATTCACTTATTGCACTGATCAATTATCCAAAAGCTCGGTCCCACATACATGTTTGAAGGTCAGGAGGGAGGGGGCTGATCTGATTTCACTAGGGAGGGAGTTTCACAACTGAGGAGCCACCACTGAGAAGGCCTTGTCTTTCATCCCCACCAACCACACCTGCGAAGGAGGCGGAACCAAGAGAAGGTCTCCTCAGAAGATCTTAATCTTCAAGATGGTTCATAGAGAGAGATACATTTGGATAGGTAAGCTGGGCCAGAACAGTTTCTGGCTTTAAAGGCTAAAGCCAGCAATTTGAATTGTGTTCAGTAGCAGACTGGCAGCCAGTGGAGCTGACGCAACAGGTGGGTTGTATGCTTCCTGTAAACTGTTTCAGTAAAGAGCCTGGCTGCCACCCTTTGGACCACTTGGAGCTTCTAAACAGTCTTTAAAGATGTGTTGCAGTATTCGGGATGTAACAAGAGGATGGACTACTGTCTCCAAGTCTGACTTCCCAAGGTACAGGCGCAACTGGCACACAAGTTTTAATTGTGCAAAAGCTGCCCTGGCCACCACTGAAACCTGGAATTCCAGGCTCAGTGATGAGTCCAGGAGAACTCCCAAACTGTGAACCTGCATCTTCATGGGGAGTGTAACCCCATCCAGCACAGGCTGTAACCCTATATCCTGTTCGCCTTTTCAACTGACCAGGAGTATGTCTGTCTTGTCTGGGTTCAATTTCAATTTGTTCTCCCTCATCCAGATCGTCACAGTATCCACTATTAACTATAATGCGACTATAGTGGAATAATGAATTCATATGATACAGTCCTTGATAAATATATATTTCCTAGCCTTGAGAAGAAAAGGAGGTAGGATCCATGAAATACGAAGCTGGCCATTAGATGCATAATAACCAATTCAGGTTTTAAATGTTGCTTTGCTTCTCTCTTTTTAAAGATTACTACAGCCTCTCAGAAAGTCAACTTCCAAAGAGAACCTTTCTCTTGCCATTAGGACTCAGTGACCTCAAAAGGTTTGTGCAATTCGACAGTTTCTAATATCAGCTCTTCCGCCGGCAGAACGCTTGCTAACCCAAAAATAGACATGTTCCTGCCATGCAGGAGGCCTCGGGTTTTATTTCCCATCACAGATGTGCTGAATGCCTTTGGTTTTCTTGCCTGATCTCTCACCTTCTCCTCAAAGGAATGTGTGCATAGGCTCACCTTCCCTTCTGTGAGGCAATTTTAGCAGCTGCTGCAGATGCTGTGTCTAAAAAAGGTGTGAATGTAGGGATGGGTATAATTTAATGATATAATGTCAAGGAGGAGGTGAAGCAAAATGTTGAGCTAAAGGGGAGAGGAGAGGAGAGTCGGGGATTAACTTTTAGAACCGGTATAAACTCTAATGCTACCATATGGTGATCTCCTGAGAGTGTAGAGCATAGTCTACCAGGCCAAGATGTTCAAACCCATCTTGGGTATGAACCACACCTTTGTCATCATCTCTACTGAATGCCTGAGATAAGTATCTCAACACCCTCACTCTGTTTCCACTCCATCTACAGTGTACAGAAGAAACCAAATCCTTACGTATAAGGATTTGGCTTACCAAATTACTTCAAGGAAATTCCTCTAATGTAACTATATGGTATACTGGGATTGGAAGTGAATAAATTCAGTAGTGTTCAGTTGTATCCACAGTTTCATATAACCACAGTTTACCAGGGAATGTATCTCCCATAGAAACAGGGTTTTTACTGTATTTTACATTATAAATTGTCATTAGTACCTTAGCAAAAATATAGCATATAAATATGGTAAATAAGCACATGTTATCTTATTTACATGCATCTTGGGGGGAAAAGATGTCTAAATATCTCCCACAATTTAAAGCAATGTGAGATGATGATGGAAGAGGAGAACTAGAGGCAGCCAAGTCTGAAGAAAACTTAAATATAGCTTCTGTAATGCTGACAGGGAAATACACAAATGGGTGGGTTTTCATTACATTTGTGTGGGTTCCCCAATCCTACATATCTGTAGAATTAGGGAAACCTGTGGTTGGGCTCCAAATTCGGCAGCCCAAGCATTTTAGAATACATTGTGGAAGTGAAGCCAAATACATTTCTATCTTCTATTTCATTTGCATATTTATGTAGGTCATAGAATTAATTTTTTCTCACTGCAGAATTTGCATGACCTCAGTCCTGATTTTCTGGTGGCGTGTAATATGCACACCTACAGAGAAGTTACCCAGTAACCTTCATTTCTAATTAATCACATTAGGACCCATCTGTTGTGTGCCTTTTGGGCAACAACAGTTCTAGGTCAGGTCTGAAGACACACGATACAACTAACCTTACATTAAATTGATAAGTGCTGGATGGGAGACATTTCATTTTTAGTTTCATGATGGAAGAGAAGTGAGCCACTTGTGTACTAAACAGACCAATTAACAAATGTGACAACAAAAATGAGTTTGCTACTTTAAACATCACCCTCATGTTGGGTTCTTCCTCCTGCATCCATCAGTCTTAAGATGGTTGGTTTGGTCATCCTTCTATTGTTGCAGCTGCTAGGTATGTATACACATACTATGGCGTCTATTAAATTTGTAGAATTTATAATTATATGTTGTATACTGCTCTGGTATTGTAAAACAAAAGCCAAAAAAAATCTTAACAAAGAAAGAAATAACGTGTGTAGTGACATCCCAGATTGTATTCTATGTAAGGACCAAAAAGTACAATACATGTCTGTGCTTCATCCTAAACATGTTCACTCAGGATTACATGTAATGGGCAGAGGAGGCAAGATTCAGGTATGGTTGTCATATTCCAAGAGCAAAGCCTGCTTGGTCATCATGACTAGCTTTCTCTCAACTAATCTGTGAACTAGAAACTTTATCCTACTTCTGGAACCACAAAGTCAGCATCTATAAATAGCTTGCAATGTAACAATAGAATTTCTTCAAGGCATCTAACAATGTTTTTTGAAATTCTTGCATTGCCTTGAAATATTAAGGTCAGTAGAGAAAGACTTCGGTCTCTTATGTGACTGACTTTCTGTTCATGTGGAGTAGTACTATAAATTGACTGGAATTTGGCACAGCAATCCATTTTGTTCTGGAAGAACATCCTGAATTGTCGACAGCAAGTTGTTTAAAGCTTCAAAATACAGCAGAATGCTGAACCTATACACTGTACACACCTCTATCAAAATGCAGATTTCCCTGTCTTTTCTACTTTCTGTTCCAGTTAGGTCTTTTTTAGCTAGTATAATGACATAATCCAGAGAAGTTGCAGAAGAAATTTAGTCATGAAAATGTTATTGGACTGTACTTCCCATTGAAGTTTTGGAAGGTAAAAGTTCCAGTATAGTATCATCTGGAAGGCCACATATTCTCATCCTTTTACTAAGAAATGGATGTACAGATCAAGATGCTTTCCTACTTTATACCAAATGTGCATGCATGTGGTTTTAATTTGCACAAATGTATACAAATGAAGGTCTGCTTTTGGATTTAGTGAGTTTGCTTAAGCTAGTTTAAAAGCAGCGATTTCTCATTTGAGTAGGAACATAGTGCATAAATTTCCTGCATCATACCTCTGGTTAAAAGTCTCCATAGACCTGTACTGATTTAAAAATTCACAAATGTGAGAATGAGAGAGAGAATGAATGAATGAAGTCTCAAAACACACGAAAGAATAAATCGTAACTCATTAATATTACTGGATGCCTTTGAAATCAATGCCAGAGGTTCTACTGACTTCAGAAGAAATACAATTTCATATTGTTTGGACATGGACACTGATTTTACCATTTTATGAATCCAAAAATTACCTAAAGTGATCAGTTTATGAAAGCAATGTGAAATCTATTTTAGTCTGCAAACACTTGAAGAGAAGAGATACAACTATTTAGATGACCAATTAGCAATAAAAATAAAAGTGCATTGTGGTTTATATTTATCAGCTTATTGGTAGTCTACTTTGGAAGACATTTAAGTGAGGGAAATGCTCATATTACCATTGCACACATCCCTATTATCGCTTTTCTTGAAAATCAAGCTTCACTACAGAATTCCTCAAGAATTTCCCATGGCTTTATTGCAAAAAAGGAAGATATTCTCCCTGAAGCAGAGTGACCTCGGTATGTTTTCAACTATAGCTCCCACAATTTCTTGCCAAGTATGACATATACAATCCAGTTCCAAACATCCAAATTACAAATGATTCATAGTTAAGAATGGGGGTGAGGCAACAGAAAGTGAGAGAAATCGATCCCTCAGAAGGGAAATTCACTCTTGAAAGAGTTAACGTGGGGAAAAGGTGTCTCCACTGAAGCTTGATCACCAAACCTTGCATCCACAACAAGACAAGTTGGGAATGGCCTGTATACAGCTAAGCCCCTGCAACCTATTCAGATGTATAGAAAACCAAAGGTGGTACATCATAAACCACTGATTCTCAACTAGGGTGGCTGCTAAGGTTGGTATTCACTGCCACAATTCCTGTCTGAGGAGTTAGCGAGTTGATGTACAACAGGTGGAGTCCCATATACCACAACTCTGCTTGCAAAGCCCTGCCATAAGCTATAAATAATTCATGGTTGCTGTAATCCATCTGCTATCTTGGTTTAATGAACATGTTTTGAGAAACTAGATTGGTTTGTCAGGTACAGCTATAAAGATGGCAGAGATAGCTCTTTCTCCATTAATCTCATTCTTCATTAATGGACTCATGATGTAGACAAGGCCTCTGCTGTGCCAGACTGACAAGGAGACAATCCATTCCTTCAGATTCACCTTACTGAACTGTTCACAAATGATGTATCATCAGCCTATGTGTATGCTTAACCCACATTTTCTTCCATTAATCTTCTGGCTTCAAGCATTTTACCATGTCACTTTCAAGATGAATTATGGTGTGCACAAATTGATGAAAATGCTGAAGTGGTGGCTTGCAATAATAGGTTTAGTTATTTTTCTGGAGAATATGCTACCATGCACCATGTGATATATGGACCATACAGTATGTGCAGTAGAGATGAGTAAGGCTTTATCCATGATCTGCAGGGAAATTTGTTTTATACCTCTTCCTACTCTCCCACAATTGCCACAGTATTCATAGTGGTTGCAGTTGCCACCATCTATACATCTGAAATTGCTATAGCTTATTCACTGTTCTTTCCTTTGAATTGCTTCCGAAAGGAAGGGGGCTTTTGCTGTGTAGGTTTGAAAGACTGTGGTGATGGAGGATGCTCCCTCTTACAACAGATCACGTCTCAATTGCTACCACAATTTACCAGCATGAAATTGAAGAACAGTACATGGGAGTCTAGAAATCCAGTGTGGCCCCCTATTCCAAAGAAACCATCCATCTTGTTGTGCAGCAACAAGTTCATCCTGTTGTATGGCAACAAGATTCTTACAAGGTCATTATAAACATGCACCATAAAAAGTGAAGAGTGCAGCATAAGCAGCTAGTAACTCCATTTATATCTGAGAATGGACATGGAAAAATGTGTGCATGGGATGTTAGATCAAAGGAGTATTCAAAGGTGTTGGTTTCTACTGAAGCATCCTCAGAGGATGCTTGCCATAGATGCAGGCGAAACGTCAGGAGAAATGCCTCTAGAACATGGCCATATAGCCTGAAAAAACCCACAAGAACTTAGTAACTCAGACTAGTGTTGCCATGATACTCAGTCAACTGGATTTCATCTGATTTCATTGCATGTCACCTTATGCCCATTGCAGGCATGTAGCCGGGGGGGGGGGGGGGCTTGAGGGGCTTTTGCGAAAAGGCCTTACTGGTGCATTATTTAAACTGCTATGTTTATTCATATCATGATCTGATCACTATACTCAATATATCCCATATGCATGGGGGTATTGGGGTAACGATACAAAAGGTTTGCTAGGCTAGACCCTCTTTCACTCAGACTCAGCCCCCCCCCCCCCCCCCGAATCGAAATCCTGGCTACGGGCCTGGCCCATTGGGTCTATTATCTGACCCAATTTTTAAGCTTTCATTTAAAAAGCAATTTTCCTCTTTGTTGGAGCTGAGATATGGTGCAAAAGGTGCTATAATTCTTCAACTCGCCTGCTTTATGAGAAATTAGCTACCTCTCCCTGTTTGTGTTTAGTCAATGTCTATGTTTTGCTAATGAGTGAAGTCTCACAGCTATGACGAATATTTGCAATCTGTTGTCTCTCTCACTTCTAGTATCCTGTTGTGGGGGAAAGTCTAACTTTTGGAGATAGGTCTAAGTGCAGAGGTTCTTGCAAAGACAAGAATACAACTATTGGCATGAAGAAGAGGAAATCTCACAAAGCAGGGTAAAAGCTGCATAAGCTACCTCCATTGCTGCCACTTTCTCTCCCCTCAGCATTATTACGATTCCCCATATCTCACTTCATGTCATTCTCCTCTTGTTCTTTTTCTTGCAGTGATGGGGGTGGGGGTCACAAAATGGAAATAATCCCTTTTTCACAATTCCAAAATGGCTGTAGGGTTTGATACATGTAGAAAATGAAGACACTTAAACATTCTTATTATTATGAATGCACTTCATATTCAATGGTCAGCTTTCCCCAGACAGGAAGTCCCTCAATACACACCCTCCCACAGTAATTTGCATTGGCTTCACTATTTAAGTTCTAAATACCTACCAGTCCTGTTTAATCAACTTATTGCTCATAATGTAATAACATTGTCTTAAAAACCCAAATATTCCCTTTTTAAAATCCCTGTAACTGCAAAATAGAAAAGCATTAGGATTTCTCTTGAGATTTTAGGTACAACTATCCTTGAGCTGTAAAGCAACTGGGACTGCCAAATTGGCTTGACAACAGACAGATTTTTTGAAATAATAATAATAAAGTATGTTGATAATATTTCTTCCTAATGACAAACATGCCCCTTTTGACAGCATGTAGGAATATTTCTCAAAACTAGTTTTCTCTTATCAAAGGCTATGCATTTACAGTCCTGATGTTTTTCTTATCAGTGTTAGCCAGCAGGTGCACCAGTGGATTGTGGGATATGAATTGTAAGTTTGCTTTTTTTATATAAAAAAGGGAAATAGCAAAAAGAACCCATTAGAGATTTTTACGGTTCTCTTGCTCTGATAATTGCATTATAACTGAGCCTGTTCCTCCTTTTTTTCCACCCCACAAAAGTGCATCTCTGGATTGCTTCCTTTTTATATCTCATGCATTATGCCACAGCTATAATTAGTGTGTTATGTTTCTTTTTCTTTTTTCAAGGCCATGCAGGTCTGCTAAATAGAAAAGAAACATGCAAAACAGAAAGAGACATGCAAAAGCCGGGGGGGGGGGGGACACAACATAAAAAGAGACCGCCATAAAGTACCATTTTTGGTACTTCTCTGAAATATTTAATAGCCTAAGAGTTTTACTGAAGAGTTGGATTAAGAAATTTGGGGTTTTTTTAGTCATTAATGAAAGCAAATTATTTAATGAGGAAATATAGTGATTCAAAGACTTAAGTGAGAAGCAGGCCCGTAGCCAGGATTTTAATTCGGGGGGGGGGGGGGGGGGCTGAGTTTGATTTGGGGGCGCTGAGTCTGAGTGAAAGAGGGTCTAGCCTAGCAAACCTTTTGTATCATTACCCCAATACCTCCATGCATATGGGATATACTGAGTATGGTGATCAGATCATGATATGAATAAACATAACAGTTTAAATAATGTACCAATAAGGCCTTTTCGCAGACCACCATGAGAATTTCTCACCAGGCTACATGCCTGGTGAGAAGCTAAAAAAGTAATGGGGGAGGGGGGAAAGGATCCTTGACTATTCCTCCACCTGCCACTAGGGTTTTGTGGTCAAGTCTATGGGCCCTTCCAGACAGGGCTAAATTCTGAAAGGAACCAGGATTGAAAAATCTAGTTCCTCTTAGGATTTAGGCCACACAGTGGGCACAAATCTCATTATTTTTGTATGTATGTGTAGTTACATTCCTCTCATGTGAAACCACCAGCCCCCTGCCCACCCTCATCCCCTTTTCTATTTTTAAATGACTTAAAAGCAGAGAGTTACCATTCCTATAGACCTCTAGGAGTGATTTGTTCTAGAATAGACTAAGGGATCCTCACAAGCCCCCATAACTAAAGCAGTAATGGACCTACTGCCACTTCTAGTTTTCATGTGGAAGGCAAGATTTCCACCCCTGGCCTAAATCCAATTTTTAATTCCAACTAGAGCAAACACAGTGAATCAGTTGGCTCTATTGGATTACCTGTTCTATTATTGATTTGGTTGGTCTACTGTACTTGAGACTATTAATTGGAGTGAAGAACATACCTACAACTGTGACTGTTGAGTTAATCATTTGTCTACAGTCAGATTGAGCAAAAAAAATCATACCCTTCTAAACAAATCTTGCCAAGAAAACTTTATGATGGATTCACATTAGGGTTCCCTTAAGTCAAGAAAGACTTGAAGGCACACACAATAACAAGCTGAGCACATGCCTTTATTGCAGAAGGCCTTGGGTTCAATCCAGGACATTTCCATTCCGGGCGGCAAATACTCTTGGGTGAAGCCCTAGAGAAATCTGCAGGCTTATTTCTTGGTGTTTCAGAAACTAGGATAAGAATAGATTCTGATCACAAGAAAAAGACCATACCTAACGAAACAGTTGGAAGACAGTAGAATAGTGAACATTTATTTTTGGAGGTCTTTAAATAGAATTCGGGTGGCTATCTTTCCAGAATGTGTTAGTTCTGTATTACTGCATAGTAGGAGATTGGATTAGATGGCCGTTGCAACCACTTCCAATTCTGTAATTGTAAACCAGGCTGCTTCCACACATGTCTAAAATGCGAGTAAAACTGTATCAATCCCTGTAAAGGCCAGATGTCAGCCAAAAACCCTGCCTTTTTGGCCGGGGGTGGGGGGTGGTGGCCAGATTACCCACCCATACCAATTAGTGATAGCAGAGGTAGGTATGGGGTCCTCCCCCTGCTCCCCTTTAGCCTTTAAAAACAAAACAAAAGCCTCGGTAGGAGTCTTTGGAGTTACTCCAAAGTTCTTTAGTTTCATTTTCAAACCCCAGGAAGGAAAGGCAAGCCTCGTGGTGGCTCCTACCAAGGTTTTTCTTTCGTTTTTAAGGGTTAAACAATGTACGGGGGAGGGGGTCAGGGAAGGGAGACTGGCATTGTCTTCTCTCATTCCAGGCTGCCTGCACCTGGGGGGGGGGGGAGGGATAACTGTGGGGACTGCCTGCTTGCATCCTGAATGAAAATCCCAGGAGACAATCTCCACTGCCTCCATACCTGCAAAAGTTTGGATTTTTCAATAAGAACCTAAGTTGAATTTTATCATGATGTTTTCTTGGCAAGATTTGTATAGAGCGGGGTTTGCCTTTGCCTTCCTCTGATACTAAAAAAGTGTGGTTTGTCCACAGACACTGAGTGGGTTTATAGTGACCAAGTGGGAATGCAAAGCCTGATCTCCAGAGTCATAGTCCAATGCTCAACCCATTACACTATGCTGGATATCTCTGCTAGCTATAAACACTCCCTAAAATTGTTAGCAAGACAACTGGAGAATATTCATTGCTGCCTCCGTCTCTTACCATGCATGTTAATTGGTCATGCCGAACAGCCATCTTCTGTCTAACTTCAAACCTTGCATCCAAATAATTTGTAGCTACATTTTTTTATACTGAATTTACAAACTTGCCGATGTTAAAAGGAATCAATCAATCATAGTCTTAAAAACAGGCAGCATATTGATTACCAGAACACTTTCAGCAGAATCCACAAAATGTAATATGAGTAATTGAATTTGGGACTTTCCTTTGACCTTCTTAAGGCTGAGACTAATGTTATCATCTGCTGCAAGACAGCATCTGACTGTATGATTCAGAGTCTGCCCACATCACAGGTCAGAATACTCTGGATGTTGGTTTAGAGTGTATTTCTACGCTCTCTCTGCTTTCCATGTTATCGTTCATCCTTCTCCAGCATTGTAGCCATCATATATATTGGACTATATAGCATCATCTTTGGATGTTTGAAACCGAACCAGGGGTCCTTAAACGTTTAAAGCAGAGGATCAGTTCACAGTCCCTCTGACTGTTGGGGGTGGAGTGGGGTGGCAGACTATAGCTTGAAAAAACATGCCTTATTTCTGGTGTAATAAGGTGTAAAAAAACATGAAAGCACAATATGATATTGAAAACGAAGAACAATATTAACCAGCACAAGCTTACCAGTATTTCAATGCAAAGTGTAGGCCTACTTTTGGCTGATGAGAGAGTCAAGTTAATTAGGATGGTTGTTGTTGTGTGCCTTCAAAGTCATTTTAGTTCAGGGCGGGGGCTGGGTAAATGACCTTGGAAGGAGGCTGCATCTGGACTGCAGGTCTTAGTTTGGGACCCCTGATCTTACCCATCAATTGTGCAAAAAAAGAGAAGTAATTCTCCAAATTCTGGATAGATTTTCAATTGCTTTCAATTGCTTATTGCCAACAATAATATAATCAACTGGTGGGAACTGCAACTTTTTGTGTGGATTCCAGCCATACAGTTTGCCCTTTTCCAGGATATATGTACCATCTCATTCCCTGTAGTTTTCTGTTTCTTCTTCTAACAGGCTATCAGTATTCTATGGTCACTGTCCATGTGAATCCTCATTTAGTTTTCTTTCCCTCCTGATCATTTCCCCTTATATCCCTCTGCTAATATCCCCCCAAGTTTCTGAATGCAACGATTAACTTATTGTTTTTTAAAGTTTATCTATGCTGTCTGGCATTTTTAACATAATATCTTTCGAGAACCAGAAGTGAATTTCTGGTTCCCTGCTTTTTGGTTTTGTTTTGTTATTTTTTGTTTTTAGTTAGCCGTGTAGTCCCTGGAAAATCTCGGGGCACAAAAATAGCCCTCAAACTTGCCAGAGTTGCCAACCTTGTTATACACAGTTTTTTTTTCTTTTTTCTTTTTTTGTAGGACAGATTGATGCCTGGCCTGAGTTCCAGTGATTATTTGCAGGGCAAACCAGGACAGAGGATTGATTTCATGAATGTGTGTCATAGCTAATTCCATCTTTTCCCTGTGCAGAGGAATATATGTTCCCAACACATGCTACTGAACCTTGACTCATTATTTCCCAGCCAATGCGTTTGCAGTATCTCTTAATTAAGCAAACAAATACACAAAAAAGTGTCATTTGATGAGACAACAAGAGTTCAGTAGAAGTCTCATCTGAAACATCAGATATGATATAGCCTGTTCATCATATACATATATGCTTTGATTACTCACAAACACTTTTAAAATAAAAACTGTAAACACATCCATACAAAACCAGGTACAATTTATTTATTTAGCGCAGTGAATGGGAAATGTTCTGCCCTTCTGATGTTGTTGGACTGGAGTTTCCATCAGTCAAACCCAGCATAGCTAATGATGAGGGATCATGAGAATTCCAGTCCAAAAGCAAATAGTCAGCCCTCCACATTCAGTATGGTTAGTGATGTGAATAAATGTGAATAAAGAAACGGTTGTGTTGTTTTCTTTTTCTTGAGAGACATCTCTCTAGGAATTGCTAGGTCTTCTACTAGAAGCAGACTATGGAATCTCACTGGAAGATGTAGAAGCAGGAAAATCGCATTTAAAGCACCCTTGACAGATGGCCATCCAGCCTCTGCTTAAAAGCCTCCAAAGAAGGAGCCTCCACCACACTCCAGGGTAGAGAGTTCCACTGCTGAACAGCTCTCAAGTTCCTCCTCATGTTCAGGTAAAATCTTCTTTCCTGGAGTTTGACGCCATTGTTCCACATCCTAGTTTCCAGGGCAGCAGAAAACAAGCTTGCTCCCTCCTCCCTATGACTTCCTCTCACATATTTATACATGGCCATCATGTCTCCTTTCAGCCTTCTCTTCTACAGGCTAAACATGCCCAGCTCTTTAACCCACTCCTCAGAGGGCATGTTCTCCAGACCCTTGATCATTTTAGTTGCCCTCCTCTGGCCACATTCCAGCTTAGAGTCAACATTTCCTGGACACAGTATTCCAGGTGTGGTTTGACCAAGGCAGAATAGAAGGGTAGCATGACTTCCTTGAATCTAGACACTATACTCCTATTTATGCAGGCCAAACTCCCATTGGCTGTTTTTGCCACCACATGACATAGTTGGCTCATGTTTAACTTGTTGTTCAAGAGGACTTCAAGATCTTTTTCACACGTACTGTTGTCAAGCCAGGTGTCTCCCATTCTATTTCTTTGCATTTCATTTCTTCTGCCGAAGTGGAGTATCTTGCATTTGTCTCTGTTGAACTTCATTTTGTTAGTTTTGGCCCATCTCTCTAATCTGTTAAGATCGTTTTGAATTCTACTGTCTTCTGGAGTATTGGCTATTCCTCCCAATTTGGTGTCATCTACAAACTTGATGATCATGCCTTCTAAGCCTTCATCTAAGTCATTAATAAAGATGCTGAACAGGACCAGGATGGATCCCTGTGGCACTCTACTTGTCACTTCTTTCCAGGATGAAGATGAAGCATTGGGGAGCACCCTTGCTTCCTCTTTGGCCCATTATAGCTTAAAGACCTCCTCGGGCATAGAAGAGAAGGGGAAGCACATTACCAGTTTTTTGTAGGCAATATAAATCCTTGGTGGGATTTTGCACTTCCTTAATGGAAATATGTTTACCTCTCTGGTGCAAGATTGAGGGGAGGGAATCAAGCAAATAGGAAACATTGCTGCTTAGGCCTTTTCAATAGGCAATATTTTCTTTTCTTCCAAATTAAGTCAGCTGCTAGATAGCTTTGATAGCTGCTTGTATCAGTAATACTCTGTACACCACTAGTTGTTAGCATTAGGAAATCCCTGCTGTCACTAAAGGGTGGATTGTGGAAATCAAAGGGAATTAAAAACAAGTTGAAATTGAACACACTGAAACTGGAGCAAGTCTTCAGGAGAAACTAGTTCATTTTAAACACTGATAAATTATTCAGCTTCTCTGGATTACAGTATTTTCTTCTTCTTTTTTTACACCAGTGGGTACTGCACTGATGGAATATGCCAGCCACTCACAATCTAGCAATTTGAGAACTGTCTTTTTACGAAAGCTAACAAGATAGATATTGTGAATATCCTATATGCTTGCCTTTTATCATTTTGAGATGTGGATGTTTTCCAGTCCAAGCCTATGGAGCCTCTGTTCCACAAATAAAGAAATATGCTGACAGTTTATGCTGCTGTCCTATGCTGAACAACCCCCTGTTGCTAACCTGTGTGCCATGTGAACACAAGAACTACAAAACCAGAAGAATAACATCTTTTTCAAAAGAGAGAAAGAAGGTTCTTGACATAGCAGAAGTTCAGGCAATAAAAACTAGAAAGAGTGTGGTAACAGACTTTTTTTCTATTTGGTAGTTCATCTTTATTTTTAAAACATAAGATGTGATTCTTTGTCTTTGTAATCTCATATTTTATTTATAACTCTACAATAAAATTTGAAATAACTTCCCCATGCTATTTGTTCACAATAGAGGTGGATGTGGGGAAAGGTGGATGTGGGGAATTATAATACAGATACAAAAGAGAATAGAGACACATATGGCTCACAGGTGGCACCGCTCATTGAGCCCTCGTTGACAAGTGATGCTAACATCTATGAAGTGGCATAATGGGAGTGGAGAGAGACTAGCATTGAACTTGGACAAGTTATTGTTTTGGACTATAGCTCCCAAGCTGTTGACTGAGGCATTCAGAGAGCTCAAAACATAAAAACATGGTGCTAGCTCTAGAGGGTAATGGTTATTAGGGCTGTGCACATTTCCATTTTTGAAAACGGGCTCCGGATGGTGAGGAGGATTTGGCTGCTGTATCCATGAAAATGAGCCAAGTGGGGGCAGTTGAAGCCTTAGCCAAAACAGATCACAGCAGCTGGATCTTTATGGCTAATGGGGGTTAATAAGGGCTGAGCGAGCTGCACTGGCTCTACCTGAGGCAGACACAATGGCATGTGGGCAGAGCTGCCTCACTTATCACCTTTACTTTCTACCAAAGCAGCCTCCTCCATCCCTTCCTGAAGGCCCTTCACTCCATGCCCACTTGAGGCAAATGGAAAATCGTTTTCCCTGCAGCACTTTGTGCTATGCAAGAATTGAAGGAGCCTTGTGCTCCCTCCCGAGGCATGATGGAAGTTGAGGTTTTTCTCTCTGTGTGTTTCCCACTTTCTTTTGCAGCCATCAAAGACATGGTTGACTGTATCAATTCTCTTCCCCTCTTGTGGGATGCACTTGGGACTTCAATTCCCAGAACCTCCTTTTCTGTTGTTGTTTTTTAAATGTTATGGTAAACACTTTTTAAAAATTCAAAAAAATAGTAGATTGGTGAAACATTCTCCTCTGAATAATTTTTATTAGAGAACGTTTTTATACAGTATGGTTGGTGAAACATTCTGAAAGTTTGCAGGCTTGCAGAAGTAAATGTGGTCTACAAGTGAGGTGAGTTTCATGCTGATTGACCTAAAATGACAGAGAAATGAGCCTCTAAAGTTTCCGCATTGGTGGCAATGGACCGAATCTTTTCAGCATAAAAACTGAAACCCCTCATGAATTTGGGAAGCTCCCTAAAAATGGAAAAGGGTGCAGCCGAAAATTGGACACGACATGGGTTTTTGCCAAATTGCACATCCCTAATGGTTATCACAGGAAGACCGCTGACTGGAGCTATCCGAATTCTGGATGATGAATTCAGAAACTTACATTTGGGAATGACATAGACTGCTGTGGCTTTGCTGTCTGAAAGTTTCTCATATTTGTAGTCTTAAAAAATAACTTTTCCAGGCTTTGGCTGACTGTGTTTTATCTGGCTATATGAGTAGTGAATCAGAACTGGAGCTTGGACAGTTACTTTTTTAAAAAAAAGATACAATGTGTACCTCTATACATCAATAATGGTTCATTACTTGATAGTGAGTGCATTTACACTGTAGAGTTAATGCAGTTTGGCACCACTTTAACTACGATGGAACAATACTATAGAATCATGGGAGTTGTGGTTTGGAGATGCACCAGTTCTATTTGGCAGAGAAGGCAAAATACCTTGTAAAACTTCAGCTCCCATGAGTCCATAGAATTGAGCCATGGCTGTTAAAATGGTCTCAAGCTGCATTACGTTTACAGTGTAGATGTACGCAGAGAAATGCAAATACTACAAAACTGCTGATCTGTGATACAAAACATACCAAGGTATACATATGATTCAACATGATGAGTGCAATGTGTTTTTTCACCCTCAGGATTCTTCTCCTGCCTTTCTCCAAACTTAAAATCAATGTGTGTTATTCATGTGTGTGAGCATATACTGACCAAACATCCAGAGTTAGCGTCCAGTTTTTCTGCAAACACTCCCTCCCAATTGGAACTGAACCTTATTACTTCTTTTAATTGGAGAGACATTAGTCACTCTAGCAGAATAAATCACTTCTGTGGATTGAGAGTTTGGCAGAAAAGAGCAGCCTCATCCCAATAGGAGTACAAAAGTAATTATTCCGATTGAAGAAGTAGGCAGAGTAAACAGAAAACAACGGATATTGGAAATGTTGTTGACACCTGAGAAGATGGCTTCCAGCTAAAGGCCTGAGTCATATCCTCCTGCTGTTCCATGTATACAAGTAAGAGAAGTGACTAAGCTTATGTTAAAAGGCTTACTGTCTAGTGGACTTTTTCCTTAATTATTTTTGCCACTTAGAAGTAATGACAAAAAAGTGTGGCCCACGGGATGCATGTGGTACCAAAACCCAAAACCTTAAACTTGCAGTCCCTGGAGGTCTCTAAAGACCCTTATATCACCAACATTTTTATTTGTTAAAATAGTAAAAATTGGGTGACTTCTCATCCTCCTCCCCCCAAAATTCAAGAAGGTCCTCTCATGTCTCAAGATTTCAGATCCTGTAGAAAGTCCTAAACCCATGGAAACTTTTTGATCGTAAGCTAACCATTGCAAAGATAAGGTGCATATCACCCAACTGTCCCAGTTTGTGAGGGCAGCCCCAATTAAACCTCTGTTGGTACATTTTCCAGCTGCTTTTAAAATGTCTGATTTTCTTTCTCTATTTTCCTGCTCTCCCACTTTGTCCTTCATTTGCTGCAAAATGAATTCTGTAGGAAATGCAGCCAATGCTTAGTATAAATATGTACATGTCTCAGACTCATCCATGTTGCATAATTATAACAGGTTGACACCACATCAACTGTGATGGCTCAATGCTATGGCACTCTGGGATTTGTAGTTCTGTGAAATATCTACCCTTCTCTGTCAGAGCATGCTGATGATAAAACAAACTACAAATCTATGACAGTTAAAGTGGTGTCAAACTGATATAACTATGCAGCATAGAAGGTATCTCTTAGGGTGCATCTGCACTGTAGAATTAATGCAGTTTGATACCACTTTCATTGCCATGGTTCCATGCTTTGGAAATATGGGAGTTTGTGGAAATGCTCCTTAATCATAGCTTCCACTGCATGCAAACTAGTGTGCATTGGAAAACAAGCTTGCATTCAATTAATTCAGCAGGAAGAAGAGGATAAAATCTTGCCCTTCATAGCAGTCACTGGCAAAAGCCAACTACTACAGCCTCTCTTAGATTATGTGTTCTTCTTCAGTTTGTGCCACACTGTGATATTGCTTGGTCACACACATTCCAGTTTTCATTTGTGAAATGCTGATGGGTATGTAATGACTTATCCTTGGGCCCTTCCAGACAGGTTCCAAAATGCGGGGACTGTCAGGCTTTTACCTGAGGTCTCCAAATGACACTTCAGGTAAAAGCAAATTATTTCAGGACAAACCAGGTAAACCCTGCTTTGTCCCGAATTAATTAGATACCCCATTAGAGTATTGGGCTTGTGGGGACTGACTACTGGGTAGACCTGGGACTACCCGGGGGTCAGTCCCAACAGTCATCTCATTTCTTCAGACTTCCAAAAGCCCAGAGGAGTAAGATGGCACCCTTTCCCCAACCCCCCCCCCCCCCCAAAAAATAAGCAATTGAAAGAAGAAATAACTTGCCTGACCACCATTAAGGTACTGCTGGAGTCCTCCTGGCATGTAGAAATGATGTGCCAGGAGGCAGGGTGGGGGCAAGGGGCAATTTTCCTCCTCACCCCCACCCCCACCTCATGCCACATCATTTCTACTTTCCAGCAGTACCTTAATAGTGGTCAGGTAAGTTATTTCTTCTTTTAAGGGCTTTTCGGGAGGATTTCTGGGTGTCTGGGTGACTTCCCGGGTAGTTACTGGAAGGTCACTAGGATTATATATACTGAAGATCAAAATCAAACAGATTTCATTTCCCTTCTTTGTGTTCAATTCTCATAAAATATCTTTTTGTGGGGTCTGAAAAGCAAATGCATTGCCAATGTATCTCAATTAACTTTCCATACTGCTGACAATGACTTAGTTCAGAGATTTAATCTTCTGACAGAATATTGATGTTTATATAGCAAGCAGCTAATCAGAAAGTTTTAGGCAATGGCTGGGCATTCTTGTCTCGATCTATTAAGTCAAAGTATACACAATGTTTTGGGTCCCTCAGGTAGCCCGATCTGGTTATCCCTTTATGGTGATCCACAATTAAACCACTCAATCTTTAATCACAATAGTTTCCAACCTTGTTAAAACTGGGAAAAAATAGTGACCAGTTTTGGAATAAGTCAGGACTTTGAATCACATTCAACCCATGGTTTAAGATCTTGGCCTATTTCATAGATGACAAGCGTAATTTATTAGCGTGGAACTGTTTCATAAGTTATACAAAATGTTCCTTATGTGAATCCCATTTCCCATAACCCTCTAGCCAACATAGTCACAAGCCATGCTGGTCAGTGGATTCTAGGAGTCATAAGCTTAAAAAAATGAACTTTTCTAAAGTTTGGCTTAATTTCAGAATAAAGTGGTTCTGTGTTTCTTAGCTTAATAAGTTGAGATATGATCATCTAAACTGAGCCATTGTCAGGGCAAGATAAATGTAATTGCTGCTGGAAAGATTTATGACTGCTGGAACACAGCATTGATTCATTGTCACATATACTTGTGTCAGAAGGGAATCTAAAGCGATTGCTTTGAAGTCGATGAATGCTTGTGCCAACAGATGTTGACCTAGCAGAAAATTCCCTCCCAATCACTATTTTTTTAAAGGAAGATATAGCAGACTATTTCCATATTCCTTGCTAGGAAGGATAAACGCTAGAAGTATGCAGTTTAATCAGCTCTACTAGTAATCAATCAACTAAAGTTTTAATACAATGCTACACAATTGATGATGTGGCTAGGGAATGCTATGCTTGGATTTCATTGCATCTTTGATGGCTGTCTAATGCAGCATAATGACAACAGATCCTTCTGGACCCATTTTACATAGCAAAATTATAGTGCTCTGATTCTGCTTTGACTGCCATGGGTCCATCCTATGGGGTCCTGGGATCTGCAGTTTGTGGAGTGGTATTTAGAATCCCCAGCCAATGAGCTTGTGGGCCTCACTACACTACAAACTCCAGAATTCCAAAGAAGGCACCCATTATATACCTATAAACATTCAGCAACTTTTTGCTAAATTTTCTGTGATGAAGGAACATTAACTTTGGGAGGGCCACTTTGTACACTTAGGCCATTTTTGTATACCTTTAGAGTCCCACCCCAGACATTTGTTTTATCCCCTTTCCAAAAGTCGTCCTCTAAAGCAAGGGGTGCCCTTCTCATGTCCTGTTGTTGTTCATTCGTTCAGTCACTTCTGACTCCTCATGACCTCATGGACCATCCCACGCCAGAGCTCCCTGTCGGCCGTCACCTCCTCCAGCTCTCACGTCTTACTTTACTTAAAATGTATTTCAAAACAGAAATAACCCTTTAGCAACTTCTAGATTTATTTTCAGGATCTGTTTCATCTCTCACAGGGGCTAGTATGGCCCATGGAGGACTCTGGTGAAACTGACACCCCTCTCCCCAAACCTGCCTACACTGGCTTTCAATATTCCGTCACTAAGAAACCTTTCCATATCACACAATGATAGCACTCTGTTCCCATTACAACAGCCATGGCTCCATTTCATGGAATCCTAGGATTTGCCATTTAGGAAGCACTATGTCGAATTCCCTGCCAGAAAGCCCGAGTGTCTTACCAAACTACAAATCCTAGGATTCCACAGGACACAGCCAAAGTAGAATCACAGCAATATAAACATGTAGTGTGAAAGGGCCCTAAAGGCAGGGCCCAAAACTAGCACTTTTGAGAAGAGAAGGCAGCCTGATTTGATGGTGGAACAAGTGGATTCTGCTTTGGTGGGAGGGTGGAGGGAGATGATGCAGGGCCACAAAAAAGGGAAGCCAAAGGGTCACTGCCACTGAATATTAGAACCCTCTTTTGCAACTTTTGACGTAACAAGAGTCTACTGTATATGTCTTTTTCAGAAGGCTCCATTTAATGGATCATGGAATTTTAGTGAAGTCAACCAGCCAAACCCTACAAAAGCATAAAGTCTTCTGTGCTCTGTGGTGTGTCCTTTGTTTTTGTGTGCCTTCCAGTAATTTCTGACTTAAGGCAACTTTACCATAGGGTTTTCTTAGCAAGAGAGTTTTTTCCCCAGGGGAAGTCCCCCCCCCCCCCCACTGGCATTCTCCTACCCCTCACCAGCATTCTGCTCTACCATAAATGACCCACCAACCCTGCTGATTTTAATGCTACAGGATGACAGTCTGAATCTGTTCTTGTAAATGCATTTGTGTATAAATGGACTTGACATGATGTCATCTGTTGCCCTCTTCCTGCTCTTGGAAACACTGGGCACTATCTCTGCTGACGTCAGTGGGAGTATTGTCCGTGCCGAGCTGCAGGGACAATTCAGTTCTGAATGTTCTGCCTCACCCTGTACGGTTGGTACTTTCTTCCCCTGGGACACCCCGATTTGGATATTCTAATAAGTCAGGAATGCTCCAGAGAATGGTTGTTTAAAAGGAAACAATTTCTTTGATTCATTTCAGCTTCCTAATCCATGCTGTTGGTCTTAATGAGTCAGATCACACACAAAAATGTCAGGGTAAAGGAGAATCACTGACAGGCAGTGTTACTGATATTAGCCTGCACTCATGATATGTATCACCCATAGAGCAGCAAAACAACCAGTTGTCCATAACAAATCTGCCAGAATCATCCAATTAGTATTCAGTTTCTAAAATGCCCTATGGCTCTAGGGACACAGTACAACACGCATCATAATACACAACGGTCAAAAACAATAATGCTAATCTCAGCATCAGTTGACTGACTCTTCCTAACACACACACTTAAGATTCCTAATTTGAAACCCTTAGCAGATAAATTACATTGACAATCAATTTTAGGATGCTGGTTGGGAGATGGAATACAATACATGGCAGTCCATCAGAGGAAGAGAAAGAAAACCTGTTCATGATGGATAACAATTCAGGTACTTCAGATACAAGTTGATTATCCCTTATCCAGAATTCCACTATCCAAAACTGTCCATATGGGTGGCTAAGACAGTGATAGCTTTGCTTTCTGGTGGTTCAATGTACACACATTTTCATGTACAAAATTATTTCAAATATTGTGTATAAAATTACCTTCAGGGCTCTGTGTGTAAGGTTTATATAAAATATAAATAAATTCGTGTTTAAACTTGGGTCCCATCTCCAAGATATCTCATTATGGATAAGCAAGTATTCCAAAGTCAGGAAAAAATCATAATTATGGAAGACTTTTGGTTCCAAGGATTATGCATAAGGAATAAGCTTCAATTTTTGATTGTCTATGACCTGGTGATACTAAACTGCTTTGAACTGCTACAAATAACACTTTCATGCACTAACCAAAAGAAAAAAACTCCTCCGAGATTTGTGGTTGCCTAAAGACGAACACATTTTGATTGGCATATGCTTTTGTAGATTTCTTTAATCATTTCTGTTAGAGAGATGCAATGGATTAAAAAGGTCTCCTAGGAAATTGCTATGTATTGGTACATTTCTTGCAGAAGATCTACAGATAGGGATAGGAAAAATTCCACTGTAAAACTTAAAATAGCTGCTGCCAGTCAGAGGTGAAAATACTGAGGCAGAACAACCAATGGCCTCACTATAGTCTAGTGGTTTCCATCCCCCTTTTTTTTTTTAACCAGGGACCACTTTGACCAGGGACCATGTTCCAACATTAGTACTAAAAGGGTTAAGAATCAATGTTTAATCAACTTTAGGTTCGGTTTGGTTATTTGGGGTGCTGATTCAGAAAACAGCATTGGATAGACTACATCAGCTCTAGTTTCTGATACAGAATATATGCCATCCAGTAGTCACCATCTGCTCACGTACAGAAAATCATTTTTAATAATCTAGAGCTGATGTGGTCTATCCAAAGCAATTTTCTGAATCAACAACCGCAGAAACAGGCCTAAAAATGAAGACACCAAAAAAATTTTTTTGATTGGGTTGTGTCATTATGCATAGTAGTAACAGTGAGGCTGCAGGCTATATTTTAGTTCTTGGGGACCACTGGTGGTCCAAGGACTACAGGTTGGGAACCACTGCTATAGTCTGAGGCAGCTTCTTATATTCTTAGGAAGTAGAAGTTCCACATGTAGATCCATATCATGGAGAGCTATACATATACAAACACGCATTTTTAAAAACCAGTGCCAAAGAATCCAGGGATGTAAAGATTAGCTCACACACCTTGGTTTTGTTGCAAACATTTTGCACCTGATTCTTCATCATGAGGCAGGTCAAAACCACAGGTAGAAGAAAATGTAACTTCAGCACAGGGAAACTGATGCTTATAGGCTGGAATTGGACAGCCTTCCCTTATCACCTGTTTTAAAATGGCATGAAACAACCTTTCTGCAGTCGGTTTTCTCCCAGGAAAGTAAGCCCAGGAGCGCATCTGAAATCCAGTCTCACAAAACACCTGATTTAATCTGTTTTCATGGTAGAAGTACTGTATATTTTACTATGGATGACTTATTTATTTATTTAAAGGGGATTCAGGGTGGTTCACGGTGTTGGCAACAATTCAATGTCATTGATAAAACCTATATAAGACCAACCCTATGAGGTTGAAAGACCCTTTTTGTCTAGATGCCTCAGGTGTTCTCACCACTCAGAGGGGCTTTTCCTATATTTTAGCCTGGGGCCATAAGAACACAAGCTTACATCTTAAATATATGGAGATGGATAGAATCTCCTTTCAAAGCTTCTTTTAACCAGATTAGTCTCTTTCTACCAAGCAGGCTGAAGTCTAGGCAGGAGAATTGAATTAACTCCAATTTCCTGTTTGATATATTTGTTCAAAAGCCAGGCTGGGAGATGTCCAGAAGAGCCAGTTGCTTTTAAATTAAATGACCCTCAACATTATGTATAGTTGTGTTAGTCTGTTAAGTTTTGAGATTGCCATTTCTGTATTATGTTTTATTTTGGTTTTGGTTTCTGTACTGTGTTTTATCTTTTGTAAGCTGCCCCGAGTTCTGTTTGGGATATAAATAAAGATGATGATGATGATGATGATGATGATGATGATTATTATTATTGTTATTATTATGTAAGCTAAACTTATGAGAACCTTAAGAGACTCCCACCCAAACGGAGGCCGACGTCAAGGCTTCAGGGCGTTTCCAGCTGAAAGACAGGACAGCTCCTTCAGTGACAAAAAAAATATTCTTGAGAACTGGATCCCAGAAGGGGAAATTCAAACTGACCAATCACTCAGTAGCCTCAGAAGATTTGAACCTGCACCTCCCATGCTTTCAGATGTATCTACTGAATGTGCAGTTGCATCATGGGAGAATGTTTCATGATTTTTATGCCTGGGAATCTTCTCTGTTGATAGTGCAGAGCTTCGAAAAGTTATATTTTCTGGATGTCAAAGTCCAGAATGGAGATCAAACCTTTACATTTCAGAGCATGAACAGCAAAAAACACAAATCAGATTAGTTTTCACTGCAGAACATATTCTATATTTGGAGTTTGTGTTTAGCAGTTTTGCCCTTTATGAAGACTTGTAAACATGCCAACTGAATGATGCCTCAGATAATTAGGCGGGGAAAACAACAGCAGGTATTTCAGAGGTTTCTTTGAAAATTAACACAAATTGTGCAGAAAGGAAACTGGAGAAGGGATTTCACCACTGGGAGCAGTTAACCATAATCTCAAAGCTGTGATTATAAAACATCTATTAGCTTCACATTTTCCTTATTAAGTAAGAAAAACCAAAAATACTGTCAGTTCAGAGCTAGCATGGTGTAGTGCTTTAAGAATTGGACCAAGACTCTGGAGACCAAGGTCTGAATTTCTGTTCAGCCACAGAAACCCACTAGGTTACCTTTGGCAAATCACACACTCTTAGCCTCAAAGAGAGGCAATGGCAAACTCTCTTCGAACAAATCTTGCCAAGAAAACCCCATGATAGGCAAAATATTTATTCAAATAACTTTTTTGCCTTAGTTAGAAATAACTTGAAGGCAAAAAAAAAAAAACCCCAAAAAACTGTCAGTTCTTTTCTCATTTCAGTTTCCTCAGTAATTCCACACAGTAATGGATACAAGTTACCTCTAGCAGGTATGTTTTAAGTAGACTTAATGCTTTGGGAATCTTTTAAAAACAAAACAAAAATCAATTCAGCACCTTTTCACATATGCAAGTAATACTATCAGAACCTAGAGAGTTAAAAGGATATGTTGTCCTCCAGCAATAACCCTTTTAAAGCAAAAATGATGAAATATAATTAACTCAGGATTAAACCAAATGTGATTAGGATCTCCAGCAGATTTTGTTTTGTTAATTAGCAAGCTTACTAAGTTGCTTTGAAGACTGGGGAATGGTGTTCTTTCAGAGGGCATTTAACTCTTTCCTCCTGCCCATTCGAAGCTGTTAGTTTTCTAGGGAGGAGAAGCCAAAAACACTGTATCCAACCTTTCCCTTGCTACCAGGATGCCAGTGGCAACTATGAGAAAGAGGGGAAATACATTGGAGAGAGAGTATTGGAGGGGTAAACAGCCCCTGATTTCTCTTTAAAGCCATCCCACATGACTGCCAATTAGCAAAACCATTTACCTACTCGTCTAGGGCAAGGAGCAGTTGCCGGTGGGCGAGGTGTCAAAATAGGTGAATCTGTCACTTTTGCTTAAGTGCGCAAACCACATCAGTTCCTCTAATTGAACCTCCTACATTCTTTAGTTGCTTAATGCATTTATGCATGGTTTTCTGTGAAATTGCACACATTTAAAAAGATGGCTCTGGTTTGGCTTGCAGACTAAGAGGTGAGAAGAAAAAGAAAGGAGGAGGCAAGAGAAAAATAAGCTAATTGACTTTCAAACTAAGTTGGCAGATGAGACAAAACTGGGAGGAGAAAAGCTAAGCTGGCAACTGGTCCTAACTGGGTCAACGTAGGAGCCTTGTGTATCTCATCTCACAGCTCTCTGCCTTAAAGCACTCCCTCTTTCTCTGACTCAAGGTTATCAAGATTTTCCAAGATCTCCATAGTATGTACTGGAATTATGAGGCAAGCTGGTAAAAACTGAAATAATAGGAGAAAGGTCATCATGACATGAGTCTTCTTCTGCCTGGTGCCTACCAGACTGTGCTTTCACTTGCTGGTGGAGCTCTGTGACATTCTTCTGCCCCATCAAAATAACTTGCCTATAGAAGCCAGAAATATATCCAAGTAGATCTTTTGTTTCAAGGTACAACATAAATTGGAGACAAATATTGATGATTCAGAAAATGATTGGTGAGAAGAGAATGCAAGTTACATTTTCTCTTTCAGCATTGGGCCTCTAGCCAGTTGGCTACAGACCAGGTACATCAGTTGAACCAGTGATAATCTGGTGCCTACTGTGCCGAAGAGCAGAGGGGATAAAAATCTCATGGGTTTTCTTTGCCAGTAGATATTGAGAAGGACTTTTGTAGCAACAGAATTTTCTTGACTTCCAGACTTCTGTTGATTAGTATACTTAATTTCTGGTCACATTTAAAATTTTCTCTGTATCATAATGCTGCCTTGTACCCCTGCTGATACTTAAACATCCTTGCTGGATTAAGCAGAAATGCTCATTTACCACAGCTGATTGTCTCCACAGAGAGAAAGAATTTTTAAAAAGATATAGCAGCACTTCCAAAAGAGTACTTTGTACCTTCAGATTAAATACCTCACACATGGGAGCCACGTGTCAAACCAATCCCCAAGTTCAGCCTTCCTAAAATGGCTCGCTGAAGTGATCAAAGACAGTCCACCCCGATGCCTTTGATCATTTCAATAACTCCCTCCAGAGCAGCTGATGAATTTTCAGCTGGTATTAGAAAAGAAATGTAAATCAATGGACGAAAGCGATTGCAACATATTTTGCACTTCATTTGGAAAGTGAATAGGGACTTATGAAAGCATGGAGTACAAAATAACCCTGCTGAGTGCATAGCCAAGTTTTCATGTACATTGGGATTGCTGAACAATGCAGTGAATTATAGCAACAAATGGATGTTGCCATAATATATTCATGTAGGCATTATACCTTTCCAGGGTTCCAACCAACCAGGCAGCCAGTCTTTCCTCTTCCTGAATACTCCGTTTCATGTCCTCTGCTGATGTTATTCAACAGTCACCCTTCAACAGTCAACGTTCTGTGTCTACTGAGCCTGCCGAGACTTCAGTGGACAGTTTTGAGGGTCCTTCCTTATTCTACTCCTCATTTGTTCCTTTAAAGCAGGCGCCTCCAACTAAGGCCCATGGGCCAGATGCAGCCATCCAAGGTCATTTACATTTATCAAAGTCATTTACTCCCACTCTAAACTTTAAACTTAGTATCACCCTAAGTCTGAAATGACTTGAAGGCACACAACAACAATCCTAACTAGCTTGACTCTCACATCAGTCAAAAGCAAGCCCACACTTACCATTGAAATACTGGTAGGTATATGTTGCTTAAAATTGTTCTTAATTTTAAATATTTATTGTTCTTTCATGTTTTTTTCTACTACAAATAAGACATGTGCAGTGTACATAGGAATTCCTTCATGTTTTTTTTTCCAAACTATAGTCCATCCCCGTTCATCCAGCAATCTGAGGGACAGTGAACTGGCATTCTGTTCAAAATGTTTAAGGATCCCTACTTTAAAGTATGGACTAATCTACATATGTGGAATCATCACTGACTTGAAATCCATGAGTCACTGGTGCTTTGAAAATATTTCTCCTTTAATTTAAGATGGCATTGTTGCTGTATGTCAAGTTATTTCTGACTAATGGTGACCCTAAAGTGAACCTATTATGATCTAACAATGATTTTTTTTGCTATGAATTTATGTATGTGTGTATTAACACTCATCCTTCCACATTTGTTAGGGTTAGAAGCCATGGACCACAGTAAAAGTGAAAAAATGAGAATTAAAAAATAGAGATAACACCTCCCCAGGAACCAGTGGATCCTCCAACACAATTCTGTGGTCAACTTCCAATGGAAAATCATGGAAGACCTATAAATGCTCTCTCTAGGAACTGCTAGGTCATCCAGTACAACTCTACAGTAAACACCTGCTAGAAACTGACCATGGAATTGCACTGGAGGACCTAAAGATTACTCGAGAGTATTTATTGATCTAATTCACAAATAATTGCATCTGCAACACTGAAATATACATATGTGGAAGGCCAACTGTATTTATTTTACCATCCCAACTTTCTCCTATCATGGGTTTCAACTCTGCTTCAAATAATTTAAAACAGAAAAATCTATTTAACCATGAAGTATGTGTTGGGCAGCTTCTGCTGAATGCAGGAAATCACACCTCAGGGGGTCTGTAAAGTGTGGCTGTGGGTCAAGCGAATGTAACAAAAGAAGAGGTTTATATCTGAAAGAGCTAGACCAACTTTGGAGCTGAGACAGATGGGGACTGGCTTTAAAAGAGACAGAGTGTGGATATGACAGAGACAGTTCGCAAAGATAGGGTTTGGATTTCAGAGAAGTAAAACAGTT
Source organism: Anolis sagrei (assembly GCF_037176765.1). Classification (NCBI taxonomy): domain Eukaryota; kingdom Metazoa; phylum Chordata; class Lepidosauria; order Squamata; family Anolidae; genus Anolis; species Anolis sagrei. Next base: position 271,306,300 of record NC_090022.1, read on the forward strand.
GGTCAGAAAGGAAAGCTTTGAGGAACAGAATATTCAAAAGTTAATGTGTTTTAATATACCCAAATTAGTTTTTATGTGTTTTTAAACTATCTCAATTAAATCTGACAAGGAATGAAGCCATGCCTCCCATAAAGAACCCCCACAACATCATAGCCATAGATCCACAGTGAATGAACATCCTGAGGCCCAGGCACCCAATCCAGAGAGGGATTAAGTCTGGGAACAAGGACAGATTTAGTGGAATGATGTAATAATTTCAAAAGGTTGGAACTGTGGGGCCAGCCTGGGAGAAGGGACTTGTCATGGTAACAAACACAAAGGTCTGGGAAAATTGGAATTAGACCTTTCTCCTTTGAGCCATTCTCATACCCAATCCTCACACTATTTTTTTAACCTAGGAAACACAAAAAATCAATTCTAGTGTTTCGAGGCTCAGTCTGAAATGGAAAAGAAACATCCACAATGCTAAGTCTATTTGAGAACTAAAATCTTGGATATTGTCATTGAAGTTCAATGTAAAGTCTAGAACGCATTAACCACCTCACTGATTTGGAAGACCCAAGCCACCACTATTGATTTTGTTTGTTGCAGTTGAGTGCTTTCAAACCATTTCTGACTTATGGCAACCCTAAGGTGACATTTTCAGATAGTTTTTTGGGGCAGAAACAATATGACTTTCCCCAGATCACCCAGTGGGTTTTCATGGTTAAGTGAGGAATTGAATTCTAGATGCATAGCCCAATGCACAATTCACTACACCATGCTGGCTCTTAGGATTTAGTTGTAACCATACTGTAATTAACGAGAAAACAAGGTACACTGTTGAATAAATCTGCCATGAAGACTGCAAGTACTTTTATTCATTGATATATACTGTTGCAAATTATTACATGGGATTCCTAGGACATGATTTTAAAATTACACACATAGCACAGAGACATTACTGCTGGAGGCAGTTGGATGAAAGGCGTAGGATGGGGTATAGTACAGTCCTACAGTTATAGCTCCTTCACACTTATAATAATATAGCTGTCATTGCAAAATATGATATAAGGGAAACCTATTCCATTTATTTGAAATCTGCACACCGGAACAGCTTTCACAAGATTCATATCATATTTCATTAGTTGCCTCAAGGGTGTAGCTGTCATCGCTTTTTACTCAAGCTGCCTTAAGTGCAATACAGATCACTTAATGCAAAAACACTAAATCTAAATGAATGGACAACAAAATGGAGCAGTCAGTACTGCAATTCACTGTGCAATGACAAGACTTTTCCGAGAGGCCATTTTGAAAATTTTCATGAAGTCTCATCCCAAGAGGCAATACAGTTTAGCACACTAAGAAAAAAATTGGGAACTGACTGACCCAAACCACTCAGCTCAAAGTGTCACAAAAATATTATTGCAGATTTGATAAATTTGAATTTAATATGATGTGTGGGAGTGAATGGAAGAATGAAAGATGAATATATGGATGGAGCTAATAATTTTGGAAACACCAGTAAAAGACCCAGACCTGCAATGACTAACTACCTGCTTGCTGGACTGTGATTAAAACCTGCTAATAAGAGCTGAAAAGTAAACTGTGATAAGAACTGTGACAATGATTACTTCAAGTTAAGGAAATGTTTGCAACATTCCTTATGTTAAGAAGGAAATCACCATAAGATCAACACTAATATAGAAGAGTCAACATCTGGCCAGGAAACAGATGCAGCCAGGATGGAAGATGTCTATCATTAATTTACAACTTTGGGGCAACTTCAGTAGAATATTCCTATAAAAGACTCAGTCTAATAATGCTCAAATTGCAGCTGACCTGAGGAGTCTGTTCCACCAGCTATACCATGCTCCATGTGAAGGAGAGAGGTAGAGTACCATGGAGTGGTAGATTTGCGAGGGAGCAGTCTGGTCACTTTGGGGCTTCTTTCTCAAAGGAAGAGGAAGAAGTGCTTCTGGAGTCTTAGATTTTGTGTAGGGAGTCAGGTTCCGCTGTATGGAAAACAGAGGTCTTGTCCTTGGCATTGTTCTCAGGGAAAGAAGTTTTGGCATTTAAGAAAATCCAACAAATGCTATGCTCAGCAAAGCACAAGAGGGATCCTCTCACCTCTGCAGGAGTCTACCATATACCAGTAGCTTTGGACAAGTCTACATAGGGACCACCAAATGCAGTGCCCAAACACAAATCAAGGAACATGAAAGGCACTGCAGACTACTTCAACCAGAGAAGTCAGCCATAGCAGATCACCTGATGAACCAACCTGGACACAGCATATTATTTGAGAACACAGAAATGCTGAACCAGTCTAACAACCACCATGTCGGGCTACACAGAGAAGCCATTGAAATCCACAAGCATGTGGACAATTTCAACAGAAAAGAAGAAACCATGAAAGTGAACAAAATCTGGCTACCAGTATTAAAAAACTCTAAAATTATAACAGTAAATAAAGAACAAGACTCAATCACAGAGCAACTCCAGAGAAGAAACAATCAAGAACACCTAATCACCTTTCAACAAAGGATTTTCCCAGGTAGTAACAAGCCACACCTGCCAGGCCATCAAATGCTAATCAAGGTGGCCAACTGAAACATTCACGGCTAGCTCCAGCAGACAAAGAGTTCTTTCTCCCACCCCGGGCCTTCCACAGATATATAAACCCAATTTTCCTAGTTTCCAACAGACCTCACAACCTCTGAGGATGCCTGCCGCAGATGCACGTGAAACGTCAGGAGAGAATGCTACTAGAACATGGCCATACAGCCCAAAAAACCTACAACAACCCAACTCCAAAAATGTTGTTTGGGAGCTGGAGAAACTATGATAGGAATGATAGTGCAGGACTGGAGTAGGGGATTTGCACATCTACTTCATGAATTGGCTTCATACACTTTGCTGTAGAACATACTTGCAGTCAATAAGGAAAATAATTAGAAAAAGGACTCTAGAATATTACTTTAAATCTAGTAGAATAAAATGCAATGCCTTGCATCTATTTTTGTTGCTTTTGCAAGAACTGTCTTGATCAATTGATATTTTCCCAAGTCTATTCACAATAAAAAGGTGTATATTATCTATGAAAGAAAGGCTATTCACCACTGTTATTGGAAAGTGGTAATGAAGAGTCATCAACAAGCACTAGCATGTTTTGTCTTGGTGTAACACAGCATGCAGCATATTATCATGTGCCATTCCAATCTTGTCTGTTGAAATTATGTCTAATATCTTTTCCAGAGGAAGGAAATTAAAAAGGAATGAGTGGTATTGATATTTTAACATTATCAAAGAACACTATGCATATCAATTCAGATGTAGAGATTATCTATGGCTTATTATTGTGGGAACAAATTACACTAACAGTTCAAGTTGTATACTTCCTCTCCTCTATCCTCTCTCCGCTAAATAACAGTTGCAAGAAGGAAATTCAGAAGCATTTGCTTCTGCTTTGATTACCCACAGTGAAAAAACCAGCTTTAAATCATGGTTTGTGATTTTCTGCATAAGGCAAACTAAGATTATCTGCAATTAGGGATCCAGATGTAATGATGCAAAAATGATTTTTTTTAAAAAAAAACTGCCACTCTTCTAGTCACACTGGAAAACTTTAGTTTATCATTGCAGAAATTAGCTGGCATGATCTTGCAGGCTTCCTTTTGCCTGTTTCCCATCCAATGTATATGGCCAGGAGATCATGTTAATCTCCTTAGTATATAATACAATGTTAATATATTACTATAGCTCAGCTATCAACTATCACTATAGTTAACATGTATAGGTTAACTCTAAACTAATGTTCATCGTTGTATCCAAATGTAGGTAATGAGAGAGACTGCCAGAACCAAAGATGTGGACCTGCTTTTATGGGAGAAGATCTGTGAGGAAATAGAGGATGGTGAAAGGCCATTCAGGGACAAATCAGAAGCTGGTCTATGTAGGATCAAGGCTGACAGCAAATCTAGAAAATGGGATCAACAATTATATTTTCCTGTTTTTTGTTGGCTATGGTAACCAGACTACCTGTATTTTTGTGGTCCCCTATCAGTAACACAACCCCATATCCAAGTCCATTAACTGCACAATGGACCAAAAGTATATATTTCACCAAACACTTCCACTTCAGAAATATTAGGGGCAAAACCATATCTAAAAGTAGAAAACATAATTGAAAATGGACTTAATTCAGTTGCATGTACAAATATCAATTTACTTTCAATACAAAATTCTATTGTGCTGTGGGGAAAGGGCTACATAACACTGCACAGTGGTGCACTTTATATTCTACTTTCTCCATTCTACTTTTCCACTGTTGCTTTGGGTAATGTATTGTTTCTTTAAAAGCACTGTATGTATTCATTAGCTACTTCAATATTGTAATGGACTTGGGGGCAGGGACTGACTGACAAATGGTGCTTTAGTACTGTGTATTTGAATTCTGGTGTGTTGCTGGGAAACTGAACCTAATGAGATGATGACATACATCATGGGACTACCTTTGTGCACCTTCCCAGCAGAACTAGGAAGCCAGCTTTCCCAGAACTCTGGGGAGACGTTTATCTTGCACTGGGAGTTGGGGGAGCCTGCAATGGAAAGTGGGATGTTTTCCCTTTTACTGGAATCCAGTGTTAAATAAATAAATGCCCCCGGATGGATGTACCTGTATGTATGTATGCAATGAACACATACTCACATGCATACATTCATATAATTTTGTGCATTCAACTTAGTGTTCTGTTATAACAGCTGGATACTTTAAATGCTCCCCCCCTTTAAAATGGTGGCCATCATTTTGTATTTATTGTGAAATTTGACAGCTCCTGGTTGAGAGGAGGAGTGGTAACTGTGTGGGGGCTGGGGATATTTTTCTCCATAATCCCTGTAGGTTGTATGTACAGCCTCCACAAAAACAAACCCCCAATCTCCTTTGTAGTCCCTCACAAAATGGCATCAAGCAGTGACTTCAGTTCCTCTCAAAATGGTGATGGGAAATAACATCACATCACATTATTTTGCAATTTTGTAAGGGACTGAAATAGAGAATGGAAGTATTTGTGGTATTTTGGAAAATGCAGGGCTCTTTAGTGGTTGAATACAGTATTTGTGAGGATGTAAGGGTTATTGCATGTGTGCACTCATGTTTGCTGAATTTTTGTCAGGCAAAAATTACCCCAAAATTGTCCCATTAAAAAACCAGAGTTCTGGATCTTTGGGGGACTGGCAGAATACTTCAGGACCACAGATGTTGGGTCTAGAAGCCATATTAAGCTCACTTCTGATCAAGACCCAGGTAGGATTTCTGCATTTTCAAGATGCTATGGATCTGCAACTCTCTCATTCCCTTCCATTGGGCTGCATTGGCTAGAGCTGCGGGCAGTAGTATTCAAACAACAACTGGAGAGTCATAATTTATTTATTTATTGTATTCATATCCTGCCTCTCTCCCAAATAGGACTCAAAGCACCTTACACAATGAGTTAAAAGAAAATTGCTAAAACAATGCATAATCCAAAATTGTAAAAAAAAAAAAAAAAAGCTTTAAAGAACCAATCCCATTTAAAATAAACCCTTTTAATATATCAATTAAAAATGAAAACATGGAACACTTATAACCCAATAAAAGCAGTTTACCTGTTGCATGTTACTCTTCACTTATCAATTACAACTAAAAGCATGCTTATATAGGAGGTCCTAGCCAGTGAAGAGAATGAGCAAATCCTATCTCTCTTGGGAAGCAGGTCCACACACTTGGAACAGCCACCAATAAGGTGTTCTTCCTTGTTCATAAACAGACAGACCTGGGAGGGCAGTGGGGTGGAGGGAATGCCACTCAAAATTGTAAAATATGGGAAGGCATATATCAGGAGATATGGGTTTTTTGATAATCTGAACCTAAGGCGTATAGAGCTTTACGGGTTATAACAATTCCCACTTCTGATCTAGACAAACCCATTGCCACAAAGCAAAATCATCACTCCATTAGAAGACAACTTATCAAAGCAATATTTCCAGAAGATGACTGAAGTGAGGGAGGGAAGCCACATATATGCAAGAATGAATGAATGAATGAATGAATGAATGAATGAATGAATGAAAGAAGAATCAATCTGGGTCATGAGTCCCTCTAACCTGATGAAAAAACCAATGATTACTAGAAATTTTAATGGGTGAAGAGGAATAATGCTACTTACCCAGATCTGTAGCTTAATTCTTTTCTCATTTTTGAAAACAGTTTTTACTTTGAAATCGATTCCAACAGTGCTTACGAAAGCTGATGTAAATGAATCGTCAGCATAACGGAACAAAAATGATGTTTTCCCAACACTACTGTTACCAATGATGAGCAGTTTGAACATGTAGTCAAAGTTCTGGTCTGATGACTCCTTCTGGCCATATCTTGTGTCTTGGGCAGATGCCATCTGGAAGAGCCAGAAGGAGGAAGAGGTTAGAAATAAGTATTTGTCAGATATTTATCTCCCACTAGCGGTCCCCTGCCACGCATTACTGTGGCCCAGTCTGGTGATATGGAAAATAAAGTTATTAGAAAGTGCTGATTTCTAATATATGTCTTTATGCTTGTGGGTAAACAGTATTTCTTGCTGTTTCTTTGTCAGTGTTGATGAGGGGATTGTCTGGTTTTCCTACTCTGGAACCTGCAACATATAATTGTCCTTTTTAGGGGTCCCTTTCAAATCTATAATACTTTATCTCTCTGTGTGTGAATCATATATATCTATCTATATCTATGGCTGGATGGCTCTCTGTCAGGAGGGCTTTGATTATGTTTTCTTGTCCTGGTGAAGGGAACTGGACTGGGTGGCCTTAAGTATTTTCTGTTGGTCATGGGGGTTCTGTGTGGGAAGTTTGCCCCAGTTCTGTCATTTGTGGGGTTCAGAATGCTCTTTGATTGTAGGTGAACTATAAATCCCAGTAACTACAACTCCCAAATGCCAAGGTCTATTTTCCCCAAACTCCATCTGGGTTCATATTTGGGCATATGGAATATTCATGCCAAGTTTGGTCCAGATCCATCATTGCTTGAGTCGACAGTGCTCTCTGGGTGTAGGTGAACTACAACTCCCAAACTCAATATCAATGCCCACCAAACACTGCTAGTGTTTTCTGTTGGTCATGGGAGGCCTGTGTGCCAAGTTTAGTTCAATTCCATTGTTGGTGGAGTTCAGAATGCTCTTTGATTATAGGTGAACATTAAATCCCAGCAACTACAACTCCCAAAAGAGAAAATCATAATTTTTTGAGTGATGGTCACTCCTTGTGTAGTGTGACATTTTGTTGCCAAATTTGGTGTGATTTCGTTCATTGGTTCTTTTGTTTTTAAGGTACTCATTATGCACAGAGCATTTTATATATATATATAGATGCTGGCACTGGATAAGTCCAAAGTGTTTATATTTAATTAATCGTATCAGCAATAAATGCCAGAGAACGAGGACAAATGTGATAAATAAGCTATTTATCCCATCTCCCAAAATCTAGATATCCACAATTAAATACGTCTGATATTTAATTCTGTTTTAATATTGGTATATTTGTAGATTTTGAATTCTATTGAAATGCTTTTATCATAAGCTGCTTTGAGTCTCTTTGTAGAGTAAAAAGAAGGGTATAAATCAACATTATTATTATTATTACTAGCCATCCCCTGCCACGCGTTGCTGTGGCCCAGTCTGTGCATATGTGTTTTGTGTGTGTATGAGTGTGCATATATGTGTATATGTGTGATTGTGTATATATGTATATGTGTGTGTGTGTGTGGTTTTACGCCTGCTACACATTGCTGTGGCCCAGTCTGTGTATGTGTTTTGTGTGTGTATATGTGTGTGTATATATTTGTGTATATGTGTGTTTGCGTATATATATATATATATATATATATATATGTATGTATGTGTGTGTGGTTTTGCGCCTGCCACACATTGATGTGGCCCAGTCTGTATATATGTGTTTTGTGTGTATATATATGTATATGTGTGTGAGAGAGAGTGTATATATTTGTGTTTATGTGTATATATGTGGTTTTGCACATGTATTATAATGTGTGGCCCAGTCTGTGTATATGTGTTTTGTGTGTGTATACGTGTATGTATATATTTGTGTATATGTGTGTTTGCATATCTATATGTGGTTTTGCGCATACGTTGTAATGTAGTTTTTGTTTTGTTTTGGGTTGTTTTTGACTTTTTAAGTCCCTTTTGCTGTGTTTTCCAGTGTTTTAATGAGTGATGGTCACTTGTCGGCCTGATAGGTGTATTGTGTCCAAATTTGGTATCAGTTTGCTCAGTGGTTTTTGAGTTATGTTAATCCCACAAACGAACATTACATTTTTATTTATATAGATTATTATTATTATTATTATTATTATTATTATTATTATGTGACTATGGGCACCCTGGTGGTGCAGTGGGTTAAACTTCTGAACTGCTGAACTTGCTGACTGAAAGGTTGATGGCTCAAATCTGGGGAGTGGGGCCGCTCCCGCTATTAGGCCCAACCTAGTAGTTTGAAAACATACAAATGTGAGTAGATCAATAGATACCACTTCTGCAGGAAGGTGTTTTTTTGTTTGTTTGTTTGTTTTTTGCGGGAAGGTAACGAAACTCCATGCAATCATGCCAGCCACATGACTTTGGAGGAGTCTATGGACAACACCAGCTCTTTTGCTTAGAAATGGAGATGAGCACCACCCGCCAGAGTCACACAGTAATCTCCATCAAAAAAGTGTTTTTTATCCTGATTTAATTGCACTTTAGCCACCCCGTGTATTAAAATGCTTGGTGCAGCTAGGCTAAATATACTGAAATATTTGTGCACATGAACATTTGTTAAACGTATCCACATGAAGTAAAGAAAAATGCTAAATGCAAATGTTGAGTCAGGACAGAAAAAATGTGGGTTTTTTTTTAAATAATGTGAGCACATAAAATAACATTAAAAGTTTCATCCTCCTTAGTCCTACCACAGTATTTATCTCCTTGGTTTCTAATGCCTGCTCAGCATTATGTTGATTTGTGCTTTGACGTTGCTCCAACAGAGTGTTAACTGAGCATTTCCTCAGTAAGTAGAGCAGTTCTGTTTGTGGTAGCCAGAATATTCAGCACTTCTCCTCTGATAGTATGCTTAAGTGTTCAAGCAAGACCAAATCCAATATGTTCTGTTAATTACAATAATTTCGTGTTCTTTTTCCAAGGAGCTTTGGGTGGCAAACAAGAGCCTTTCCCCATCATCATTTGAAATGACTCGATGAGGTGGGTTATGATCTTCTAAGGAGGGTGGGTTTGGCTACAGTGATCCATAATTACCTCTCAATTAGACTACTGTAATTTGCTCTCGCTAGTACTGCCCTTGTAAAGCGTTGAGAAGCCACAGCTAGTGCAAAATGCAGATCCCACACTGTCGCTTAGTATAGATGTCATATAGCACCAGATTTGAACCAAATTTGTTGGATTCCAGTTTGTTTCTATGATCCGTTCAGGGTGCTGAGCTTGTTCTAGAAGCCTACATGCCTTGGTGCCATAGGATGAAAGACCGCCTCTTTCTGAATGGGACTAGCCTAAGGAAAATCAGGAAATGTTATGGCAAGTAGAGGTTTTTGTATAGGTCTCTTAGGGAGATCCTGACAGGCCTTTATCCCAGGAGAATCCACATTTTAAAAACACAGATTTTTCTGGGGGCCTGATGCGCCAGGAGAGTGGGGGGTGGTGGAGTCATTTTCCTCCCTTCTCCCCTCCCCCTGCTCTCTTGGCCCATCATTTCTATGCCCCTGGATAGCTGGCCGAAGCTTGTAATGGAGGCCAGGTAAGTTTTTATTACTTTTCTAAGGGGTCTGGGGGCTTTGGGGGTGGGTATTCCCACAGTCCAGAACAGAAAATAGTGGGTTTATCTTGCACCTCCCAAGAAGGCGTGGAATAACCTCACAATCTAATTAGTTTGCTACAAACCAGGGGTTTCCTGGTATTCTAAGGAATTAATTTGGGACTGTTCAGAACATTGTATGGACAGCCCCTTTATTGCGGTATTGTCTGGACGGGCCATTAGATCCCAACTTGGCAGAATGTCTAAGAAATAGATATATATATGTTGACTCATAAAGATATTACCACAGTACACATAGTAATTTCTTTTCTTCTCTTATTACAACTGCCTTAGAAGCATGCAGTGAAGGAGCTCATGGACAAAGATCATGTAAACCAGCCATCACATCAGGCTTCTAACCTGAAGATGTCCCTTTTTAAAATACAATATAACTCTGATACTTACAGGACCAGTATTTGTGGTTTCACCTATCTGAATCAAATAAAATCTGTCACCTCTAGGTATTTAGGTCCTCCAGCATGACCCTTTGTCAATGCCCAGTGGAAGCATACCATATCATTTCAATATTATTTGATATTAGCTAGAGTTTCCTTTTTCCATAGTAAAATTGGGAACATGTCCCAACACAAATACAAAGATGGTAGTATATATATGGCATATGCCAGGACCCGGTATTTTCCCCCTTGAGGGTGATCGGAAAATGATCCCTTTCCCCCTAAAAGCCCTAGTATAAAGTACCCAGTACCAACTGTGTTATTTTGCTCTCTCAAACAGAAAATCCGACAGGCACCATGAAAATCCCACAAGCACCAATAATCATAAATAATTTCCTAGCAATTTTCCATCCTTTCATGATACCCAAACTCTGCTGCCGGAAATAATTTCCTCATTCTGCCTAATGATAGGACTGGCTTTTGCAAACACCTGCTCCTTGTTCTTGCTAGGGTAAAATAAAAAAAAAAATACAGACTAATCTGGAACACATATTATAGGGTACAGAAGATCTTGTTTCTAGGTGGTGAGTTGGGATTGATGTTTTTCCAAGTGTTTTCTGTCCTTGCAATTCTTTCTGAAAAATAATGCTACATGTCGGGTAACATCTGCTGTCAATGATGGGAAGTTTGGATCATTGACTGGCATTTCCAGGCAGATAAATTGCAGAGCACTTCAAAGCACAGGATCTCAATTCATTGTGTGTATGTCATCATGATTCACAACATCCTCTGATTCATGAATTTCTAGTACTATTGCTATACAGAAACAAACTCCCACTCATCCCTTTGATATAACATAACCACTCCTGTCTGAAGCCTTGATGCTTCCTTTTACTTTTTTCCCATTTATTAACAGCTGGGTGTGTTCAAAGAGATCACAATGGCCTCTAGGTCCCAACAACTAGAAATAACAGTCAGTTATATTTCCTATTACTTAAAATTCCTTGCGTGTTTGGGTGTGAATAAATTGTAACCATGGAGGAAATGCACAAATCTCTGTGTGTTACCCCCACTTTGCAATCCCTAACCCTTCACACATTAACTAGGATTGTATCTGCACTAGACAGTTATAGCTTCTTGATATCACTTTGGTTCTCATCAAACGGGGGAACAAGATTTTGGAAATAATGAATATGGACAAACCGACCTACTGGCTATCTACAAGCCAAGGGACTCCAAAGAAACATACAAATTTGGACTCAGTAAAAGACTATTTCAAACAACAGAAAATGTAAATTATCATTTTAAAAAAGTAAATCACAAACAAGGAAGAAAAAGAGGGAAGCAGATAAACTCTGGAAAGCAGACAACTCTGAAAAAAACAAAAAGGACTTTAAAGACCACCAAAGACTAGATGGAAGTCAATAATACTATTTTTTATTTATTATTTATTATTATTGTTATTGTTATTGTTATTATTATTATTATTGCAATCTCAAGTTGAGCATGCTACTATGGTGCCAACATGGGAGGCTTCCCACGTTGCCTTGGATCAATGAGGGAAAGCCAGATGGTCAGTGTTTCCTCCTGTGGAATCACCCTGCCAGTAAGCTGGGTGATGTGGGGCGTGCGACGACGGGTTCCCCAGAGCCTCCAATGGTGGTTACCAGATTCGCCACAATGTGTGGCAATTCCAGGTGCCAGTGTGAAGAGGTCCTTTGACTTATGTATCTCCATGTATAGTATCCTGGAATATGTAGTTTGATGAGATACTTAGAGCCCATCTACACTGCCATACAATGCAGTTTAACTGCACTGAACTGCATTATATGGCAGTGTAGATGGGGCCTTAGAATTCTCAGTTAAAACATCTGGTGTTGTATTTCAAGGGAGAAAATTCTAAATAACAACAACAATAACAACTTTATTTGTAACTTTCCCTATCTCCTCAGGGTGGTTTCCAGACCAAAAAATGGCAAACATTCCATAATACCAAATGATCCAAATACATAATCAAACAATACATAAAACAGACATCAATGTGAACTTATAATAACTATCCAAACTAATAAATACTTAAAAACCAATAAGTCTCATCACCTGCAGTTACATCATGATAAAATCTCAATAAATTAAAGGATCTTAACAGTGTAAAATGATGATGAAGATGTTATGTTAAAAATGAAATACCACAGTCAACAGCGCCAAAGTGGATTTCCAGTATCCAACAGGTTTATATATTGCGATGTTCTACTCTCCCCCTCCTCTCCATATGCTAAAGTGCAAAGATGGGGTTTTAAGACTTTTTTAAAGGAGAGAAGAGAGGGGGCCATTTTTACTTCTTTAGGGAGGGAGTTCCAGAGGCGGGGAGTGATCATGGAGAAGGCCCCGTCTCTCGGCCTCACCAACAATGCTTGAGACAAAGGTGGGACCGAGAGCAGGGCCTCCTACGCCGACCATAGTGCCTGTGTTGGTTTGTATGCAGAGATTAGGTTAGTTAAGCAGCCTGGTTGTGGTTAGTTTAATAAATACCTCATTTCACCAAACTACAAATCCTATGATTTCATAGGATGGAGTGGAGCCCATAACAGCTAGAATGTTATCAAACTGTTATATATGTGTAATCAATTTCTTTGGGGAGGATCTGAAGGAAGATTGTAACCATGTTTGATTAGATGTGGTTGCAGTTTGCCCAGAGAACCCTTTTGCAAGAAAATTGGAGGGGAGACCTGGGTGTGTGCTCCCCTTCATGGATACAAATTATGAGTATCTAAATAGGGCTGCCCAAATGAAAGCTGGCATGGTACAGTGGTTTGAGTGTTGGACTGCAACAGGATTCGATTCCACGCTCAGCCATGGAAACACACTGGATTCTCAGAGAGTCACACCCTCAGCCCCTGTAAACCTTGTGATAGGTTTGCCTATCAGAAACAACTTGCACACAACAGTAAAAACAATAACAGCAACAAAAATAGAGCTGTGATGACTTTGCCAATACCTCCCCACAGGGCAAACAATTATATCCGTGAAACAACACAAAGTCACTCCTGGAACCACCTGACACACAAAGCAAATAATGTGCAATTTTACAGAGCCATCTCACAAAGCAGATTAATAAGCCTTTCACTGCAATTTCATCCCATTTACAGAGACAGCATCCTATTGTTTTCACGTACATTTGTGGGTGAACTGAGGACTCTATTCTATATTAATGACAGTTTGCATAAGGATTTGGTAACTACTCTGGACTGGACACATTCATGCAGAAAGGAAATACATGATTCTGCACATTGGCATAAGAGTGTGTCCTCCATGTTCCTGTGATAGATCCATCTACTTCTTCTATAGCAGATTTCAGCTTAATCATTTGCAGCAAAATAAAGCAAATGAAAATGGATTTATCTGGAACATACTCAGGAGTCTATTTAGCAGCTGCAACTCTGCAGCAAAATGCTATGTTTTAAAAAATGTTCTGAGGCTCTTTTAATTTAGAGCTTGGTATTCATATGATGATTTACTTGTTTTCAAAGCTATAAATATATAGCTTTGAAAACAAGTAAATCATCATATGGTGGGATTTTATTTTATTTGGGTTGTAAGGTGCCTTGGATCCTGCACTGCAACAAAGGCAGGATATCAAATGCATACATACGTATAGGGATTCTGAGTAATGTACAAAGCATAATTCTATTCCATTTTAATCAAACTGAACAACCCTGTTAGGTAGACTAAAATAAGAAATTGTGACTGGTCCACAATTACTAGTGTGCCTCTTGGTTGATAAGGGATCAACCATGAAAGTCTGTCATCCTGGTGAATTAAGCATTACACCATACTATATATTGCTGAATACCAAAGTCATGTTTATCCATGCCATCATATTTCTAATTTGTATGTATGACTGTTTAAAAAACTGATAGGAAGAAGAAAAAACTCATTTGAAATGTGTTGGAGGGAAGTTCTACTGATACTGTGAACTGCTAAAAACATTAATATATGCATACAAAGAATCATAGAATCATAGAGTTGGAAGAGACCACAAGGACAATCTCATCAAACAACTGCTAAATAGGAATACAATCAAAGCACTCCTGATAGATTACTTTTCAGCCTATGTTTAAAACCTCCAGAGAAAGAGACTCCACCAAGTCTCTTTTTAGAAGCCAAGATGACTAAATTTCATGTAGTATTTTGTACATGATATAAGGAGATATGACTCATTAGAAAAGGTAATAATACTTGATTCAGTTGAAGGCCACAGAAAAAGAAGACTGCATTCCAAATTGAAAAACTCAATAAATGAAACCAAGGTCTGAGTTCACAAGACCTGAGCAGGACTGTTCATAGCAGAGCAACTTGAAGATGTCTAATTCATAGAGTCAATCGGATGGCAGTTAACAACAACAGAAGCTGCATTAGTTGTGCCTGATGAAGTAGACTCGGTCTATGAAAACTTATGCTACAAACTTCTTCCATTGAGTTACTCTTTACATACTGATCTAGACTAGCACAGCTAGGTCTCTGAATTCTATATTGCTTTCTCTGTGATGTGCTGCAGCTTCTTTTATATTATGGATCAGAAATATATAACCCTTCAGATATAACTGGAGTACAACTCCCATCATCCTTCACCACTGGTTGCGAAGGCTGGGCCTGATGGGAGATAATACAGTAACCTCTGAAGAGCCATATATTCCCCACCCTTAAGATATATTCTGATATATTTTATATTCTCTTTATAGATCAATGCTTACACCTTGTCAAATATAAATTTTATATATAAAACATTTAGGAATCATGCAGTAGTTACATACCAGACATGGAGAAGAGTATGTTAACTTCAGTGTTAAACAGATTGGTTTGTGCTGGTATTGCCAGAGAAACATACAGTACTTGGCAAGAGACACATTTCTCCTGCAATGCTATCTGCCAATTACTGGCATATCCTGAAAGATCACTGCTAACACATCTCAAGCATCTTGGATTGTACCAACATTCGCTGTTGTCATGGTTGTGGGCAATATGCATTTAGGACACCACACAAGAGAGTGCGCTGTTTATCTTACAGTATTAATGATGACTCAGCTTGATTAAGTTCCCCACTTTTGAAGTTTAATATGTTTAGTGCTTATGTTTGATCTTTGATCTTTAAACAAACAAACAAATACCCAACAGCCCCCTATAAAAACTTGATTGCGCAGGTACAACTTGGGTGGGCAGAGTTTTCTGACTCCAAGGATACGTTTATGACATCATGGATGACTTCTTCTCCCAGTCATCATTTCATTTTGCAGCTTTTCTGGTATTGTAGGCATATTCAGAAACAAGATCTTTGGGTTCCAGACATTACATTTGAACTCCCAGAAAATCAAGGATCTTTTTTAAAATTATTATGATTATTCATTCCCTTTCTCAAAGAATCAAAAGTTGACAAGGGAGAAGGAGAATGATTAGTTATGTGGAGCAGTGCTCAACTGGGAATTATTTAGATATTGTGAAAATTGCCAATCCCAAATCAGACATAGGCCAGGAGAGCTTTCCTAACACTCATTGCCAGGAAAAACACAATGGCTTCAAATTACATCTAAAGTTGGTAAGCCATGATGTGAAGAGCTGTCCAGTTCAGTGTCAATTGGTTCAATAGCACCCTAAGGAGAAATGGTCTAAATGGTCTCATCTTCTGCCTACAAGATTCCTGGGGAAGATTATTGTTCTAATAAATGTGGACTGCCAATGACTGGTGTTCTGCTTAAAGGTTTTGAACTTTATGCCCACCACCTTTGGTTATACTGGAGGGCCACATTTCTCTGAACCCTGGGTTAGAGTGGTCAGTCTAAGGATAAACAACCTGAGATCAAATCCTCACTAAGCCATGAAGCTCAGCCATGAAGTTTAGATCAACTATGCTCTTGCTGAGGTTATAACCCATTTTGCAGAGTTGTTTTAAAAATGAAAATGGAGAATGGGATAGAGCAGTGGATTTCTTTGAGCTCCTTACAGGACTGGTGGTAAATATATTTCTATAAGCTTGTATAATTTTTTCAGATTTTGATGAATAGATAATATTTATCAAGCAAAGTTCTCTAACACAATGTTTACATTTCGATATTGCTAGATTTGGAGAATGGTGTACAAACTGATTCTATTTTTTTCCTCTTGAATTACTGAAAAAAATGGCCGGTTACTGCAAAATCTTTAGGAAAAAAATCCGGTATCTGAAAGTTTGTTTTGCACACAAAACAAAATGAATCCAATCAAGCAACTCATTCAGGTAGTTCATCAACTCTTTCCCTGCAAAGACTATAGAACTCTATTGAGAAAAAGAACACCCACCAGAAACTCACAGTTTGTCATCAAACAAATTCACAATGAAATCTGGAATTGCTTGAAGGTGTAATTAGAATAATTCTTGATATATTCGGCAGAAGAGATTGCAATGCTGGGGAGAGGAAACATTTGCATTTCTGATCTCTAAATGTTAATCTGAAGTACTCTGCCTGATTGCATTTCCATATCTCAGAGAACCCTGGATGCTCTATAATTATAATTATGGAAGCGACATGGCAAAAATGCATTATTAGTTCACCTCAGTGCCCTTCCCCACTCCCCAAGCTTTGTTTTTGACAGTTTTCTGGGTGCTGTTTTCTTATAAAAAGTAGCTTTTTCCCTTTTTAGAGAAAAAATGAAGATCCTTCTAACTGTCAAAAGAAGCCTAATATTGCCTTGAGATAAAGATATAATTATTCCAATATGGTTTTCCTCATTCATTGTCTTATCCATGGAACTCTGGTCTTCAAAACCCTTCACTAGCTGTAGACCTTGTCAAGGAGGCAATAATTTGAACCCTAAATGAGGAATTCAAGGTGCTGAAATTATTTTGGAGGAAGGGTTCACACCCTGGATAGTCCCCAAATGTTCAGAGTACAATTTGGAATAGATTCTCTGCCTCACCAACAAGAAGCCACCAGTAGCCATTGGTCTCCCATTTATTCCACTTGCTACTTTCCTAGCTCCCTATGGTCTTGTCCCTCTTTACCTTTCTCTGCTCATCAGAGTTTACATCTCAAGAGTTACAAATAATGTGATAACCAGTAAGATTTTTTTAAGTAAAAAAAGTTTATTATTATTATCTTTATTGATAGCCCGCCTTCCTCCCCATGGGGACTCAAGGTGGTTAACAAGCCACACTAGACAAGTTTAACCAAAAACATCTCCTTTCCCGTCTTTATACCTATACCTCTAGATGTTGTCGTGTAAACATATCAGCATCACCCATGTCAATGTCACACTTTCTTTGTATGCCTTCTCCAAGTATCCTCCTTTCTGGGAAGGCTTTGGATCAGCTCTTAGTTCTCAATTCTGGTCAAAGTATATATCTTCAAGTAGTCACATACAGTAACACATATGTAGTGTTACTGTATGGAATCACACTGGAGGACCAAGAAGGACCACAAACACATCCAGTAGTGGTGACCATGGTGAACTGAAACTGTGGGAAATGAACTTTTGAATTAGGGTGTACAGTATGTGACTACTACATCACATACAGTAACACTACATATGTGTTACTGTATGTGATGTAGTAGTCACATACTGTACACCCTAATTCAAAAGTTCATTTCCCACAGTTTCAGTTCACCATGGTCACCACTACTGGATGTGTTTGTGGTCCTTCGTGGTCCTCCAGTGTGATTCCATGGGATGCTTGAGTCAAAAGCTAATGTCCAACCTTCTCTTGTTGGGCAAGTATCTCTTGAGGAAGTAACAGGGAGCAAAATATATGCATTTGATATTATCCACAGTTTCAGGCCTCCACATTAGGTTTTGGAATGTATTCACCACCAATAATGTAATCTTACTGAAGTTTTTTTTTTTTTTTTTTGCTTATCTATATCTCCATCACTATTTCTGTTCTCATGTCCTTGCATTTAATTTAGATTAGAAGCTTCTTGAGGTCAGAATCTGTGTTTCTTGTAAAGCACTAGATATTTAAATGGGGGTGAAAATGAGGGTCTCCAAAGCAATTGAGACATAGAATACGTACACAAAGAAAATGTGAAATAGAACATGCCTTGTCTTCTTTTAATTTTGCCTGTGCAGCCTAATTCTGCCCATGTTCACACAGGCCCAGCTGAATTCAACAGAATGTATTCCCAAGGAACAGCCTAGAGTTGCACTGTCTATAAAATTGCAGGCATGCAATCCTGACTAATGCATGGCTACTCAGCAGGAAGAACAACTAAATTCATCGATCTCATTCCAAAACAAGTGTGCCCTTGTTTCCTTAGTGGATGGCACATCTATATATAAGAAAGCCAGCTGCAAAACTAATCCACAAATTTATTATATGAAGAAAGTATACCTATTTTCGTTCCTTCCTTTTTCTTCATTCATTAAGGAATTTTGATCCAGATAAGGAAGTTTCTGATTTTAATCATGTTTTATTTCTTCAATATCATGTGATACTTCAAGGACAACATGAAGGTTTCCCCTTTGTGCATTCATTTAAGACAGGTATTCTTCGTGTTTGGTGCTTTGGGGCGGTGGCGGGGAGTCAGGATTTTCGTCATTTCTTTCAGCGTAATCCAGCATATGGATAACTGATCTGAATGAATTATTATTCCCTTTTGATGTGATAAAAGGGAAAAATGCTTTTGCTATATAGTTAGAATTAATAGAAATGAATGGAAGGAAGAATGGAAGTCAATAACTCTTTTGTTTTCCCCCTCCCCCTTCTCCCCTCCTCAAGGGTTCCCTCCCCCGCCCTTTTCCTTACCTTTCCCTCTTCCCTTCCCTCCTTTATTCCCTTCCTTTTCCTTTCCCTTGTACCTTTCCCAAATTACCTTTTACTTCTCACATTCTGTTTTATTGTAATCTTTAACTTTTCTTAATAAAAATATTTAACAAATATTAAGCCCTTGTGCTTGCAGGACTGCTGACCAAAAGGGCAGGGGTTCAAATCCGGGGAGCGGGGTGAGCTCCTGTCTGTCAGCTCCAGCTTCTCATGTGGGGACATGTGAGAAACCTCCCACAGAATGGTAAAACATCAAGGCATCCCCTGGGCAATATCCTTGCAGATGGCCAATTGTCTCACACCAGACGCAACTTGCAGTTCCTCAAGTCGCTCCTGGCACACACAAAAAATCTAGGATAAGAAGATAATCTGGGATCAGTTACTCGGATATAGGGGCAATGTGGAAGGGGCCTATGTCTACTGCAGGTGTTCCCAACCTGTGGTCCGTGGACCCCCAGTGGTCCTCAAGAACTAAAACATGGTCTGTGGCCTCAGCATTACTACACCGTTGTAACGAGAGTGACTGGAAGGGAGAGGCTGACTACCCATGAAAGACATGAAAACAAGCCTCCTGATTGCTGCATCTCCTCCTCCTTCTCCCTCCCCCTGAGTGGAGCTGTTCCATGTGGTGCTGTGGTGTCTTAATTTTAGGCCTGTTCCTGGGGCTAATTGAGTAACTGATTAAAAACTGCATTGGATAGACCACATCAGTTCTAGATTAATAAATATGGTTTTCTGTGGGCATGAAGATGGTGACTACTGGATGGCATATGTTCTATATCAGAAACTAGAGCTGATGTGGTCTATCCAATGCAATTTTCTGAATCAGCACCTCAAATAACCAAACTGAATCTAAAGTTGACCAAAAACTGATTTGTAACCCTTTTGGTACTATTGTTGGAGAGTGGTCACTGGCCAAAAATAGGTTGGGAACCACTGGTCTACTGAAAAGTCAGTCTCTCTGTTTTCATGCATTTTACACCTAGGTATGTGTTTATATAGCATTTTTGCATACTGTTATTATTACCCATTTTACCCCTAAGAATTACTCTTAGGCTAGAGAAAGGGCATTCTTGAATATTCATTAGGTGTACTTTGCTTATTCATCATCATCATCATCATCATCATTCTCTGCTTTTTCCCCAAGTTTGAGATCCAAAGCAGCTCACAATTGAAAAAGCAATACAATGAAAATATACTAAAAGTAAATATTAAAAGATAATTGAACTAGTTACAGTCATTAAAAGAACTCAGTTAAAATGCAATTAAAAATAAGTAAAAAGCTGCTAAGAACAGCCTACTGTTGAGATCAACAGTGTTTACACCCAGACACTTCCAGAAGGTGTGCTCTCCCATTTTTATGAGTCATGCATGTTCCTTCTTCAAGAACAGCAACATTTCCTTAACAAGTAAATAACTATTTCTGCCTTCTGCTTTAGATTCCTTATATATTCTGTCCACCCCCCCCCCCTCCCCAGTGTGATGTATTTGGCAATGAAAGACACATTTTAAAAAAGATATTGCTTTGGAAACTTACACTATTATTTAACTCCTATGCAAAAGAAGTGAGGGTTCATAGGTTTCCTCAAGATCCCTTCAGGGAATTTATATGTCACAGATTGAAAGCAGCATTTGTGGTCACCAAGCATCAAGGCTGTAATTCAATCAGCACTCCTTCTTGGGCCCTCCAGATGTTTTGGACTTCAACTCCCACCATTCCTAAAAGCCTCAGGCCCTTTCCTCCCCCCCCCCCTCCAGTCGCTATATGCTGCCCACAGCTTCCATGTAGAGAAGGCATGGGCCAACTTGGGTGCTCTGGGTGTTTTGGACTTCAACTCCCACCATTCCTAACAGCCTCATGCCCTTTCCTTTCCCCCCTCAGTCGCTATATGCAGCCCACTGCTTCCATGTAGAGAAGGCATGGGCCAACTTGGGTGCTCTGGGTGTTTTGGACTTCAACTCCCACCATTCCAAGTTGGCCCATGACTGCACTAAACCAAATAAATAAACATTTGAGATGTGAAGGGCAACGATAGAAGCCCATTCTGCTTCCCCTCCTCTCCTCCCGCCTTCCTATGATGGCTTAATCCATGTTGTTGGGAATCTGGGAATGCGGCTGTGAGGGAACAAAAAGGCATTTCTCATGATCCGTTTTGTCCTGCAGCTCTAGAAGTCGCCAGCAGCTCAGGGGCATCTATAGAATGAAAGCAGTATGACACCACTTTAACTGTCTGCCATGGCTCAATGCTATGTGACATAGTTTCACAAGCTCTTGAGCCTTCCTTGCCAAAGAGTGTTGATGCTTCACCAAATCACAGCTCCCACGATCTTGCATTATGAGCCATGGCAGCTAAAGTGGTGTCAAACTGCGTCCGTTCCCAAGTAATGCCCCAGGGAACGGGTTTTGCCTTCCCTCCGAGGAAGGAACGAGGAGAATGGAATCCAATCCGGAGGGAAGGGAGGAAAAGGGGGAAATGCACATACAGGAAGCTTGTAGGAAACTGATCAAGAGAGAAAGGTAGGGAATAATAGTAAAGGTAAAGGTTTCCTGATGTTAAGTCTAGTCGTGTCCAACTCTGGGGGAGGGGGGGTTGCTCATCTCCATTTCTAAGTCAAAGAGCCAGCACTGTCCATAGACACCTCCAAGGTCATGTGGCCAGCATGGAGTGCCAATGGCATGGAGTGCCATTACCTTCCTGCCAGAGCCATACCTATTGATTTACTTACATTTGCATGTTTTTGAACTGCTAGGTTGGCAGAAGCTGGGACTAACAGCAGGAGCTCACCCTGGATTCGAACTGCCAACCTTTCAGTCAGCAAGTTCAGCATCTCGGTTGTTTAACCTGCTGCACTACCAGGGGGAATAATAACAATAATAATAATATGCTGATGGGTTGTTGTGGGTTTTTTGGGCTGTATGGACATGTTCTAGAAGCATCCTCTCCTGACATTTTGCCTGCATCTATGGCAAGCATCCTCAGAGAGTCAATATGCTGATGCTGCAGTTTGACATCATTTTTAATTGTCAGGGCTCAACATTATGGCGTTGAGATTTGGTGAAGCAACATATTAGTTGGTCCAGAAGGATAAGGACCTTGTCAAACTATAATGCCTATGATTGGATGGTTGTAAGTTTTTCAGGATCTATGGCCATGTTCCAGAAGCATTCTCCCCTGAAGTTTCACCTGCATCTATGGCAGGCATCCTCAAAGGTTATGAGTCTGACCTCACAACCTCTGAGGATGCCTGCCACAGGTGCAGGCAAAACGTCAGGAGAGAATGCTTCTGGGGGAAAAGAAAAGGGGGGAAAGGAGGGGGGTTGACATTTCACCTGCATCTATGGCAGGCATCCCCAGGGATTGTGAGTCAGATCTCCCAACCTCTGCCTGCCACAGGTGCAGGCAAAACGTCAGGAGAGAATGCTTCTAGGAAAAGGGGGGAAAGGAGGAAGTTGACGTTTTTTCATGTATCATGTTCTGCAGTTGATGGTGGTTTGTGGATTTTTGGTGTCCTGACCTGCCTCCTGAACCTTTGGAATCCTGGAACCGTGAATCTTTGGACTGGTTTTTGACTACGGTATAAACTCTTGATCCCTGGACTTTGCTCATTGAACTCTCGGCGTTTAACCACTGGACTGGACCTTTTGACTACGGTGTTATCTTAAACCTGCAACCGTGTTTGCTATCAGTTTGCTATCTTTATGTTTTATGTTTTGGACTATTAAAACAGCCAGACAGTAAGTGCTGCTTTAATTAAACTGCTTGATACAAACTGGGTATTTGTTTGGTTCATCTCTACCTTAATAAAGCAGAGCCCTGGCATCGTGATATGTTTCACCTACATCTATGGCAGGCATCCCCAGAGATACTGAGTCAGACCTCCCAACCTCTGAGGATGCCTGCCATAGATGCAGGCAAAACGTCAGGAGAGAATGCTTCTGGGGAAAAAAAGGGGGGGGGAAAGGAAGGGGTCAATGTTTCACCTGCATCTATGGTAGGCATCCCCAGGGATTCTGAGTCAGACCTCCCAATCTCTGAGGATGCCTGCCATAGATGCAGGCGAAACGTCAGGAGAGAATGCTTCTGGGGGGGAAAAGGGGGGAAAAGGAAGGGGTCAATGTTTCACCTGCATCTATGGTAGGCATCCCCAGGGATTCTGAGTCAGACCTCCCAACCTCTGAGGATGCCTGCCATAGATGCAGGCGAAACGTCAGGAGAGAGTGCTTCTGGGGGGGGGGGGAAGGGGGGAAAGGAAGGGGTCAATGCTTCACCTGCATCTATGGCAGGCATCCCCAGGGATTCTGAGTCAGACCTCCCAATCTCTGAGGATGCCTGCCACAGATGCAGGCGAAACGTCAGGAGAGAATGCTTCTGGAACATGGCCATACAGCCCGGAAAACTCACAACAACCCAGTGATTCTGGCCATGAAAGCCTTCGACAATACAATGCCTATGATACCACAGCATTGATACATGGTAATGAAAGTCCACTGCAAACAAATAACAACAATATGAGAACTAGCTTTTCGCCTGAGTGCTGTTGTTCTTCCTCCTCCTCCTCCTCCTCCTCCTGCTGTTGCCTTTCCACAATTACACCAGGTGGGAGCTTTCTCGTGGGATCCCGTCCCTTTTTTCTCCCTCTCTCTCTGCCTCTCTCTCCACGCTGTCCCTCCGGCTCCGCCTTTCCAACCTGAGCCTGGACGCAGGACCCACCTGTACTGGGGCTTCGTGCCTCATGGTGTGGCTCCGCTCCTTCCTTCTTGGCCCCGGGGGTTGCAGCCGCCAACCTCCCTCTCTTCGTCCGCCTGGGGAAGCGGCAGCAATCGGCAGGACTCGTCCACCACCAGCGCCGCCCGACGCTCGCCTCGCACTCCTTTCCGATCAGCACCGGAGCTGTCCGCTTCCTTAACCCCGCCCATTTTCTCCACGCCCCGCCCTTTTCTCCCCGCCCGCGCGCTGGCCTCTGGGACTTGAAGTTTCCGCTGTCTCCCTCCTCAGGGAACCCTGCGAGGGAAAGCCTCGCCCCGCGACTACAACTCCCATGAGCGCCCCCTCGCTCGCTCGCTCCTCCTCTTTAGCTCCACCTCCGCCCCTCCTTTCCAAACGCTCCATGGAAAGCCAAAGCAGGGCGTGTTTGTGAGTCTGCACTTGCAGCGTCCACACTGCTGTTGCGTGACTTTTTCCTCCAGTTCCCGCACTCTCTCTCTTGAGGAACACTAGAGAATGAATCCACTTAAAATTCGGTTGTTGCCTCTTGCAGAATTTTGGGGTTTGTAGTTTAGGGAGGAGCCTTGAACAGCCTCACGAAACTACAAACCCCAGCATTCTGCAGGAGGCAGAAACCGGATTTCAAGTGGATTTTTTCCATTTTTTCCTCTAGTGTGATGAAATGGGTCTCGCCAAAGTTCAGCTCCCAGGATCCCACAGTACTGGGCCATAATATTGAAAGGTGGTACCAAACTGCATTAATTCCACAGTGTAGATCAGGCATGGGCTACTTTGGGCCTTCCAGGTGTTTTGGACTCCAACTCCCAGCATTCCTTCCTTTCCCCCCTCAGCCGCTTAAGTTGAGGGGGACAGTGGACAGCAAAAGAGGTTTAAAATGGCCAATAGCTAACCTCAAAATGTGGTATAAATAAACACCTAGAACTGGGAAGTCCTGGCAGCAAAAACTGGACTTGATCAGTTCTTGATCAGTTCTTAAAATGTGGTATAAATAAACACCTAGAACCGGGAAGTCCTGGCAGCAAAAACTGGACTTGATCAGTTCTTGATCAGTTCTCCTTAAAATGTGGTATAAATAAACACCTAGAACTGGGAAGTCCTGGCATCAAGAACTGGACCTGATCAAAATTTACTGAAGGGTGACTTGGTGTTGTTGAAGGACTACCGGATGGAGCCATTGGGTCCTAAATGGAAAGGTCCATGGTCGGTGTCCCCTGTCAACGGTGATCCACTTCGACTGCGGTTCAAAAAGATCCCGAATTAAAAGACTATGTGATCAAGAGATAAGACTACATGATCAAGAGTGTACTAGAGACTACATGATCAAAAGTATCATCTCCTTGGGAGAGTGGAATATATGGCATCCCGGCAGTTGTAACTGGAGGTCAGATGTTGCCAACAGTGCTGTGAATTTTGAAGAGGCACAAATAGAGAGTGAAAGGAAGAAACGTGCCAAGAGGAAGTCATGTCACCCAAACCCTTGTCCTGACCACCTTCCACCTGGAAATCTACATCCTCAAAGTGAAAGACCAAGTTGATCCAGAATAAGTCATCATAGTCACTGATGAACCCACCACCAAGGGCCCTTCCAGGCAGGCCCTATATCCCTGGATCTGTTTATCCCAAATTATCAGGCCGTAGGAACTCATACCACTACACTTAGTCACTCAGACAATCTGTTCCTCAGCTTTTGCATGGATCACACAGGGACTCTTATAATTCATGTTAAAACAGAAAATATGGGATCAGATCCTGGGATATAGAGCTGTCTGGAAGGGATCCAAGACTATCTTTGAAGACAACCAGAGCTATCCAGAGTGTTGGACATTTTAGGAGATGATTCAGTTTGAGTATCAAAATGGGAAAAGCTTCATGGCTCTGTTATACTTTGAAATTTATTTATTTACGTTGATTTTTATCCTGCCTCTCTCTCCATATAGCAGTGGTTCCCAACCTTTTTTTGCCCAGGGACCACTTTGACCAGGGACCACTCTCCAACACTGGTACCAAAAGGGTTACAAAACAGTTTTTGGTCAATTTTTGATTCAGCTTGGTTATTTGGGGCGTTGATTCAGAAAACTGCATTGGATAGACCACATCAGCTCTAGTTTCTGATACAGAATACATGGCATCCAGGAGTCACCACCTGCTCACCCACAGAATGAATGGTTTATTGTACTAGTCATAGGCCAAAGTTAGTAATACACTAACTTTATAAACACTTTCCAATATAAACCTTAAAATGTAACAAGAATTAAAACTAAAACAAGTTCTTTAAAATTATGAAAGCAGAAACATGACAATAACAGTGTCTGCTTTGTGTCATTCCAAACCGTTTCCATTTCTGACCCCCAGTATGGATTTTGCTACTTTGGCTCTGATCTTTTGGGCTGCGATTGCTCACCCACAGAAAACCATACTTAATAGACCTCAACATTATAAGAGGGTTTCATGAGACCAGTTGCTCTTGTTGCAATGGTGTAGTAAGTGAGGCCGCAGACCATATTTTAGTTCTTGCAGACCACTTGTAGTCCACAGACCACAGGTTGGGAATCACTGCAATATAAAGTTGGTATACTAGTGGCCACTGATTTCTGTCAACTTTGGCATGACATTTTGCTACCTTAGCCCAAAAAGGAAATGGCACCCATTAACCACCTGAAGCTTTACTGCAAAATAGCTCAAGCCTGCCATATGATTTGGATATATGAGGAAGAAAATCCCACAATTGGTACTCCACATCCCATTAAAAGATCAGTACAGCCAGCCCTGTGTTTGGGTTCCACAGATCCAACCAACCACAGATTGACCCCCCCCCCCCCCCCAAACACACACACACAAAGCAAATCTTTGTTTGGCATAGCACAATGGTAGTGTGTAAATAAACATATCCCACTGTAGCCACCTACCTACCATTTCACAGATTCTCAGGCTCCATTGTTCACAATTTTATATAAGAGATGCCTTTTTACTATGCCATTGTATATAACGGGAAACAAACCCCAGTGGATACTGAGGACTCACTGTACTAAAGAAACTGCCCACTCATCAGCTGCTGCCATTTCATGACAATCAAAATCTGCTGCCTAAAGCAGTCATCTCACCATACTCAGCTGTAGGACCTTTTGACCCCATATGGTATATGTATCTTGCAATGGTGGCTCCAACCCAACATTCAAATAGTCCAAACATTTTATCTGTATATGGTTGTCCTTCCTCTCTTTACACATCTATTTCCACAGATTGGCATTTGTTCAGAGTGCTGACCCTGTGTAAACAGCCTCACAGTTTAAAGTCACAACTTCCCATGGTGTTAAGAAAACTGCATAGAGGGAAGCTAGCTGTGATTAAGAAAAACATGCAAATTTCTAAGTAGATTGGGTTATGCAGAGCACATGTCCATGGGCCCAGAGCAACACCAGAGATTCCCCTGATATTTCCACATTCTCACCACACTTTTTGCCCCCTAAACCACAAATCACATCTCTTTGCAAACCTATGGGAGCAATGTATTGTGAAGGCATCCATGGCCAGAATCACTGGATTGTTGTAGGTTTCTCGGGCTGTATGGCCATGTTCTAGAAGCATTTTCTCCTGATGTTTTGCCTGCATCTATGGCAGGCATCCTCAGAGATTGTGTGGTCTGAAGGCCTAAGTAAATAAAGTCACAACTTCAGCTCATGGCCTTTTTAACCAAATGCCTTTTTTCTCCATCTCCTCTGTTTCAGCTTCAACTGATAAGCAGGAGAATCATCTAGAGATTAATGCTTCTGCCCACAGCATGGGTTTCCAACTAAATCTCACAGCATGGGCTCCTCTTAGGAAAGTGTAATAAAACCAAAAATCATTCTATTGTAAAGGAAGGAATCAAAGCATACCCCTGTACAATTTTTTGTACAAAAGGATATTATCCCCTGAAATATAAAGGCTTTTGACAGGAGGAGATCATAAAGATGGTATCACTCTAGATTCCGTCATATATTCTGTGCCCACCCTGTATCCTGTAAAACTGTGTCAGAATAGATCAAAAATGTCAAAACGGGTGGACGTTGTGATGTTTTCCTTGTGGATTTGAGTGCACAGAAAATGGAGCCTTGCACATGATAACCACTTTGGATATGCTTCCTTCATCCGTTAACTCCCATGGTTAAACTGCACTTTCTCCTGGAAAAAAAACTAAAAAGCTTTCATTGTTGACAAGACAATATCAGACTTTTTATTTCTGGTTGAGATAACACCCAATCAGCATGTTATTATCTTTAGCAATGACATGGAAAATAGCTTTAAAAATGACAGCTGGGATTTGTTATAGACCAGTGCTATAACCTGGCAGCTTACTTTTGAGAACAAACAAAATGTTTCTTTTGAACACCATTTTGAGCTGTAGTTTGCCTTCATGTAGTTCAAAGGACTACATATGTAGGGGCTCAGGAACAAAACCAAAAATTTTAAAAATGAAAGGCTATTATAGGAAAAAAATGTTCATTTTGATAGCTCAAAATACACTTGGAAGATAACTACAAGGGTTATCCAGAAAGTAAGGTTACAAGGCAGAAGCTTTCATGGGGAATTTTCTCAGGGGAAGTTGGTATCACTGCTGTGTAGCGGGAAGCCAGTGGAAGTGAACGAGCAGTGCCAGTCGTCAGTAGCCCATTGACGGGCATTGTGGTGAAAATTAGAAATGAGCATCCTCATTCCGTTTGCCTCAAAGTGTGAAGTTCACATTATAATATGCTACCTAAATGCTAAGGGCATGAACACTGCTGCGATTCATTGCAAAATCATTTCAGTTTATGGGGAGGACGTAATGTCAAGACAGCATGTGACTAAATAGATTCGGAATGTATTGTGAGACCACAAAGAAACTTCACAGAGCTATCGGCCTTATACTTCCTACCTATTACCCTGGTCATCCCTCTAATACTCCCCAGAAATGAGCAGCCACAGACCTGTACCTGCTATTGCCATTAGCCTGTTATAGCACTGTACCTGGTCCCCTCATATTTTGAGTTTGCACTAGCCTCGGCTCGGCCTTTTAATTGCTCTGAACAGGCAGGATTATTTTTTAATATATATGTGTTATTGTGATAATTTTATGCTTATGTTGTTTTGTTATTTTATGTCTTGCTGTTTACTCTATGTTTTGGTGATGTTACTCTTGGGTAGATAGAGCGGTATATAAAGTTGTTGTTGTTGTTGTTGTTGTTGTTGTTGTTGTTGTTATCCAAAACAAATGTTGTGGGATGCTGATGGCAGGAGTCTGTCTCCTTCATGATAATGTATGTTCACACACCACTCATGCAACACAAGATTTGTTTACTTCATTTGGTTGGGATGTTTTAAGCCACACTCTCTCAGCCCAGATCCCGCACCCAGTGACTATCATCTGTTCACTAAATTGAAGGAACGCCTTGGTGGAAAACACTTTTCTGATGACAACGAGGTGAAAATCAAAGTGACAAACTGGCTGAAAAAAGGCAGATGGAAACTTCTATGACACAGGCATCAAAAACCTGTCTCATGGATGACAAAAAATATTGAACTGAATGGTGAGTATGTGGAAATATAATATAATACCAATGCTACAATCCAGGTAGGTTTTATTAAAATATATTCATTCTTTGTATTTTTTTAAAAAATCTTGTAACCCTACTTTCTGGATAACTCTTGTAGAATGAACATACCATTGAGGCATTTCTAAATTGCTCCATATAATTTTAGTAGACTTTAATATGGAATGATTAAAAACAATACTTTGTGCATTTACGATGAATCACATATGTGATAAGACATTGACATTCTAGTTTGGCAATGAGAAATTATTCCGAAGAAAACTACTGCAATAAAATTAATAAATATGCAGCAAAAGAAAGGCATTCAAAAATCTATGTACATAATAAGTATGACAGCTGACAAAGAAACCCATTGTGTGTGTGTGTGTGTGTGTGCGTGTGCGTGTGCAAAATGGGAAATGATTCCAGTTTTCTCAGTTCACTGCATCATTCAGTTTTAAACAACTCTTGGATTCAGATAACAAAGCAAAAAAACTGCTCTTGTAGTTAAAACTGACAGATTAGAAGGAAAGGAAATATGGCACCTTCTTCTATGACCCAGTGGCTGATTGCTGTGTCTTGCTTGCTGTAGTTCGGTAAAAGAAATTTGCTGTAGGCCAGGTGCAAGTAACCTCTGTGGATATCACTGTATTGATGCAGTTCAGTGAGAACAAAAGCACATTGCCACTTGGAAGCAAGGGACATGACAGAATTACAGTTTGTCGTTGAGCACACTTCCAAACCAGAATGCAAATAATCAGAAGTGAAGGCACATCATTTCATGGATTGCTGGGCCAGAGCCATTGGGAAAGTCACACAATAATTGTGTGTGCGCGTGATGCTTGCAGAAAATAATGTACTATGTGTTGCCCACCTGCATTGCAGTGGGAGCAATTAAGTGGAGTGGAGAGCAAATATCTCAACTGATTATCATGATTGACAACACTTGATTGACAGCACTTATGGTAATAATGTAATAGGTTCAATATTGGTCTGGGGGGAAAAGGTCAAGGACTGGTAATAGAAGATGATTTATGGTCCTCATTATGAAAAGCCCCTCAATTAAAATCTGTTTTAGCTAAAATAGGTGAACATTGTTTTAAAATTACATATAGATGGTATAGCACCCCACTGAAACTGTAAAACTATAGTATAGCACCCCACTGAAACTGCTAAACTGTAAAACTATAGGTATTTTCTTTTACATATGGTGATAATCGCCAAATGCTTAAAGATTTTGGTTAGAAGTTTTCAATAAAATTGAAACAATAAAATAATAAAAACAAATACTTCAGTCAGTATAGAGTTTACTCTCTTTGGTTACAGAAGAACACGAAAAATCTTATTCGCATTTTTTTTTATTTTGTCCAGCAGCTCCTGTGTTGTTTTGCTCTAAAATGTATATTCAGATTGTAGGTATGAGATGTCATCTCTTGCTTTCATGGAAAAACTGACTCAGCAGCTTCGCAATCCAGGAAATGAACTCCATGATGACTCCTTAATTACACATTGATTTTAGTTTATTTCTTTTATTAATAGAAATAGACAATCTTGATCAACCTGGCTGTCATGCTGGTCTTTTGAATGACATCTTGAAGTCTAGAATAATGAATATGTTGCATGTATGGTTAGGAATGCTGTCAGATAATTTTTGTTTTGTTATATTGAATTTGGCAAAATTATATTACTTTTAATAAAAGTTTAAAATATCTGGAGTACAGGATTTAGCTAATGTTCTGAATGTAGAGTTTGAACTCTATTGTTGGAGATCAGCCTGAGACTCTTGAGGCTGATGGGTTCACTGATGATTTAGAGAGAATTGTGAGATTGCCTGTGGGATTTCCCATGGTCGAAGTGATGAAGATTCAAGTCAGAGGAATGATGCTTCTCTCTGTGAGAAATCTGACTCTGAAAGTGCAGGGCTTCAAGGTCAGTTAGAGGAGCCACAAACAGCAACATTAGATAAGGAGTTGGCTGAAGAGCTAAGTGATACAGAAGGCTCTCAGCAGGCCCGTAGCCAGGATTTCATTTCAGGGGGAGGGGGGCCTGATTTTTTTTCAGGGGGGGATTCGGGGGGGCTGAGTTTTGGGAGGGCTGAGTCTGAGTGAAAGAGGGTCTAGCCTACCAAACCTTTTGTATCATTACCCCAATACCTCCATGCATATGGGATATATTGAGTATGGTGATCAGATCATGATATGAATAAACATAACAGTTTAAATAATGCACCAGTAAGGCCTTTTCGTGCACCACCATGAGAATTTGGGGGGGGGGGGCTGAAGCCCCTCAAGCCCCCCCCCCCCCCCCCCCCCCCCCCCGCCGGCTACATGCCTGGCTCTCAGGAAAAACACCTGGAGTTATGGAGATCAACAAATGTATTCGTTTACAGATCAGAGCAGAACATAGGCATTGTAGGTAAGAGCGATTACGTGGGAAAGTTGAGAGATTTCCTGGGAAAAACAGGAAATAATTAATTTGCAAGTTGTTTACCTAAGTTCAGACAACATAGTGTTCAAATGAGAAGCTAGGCCAGTGTTCTCTGGTTCTTGTTTCAAGAAAAACCCTTGGTTTTGGATTTAAGTTTCCTGGAAGTATTCTGTGTTATTGTTTTTATATTCCTGCTCAAGTTTTACTAAGTATACCTTTTGCTTGTGGACTTATACTTTAATGGTGACTTTTTGACTATTTCTGGACTACGTTACCTTGGGATCTGCATGGGACATTTCCATTACTGTTTGGATTATCATCTATTGCTAAACTTATTTGATTTTGAATCTACTTTATTCCTGACATTTTGCCTATACTTTTAATTTGTTTCTACAATAAAATATTTGCATATATTCTGGACTCCATTGGGGTGCTGTGGACATAGATGTTTCCCTGGAGTTCAACACATATGTTGTCATGAAACCCCCTAGTTTCTTTAGGTTAGCCTCTTCTAATTCAAGGAACCATAATGAAATCCTAATGGTACCCCACAACTGGGTCACCATAACTCAAAAATGCCTTGAAGGCATAATTAAGTCTGCTAGACTGCATATAGGATATGTCAGAGTTTTGAAACATTACTCTTTTGCGCTATAGTTCTCAGAAACCTTCCATCAGCAAAGGGCAGATAAGGGATTGTGGGAGCTATAGTATGAAAAATAACACTTTCAACTTCTGGTTTGAGTACAGTGAATGAATTGAATTTGCTCCCCAGAATATGTCAAACAGGGATATTTGGACAATTCGTTTTCTGTGAATTCTGATGCAATCTGACCTTTTGGCACCTCATGGAGTAGACTAAAAGACAGCTGTCATATGAATTTCATGCTGCTCAGAATTGTTGAGATGAACTTAAGCTCTTTTTAAAAATAGCTCTTCTGGTTTCAGTCAGTCAGCTCATTTGAAGTGTCAGGTAAGAATGATTACTTCCAATCGGAGGCCAAGTTTCTGTCTCTGAGAACAACCCCTCTGCAATTAATTCTTCATATGTTTTGAAATCTGGGATCTAAATCCAATTATCACTTGTGTCCTAGTTATATCTCTTCAAGTCAACTCTGGCTTATGGTGTTTTCTTGGCAAGAGTTATTCATTATTGCCTTTCTATGGGGCTAATACAATGTGACTTGCCCAAGATCATCCAGTGAGTTTTCCATATCTGAGTGGAAATTTGAAGCCTGGTCTCCAGTCCTAGTCCCACAGTCAAACTACTCCACCCACCATCATGGCTCTCATGTCTTGCCTTGGCTTGATGCGACTGCACTTTGGACAAGAAAACCCAAAGCATGTTCTCTCTTGTTATTTCTTTTCAGAGTTAGCCTTGAGGCAGGGATCATTAGTAGCAGGGCTCAGAAACTTCTGAAGCAACTAGACAGAGTGACTTATCAATGAACTTTACTTTGGGGGATTCCTATTAAAAAAACAGTTCACTAATGGGAAAATTATCTCTTTGGTCAGATCTATAATAATACCTCAGTGTATCTGTATCTGTATAGAGTTTTTTAAAAGTGCAGGTGCATGAAGAAATGGGATGGGACAGATTTATGTACACATTATTTTTAAAGAGACATAGTTCAGAAATACATTGCTCTGCCCTTCGCAGGAGCCCTTCCATACTGGACTGTTGGGAGAGTTGCACAAAGACCCCAGATTAAGCAGTAGGAGTAGACATGATCTCAGATTCAAATCTAAATTACAAATTTAAACTCTTTTTCAAATCTGTGCTCTTTCAATTGAAACCGAGGAATGCTTCTCAGAACTAGATGAATATGGAGGCAAAGGATGAGATCCTCTATCATGCTGGATGAGTGCAAATCTCTGCTAGTGTACTTACAGAAAGAAGTGGAGGTTGTTTGCTGTGCTCAGCAGGTTTCCTGGTGTGGAAGAGTAACCGAGAGGCTGCCAAATGAATACATCTGGGTATATTGAGTATTTGTGCCAAGTTTGGATTTGGTCCTATCATTGTTTGAGTCCACAGTGTTCTCTGGATGTAGGCGAACTACAAATCCAAACCTCATGGTTAATGCCCACCAAACCCTTCCAGTATTTTCTGTTGGTCATGGGAGTTCTGTGTGCCAAGTTGGCTTCAATTTCATCATTGATGGAGTGCAGAATGCTCTCTGATTGTAGATTAACTATAAATCCCAGAAACTACAACTCCCAAATGACAAAATCAGTCCCCTCCCCAACCCCACCAGTATTTAAATTTGGGCATATCAGGTATTTGTGCCAAATTTGGTCAAGCGCATATCAGACATTTGCATTACGATTCATAACAGTAGAAAAATTACAGTTATTATGAATTAGCAATGAAAATAATTTATGGTTGGGGGTCACTACAAGATGAGGAACTGTATTAAGGGGTCACAGCATTATGAAGGTGGAGAAACACTGGCATAGGAGTTTATTCCCTATTTCTTTTCACTCAAGCATGACATTCAGGATCCACTGTAAATATGCTGGAAGGGGTTTTGTTTTCACCCCCACTTTGCCATGGCATTGCATTGGACTTAAGCCTCATTTCAAAAAGAAGAATAAGAAGAAGAAGAGAAGAGAAAAGAAAGACTAAAAAAACACATCATCATATGAAAGGATGATTAGATAGAAAGCTATTATTTAATGTCTTCAAGTTGATGAAATGAAACATAAAGGGTTCATAATAACACAGTTCGTTCCGATCACAATCTTTATAATATATTTGCTTACAAAAAAAAACTCAGATAAAGCAAAGATTGGCTGCTGTCTGTTAAAATTCTCATTCTTTCCTCCAAGGGGATTTAAAACTGATGAAATTGGAAGGAACTTCCTATCTGAAAATAGCCCTAGCTTTCTGGCTGAAACAAAATGAGCGTATTAGACCAAAAAATTGCATTCATTATGAAACACATTGTTGTTTCTCTTTTAGTGCTTTATGCCGCCTCCAAGATTTTCATGGAAAGGCAGGATTAAAAATACTTTCAACAACTAAATATATCTTCAACAAAAGATACAAATGCTAAATGGCGAGAAGCGGACAGACTCAGATTATACAATATTCTGAAACCTCTCTCATGATGGTGGGCAGGGAGCAGGGAAAACATTAACCCAACAGTGGAAGGAAAAGGAAATCACCTTGTCATTTCCCTGACATCATCTGCCCAGCAGATGAAATACTAGATCCTTCTGAAGTGTTTATAGATTAAACGTGGAATTAAAATAAAATATATAAAGTATGGGGACCAATACTCCTGATTTTTTTTGGAGGGGGGCATTGTGGGTTCATGTTATATTAACTTGTTTTACAGGGAAAATCCCCATGTACATTATTGCAAAGCTGTCATGGACGATGTCTAGAGGTTGTGACTGTATTAGCAAGAGAAGCTGGGCTTTAGAAAGCATTTGCCTTGGATTCAAGACCGCTGTGGTAGGAGACACAATAGAATGGTATAAATTATCGGTGTCCTGTTGCTGACTGGAGAAAGCATTAGGATAACTTATCATCAAAGCATTGTAGTTGCCATAGCTACTAGGTCACCATGCTAGAAATTCACTCAAACCATATGTAATGATTTACCACGAGTGCCAGTAGGGGGTTGGAATGGGGAGGGAATGTGGGATATTGACTTTTACTTTACAACTGTGATGGATTTCTTTAAGCTGAACAAAGAAAATTTTTAAGGTTCCTATTGGAACTAAAGTGATTTTAGTCTGTTCTTGTGCTACTCACAGAAACTTAATAAATAGGCATTAGGAGATAAAACAATTTCAGTGCATTTCCTAACCCCCTTTCACTTCAGTCAATAATGAATTTCTACTATCAACTAAGCCTTTCACTTCAAAATGCTACTGCTTTTACTTATTTTATTTTTTTTTGTATGAGTGTTGAATTGCCACACTGGGAGACCAGGGCTCAAATTGCCTTTCAGTGATGGAAACCTATTGGGTGACCTTGGACATGTCAAATACTCTCAGAGGAAGACAAGGGCAAATCCCATCTGAACAAATTCTACCAATAAAACTCTGTCATAGCTTTTCCATCAAAATTGCAATTAAGTCAGAAAAGTATTGAAGGCACATAACAGCAGCAGCAGCAGCAACAGCAAAAACAACAGCAACAACAAAGCATCCTGTTCAGTTTGTTGTTGTTGGTTGTCTGCATTCAAGTTGTTTCCAACCCATGGCAACCATAAGGCAAAACTAATTACAGTTTTCTTAGCAAGATTTGTTTGCCTTCCACTTAGGCTGAAAAAGTTTGGCTTGCCCAAGTCTATCCATGGCTGAGCAGGGAATTGAACCCTGGTCTCCAGAGTCAAAGTCCTGACTCAAAAACTTGGCTATTCTGTTCAGTAATTATAGGATCATAAGCAGTCTTATAAGACTGCTGGGATACACCCTGATCAGGCACATGACCAGGTGAAATGGCACCAACAAACCAATAAAGCGGACTCTGCCATAAGTGGGACAAAATCTGAGGGAAAAGAAGGATAAGAAGCAGTCTTATAACTGTGAGGGATTCGTGTTTCAAGTTATGAATGACCCAATATAGCCTCCCAAATCTCCTGTTTCAGTCTGGGATCAAGCCAAAAGATTGATCCTGTTGTTTCAGATGATGGGAAATGATGTCTGCAAAGCTCTCCTGGTCAAAGGGTTGGTGGCAGGATCCTAAAGGGTCTCTTCAGTTGCCTGTTCTCAGTGTGCCTTACAACTGGGAGAGTGCTGTAGACATCATTTCTCAGTGCTCCAATTATCGTTTGGTTTAAGAATGTGTAGTTAATAACATATAAGATCATGTATGTATGAATATTGAGTTAAGCCATTAGGCTACCAATATGTTTTATTAAAAAGCCAAGTTGTTATTTAGCATCAGAAAGAGATTGATCAGGGTCAGTTGGCCCTCTAAGAAGAGTGCATTTCACAATCAGGATGCTATAGAAGGTCCTCTAAAATGTCTTTACATTGTGTATTACTTCTCTGAAGGAAGGCCAGTCCAGCAGATTTCAGTTCTTGGGCAGGAATGCAGGAGGAGATGTTCTCCTTCAAACACTGAACTTCCAAGTCATTTTTTACATATCACGAACAGCACTATGATTACAGATTGGAAATTATTGGCAGCCAGGACAACACATGTTACAGTAGTGTTGTAGTGTGCTGGGTTTTAGTTCCAGGACCCCCATAGATGCCAACATCCATTAATGTTCACATCCTATTGTGTACAATGACATTGTAAAATAGCATCCCTTATATAAAATGCTGAACAACTCAACTAAGTACCAGAGAAGGTTGAACATATGTAAAATGGTGAGAGGCTACAGCAGGGTATTGCCTACACATCAAAGTAGTACATGCCACTATTTTGGGGGAGCTTTCTGAAATATTTTTAAGCTGTGGTTGGTTGAATTCCATGGATGCGGCAGGTATATGGTTTCTATAAACAGTTTTCAGTCCTCACATACTAAGATTTCTTCTTGGGAGCTAGGAGGTTCAGTGTGTTGTTGTGACAGGATTGGAATATGGGAAGGCCAGATTCAGGTCCTTCCTTAGCCATTATGCACAGTATGTCCTTGTACCAGTTAGTATTCCTCAATCTGACTTGTCTACTGGGGTGCTTATGAAGATAAAGTCAAGAAAAGCTGACCTGTGCATGCTGTCCTCTATAGATATTGGAGGTGAAATGGGATGTAATCTAACAAACAAACAATCTGATCATAGGGTTTTTATTTTATAGATGCGAGCAATTGCAATCTCGAATTGACAAGTTTCATATGCTCTTGCTAGAAAGACAGAACCAGGGTTCAAAGGCTTACCCTATTTTGGGTTTCAATGTTTGTAATACATTTATAATTCACCAAGGAGTTTGCCTTTTAAACTTTGAAAATGAAATGCAGTGATAGCTGTGGAAATGGAAATGCATTTAAGAATCAATTGATGTCCACTGTCCTGCACTAATATATTCCATCCCTTTTTACTTCATTCAGTACTGTCTCATTGTTGAACATGTCTTGCATTTTATGAATCATATTGTGTATTCCTGAAATAGACATGTTTATGAGATACAGTTTGCTTTAAGGCAGTAGCCATCTGCTCTATCTAATCATAATACACCCATGACTGACTCTAAATGCAATACAAAACCATATGGATTTCAAAAAACAATATAATTTGTTATGGTTTCCCTTACAGTTATGAGGAAGACTGCCTCCCTAATTGGTGATGGACTGCCTACACTTATGTCTAGGAGCAGAATACCAAACCCTTGGTTTTGCACAAAATCCTTTCAGACTTTGAAGTAAAAGATTGTAACACAATCCTCCTGACTTCTGCAGAAGTTCTAAAGGTTCCAGAAACTCGTGGGTTTGAGCTGGCTTAATAAAGATAATAAAAAATCCATAATACTGTATGGATTTTTAAACTTCATGTTCTCTGAGATGTTATAGAGAAGAAAAATATAGGAGTAGCCTCTCTGCTCATGTTTTCTGCAATCCAATCTATCATTAAGGAAAAAAAATATTATAAAGCTGGGTTGTTGTAGGTTTTTTGGGGCTTTATGGCCATGTCCCTAACAGTGTACATTTTCCAATAAGTAAACTGTAGTTTTATATAAAAAAATAATTGCACATCATCAGCAAATTGGCTCCTCGCACTATTACGTTGTAAGGATTGGGGAAGGGAAGCATTTTTTCTTTTACTTGCAAAGTGCCATGTACAATGTCAGCATACAATCTACAATGCCAGCATATTAATAACAGCAGCAGCAGCAGCAAAAACAACAATTTCACTGTTCAGGCAGTGCTTGCATAAGCAAAGGAATTATCAATATAACTTGAAAATATCAAGATTTTTATATGCATAAGATTTCTTAGGGAGGGAACACCCTCCCCCCCCCCCCCCCCACACACACACACACCCAGGGAGGATACCTCTGAAACTGAACATACTCCATAGATATGAACTGCAGTCTGATGGGATAGGAAAGGTGAGCAGAAGGGAAAGGGAATGGCTAGAATTCTGAAGTGAGGGGTTCACCATATCTTCCAACTTTTCATTGTATGTGACACACAGTTGAAATTATCTCCTGATGTAACTGTTCTTTGGACTTACAGGAAGTGCTTCAGAAAATACTTTTTGGACAATAACACCCAGTGCCTTCAGCAGACTGGATAACACCTCTATAGTTCATGCTAAAACATAAGAGTAAATTCACCACTCCTGTAGACTTGAGAATCACAAGTTACGATTTTCACTAGCTCTGTAATAACAGAGTCTTCTAACAGTAAAAGTATTCTGTGTTAAGCAAAGCAATATAAAACTAAAAAGAAAATGATTTGAATTTCATCTGCCCACTGACTGCTATTTGTATGATAGGGATGGGTTGAACCACACCACCTGGCCTTAGCATAGCCTATCTCCTTCCTAGTTAGCATTGACCTGGCTGTCAGAAATATAAGACAGTCAAAACTGTATGTGGGGAACTGTGTAAATCGAGTTGGATTCTTGATTCTCTAGGGATCTCATCACACAAGGAGAGGGAGCAGGAGGTAGCGATTTTTCTCATTGTGTTTTGTGGTGTTCCATCTTTGAAGAAGTTGGAGAATTTACTCACTCCCATCAAGAAAGATGCATCTCTAACTGTTCCTAGTTAAACCATGTGTATCCTCATCACACATCTATCCTCCTTTAAAAAAACAAAATATGTTGCTGCAACTATGAAATTTCAAACTTCTGAAATTCTGCAATTTCAGAATTTAACCCCCCCCCCCCCCCCGGTGACATGGAGACTGCAGACCTCAGAATGGGTGCAGGAGGCTGTTGTCTCCTCCCATTCCGCCATATGTGGAATGCCCATGTCACAGGGGGCAATTGCAGAATTTCAAAGGTTTGAAATTGCAGTTACAGCAACAATTGTTTTAAAATAAAAGGAGGATTGAATTATGTTGTGTGTCCAAAGAGTAATGGTGGCAGAAGGAGCACTGAAGGGCATGAAAAGACCACCCAGATGCATACCCACATAGAAACATAACAAAACAAACTGAAAACAGAAAATGCATCATTTCCCATCCTATGGAAAAATAGTCGTTTCTTAACATTTCTAAGTGCAGGGAGATGAGTAGACCTGATTCCAACCCATCTTTCAAATCCATCTGTTTCTACATACTATGGAGACAGAATTCCATAGACAACCTATGGAACAGATTGTGCATTGTTTGATAGGATCTGTGGGATTTCATCTTTGAAGTTTATAGAAACAGAGGGCACCTTCCTTTTCATGAAGTCCTAGGGTTGATCATCTCATTTCTCGTAGGGTGAAAGGGGAAGAAAAGTTCCTTTCAGTTGCAAAGCTCATATTTTACTCCCACAGCTTACAGCGGGTGGCTCTGATGTGTCAAAGGGAAAACAGAAGTGTTGACATCTTTTTCAGTGTCAATTTTTCATAGTTAGGGAGTACTGGTGGATGGGCCAAACTAAAAGGGGTTGCAGCTGCTTTGAGCATTCACTGGTAGTTTTGGAGGGGGCAAAAATAGTATAACCCCAAATTGTGTTAGATCTGGAGAATACCCTTGGAGGTTCCAAGGGCTATACAAATGGCTGGAGTCATATGTGATCTACAGACTGCCCTTTCATCACCCCAATCTAGAGGATTTGGTACCAATGTGACCAGCAATCCCTCTAGGTCAGTGGTTCTCAAACTGTGAGTCCCCAAATGTTTTGGCCTTCAACACCCAGAAATCTAAACAGCTGGTAAACTGGCTGGGATTTCTAGGAGTTGTAGGCCAAAATACCTAGGGGCCCATAGGTTGAGAACCACTGCAAACTTGTCATTGCCATCTTGCTCCTCCCCCTCTTCCTCCCACCTCAAATCAGGCCTAAAATATGATGAAAAATGAAAATGCTGATATTTTGCTATGTAAGTAAGATCCCGTATGTTTGATAGTGTGGTGATACTGCAAGATATGTTTTGCATATCATGTGTAGAGAAGGCTCAGGATTGCTTTTTCAGACATAAGATTAAATGTCTCCCCTCTAGCAAATCCCAGCAGATGATGTGAATGTACCCCAAGGAGTGCAAGTGTGATATGACAACAGTAGTAAATTTAATTTATTTCTTAATGTAATGTGAATTTTAGGCTGAGTTATGTAATAAATATGTACTCCCATTTCTGAATAAGACTGAGGGAGAAGCCTTTTCAAGATAAATTAGTGTATATGTTTTCCAATTTTAATCCATATTACGTTTGAATGGTATCTTCAGGGAAGTGGGCACTGTTGGCTTTGAGCTACACTTCACATTTTGCTGCAAGGTCAGGAAGTGCAGTTAATTGGTCTCATCAGACCAGAGAACTTTGTTCTACATATTTGCTTTGTTTCCTTTTTTTGCAAATTCCAAATGAACTTTGATAGTTTTTTCAGCAATGGCTTTGTTAATTTTCAGTTGAACATCAGAAGGAACTTCTTGGCAAAAAAAAAAGTGTTATAGCTCAGATGTATCTACTAGTGGTTCCCAAACTTTGCTCCATCAGATGGTATAGACGCCAATTCCCAGGAGACGTAGGGCACATCCAGATAACACCTATAATATGCACCCTCCCGTGTTTTTCTCTGGGATGTCTGTTTTGAGGCAGTGTCTTTTCTATCCCTAGCAACTTTCCAAATAATATGGAGAAGCTCCAGAGGTAGATTCTTTTCAAAAAGTCCCCTTGACACCAGCAAGGAAAAGCTACAGTCCTCCCTACAACTCTTCCTTTGTTTATTTTATTGAGGACACGTGAAGAGGGCTATAGAAAAAAGACACCCTCTTATGTGTAATGATCAGCCTTCTTGTGAAGGAGTTCTTGACAATGTAATACCCAAGAAAGAGTTCTTGGTATCATAATCCAATCAAATCTACTTCTTGACCTTGTCCCATGTTAACCAGCTGGTATGTGAAAAACCATATCTGAAGAACGCACACTAATTAAGAGAGACTAGTGGAACAGTTTGTGTATTATGCTTCAAAAGT
Source organism: Anolis sagrei (assembly GCF_037176765.1). Lineage (NCBI taxonomy): Eukaryota > Metazoa > Chordata > Lepidosauria > Squamata > Anolidae > Anolis > Anolis sagrei. Next base: position 271,348,092 of record NC_090022.1, read on the forward strand.
AGTCAGTTAATTCAGAAACATTAAGAGGATCACAGGTTGCCTGCTTTACACATTGGTGGTGATAATAAAGACTGTGTTCATTTTTCTTATCAAATAATACTGTCTCTCTTCTCTTTAAAATGCGATATTTTTTTCATTTCAGAGAGTATCTGTTGACTTCTTGCAGAGTCTTCAGGAAAACCCTCTTTGAAATGTTTCAGCAAGGGAAAAAACTTGCATTTAACAGGAAATAGGTATCCATGAAAATGTTATAGGATTACATTTCTAGCATGCCTTACCAGGATACCCAGTGGTGAATGACAATAATGTTTGCCTATAAGATAAATCCCCACAACATGTGGGTTGAGACGTATTCTCTATTGTTGATTTAATAAATGCATTCATAACTTTAAAAAACTTAGTCATGTAACAGTGCAGTCTTCTCAGTCATAATTTAATGGTTGTTACTCCCAGTAAATGTGCATAGCAAAAATGGGAGGATGCTTCAAGTGTCATTGCACTATAGCTCATTCACATTCACAATGGTGAGGAATGCTGAGAAAATTGTTGCATAAAAGAGGGTAGTGCCACAGAGGTTGACTCTAACAGAAAGGTGCTCATAATCCTAATCTCTTATGCACACCCACAAAGGAATAACAAAAATGCAGTCAAACTGTGTTTGATATGTATTATCAAACCTGTTCTGACAGCTTACATCACCACCACCTGCAGATCTTTGACACAGCTAATGGATTTCACTTGCACTACGAAAGAGTCTGCATTGCTCCATCTACATTTTCAAATAATGCAGTTAAATTGCATTATATGGCAGTGTAGATGGGATCCTAAACTCACATCAACATAAACATTGAGAAAATCCATTTCCCACCAGCTATCATAAAGATTTCAGCAAATGCCACAGGGTAGTTGAAAGGTAGTGGCAGATTACTTCATTGCCCTTGATTATTAAAAAGTCTGAGAGAGTTGACCATGTGAGCTCTGGATCCCACACAAGATTTGAACAGGAACAATATATTTCTGGAATATAGGGCCATATGTAATGAACTTGAATAGTATGATGGGAAATGTCAATGTTTAATGTTTAATGACAACATTTTGGTGGACCCAATGTGTATTTTTTTACACAAAGATTGGAAAACTGTCTGTCATGGAAATATCCTATGGTATCCTGGAATTTCTAGTTAGCTGAGGCATTAGAACTTTTGGGTCAAGAATTCTAACCACTCCTACCTGAACTGCAACTTGCAGGATTCCACAAAACGTTGCCATAGAAGAGGGGAAACATAAGGCTATAACTGCAACAAGAAAAGATCACTGATGGCTGAATGGGAAGTCAACACTTATACTAATCCCATTATAATGTGCCCTTTGTGTCCACTGCAATTTGCTTCCAGGAAATCCCTCCCCCTTAATGGATACCAACATTGGTGGATGCACAAGTCTCATTACATACAATATCACAGTAAAATTGTGTTCCTTCTATAAGATAGCAACACCAAAATTTGCTTTCTGGAGTTTTTAAACTATTTCAAGCAGCGGATAGTTGCGTCTATGGATACAGTATGGAGAGTTGTCTCTAATTTAATACGTCTACTCTAACTGAAACAAATAGCTAGGTTTAGGCAATACATTCCCAAATGATTGTGAATGTGATCTACCATGGTTAATGGGGAGATATATTTCTTAAGATCTTTGTAAAAAGATTAGAAGGCATACCCTTTTAAATAATCCCATAAGAACCTGATGCTGTTTAATCAACATAACTATGAAGTCAGCCATTATCTGCCATTGGTGTCCAGCTCTACTGAAACACGTGGAGTTGGTTATCCCTGCCCTGCATGGTTTTTTCATCATGATACAGCACATGCTCTCTGGTGTATCAGTACATCTTTGCTTCTGTTTACACTGCCCTTTGAAACTACTGCATGAAAACATCACAAGGGATTTGATGTACTCATAAACCACCTGCAGTGGCTGTGCACAAGGGTTGCACAGAAATCCCTGCATGCATCAAAAGGAGAATAAACATTTGCTGTTGCTTAGAACCCTCACAGGCCCTGATAAATCTCATTAACGGACTTGTTTATTCTCTGAAAGAAGAATCACATGTCACAGCAAACATTTCATCTCCTGCAACCTTATAACATTGCAGAGCTACCACTTTCAGAGTTTGGAAAAGGTATATTTTTGGACATAAACCAGAGTCAATTCAGTGGGGGTGTTTTTGGTTTTAGTACCTCTGCATAGGATAGAAGTCTCAGTGTGTTCATTACCTCTGCCTGATATTGTTGGAAAGAAGAATGAAACACAGTATTTTTCAAAGGCGTGAATGACACAAATACAACCTACCCCAAAGTCACCTGAGAACTAGTTAGGTGTCATATTTCTCCTATATCATTTGCAAACTCTTAATCTAGATGTAATTGTCCAAAATATGCACATTTTCCCAATGGCCATAATCCAAGGTCTCTTTTTACAGTATCACATTTTGGATAGCCCCCAAAAACATGCAGGTAGAGTAAGTGGTGGGGAATAAAAATGAGAGGGTTTTTTTTGCTATCTATGTAATTTTGATGATGTTGTTTGTTGTCTATGTTTTTGGTTTTATTCCACTGTAATATGTTGTCCGGGCTTGGCCCCATGTAAGCCGCTTCGAGTCCCCACTGGGGAGATGGTGGCGGGGTATAAATAAAGATTAAAGATTATTATTATTATTATTATTATTATTATTATTCTGAAATGCAATCACAAGACCATGGATTGGTGATTTGGTACAAGTGTGCAGATGAAGAGAGGTGCTATCAAAGGTGCCTATTCTGGTATGTATATGCTATTGCTGTTCTCATGACTCCTGTGGAATAGCAGTTTCATGTGATAAAATTTGTTCTCTCAGGTTTGTTAGGAGTTTTCAGGAAGAGAAAAAGGAATAGGCAATTGGCAAGCAGGCAGGCACAGGTCAGGCATTAGCAGAAGACATGCATGGTGCAACTGAGCAGCAATGGAGGTGGTCGCCCCATTAAATACACTCACAATACAGGACCCACATAATGGTTTTCTTCTCTGATTGGCCCAAGAGGCAGGGCTCGGTGGGAAATAACATGCAACAATTTTCCCTGGGGTTGCGTGAGGAGTGCCACGTGGCATGAAAAGCAGGTGAGGAAACAGTACCACTCCCTCTTTTATGTTGAGCTTATTTCCATGCCAGGTTGAGGTCCCCATTTCGTGCTTCTGAAGGAAATGAAAGGCATGAAAGAACAGATGAAACGGGAGAAACAGATTCCGCACACAGGTCTAATGAGGAGTAACACAAGATAAGAACCAGGAAGTGTAAGGAAAAGAAAAGAACTGTTGGAGAGAGAGAAACAAGAAATTGTGACTCCCTCTTATCTCCACCTTTGGTTCTGGCTGCAGTCACCACTGAATTTCTTTTTAGCCACATCAATTCCAGTATATACTCCCCCCCCCCCCATACACACACACACAGCTCAACAAGTACCTGCGAATGTTGAACACAAACAGACCTGTCAAATAACAACCTAAGGTGATATCATGTCAACCTTTTGAAAAATCTGTTCTGTGGGTTAGATCAGTTTGCACATGGTGAATATTTCATACTGCAAATATTTCATATTGAAACACAAGGAGCTTTCATCCTATGGACTGTGTTAATGGACACATTTCCCTCTGAACTGTGGAACTGGGGACCTGATTAACAATCTTTACTTAAGGAAAGACATGACAGTTTATTGCATTTGTGGTCTTATTTGGAGCTCAGCTGAGGAAATAGCTTAGGAAATAGCTACTTACCTTAAGTCCTTTTTCTCAGCACTAATCTTAGTGACCATGACAATTAAATCAGCAGGAATTCCAGTCTGAGTCTTCAAAGTGAGACAGAACCAAATGCAAGCCTCTGTGATACAGAGAGAACATCTAAAAATTAGCCTGGTACCCAGCATGGCAGCCAGCATCTTATAAAAACCTTGATCCAGAATTTCTCTGTGCCTTGTAAAATGATACTATTAGGGCACATCACACATGACATTTATGGTATAATATTCATAGAATCATAGAATCATAGAATCATAGAATCAAAGAGTTGGAAGAGACCTCATGGGCCATCCAGTCCAACCCCCTGCCAAGAAGCAGGAATATTGCATTCAAATCACCCCTGACAGATGGCCATCCAGCCTTTGCTTAAAAGCTTCCAAAGAAGGAGCCTCCACCACACTCCGGGGCAGAGAGTTCCACTGCTGAACGGTTCTCACAGTCAGGAAGTTCTTCCTAATGTTCAGATGGAATCTCCTCTCTTGTAGTTTGAAGCCATTGTTCCGCGTCCTAGTCTCCAAGGAAGCAGAAAACAAGCTTGCTCCCTCCTCCCTGTGGCTTCCTCTCACATATTTATACATGGCTATCATATCTCCTCTCAGCCTTCTCTTCTTCAGGCTAAACATGCCCAGTTCCCTAAGCCGCTCCTCATAGGGCTTGTTCTCCAGACCCTTGATCATTTTAGTCGCCCTCCTCTGGACACATTCCAGCTTGTCAATATCTCTCTTGAATTGTGGTGCCCAGAATTGGACACAATATTCCAGATGTGGTCTAACCAAAGCAGAATAGAGGGGTAGCATTACTTCCTTAGATCTAGACACTATGCTCCTATTGATGCAGGCCAAAATCCCATTGGCTTTTTTTGCCGCCACATCACATTGTTGGCTCATGTTTAACTTGTTGTCCACGAGGACTCCAAGATCTTTTTCACACATACTGCTCTCGAGCCAGGCGTCACCCATTCTGTATCTTTGCATTTCATTTTTTCTGCCAAAGTGGAGTATCTTGCATTTGTCACTGTTGAACTTCATTTTGTTAGTTTTGGCCCATCTCTCTAATCTGTCAAGATCGTTTTGAATTCTGCTCCTGTCCTCTGGACTATTGGCTATCCCTCCCAATTTGGTGTCGTCTGCAAACTTGATGATCATGCCTTCTAGCCCTTCATCTAAGTCATTAATAAAGATGTTGAACAGGACCGGGCCCAGGACGGAACCCTGCGGCACTCCACTTGTCACTTCTTTCCAAGATGAAGAGGAAGCATTAGTGAGCACTCTCTGTGTTCGTCCACTTAACCAATTACAGATCCACCTCACCGTAGTCTTGCTTAGCCCACATTGGACTAGTTTCCTTGCCAGAAGGTCATGGGGGACCTTGTCGAAGGCCTTACTGAAATCCAGGTACGCTACATCCACGGCATTCCCCGCATCTACCCAGCTTGTAGCTCTATCGAAGAAAGAGATCAGATTAGTCTGGCATGACTTGTTTTTGATAAATCCATGTTGACTATTAGCGATGACTGCATTTGTTTCTAAGTGTTTGCAGACCACTTCCTTAACAACCTTTTCCAGAATCTTGCCCGGTATCGACGTGAGGCTGACCGGAAAGTAGTTGTTTGGGTCATCCTTTTTTCCCTTCTTGAAGATTGGGACCACAATCTTCAAGAAGGGAAAAAAGGATTCCATTTTCAAATGATACTCAAACTGTTAATCTTTCCCGTTTTATTTCAGCTGCTTTGGCATCTGCAGTTAGGAAGCTCCTTTCACCATCTTGGTTTAACTGTGTCAGTGTTTCTGAAATCTTGATTTCTGATTTTAATCTTGGACTTTCCATCTATCCTTCTCTCTCTTCCATCTGCCTTGATCTCAATCTGTTGTCTTCTCTCAGCAATATTTAGTATTGTGCTGCAATTCATTTCTAACCCTTTCTATCTGTGTTTGTTTTCTCAAAGGTCATTTGGCAAAATGCTAAAATGGGCAGCTGTTAAAAGGGTTTCCAATCTGTAGTAATCCAGCTCCCAACAGATGGCTGTGTCTCCTACACTGTACTGTGTTAATCATAGGGGTTTTTTTTTCTCTCTACTGTGTCTTTTGGGAGACAGTTCTGCTATTTAATAAGGCCTAATGGGACAGTATTACTCTTACCAGGTAAGCAACACCCAGAGCATGGATAAATCTCTTCTATATGATATTGTTGCTACTGTCATTGTTTCTTTTCCTGCCTCTCCACATGGATTGAGGCAGGGAACAACAACAACAACAAAACAGAACATGCATACAACTATCTATTCTTCATTTCTAAGCACTTTACTAAATGTATCTATTTCAGGGACCTCCTAATTTTGTGGTACCTTGTATGGAATTTTTGAAAATTAGGGACAATTTTCCTTGTTTTGTCCAGTTTGTTCCAGGCAACAAAAACGGTATTCTATTTACTTAGAAGTACAGTAGAGTCTCGCTTATCCAACATTATGTATTATCCAATGCAGTCCAGAGTGGGAGAAAGAAAGAATCCTTGTCTGTTTTGGTGCTAAATTCATAAATACAGTAATTACTACATAACGTTACCATGTATTGAACTGCTTTTTCTGTTGATTTGTTGTAAAACATGATGTTTTGGTGTTTAATTTATAAAATCATAATGCAAGCATAATGTAATTTGATGTTTAATAAGCTTTTCCTTAATCCCTCCTTATTATCCAACATTTTTGCTTATCCAACGTTCTGTTGGTCCATTTAGGTTGGATAAGTGAGACAGTATTGTGCTATCATTCATAGGCAATTCCTTATGAATTGCCTATAAATTATTATCTTTAATAGGACTCTCAATTTCATTATTTTGGTACTATTCCCCTAAAAAAGCATTGCCAAATAAACCTACTTAAACAATTTTATGAATATTATATTTTGTTGTTGCTAGGACCTTTCTTAATTGCTTCCCAGCAACTTCAACAACAGTTGACGTAATATGTATTTGACTTTATATATAAACACACACGAAGAAAACAAGAGGAGGGAATAGATAAAAGATAAAGGTTACTATATCTACCACCTGCGATAAGTGAAAAACTGCGAAGTAGGGACGCCATATTAATTTTAATATTTATACATTATTTATATATATTTTATATATTATTTTCTTACCCGCGCTTCCTTACCCGCCTCCTGTATTTTGTCTGTTTGTTTGTTTTGTTCTGTTAGAAATGTAACATAATTGACTGGTTGCCCTGACACGACAAATAAATACAATCAGACTTGAGCATCCACAGATTTTGATATCCACAGGAGGTCCTAGAACCAGACAGCCGTGGATACCAAGGACCTATCCAGCCTACATACCAAGACTTCAGTCCTTGTATTGCTTCCTTGGATACACAATGAGATAAGCTAGATTTGAAAATACTGCTTTTGGTCATGTTCAGTTACCAGCATTTGACAAACCAAAATAACAGTCATGAGCTTCACAGGGTGGCTTAGAAGAAAAGTAAACTTAAAACTTATAATGATTCTTGCAAAAATGCCCTGAAAACGAATAAGTATTGAACAAATGATCAAGGGGGTAAACCCCACTGAATGCTCATAAGGCAGTACTGTGACAGCTGTTATCCCAACATAAAAATGAAAAGTTAAACCATTTGTTGACACATTTTGAAAAAAAAATATTTCAATCAAAATTCTACGTTATAGAAAGGATTTAAAATATATGCACATGACATTTCTAAGTGTTAAGTAAGCATGTTATAATCAATGCAATACGCAACTACAGCATTAGTTTATTTCTTGGAGAGATGGCATAATGTCAGTTTACCACCAGAGGGAGTTCCAAGACAGGATATGAATACATGTATTTCAAAATCTGTACTACCTAAAGAATAAGGAAAAGCAAGGGAATTACACCCAGTTTCCTTCAGTTCAGGTCGCTTCTAGACAGGGCTCAAACCCTGTGAAACTGAATCACAGGGATACAAGTACAACAACACAGAAATCAAACAAATACACCGCCGAGGATGTTAGCTATTCCAAGTGATGGTTAATCCAGGTCCCTTTCGCGCTGTATGATTATAGAATCATAGAATCAAAGAGTTGGAAGAGACCTCATGGGCCATCCAGTCCAACCCCCTGCCAAGAAGCAGGAATATTGCATTCAAAGCACCCCTGACAGATGGCCATCCAGCCTCTGCTTAAAAACTTCCAAAGAAGGAGCCTCCACCACACTCCGGGGCAGAGAGTTCCACTGCTGAACGGCTCTCACAGTCAGGAAATTCTTCCTCATGTTCAGATGGAATCTCCTTTCTATAACATTGTATTTTCCTTTTAACAGCCATGGCTGCATTCTAAGGACTCCTGGATTTTATAATGTAGAGACCTACCTGATGGATGAGAATCCCAGATGTTTGTCCCTGGGCTGCAAATTCCATAGATAGAACCATAGCATTTAAAGTGGAATAATAGTGTTTTAATTGTTTACTGTGAAAGGGCCCCCAGGACACAAGGTTTCAAGGTCTTAAAAACACATTGTTTAAGGGTACATGATCTTTCTCCTATACTTTTTAGAGAATCATGGTGACTTTATACAATTTTTAACTAAACGGCATTTTTCAAAGTTAACATTTATTTAACTGTAAATGAATAACAGTTACACAGAATCTAGTGAAAATTAGAACTGTTATATGATGAAGCTGTCATCTACATAACCATCAGATAGTTACAATGGAGTGTTATATGATGCAATTGAAGTGTAGTCAGAGGAAATCTAACACAGTTCTACAATTCAAAGAGCCTGTCTTAGCATAAAGAGATGTAAAGGAATCCAGTATCACCTCTGACTGACTTGGAAGAAGACACTCCTAACATAAGATTTGATAGACTCTAGTTTATACTAGAATTCTCTTCTTCGCAGGGCCCTTCTACACTGCTATATAAAATCCACATTATCTGCTTTGAACTGGATTATATGGCAATGTAGACTCAGGCACCTTCTACACTGCCATATAATCAAAGTAGATAATCCACATTGATTATTTGGCAGTGTAGAAGGGGCCTCCGTTGGTCTCAAAAGTGTTTCTGGATTCCTTTATGTCTTTTTTATAATATGATAGTGGTAGTGGTAGCTGCTCCTGTTGTTGTGTGCATTCAAGTATTTTGAATTTGGAATTAGAGCTTCAAAACATTTTCCAAGTAGCATGAAATTAAGTGGGGTATTTGTAGAGTTGTGGTGGGAGAGCTACGGCCCTTCCACATAGCCATAACCCAGAATATCAAGGCAGAAAATCTGCTTTGAACTGGATTATCTGAGTACACACTGCCATATATTATATTTATAATACATGTTATATATATATTATATCAGTTCTGCCTTACTATTCTGTGTTATATGGCTGTGTGGAAGGGCCCTTAGTGTGGCGTAGTCATTAGAGTGTTGACTAAGATACTGGGAGAGAAGGGTTCAAATCCCTGCTTGGGGATGGAAACCCATTGACTAACCTTGGGGTTTTATTTATTTATTTATCGTGTCATTCGCAACCAGAACATTAAGTCACATTCTCTCAGTCTCAGAGGAAGACAAGGGCAACTCCTCTCTAAACACGTTCTGCCAAGAAAACCCCATGATTGGTTCACCTCAGGGTCGGTATAAGAAAGAAATAATTTGAAGGCACACAACAAAGTGTATGTGTGTGTTGAAGAAACTTTTCCAAACTTTATGAAAAATTCAGTATGCAAAGGATTGCATTTTTTTCCAACTCTAGCACTCTCTCTCACTTGTACTTTAGGCTTTGTACACATGGTGGTGATAGAATAAACACAGAGATGATCTGTAAAGCAGCCAGTAAGGCACACTGGGAGGCAAGGACAATTGTTTTACAGTTTTGAAATCCATCCATGTGTCTTCTACGGTCCACTGCGCCCATTGCAGCCAAGGACATGGTCAAAAGCACTCTGTAATGCAATTTAGGGAAAACACGTGAAGAGTGGCATTTCACATCTTGTTCCAAATCCTTCATCTGTAACATTAAACAGCAGGAATAAGGGGTGGAGGGGTTGGAAAGGAGATGCTCTCCTTGTTTGTGTGGCAAAAGAAGAAGAAAAAAACCCTTGTGAAACTGGTTATGTAATGCTTCTTTTGAATCCCATCAGTTCTTAGGGGACGGTAACTGGGGTCCCATCTACACTGTCGTATAATGCAGTTCAATGTAGTTTCTTGTTTAGCATTGTGGAACTGCATTATGTGGCAGAGCAGTTGTGGTCTAAATGCTGCAGCATAGTTTTACTTCCAGTGAGCAGTACCAGCCATGTTATTACCCAGGGGTGCATTCATATTTCACAAATGTAGCATGATGATTCTGTTTTAACTGCCATGCCCCAGTCATCTGGAATCCCGGGGCTTGTAGTTTAGCGAGACACTAGAGCTCTTGGAAGGAGAATTCTAAACAGAGGACTGCAGGACCAGGAACCTCAGTTTCATCTACAAAATGTATCCTCTTTAGGCATTTTCTTGGCCTTTTAACAAGACTCTTTGGTAGCTTTTGGCAAAAGGCATTGATCTCAACATGATATGCTATTATCCAGTGTCATGATTCTATGGTAAATGCAGCATTGTATCCACTACAGATATGGGTGAAACTTGCTGACCTCAAGGTTGGCAGTTTGAATCTGCAGGACAGGATGAGCTCCCGCTGTTAGTCCCAGCTCCTGCCAACCTAGCAGTTTGAAAACATGCAAATGCAAGTAGATCAATAGGTACCCCCTTGTTAGGAAGGTAAAATGTGTCAGAATATAATGGTTTCTGGTGTTAAAATCACTCATAGTTTAAACTGTATGGTTTCAGAAATACATAGGTTAAAACAATAGAGATATGTAGAACTGGTAGAGTGCCACTTTTGGAGTTTCCTGTGCAAACTGGAAGAGAAGGTCTCGCAAAGTGCTCTGTGCAGTGTGCTGAGATGTGAACTGACATGACTGGAGAATGTAGTGCACATATAATGTAAATAAAGATACAGTGCCGCTTTCATTGAAAGCTGAATAGATGAGTCTGGTATGTTTTCCAACTTGGTGCCTTCAAGACGTTCCTTGCAAGATCCAAGCAGCAGAGATAAGAACAGTAATTTATCTCATTTTTCCTGATAAAATGTTGCTCCATGTGGTCATGCCGACAACATTACCAGGGGGTGCCTACAGATAACGCAGGCTCTTCAGCTTGAAAATGGAGATGATGTCCTCCCCCAGAGCCAGAAATGAGCACCGCCTCCAGAGCCAGAGATGAAAGTGGAAGCCTTTGCCTTTGTCTGTGTATTTGTGTTTCATGGTGTTTCAAGGCATTGAAAGTTTGCCTGTATCTGTATATATGCTGGAACCTGCTCTGAGTCCCCTTGGGGAGATAGGGCAGAATACAAATAAAGTGTTATTATTTGATACACAACAATGTTAGTTCACAACAAACAAGATCACTGTGCTTGCTTTTGTATTCGATCACACATTGCACACTTCCCAAGTGTCTAGGACTATGTGATTTATCGGTGAATAATAAGTGCAGATCTGAGCAGAGTGGCCTTTTGGAGCTGACTGATGGTAATTTTGTCAGCGCCGATTGTTTTTAAGTTCAGGCCAAGGCCTTTAACACTGCGCCCAGTGTGCTGGGAACACCTTGACTGCCTTATGACAGAGTCTTTGCAGTTAATAATAATAATGATATTCATTACACAAACAGATTTAGAATGGATTTGCTACTTTAGTTCCTTTCACACAGCACAAAAACAGCTTTTCATTTCATTTTAACTGCCATGGTTCCATCCTAGTTGTGGGAGTTGCGGTTTAGGGAGGAATACTACTGACCGAAGGGTCATGAGTTTGAAGCCAGCCCAGGTTGGAGTGAGCTTCCAACCAGTTTGTGTAGCTTGTTGTCAACCTTTGCAGCCCGAAAGACAGTTGCATTTGTCAAGTAGGAAATTAAGGTACAACTTATGTGGGAAGGCTTATTTAACTAATTTACGAGGCCATAAAAATCTTCAGCAAGCATGCAAAGAATGAGGAAGTACTTCATCAGTGTCACAAATGGACGGTGAAGCGACAGCTCCCCTGGTGGCCAGAATACCCTCATGAAGGCCAGAATACCCTCATGAAAAAGCTGGATTATTAAATAGCCTCTGAATGTATGTCTATATATGTTGTATGTCTATGCCATTACCATGTATATGTACATTGTAATCCACCCTGAGTCCCCTGCGGGGTGAGGAGGATGGAATATAAATACTGTAAAATAAATAAATACTTCAAATTCTCAGCCAGAGAGCTCTAGTGCCTCAGCAAACTATAAGCCTCAGAATTTTACATTATAACTGTGTAATGTGAAAGTGCCCATTTATTTCTGGGTGTGTCTAAACTGCAGCAGAAAGAATGTCATTTCACATCATTTTAACTGCTGTTAAAACCATGGGAGTTGTAGTTTGTTTGAGTTATATAACCATGGGAGTTGTAGTTTGTTGAGTCACCAGCACTCTTGGGCAGAGAAGCTTAACGACCTTGTAAAACAATAGGTTTTATAGCACTGAGCCATAGCAATTAAAGTGGTGTCAACCTGCACTAATTCTGCAGTGCAGATGCTCGCTCTCTCTGTGTGTCTCTTTCTCTCTCTCTTTCTCCCTCTCATGCTGTAACAGTGGCTTTCAGCTGTCAGTGAGCACGCTCTTCCCTCGCCTCTGGTTCTGTCAAGCAGGATAAATCCTTCCCTCCCCAGACAGCTCCTCAAGTCCAACTGCTAATCTTGTCAGATCATTTCTTTACCTCTCTCTTGCTTCTCAGTGGACTTCTTGATCAGTCAGTCACGGGGACTCACCAGTTGGGTTTGCTCTTAGAAGGAGCGATGATCAGAGCAGAAATTATGCAACATATGGTTTCTATAAATGGAAATACATTAAACATTCCCAGTGTTTAAAGTTTAAATCCCAACTATCGAGCACACATATGACAGTAAGTCTAATAGATTATGCAGAACACATTTCAAAGGAAGTCTTGCCAGAGCTGCCATGTTAACTTGACATTTTCTATCATCTGACTTCTAAATGAGCTTCTAAACAGTTTTATAACTAGGCCTGGCTGCTCTGTCTTTTTCCTTCTAAATCTCAAGAGAGGTCCATCAAAAGCAAAGGAAATAACCAATAAACATAGTTTATCTCATCTCCATTCTGGATTTGATGAGCTTGACGTAGAACCAAGATTGGATGAGTCGCATTTATGTATCCTTTTGATAGTCCCATCTTTCATCATGAAGGATTATTAAGAGAGCTATTTCTCAACATCACATCCAACATTACAGAGACAAAAGGTATGTGACCACAAATAGGTTTGACATGATGGCTCAATTCTGGATTTATGTCACTTATACCAGACATCTTTTTACAATGCCTTATCACAGGTGCATAGACCAGCTCTCCCAACTTTTCCTGGCTTCTGCAGAATCTATGGATATGGAGGGCCAACTGTATGACCTGTTTCAACCACAGATGCAAGACTAGTTGAGGCGGACAGGGTGAAAAGAAAGTAATTGCATCAAGGTCGTCCAATGGATTTCAGGAAGTAATTGGCACCAACATATCCCAACATCCACTTACACTCTTACACACCATAAAACACCAGCTGTCATAATCCTCTCATACTCTTCTTTAATATTTTAAGTGTTCCCCCTCATCTTTTGCTCCCAAGAGCTAAAATAAACATACAGAGTTCTGGCCAAATTTCAGTCCCACAACAGCCCTCTGAAGAATGACCAGAGCTGTATCTACATTTTAGAATGAATGCAGTTTGTGATGTGTGTGTGTGTGTGTGTCAGAAGCGACTTGACAAACTGCAGGTTGCTTCTGATGTGAGAGAATCCGCCATCTGCAAGGACGTTGCCCAGGGGATGCTCAGATGTGTTACCATCATGTGAGGGGCTTCTCTCATGTCCCCACATGGGAAGCTGGGGCTGACAGACAGGAGCTCACCCGATCTCATGGATTCAAACCACCGACCTTCAGATCAGCAGTTCAGCTGACACGAGTTTAATTCATTGTGCCACCGCAGCTCAAAAAGCGGTATGTAAGGTCAAATCCACACTTCAACATGGGTGTATCTATAGTCAAATTAATGTAGTTTGACCCAATTTAACTGCCACACAACAATGCTGTAGAATCCTGAGAGTTGTAGTTTGATGAAGCACCAGCACTTTTCATGAAAAACGGTTAAAGACGTGGTAAAACTAAAACTCCCAGGATTCCATAGCATTGAGCCATGACAGTTAAAGTGGTATCAAACTACATTAATTCGAGTATAGGTGCACCCATGTTGAAGTGTGGATTTGACCTCGATTTTTCCCTATCCCAATGCAACACTCCCCAGTCCTTCCTTATGCCATCTTTCCCTCTCTTTTTGCTCCAGCAGCCTTTATCTCTCCTCCTTTCATCCTCTTTGTTTGTTCCCCTGCCGTGGCTACCTTGTCGGTGGGCATGTGCACGCACAACATGTACCCTGGCACAGCATCATTAGGCATCGAGGCAGCCCAGGCTGGGAGGCTGGAAGCGCTTGCAAGTGCCAAGATCACAAGGGCAGGGGCCAGCCCCTTATCCAATTTTGGGCTGGTGTTGATTGAATAACACATAATTTACATAATTCAGTACACTGTTCGAAAAGCTTTTTTTCTCCAAAAATTAAAAAAAAATCCCGTATGTTTGGGCATCTCCTTTTGGTTTGAGATCTGAGGAAACAAAGGCAAAGTTTTGGATTTCACTTTATAGGTTGATCCCAACAAGATGAAGGGCAAAGGAGTAGCAATTATCATGCCATGGTTTGTAATTTGGCCTGGTGGCTCTGCCAGTCCAGTAGATTGTTATCATTCAGTTTCCCAGGCTGCTTGCGTCTCTAACTAGCGCATGTGCCAATTGCACGAAACCACCAGGGGTCGCTCCTGATTGAAACTATAATTTCCACAGCAATAAAAGCAGGAATTTATGCATGACTTCATGTCTGAGCCTGGGCAGGTAACCCACCTAGCAACAGCGAAGCAATCTTTAAACTATTTGCTGGAAAGCTGAATTCAGAAACATAGGCCAGGAAGACTGGCCAAGGTTAAACATTGATAAATGTTGTCTTTTGGGCCATTGCATGTTGTCGCATTCCTGTTGTTACACCTTCTACATTGTGGGGAGAGGGATTTTTTGCTGTCCATTTTTCTTTTCCAGGAATCCAAGGAGAGGACTGGTTTTGATCAAAGAAAAGCATCTTGTTCTATATTTCTATGTCTATGCCCAATGCCAAGCAGCTAATGGCTATTGTTTTAGGAATATGGGAGGCATGCATTTTAATTAGCATGCGAGTTTGTTGTCAATAATAATAATAATAATAATAATAATAATAATAATAATAATAATAATGTATTTTTAATGCTTAAATGTGTTTTTTGAAAAATAAGGAGGGAAAAACTGCAAAGGGGAGGCAGTGAAGCTTTCAAACAATGCCTTGTTGTCATGGTGGTCCATCTTTGTCCAAGTAGTGAGGGTCAGTCTAAGAGAGTGGCCAGCCTGGGCTTGTCCTTGAATGACCTTGGCATGAATGACACAAGGCAGGCATGCTGTTCGGCTCCTCTCTGTTACTCCAATAAAGACTGACACAGCTCAGTCTCCTGAATGTGGGCCTTCCTAAGCCTAGCAATGTGCTCACCACATAGGCTACTCATCGGAAAGCCATATGGGGAGAAAATGAGGGAACAGACCAAGGGCATGCTCTTTCTCCCTTGCACCTGAGACATTAATCCCAGAGATTTATCCTTTGGTGTTGCAGCTGTTGCCTTTCTGGGGGCTGCAAAGGACCGGATTCCGGACGTAATGTAGTTGCCTGTGGAAGTCAGAGAAAATTGGAGACTCTGGATTAATCAACACGTAGAATTTACAGTGTTCCCTCGCTACTTTGGGGTTCGCTCTTTACGGACTCGCTGTTTTGCGGGGTTATTCCTCCCAGTTTATGAATGGTTGCTATTGCCGAGAGTGGCATTCTAATCCTGCTTCCTGGCATTGATGGAGTGTGGAAGGCGGTTTCACCCTTGGTTCTTGTGAGTTTTTCGGGCTATAGGGCCATGTTCTAGAGGCATTTCTCCTGACGTTTCGCCTGCATCTATGGCAAGCATCCTCAGAGGTAGTGAGGTCTGTTGGAAATAGGACAATGGGTTTATATATCTGTGGAATGGCTGGGGTGGGGCAAAGAGCTCTTCTCTGCTAGAGCTAGGTGTGAATGCTTCAACTGACCACCTTCATTAGCATTTGAAGGCCTGCCTGAGCCTGGGAAAATCTTTTGTTGAGAGGTGTTAAGATGTGCCTGGTTGTTTCCTCTCTGCTGTTTTGCTGTTGTAATTTTAGAGTTTTTTAAGACTGGTAGCCAGTTTCACCCTCCCCCTCAGGAGAGAGGCAGCCAATCAAGAGAGACTGCAAAGCAAAGCAGGGATAGCTAGCAAAAAAAGGTGTGCGGTGCCTTTAAATCTCTCCCCCCTTCTGCCTCACCCTGGGAACTCAATATACATATACAATATACATAACCTGAACCCTAAACCTTAGACTCATAGAATCATAGAGTTGGAAGAGACCTCATGGGCCATCCAGTCTAACCCCCTTATAAGAAGCAGGAAAACTGCATTCAAAGCACCCAGGGGCGGCTCAACCCATTACGCAAAGTAAGCAATCACAGTATAGTTGATTTTGCCCCAGGGCACTCTTGAGGCACTCTTGGGGGAAAATAGACCTTGACATATGCGAGTTGTAGTTACTGGGATGTATAGTTCACCTACAATCAAAGAGCATTCTGAACTCCACCAATGATGGAATTGAACCAAATATGGCACACAGAACTCCCACAACGAACAGAAAATATATATCTGTGATTGGTTGGGGGGGGGGGGGCAAAATACTGTTTGCTTACCATTGAAAACTACCTAGGGCCACTTCTGAAAGCACCTCAACAGATGGCCATCCAGCCTCTGTTTAAACGCTTCCTAAGAAGGAGCCTCCACCACATGCCGGGGCAGAGAGTTCCACTGCTGAACAGCTCTCAGTCAGGAAGCCCTTCCTAATGTTCAGATGGAATCTCCTTTCTTGTAGTCTGAAGCCATTGTTCCCTGAAAGAGAAGGGTAAATAAAGATCTCCTAGGATTCCATAGCATGGAGCCAGGGCAGTTACAATGGAGTCAATAACTGCATTAATTCCACAGCGTAGATCAGGCATGGGAGTTGAGGTCCCAAGGGAGGAGGGAGCAAGCTTGTTTTCTGCTTCCTTGGAGACTAGGACGCAATGGAACAATGGCTTCAAACTACAAGAGAGGAGATTCCATCTGAACATGAGGAAGAACTTCCTGACTGTGAGAGCCGTTCAGCAGTGGAACTCTCTGGCCCGGAGTGTGGTGGAGGCTCCTTCTTTGGAAGCTTTTAAACAGGGGCTGGATGGCCATCTGTCAGGGGTGATTTGAATGCAATATTCCTGCTTCTTGGCAGGGGGTTGGACTGGATGGCCCATGAGGTCTCTTCCAACTCTTTGATTCTATGATTCTATGACTTGCTCAGATTTCGTAGAGTTAAGGTTCCGGGGAGGGGGCGGGGCCTCGAGCACCGCGTATTGTGACGTCACGGATTCGAAGGCGGGGCTTTCCCCCGGCGCGATATAAAAACTCCCGCGCAGCCCTTCGCTTGGCACTGCGAGGGAAAGGAACGGGCCAGTTGGGTAGGCAGGTCCGGGCGGAGGGAAAGGCGAGACGAGTCTTCCTCCTTCTCCCTCAATCACTCTCTCTCTCTCTGCCTCCGACGCGGCGGCTGCGATGGATTTATTGCGGACTATCGCTTACCAGCCGGCCAGCAGCGGGAGCAACAGCAGCAGCAGCACCGGGAGCAGCGGCAGGATGGCGGAGCAGGCGCTGGGATTGGGCAAGGCTTCCCACGGGGAGTCGCGGAGGAAGAAGGCGGCGGGCGCCTCCCTGGCCGAGCCCGCCGAGCACCACCCGCACGGCACCACCGAGATCTCGCGGATTATTACCGACCCCACCACGGGAAGGCGCTACTGCCGGGGCAAAGTGCTGGGCAAGGTAAAACGCCCCCACCTGCCCCGCCACCGTGTGTGGAGTTGCTGGCTCTGGAGAAGCCCACCGAGGGGGGGGGGATTCAGGCGCTCTGGCACCGCCGGGATTGCAGTTGGCCCTCTCAGGAAGACAAGGCTCCAGAGGCTGTAGCATTACGAGCCCCTGTGATTCCATGGCAGGTGAAGCGGGGCCAAAAGGCATGAATTCTGCAGTGTAGATGCACCCCATTGTTCTTGTTACCAGACTCACTGCCTCGTTTGGGCATTCCATGCACATACAGACCTACACACTCTCTTCTTTCCTTCCTTCCATCCTTCTTTCCTTCCTACCTTTAATCCTTCCTTCCTACCTTCCTTTCTTCCTACCTACCTTCCATCCTTCAGTCCACCCTTCTTCCCTCCCTTCTTTCCTTCCTACCTTTAATCCTTCCTTCCTTCCTTCCTTTCTTCCTTCCATCCTTCAGTCCACCCTTCTTTCCTTCTTACCTTTAATCCTTCCTTCCATCCTACCTTCCTTCCTAATTTCCTTCCTCCCTTCTGCCTTCTTTCTTTCTTTCTTTCCTTCCTTTCTTTCTTGCCACCCTTTAAGCCTCTCCATCTCATCACAGCCTCCATTTGACCCCTTCCCATCATTCTTGCTCTCTCTCTTTAAAAAAGAAACTCATTAGGATAATTAATGATTGGATGTGGGTATTCATGAATATCCAACCTGCAGTTTCTAGGCGCAGGTGGCTCCTCTCTCTGCTCCTTGTGTTTCTCTCTCATTTTCATTTCACTGCTTGAAGGCAGTTCTTGGAGCCATCTCTTGCCAGTGGACTTGGCTCAGGTGGACCTGTGGAGAAGGTGGCTCCCCAAAAGAGGTCTATGCAGCCCACAGGTTACATGGAGAGCAGGCATGGGCCAACTTGGGCCCTCTGAGTGTTTTGGACCTCAACTCTTACCATTCCTAACAGCCTCAGCTGAGCGGGGAAAGGAAAGGGTGTGAGGCTTTTAGGAATGGTGGGAGTTGAGGTCCAAAACACCCAGAGGGCCCAAGTTGGCCCATGCTTGATGTAAAGCAAATAGAGAGCATGCATGCCATCATACAGAATGAATACAGCCAGGGCAGTGACAACAGCCTTGTTTGCCTCCTTTAGAGACCCTACTTTCATCCCCTCTCCCCAAAATGGCTAACATCATTTTTGGACAACCAATGTCCAAAAAAGAAATTGAACACACACAACTTGAAACTGTTGGAATGACGAGAGTGTACTTACGATCTTGACTTTATAATTCATTATATTTACGGCCATATTTTTCAAATTGCCAGTTCCCCCCTCCAGAATTAACCCCCCCCCTCAAATATATATATATATATATATATATATATATATGAGAATGTCTTTAGAAGGAGCAAATACTGCTAATATGTATATAACAGTACCCCTTTCCCCCACCCCACCACGGAGGCCACTACTGCATCCCTAGGTGGTGAATGACAAGACCAGCCCTGAATATGGCTGTTTGATTCCCATTTCTCTTTCTTGCTGCATGCACTTGCAGCAGACAGCTGTTGTCTGCTGCACTTTTCCTTCTGTGCACGGGGCGAGGTAGGCAATTGTGTGTCACAAAAGGAAAAGGATGAATGTAGAAAAACAGCCTGCCTTCCTATGGTTGTGATGACCATCAAGGGAAAAGTGGATGGCTATCCTGGTATAGGCATTTAGCCCATTCTAGCTAGGCTTTGTTCTGATTGCAAGAGATGAGGCTTGAATTGTTTTATCTTTATAGTCCCAGAGTCTTGCCTCGGTGATAAAGCCCTGGTTTGTCAATTCTTGAGCCAACGATTAAGACCGTTCCTGATTCTCACAAAATGGCTTGGACTCATTTTTCATGTTCTCTGTATTCCTGCCTTGGCTCATTGTGTGATTTCTCTGCCGACTTTCTCTCCAAAGCAGGGCAGGGGTGGGGAATGGGAGAAGACAGCTCCTTCCTGTGCTGTCACATCTAATATGCTTTGTCTGCCTTGTCTCTTCAGGGTGGCTTTGCAAAGTGTTACGAGATGACGGATCTGACGACGAACAAAGTCTATGCCGCAAAGATCATTCCTCACAGCCGAGTCGCTAAACCTCATCAAAGGGAAAAGGTGTGTGTGTGTGTGTGTGTTTTGGCTCTGATGACATGACTTTCAGGAATCCCTTTCCGTGCTTTGGCTGCCCTTCCCTTTTCCTCCTCCAGTGGTTTGCTCACGTGTAAACCCTGTCTTCTTCCCACCGCCTGCAGCCACCGGTGCCAATAATGCCTCTCTTGTTCTTCTCCTCTTGCATTTCCTCCAGATTGATAAAGAGATCGAGTTGCACAGGATGCTCAACCACCGCCACATTGTGCAGTTCTACCACTACTTTGAGGACAAAGAGAACATTTACATTCTCCTTGAGTACTGCAGCCGAAGGGTGAGCGTCAATTGGGAGAAATCCGGTATTCGCTCTCCTGGCGCTGGGAGCTAATGTGAAATGTTTAATATGTAAAAGGTACCTCCCATAGCTTCTCCAGGCAGTCCTTACCCCTTTCATTAACTCTAGTTTTCTACATATGTGGAATCTTAGGTGTGCGCTCAGCCGGGTGACCTTATCTATTGTTTTTTCCTTCTCTCCAGTCTATGGCTCACATTTTGAAAGCGAGGAAGGTCTTGACAGCACCAGAAGTGCGATACTACCTCAGGCAGATTGTGTCGGGATTAAAATACCTTCACGAGCAAGAGATCTTGCACCGAGATCTGAAACTAGGTAAGGCGACAAACCCTTCCCTGAAAGAACAATGCTTTTCTCATAGACCTTGTGGCTGCTCAAACTGCACTTACGGGGATTAATTGATAGGATCAACATATTTTGCAAGGGAGTCCTGGAATGCTTGAGTAAGAGCATTAAGTACTCATTCATAAAAGAAAGAGCCGTTTAGCTATGTGCTGGGCTCCTTGAGGGACAAGCCTGCACATGTCTACTGCATTTCTGTGCAGCTCTGAACTCAACTGGCTTTCCTCTCTCTTTATGTCTGCAGGCAATTTCTTCATTAATGACGCGATGGAGTTGAAAGTGGGTGACTTTGGTTTGGCAGCAAGACTTGAACCATTGGAGCATAGGAGACGGTAAGCCTTTGGGAAGGAAAACATTTGCCTAAATGTTATTTCTACCACCATCTTGCTTTCAGGTTTCCTTTGAATAGTCTCTAGAGCTCTAATTCCTAGTTTGTTTATTTATTTACTGCATTTATATACTGCATTTCTTCCCCTGAGGAGACTCAATGCGGTTTCCAACATAATAATGGCAACATTCAATGCTGTACATACATGTGAAAAACAAGACACATAACTAGATTATAACATACAACTATTAATTAAAAACCTAACCATATTAAACATAAAACATAGCATGACATTAGAACATAAACATAAAATTAAAACATTGATAATACAATAACATTTATATTAGAAACCCATCTGTTAAACAACACAATTTAAAAACAGTTATTAAAATTACACCATTCAAAATAATAGCTGTAGAAGATGTTGGTTTTTGTGAGGTGTAATTATTCATTGAGAGAATCCAGTAGTTGAGCAGAATTTCCTATTGTGGTCTTTTGCTACAGGGTGAGCAAATTAGTGCTTTCCAGATAAGTGATTGATCTCACTCCTCTGGTACTTTAATAGAGGATTCCTGCAGTGGCATGGAGGTGGACTACATGCCATTGGAATCTCTTCCAGCTCTATGATTGTATATTGTACTGCAGTTCCTATCAGTGCTGGACAACTTTCCCAGTGGTGAGGACTGATGGAAGCTACCATCCAGCAGTACCTGAGGGACCACGTAATGCCTACTACTGGTTGAGTGGTCAGTTCATGCTGACTTTTTCTGCTTGATGCAATAGCACGTACAGAACACATTCAGAGAAAGTTAATATGAATTGTCAGCCCTGAGCTGCTATTATGGTAGCAGGCATCAGCAGTTACAGCAAAACTACAGTATTCTGTCTCTGCATAGTTTACTTCTTGCAACTGGCCTTTTGCTACCGTGTTATGAGCATGCCCATGACAAAGGATGGTTTTGAGCAACTTACTCATAGGATGGAATCTGACCAGTCTAAACTTATGGTCTCTTGATCAAAACCCAGGGACAAGTTAGAACATGCCCACTGATGACTAGATTGCCTTTAGTTTCATGAAGGCATACTTTTAAAGTTGAGAAGGCTGTTTATTGCTGTTGAATGGATAGATTTTAACTCTCTGTTGCATTTTTTTCAGAACAATCTGTGGCACACCAAATTACCTTTCCCCAGAAGTGCTCAACAAACAGGGCCATGGCTGTGAGTCTGACATATGGGCCCTAGGTTGTGTCATGTGAGTATCTGAAAAGTTTCGAACAGTTTTTTAAAGTCCATATAGGATACAATGCATAGCACCTTGATTTAGTAATTCTGCATCCTTACAAACGTTGTGAGGGCTAGAGCTGGTGCAAGACGTGGAAACTCATTCCTCTGAGAAATGGAATATAGAATGGAGCCAAGTCAGTGGTTCACAACCTTTGGGCCTCCAGATGTTTTGAACTTCAACTCCCACAATTCCTAACAGCCAGTAAGATGGCTTCGATCTCTGGGAGTTGAGGTCCAAAACAGTGGGAACCACTGTGAGATGATAGGATTTCTGAACACACAGTGTTGCTTAAGACTGGTCAAACCATTGGTCCAATTATTATAGTGTTCTCATGCCTAATAGGCCATGGCAGTGGTTCCCAGACTTTGGGTCTCTTACCTGTTTTGGCCCTTGATTCCCAGAAGCTCCAGCCAGCTTGGCCAGTAGTCAACAATCTGGAGGGCCAGATTCTAGAGCTCTTCAGAATTTCAGACATCCTTCTACTCCTCCATCCCCGCTTCCTTCTCTAAAAACCATAGACCTTTTACCTGATTGACAAGAATGGAATCCATGGTCTTCTGAATACAAAATTTATGCTCCACTGAGGAGTTATAGGCCCCTTCTAAAGTACTTCCTACTATTTGAACTAAATATCTGTTGACATGCGAATGCTAAATAAGATACCAAGACAAGGATTCTGTTGATGACTTATGCTTGTATCACAAGCCAGCCAGGCAAACAGTTGGTCTTTGAACTGGTTTGGGTAAAAATATCTCTTAAGACTTTCATAGGTAAGCATTTTTAAGGTTTTGCACCTGAGAAGACAGTGGATGCAGTTCCAACCTCTTCTCAGCAGTCCAGACCCTTTGGTTCTTTCACAATCTGGTGTGATGATGTTGTTTTAGTGTTTCACAATGCCAGCTCTGATCAGGATTTCAGCACTTATGGGAGCTTCCTCTGTATTTGACAGAATAGCCCTACGGCAGTGGCTTCAAAAAACCCACCAGTTTTTTTCGGAAGGAATAATTTGAGAAATATTGTTGGCTGGAGGCAATTTAGCAAGATTGAAATAATGAGATGAGTTTGTTTTTCTTTTTGACAGGTATACAATGCTTCTGGGAAGGCCTCCATTTGAAACAACAAATCTGAAGGAAACCTACAGATGCATTAGGGAAGCAAAATACTCCTTGCCATCATCTCTTTTGCCTCCTGCAAAGCACTTGATTGCAACCATGTTGTCAAAAAACCCCGAAGACCGCCCCACCTTAGACGACATTGTTCGGCATGACTTCTTTTTGCTGGTTTGTATCCTTTTCTTTTGCTTTTCACAACTCAGGGTGGTGGCAGTGGTTTTGCTTTGTGCCGTATACAGCCGCCAGCTTGTTTGACAGCCAGTTTTTAATATATCTTGTTCCCTCAGGGCTTCACACCAGAGAGGCTTCCAGCTAGCTGCTGTCATACAGTTCCTGATTTCAACTTGTCAAGCCCTGCAAAGAATTTCTTCAAGAAGGCTGCAGCAGCTCTCTTTGGGGGCAAGAAGGAAAAAGCAAGATATTTCGACACACACAGTAAGGATCTGTTTGTGACTAGGTAGAGATTTCTGCACACCTGCTTCTGCCTTGCAATGTATTTGTAGCAACACATTGGGGTGTTCAGTTGGTTTCCTTTTGGCTATGTGACAGTAGCAAGCACTTTAATTCTAAACTACTGCCACTTCTGAAGGCGTGTGGATGTTGCGTGCAGTTGCAGCCAGGCTTTGTTACAGAGCTGTCAACAGGCAACAGAGTCAATCTGGTCTGCCAACATTATTATTGGCCACATGCTGTCATTCCTGTTCTACCCACTCATTAATGGTGCTGCCTTGGTGATAATTGTATGTATTTCTCTGATCACCAAGAAAACTGGGTAACAATGGCTACAATAAAGTGAAGGCATATTCCCTGCTAGAAAATACAGCAGGAAATTTCATATACCAAGTGTATTAGTGGTGTGGCATCAAAGCTTACAATTTGTGCATTTCATTTTTTCCCTCAGATCGACTTGCTAAAGAAGATGAAGAAATATATAAGCTGAGACATGACTTGAAAAAGACCTCAATCACCCAGTTGCCCATTAAGCACCGCCTGGAGGAGGTAGGTGTGAGATGACCATGTAATAATCACCAGAGTCTGGGAAAGTTCTTTTTGGACTACAGTTTCCAGAATCCCCCAGCCAGTGTGCAAATTGTGCTCCAAAAATGACTCTACCAGGCTTTGGTACAGTTCTGGAAGGGTCTTGATTGTACTGCTGAGCAGAGTTTTGAAATGAGTGGCTAGCAAATCCTTCCACTCAGAGAGCTTGGGAATCATTTTGTGTCATGGATGTTGTGGCCTTTGACATTTGCCCGAGGGATCTCTGTGCTTCTGTTGACTCCAGAACTCATTAGCAGAAATCAGTGAGCATCTGTGTGTCTGTTCTCAGCACTACATTTATCCTTTGAGATACAGCTGGGTATCTCTTCTCATTCTTAGAAGGAGTTTTAGCTTAGGATAAATCTGTGATTGAAAATGTCAGTGTGCTCAAGCTTTATTTTTAAACACAGAAACATGCCCTTTGTAGCAGATGTGTAGGAATTAAGGACCTAGTAACCTAGACATTAGAAGGGGTAATATAACTTTCCTCCCCCATTCTTTACAATGACATACTTGACAATAATGGCAAAATGACAAAAAACAAAAACAAAAAACCAGATCTGAATGTCAAAGGAAAGAACTGCCTTGGATACTATCTCAGGAGAAAGACAGGATAGACATCCAATAAGTAAATTAGATGCTTATGAGTCGTTCATTGAACCACTTTCTGACATATTTGATTAAGCTCAGAGGCTAGCAAAATACTTTTTGGACTATAACTTCCTAAATTTAGCCAGCTCGGTTATTAAAGAGCTGTTGTCCAAAAAAGAGTAATTCTGCCAAATGCTGGAAGCTATAGCAGCTTTCTGGGTCTGATGCCCCCCCCCCCCCCCCCAAGATATCCTAGACTGCTACTTCTATGGTGCCATGATATCAAGACAAGATTATGAAAATGATAAATACATTTGGAGGACACCAGCTTGGTGGAGGTCCTGTTAGACAGCGAAATGGTACTCTGGTTGGAGTCAAGCAGGAATAGAATTTTTTGTTCTCAAGTACTGAGGAGATGAAGAGACAGAACATAGTGGTAGATTCTTCTTGAATGGGTCTTTCTGTATTTCTGCATAGAAATGAGCGGTGGTAAACCACCATCTGCTATCATGGCTGTAGAACAGTGGTTCTCAGCTTGTGGGTCCCCAGGTGTTTTGGCCTACAACTCCCAGAAATCCCAGCCAGTTTACCTGGAGACTCACAGGTTGAGAACCACTGCTGTAAAATGAATGGTGGCAATCATTGGTTGATGACAAAATGAGACAATGTAGCCTTGTTTTTCATGATAGAAATCCTCGTGCTGAGTTCATATGAAATACAGAGATGCACAATGAAACCCTTGTTTCTAAAATAATAAGCATTTCTTCTGATGAGATGTAACCACCATACACCTTGAATAATAATGTAGCAGTAGTCATTTGTTTTGAGATTTGTATCAAGTTGCTCCTGGCTATGCTTGGAATTTATATAGTGTTCTCTTTTTTCAGGAAATTCAGCCTCCTAGCCTCACTGTGGCCAAACCTAGTATACTGACGGAAACCAAGCAAATAGATGCTATCCGCATGATAGTTCGAGGGACTCTGGGAAGTTGCAGTAGCAGCAGTGAGTGTAAGTATGACACATGTCTTCTACTGTATCAACATATGCTGAGTAGGCGGCGAGTTTTTTTAGCCTGTACTTCAAGGAAAAGTGTGAAATAAACCCTAGGAATCCACATTCTATCCTGCCCCCTCCTTTTCTACCATAATGATGAGGTATATCAGTGGCAGATCTCAAATATGATGGGAAAAGTCACAAAACTGTCATTCTTTTCAAAAGACTCTTTAAAAATATTGTGTATACTGAAAAGGTTTTCTCCACATCCAATGCAGTAATCTGTAGTATAGCTTCTGTAGCTAGGATCCTCACACCATAATCTAGGAGAGTAATCAAAGGGAGCTTGATATGGTAGTCTTGTTCCCAACTTTTTTGTCAAAAACCATGAACATGCCTTCTTTCCCCCTCTCAGGCCTTGAAGATAGTACAATGGGAAGTGTGGCAGACACTGTTGCGAGAGTGTTACGTGGATGCCTGGAGAATATGCCAGAATCGGACCATATTCCCAAGGAACAGCTGACAGCCTCTTTCCAGTGGGTCACGAAATGGGTGGACTATTCAAACAAATATGGCTTTGGCTATCAGCTCTCGGACCACACTGTGGGTGTTCTGTTCAACAATGGTGCACACATGAGTCTTCTTCCAGACAAAAAGTAAGTGGCTGATATAAATCCATTGTGTCACCTAATGATTCCCCCTTTCTTCATCTTAAACCCTAACCTGTTGTACTTTTTGTTTTGCAGAACAGTCCACTACTATGCAGAGCTTGGCCAGTGTTCAGTTTTCTCAGCTACAGAGGCCCCTGAGCAATTCATTAGTCAAGTGACTATCCTGAAATACTTCTCTCATTACATGGAGGAGAATCTCATGGATGTAAGTTGTGGGGATGAAAGACTCTGAAGACTTTTATGGCTGACTTGATATAGCAAGCTGTGTTCTAAGCAACATGCTTTTTTCTTTTCTAGGGAGGTGACCTCCCCAGTGTAACGGATGTCCGCAGACCCAGACTTTACCTTCTGCAATGGTTAAAATCGGACAAAGCATTGATGATGCTCTTCAATGATGGCACATTTCAGGTATGCTGTGTTGCTTTTCAGCATCCTTGTTTGTGGACACATTTCCCTAGATGCATCCAATGCCATTGTGTACTAAGAATAAACTGTCTTAAGATGCTTCCTGCAATTGGATGCTTTAGCAGCTAGCATTCTTGCAATTAGACTGTTAAAAAAAAGACTGTCACATGAAGGAGATGACTGCTTACTAGGCATGTTGGCCAAAAGTGCAACTTCCACAAATAAAAAAGGCAACTTACAATTATACAATAAGATCAATAGGCAAAAATCTAACTTTACAAACTGAGCACAGCTTGCAATGATTTTTTAGGCAACTTTTTCTAAAATCAAGAAACCTAAATAAAAACAACGTACAATTGCACTCACATCATTTTGGTAATTATGGTCTAAATGCAACTTAGGCCATACGAAACACATCTGATCTTCTGAAATTTCCAGATTGAGGGCAGTAGTGAGTTTGGTTAGTACTTAGATGGGAGATGTCTAGAGGAATAGTAGACATCTCCAGATGAGACTAGAAAATAACCCTGCCTAAAGTCCTGGAAAGCCATTGTTGGTTATAGTTGACAGAAATGTAATGGATGGACCAATAACCCGAATCAACATAAGGCAGCATACCATATTCCATTTTATTATTATCAGATAGAGTAGACCCATTGAATCCTGGGAAATGTCTTAAGTTGACATTTTTTTTTTGAAGTTCTACTGAATTTCAGCAGTTGGCTTTTGGCCCATCTGTTCATGTTTCCACATGTAGGGAGCTTAAGGTTTCTTGTGACTCTTGGTGAAGCAGCTTAGTGTGCAATTGCTGGCAGAGTCTTGGAGAACAACCCAGTTGGGCTATGTTATGGTGGGTAGGTGACTGGCTGAAAACTAAAACACACACAGAAAGCAGTTGTGTGGTTTTGAAATCATGACTCATGAAGGAAATCTGAATTCAGTTTTTACAAAACTGGTCATCTCACAGTTGCAGTCTTTTGTAAATGAAATATGGCCATCTGTCAGTCACATGCAAAAAGACACTACTATGTAAAATTGCATCTATTCACCTGAAAGTAAACCTTATGAATGGCATTGTAGTGGGTCTTATTGTGTCTTACTGCTGGATTTGAAGAATACAACTTGTTATGAGCACTACAGTCCATTCGATTTTCTCTCATATTGCTGGAAAGACTTCTGTAGAGCCAATATAGATTACTTTGTGCTCTTGATCTACCTGCTCTGTGTTTTCAAAGGTCTGGAGAGTGTTATTCCTATTTATGAAAAGTTTTAAATGTAGACCATCAGATTATGCAGAATGAAGTCCCCTTCCTATCATGGGCCTTGCTTCCTCCAATCATACAGAAGACTTCTATCTAGGGGCCCTTTCACACAGCCTGATATCCCAGGATGTCAAGGCAGAAAATCCCACATTATCTGAGTGTGGACTCAGATAAACCAGTTCAAAACAGATATTGTGGGATTTTTCTGCCTTGATATCCTGGGATATAGGGCTGTGTGGAATGGCCCTAGCTCTTGAATCTGAGGAACCAAACAGATCTCATCCTTCTGTCAGATGTAATTTAGCATGACTAAACTCTTGACTTTGTTGTTAAAACTCAACCAGTTACAAAATACTCCTTAAGTGTTTACAGCAAGTACTTAGTATGCTTTCCTGTTCAGCAAATATGAATATTTAAGACAGGAAACATGGATTAAAATTCACTGAGCAAAGGCCATTTAGATCAGTCCACCCAGAGCAGGGCCTTGCAGAGAAAATTTAGCTGACAAACTCGAAGTACAATAACATGTGCAAAACATGCTCAGGTCTAAGAGGCTGAAACAAAATGCACTAAGCTACAAATCTTCATTTCTTGACAGGTGAACTTCTACCATGATCACACAAAAATCATCATTTGCAACCAAAATGAAGAGTATCTGCTTACTTACATCAATGAAGATAGGTTATCGACAACATTTCGCTTAACCACACTTCTGGTGTCTGGATGTTCATTGGAGCTGAAGCATCGAATGGAATATGCATTGAATATGTTGTTGCAAAGGTGTAATTAAAACAACTCTTCTAAAACCAAAAGGACTTCTCTTACTGAAGTCTACTGTGGAAGAGTTGAGAAGAGAAAGATGAATATGCCCATGCGTGAGAAATAGGGACTGGTACGAACACTTATCATCTTGTGTGCTGGGCTGGGACCAGACATGGAGCCTTTGATCGTCGTTGTTGGATTAATGGTGTGACGAAGATTTTTTTTGGAATGCAGATTTCTTTGTTTGTACCCTTCTGAAGGGGGAGTTGAACTTGAAGCTCCACAGCAACTTGTTGTGATGGAGGACTTAAACTGTGAATATCACTCGGAATTGGGAGGGAGGGACTTTTGGTTGTGGAATAACTGTAAGGGGGCAGCTTCTGGCTGCTTAACTGTGAACTATGGCCATACGTTTCCTCGTATTTCTTCCAAGAACTGATCACACTTGTGGCTGGCAAAGTGCATTCCTTGTTGATATTTTTTATTTATTACAGCCTAAAGTGAAGTATTTATTACACACATTTTTTTTGTAACTGTGATTTTTAAATAAACTTTTGTTGGCAATAAAGATTGGGGAAAACCTGAACAATGGTTTCGATATGTCTTTTCTGTTAATATGTACATCTGCTAGGTAAAACTGCTTCCCAGGGTCAATGAGGAAAAGGTATAAGATCTCACATTTGGTTCCAGGTGAAATTGATTCCTCAATCAAATGGGGTGGACTGAGTGTTGTGCTTGCATATCTTCCACCAACATGAGGGGATGCAGCTTTATTCGATTTATACAAAAATAGTGGGTATGGTTTGTAGCAAGTTTAAAATAGAGGCTCTTTTCATCAGAAATGTTTTGTAGGTCACCAAAAGTGCAACCTAAGTGAATGTATTGGTATACCTCACAACCTCTGAGGACGTGGATGAAATGTCAGGAGATAATGCTTCTGGAACTTGGCCATACAACTTGGAAAATACCGCAACCCAGTGATTCCAGCTGTGAAAGCCTTTGACAATTTATTGGTACTTGATTCTGAGAGAAAATGCAGAATTGCAATGCACTTCAACTCTCACAGCATCGCTTTTTGAGCTGTAAAGTCTTATTTGCTACATGGAAAATTGACTCATCATCTGCTATGCTAACTAAGGTTGATGAGGTCATATATATATTATATATATATATATATATATATATATATATATATATATATAGAGAGAGAGAGAGAGAGAGAGAGAGAGAGAGAGAGAGAGGGCACATTCACTATCCCTGTATCTCAGCAGTTGGGAGACTCCAGGTATTTGGACAAGTTCCAGAAATCTCTTAACATTGACCATGTTATGGGAGTTAAAAACTAACAAATCTCAAGGGATTGCCCCACTGCTTGAGAAACATGCTTCTAAAACATTGTTCATCCTGATACTGCCTTGGTGTGGAAGAATATTTGGCTTGTCAACTTTTGTTCTGGTAAATGGCTCAGCCTTAGGAAGCTCCACGAACATTGTAGTCCCTTAGGCAAGTTCTTTTCTTTCAGTACCATTTCTAGAACATTCTCTTTTTAATAGTCCCACTGTCTTTTTTGAAAATGACAAGCTGATCTGTGTAAAACCTGGCCAGACATAGAACAGAATCATGAATTCAATGTTCTACATAGAAATATTAGCTGGGAAACATTCTGGGGACTGTATTTGGGGGTTGTGCATTTTTGCTTTCGCTGAAAGAAATCCTAAGATATGGACATGAAGGGCTTCAGGTGATCGCATGATGTAGCAGATGTATGTACTTGATAATGCTGGAACTAGTATGTCCAAGCAATTTATTTGCATAGGTTCAGCAGCTATGAATCTGTATTGAAGAAGTAAAGTGATGAAATCTAGAGGGGATCAAAGCTCGAGAGCAAGAGAGAACTCAATCTTCATTTTGTCTCTAGATTTTGATACCGAGGCAGTCACACTGTGATGACAAAACCCTAACAAAGGAGGTTTTGCAGGTTTCTTAATTCATCAGAAAGCAGTTCTGGTGTCTTTATTTCTTAACCATATGATGATAATTTCTCAATAGATTATTTAAGTGAAACTTCCTTGTATCATGAACTCTTGTTGATGTGGTGGGAAACTTGTGGTTCTTCTGGATATTTGAGGCATTTGCTCTTTAACGCTGCAGCTCCACGAGGAAGGGATTATAGGATTCTAAAACATCTTGTATGTCCAAAGACTCTCCAGTCCTAATACAAGAGAGGTTCATAAAATAATATTTATCAAAATGCTTATAGACCTGAAAAGTTGAGAGAGAAGTGTCCAATGCTGTCTACAATGGGGTGAATTAGGAGCAATCGCCTTGCTTTAGAGTAGTC
This sequence comes from Anolis sagrei, assembly GCF_037176765.1. Classification (NCBI taxonomy): domain Eukaryota; kingdom Metazoa; phylum Chordata; class Lepidosauria; order Squamata; family Anolidae; genus Anolis; species Anolis sagrei. The sequence goes on from NC_090022.1 coordinate 271,379,575, forward strand.
ATCTGTTAGGTGTTGCTTTTATGTAGAAAGATGGCCACTAGCATTCTGTATGAATGGTCTGATTGGTTGTCCCATCAACATAATATTTCTAGCTTGCATTGTGTCTCTCCCAAACATGGCTAGGAAGGACAAATAAGAACACAAGACCCATGAGAACTAGGCTAAAAAGAACTACAAAGTTTCTATTTCAATCCCTGCTGCTGTAAGATCAATTTCTCATGTTCCAAAAGGTTAGAATTAGAAAAGGCTTAGTTTGCTTTGCTTAAATTTGCTGATGAGTCTGTCACTGTTTTCTATTCAGGGGCTCACTGGATGTAATGCTGTCACTTTGCCAATCCAGGTTTTGTAAACGTTTGAATGTGCTTTCTGTGATGTGAGATGCCACCAAGGTTCTTTTGTTCTCTCTTCAGCATTCAAGGTCCTAGAAGGGTTTGAATGCACACTTTACTGTCTTGTGGGTGTTGAGAAGGCACTCCAGGCATGACACAATATATTTTGTTTCCAGATGTGGTGCAGCAAATTGGGCAGCCATTGAGATAGCCTTTCCTTGTTTAGCCATCAATCGTACCTATGAAGATACAGGAAACCTAAGAAGGATAGGGATAGCCCTGAAACACAGCATAGACTTTTGTTATTTTAAAAAATGGATAAATCACACATTGCAAATATGAGCACAATGTTGGGACATTTTATCATATGTGATGGTCTTGCAGAAAGGCCCAGAAATATTGGATTCAAATATATTTGATTCTGGAAGATATTATTGGGAATACTGGACAATCATTTAGAAAGAAAATTTGGGAGATTGCTAAAATATATGACAATTGCAGCAAGAATTGTATATGCTCAGAGTTGGAAGGAACCAGTTATCTCTGCACAAGAAGAATGGCCGATGAAGAGCTAGCTAGCACTGATAGTAAATCAGAAATCAGGAACTGAAGACTCCACCAGGATGAAGGCAAATGACAGAGACTTTATTCAATTTGCACAAAAATGACACTTGTACAGCATGGGTGCTAGAAGGGTACAAGTGTAAAAATATATTCACAAGCAGACGTCTTTTTACACAGAAGTTTCCATTCACTGACATTAACCCATTTCAAAATCTCCCTTCTTCATCCCTGATTGGCCAGCGATGCCAGCTGGTGCCTTCCTTGGCCTCTGATTGACTGGGAGGTGGGTCCAAGCTGGCTCTTGCTCCAATTAGTGGAGGCACTAGGCATGTTCTCATGGATCTCCTCCCAGCTGGACAGGGAAGCCTGAAAGCCTGAAATCAGCTGGCAGAGGTGGTCCGAGGGAGGGAGTCCTGGGGGCCATGCCCACCCACGGATGTGTAGTCCTGAAATGTGGTGAACAGTAGAAAAGTCCAAAACTGATCTGACAGAATTATGCAAATGCATGGCCCTGCCAGATGACGCAATGGGTTTTTTTTTTTTTTGTCCCAGATGGGTTTCCAAGTCCAGAGACAAAGAGAGAGTCTGGAGATGTATATTTCCAGATGGGATTACAATTGCAGTTTCGGTCTGGACCTTTGTCCTGCGACTGTCCAAGATCTCTAAAAAGATATCCTGGGACTGTGATTGGATAGCCTCTTGTTGGGATCTGGGAAGGTCCTTTCTACAAGGATTATGACCCATCTCTGGTTGGCATCTGGGGTGTAGAAGTGGTGTCTGGAAGATTGCTCAAGGGAGAGGTTACTGGAGTTTATAGTTTCCAAGTTCATGAGCATTTGCCTTGGTTTTATAGATATATAGTAGCCAGGGAAGTAATTTATTTATTTATCGTATCAGGAGTGAACCAAGGGTAATGGAAGGAATGAAGAAGATATAAAGTAGCTGGGGCTGGGAAATGGAGGTGTTTTAGCTATAATGTGGCCAACCGGCTCAAGCCAAATGGCTGGGTTGGGGGTGCGTGAGGGTTCATGGGTCACATTGGGTGGGCTGCTGCTGATCCTAGAAAGTGCCAAGGAACAGTAGGAGACAGAGGTCATTTCCAGTTCATTGTGGCCTCAGTCTTTGAGAGAACTACAGATCACAGAGCCCAATTCATGTATATCTTTTATTAAAGGGGGGCGGGTCTGGGGTCTTTGATAACACACCCAAATTCATGTATTAATCTTAGCTTCATAAAAACTATCCTTGTCTTCTATGATCAATGGTCAAGTACACTCCTGGGACACAAAACATTCCCTTCAGCTTTCTATTGCTAGGAGTTACTCCTGAGAACAGAAATATTGCAGCGGACATTGTTACAACACATTAAGCTCCCTTTGCTGTGTCACAGACATAGGTGTAGGCAAAAGACCTGGGGGAAGTAGGGGAGGTGCCAGTGCATCAAAGTCAAATTAGGTACAGTATAGTGGCTTATTCCTTCTGTAATAAAGATATTTTATGTTGTGCATGAAACCAAAAGCACGATAGGGATTTGCTGCAGCTCAAGAGGCTTAGAATTGAGGACGCTCCCTACCTTATCCTATCACTGCAGTGTTGGCATGCCATTCCTTTGCACAGATGAAATCTGTTAGCTGGCACTCTCTATCTCTCACGCACACTCTTCAGTCAGGTTTGCTGTTGCTGTGGGAGACCCAGGAAAAAAGCTGCTGTTTCCTGCTGTCTTTGTTGTGTCACAGTGACCTGGTTCGTTCCTTTGTAGCTTTCTGCCCTTTGGCAGATGTGAATGAAAACAGGAATGTTATTGGGCAAAATAAATCATCTTGAAAAACTCAATTGAATACAGACAGTGTTTCTATGGTTGGAAAGGTTTGCCTTGTATGCTTTTGGACTTGTATCTATGGAGGGAAACCTCCAAATTTGGGGGGATATTGTTGCTCAGACACTGTCTGTCCATCTTTGTACAGACGGCCAAAATCCCTTGGGATTTAATGGGAGTTTTCCCTGTTAAATATCCAGACAATTCACCTCCTATCCCACTCTATTTCAGGTGGTCAAGTCCTAAGACCAGCTGTGACATTTGAAAGCCTCAAGAGGATATGTGTCTTCTTTTTTAGCTCCAAAAAGTTGCAATATAGGCAAGGGTTATTACTTGTCATGGCTCCACCCTATGGAATCCTGGGACTTGTCAGTTGTGGCTCCAGAGCTTTCTGACAGGTAAATATCTCACAAAACTACAATCTCAGTATTCCATAGTATTGAAGCATGGCAGTTAAGATGGCATTAAATTTCTATAATTCTGTAGTGTGGATCCAGCTACAGAGAAACCAGATGATAGATTCACCTTAGGGTTTCCATAAATTGGATATGGCTTGACAGCACACAACAACATACTTAACTACTGAAAGGAAAAATGGAAGTCATTTCTTTTTTCTCTTTTTCTTCTCTTCCCCCACCCCCCTGTATTCTTGCTCTGTATTCTTGATTTTTTGTTTTATTGTATTTTAGTTCCTTATTTTTCTTCCTTCCATATCTTTGTTTTTTAAAATGTATTTTAAAACTCTCAAAAATTAATTTTTAGAAAGTACTAGCAGTCCCCTGCCATGTGTTGCTGCTGTGGCCCAGTCTGGTGATCTGGAAAATAAAGTAATGAGAAAGTGTTGGTTTCTAATATATTTCATGTCTTTCTGCTTGTGGGTAAACAGTATTTCTTGCTGTTTCTTTGCCAGTGTTGATGTGGAAATTGTCTGGGTTGCCTACTCTGGAAAATGCAACATATCATTGTCCTTCTTTAGGGATCCTTTTCAAATCTTTGATACTGCATCTGTCATATATATGTGTGTGTGTGTATGGCTGGATGGCCCTTTGTCAGGAGGGCTTTGATTATGTTTTTTTGCCCTGGAGAAGGGAGTTGGACTTATGGCCTTAAGGCAGCATTTCTCAACCTGGGAAGTCAAGAGGGGGGAGGTCGCCGGGGGGTATCAGAAGGGTCACCAAAGGCCACCAGAAAACACAGTATTTTCTGTTGGTCATAAGGGTTCTGTGTGGGATGTTTGGCCCAATTCCATCGTTGGTGGGGTTCAGAATGCTCTTCAATTGTAGGTGAACTATACATCCTAGTAACTACAACTCCCAAATGTCAAGGTACATTTCTCCCAAACTCCATCTGAGTTCACATTTGGGCATATTGAGTATTCCTGTCAAGTTTGGTCCAGATCCATCATTGTTTGAGTCCACAGTGTTCTCTGGGTGGAGGTGAACTACAATGCCAAAATTCAAGGTCAATGCCCACCAAACCCTTTCGGTATTTTCTGTTGGCCATGGGAGTGCTGTGTGGCAAGTTGGTTCAATTCCATCGTTGGTTGAGTTCAGAATGCTCCTTGATTATAGGTGAACTACAAATCCCAGCAACTACAACTCCCAAATGACAAAGTCATATTTTTTGGAGTGATAGTCACTCCTTGTGTTGTGAGACGTTTTGTTGCCAAATTTGGTGTGATTTCGTTCATAGGTTCTTTTGTTTTTAAGTACTCATTACGCACAGAGCATTTATATATATATATGTATTGTATTGTATGTACAAATATATACAATAAAAGCAGATATAGGATGCTAGGTTTATTCTTGCATTTGGCCTTGGGAACAACCATAACAACCGCTGTTGAAGTGCTCAGGAAATAAAAGTGTTCTTTGACGCAGTTATAGTTACTCATTTCAGTTCAAAAGGGTATGTATGTGTGTATTTAATTCAATTTTTTTATTGGGCACTGTTCTGTCACAAGGTAATCTCTACTGATGGAACTGCACTGAACAACAATTGACATCTTTAGAACATATATTTTAAGTGTTATTACCTGCAATCTGTTGATTCAGATGTTTGAAGAAAGGCAACGGTGCCTTCCTTCTTACATATTAAAAACAATTTGTCTGTCACTTGAAATGGGAAGCTCCATTATCCTCCCTAAATATCCTCCATAGATCACTTCTAGTAAGAAGCCACAATGCATATTTTAATTGGCTCATCAATCAGTTGCTTAGTTTGAAGAAACCCAGCAAATGACAAGTCCTGTCTATCAGCAGAAAGAATGAGCGCGAGAAAGATGCAACATCTAGAAATGTACAGTAAATGCCTGTAATCCATGGGGAGCTTTGAGCTAAATGGCTGCTTATAAAATCCAATTCTAGCATCTCCATCCTGTAAGGGATGTAATCTTGTGCTCATAATCTGCAGCTTCCTGCCTGCTTTCATGTTTTTTATGCCTTATTAACTTCTGTGGTGGCAAACATCCTTCTGATCGAATTGCTGCCACTTAATTAGACCGATACATTCAAATTAAGACATTAAATGCCATTTAAATATATGGTGTTGAAAACTAATATCATGGTTCATCAGTGTTTGTATTTTTGTTTCAATGGAACATAAGGATTTTGCCTCTGGGATTTATTCTTTTTACATTTTGTTTTGAATGGAAAATGCTCGACTGCCTTAATGGAGCTAGGTGTCTCATACGTGAGCATTTAAGAGGAAATAGTGTTCAGACCAGTAAGTATATACAGTGTGTGCAGGGCAGCAGGGAACAGTACATTTGTAGGACAGAACTGTTGCTTGTGATCATACAGAGAAGCATACTATGGAATTAAACTAAATGCTCCTAATTAGAGATAGGTGGGATTCTTTTCTTTTCTTTCATACATATATAAGAACTTAGAAAAACAAATCAAGAGCTTGTAATTAAAAAAAATTAATGCAGGAGACATTGAAAATTTATTATACCAGTGATCCGCGGACCACCAGTGGTCCACAAGAACTAAAATATGGTCCGTGAAAGCTTTTTCCTATACTGGGAGTGATTTGTGTTTACTTCTTATTTTTGTTTTTGTGGGAAGAAGCATCTTTTGAGTTTAAAATAACTCCCCAAACATGATAAAATTTCCTCTCCATGCAGCCACTTGAAGATAGAGTTTTCCCCAGTAAAATTTATCTGAATAAGGGGTGTAAAGGAGGGAGGAGCAGCCTCCCTAGGTCTGGTGGAACATGTGCAGTGCAGACTGGACATCTGAAATACTCTGAAAATGGAAACTTTTACCACCAGTTTCTCACTACTGCCTTTGGAAAAAGGGGGCTAGTAACAAGTCCAATGCACAATGTATTTTTTCCCCACAAGAAGCCCTGATTGGGGAAAGAGATGAGAGGTAATGGGTGAAGAGTCTGCTCACAGAAGGATCTTTAAAAGTAGATGTCCCAGATGTTTTTGCACTTGCCATCCACCTGTCCAATAGCAGTGCATGACAGGGCAGGCTGTGAGGCGGAGCAATGAGCAACTCCACTGGCCACCACCTTCATCCTGCCCAAAGGGAAAGAAAAGACTCATAGTGTGGTGGGTGGGAGAATTTTCCCCTCCTTTCTCAGCTACTTTGCTAATAGAGTAGAAAGTGTGCTGACAGCGGGGAAGTATCTAGAATATCTGCTTTTTACAGAAGCCATGTGTAAGTAGAGCACTCCCTTACTTTCCCCTTTTCTATATCCTCTGTATGAATCCATTTAAGAAAAATTCAGTAGCACCAGACATGTGACTAACCCCTTTTCTCCAACCCCCATTCACTATGTATATTTAAATACATTTCAAACTCTGAAAAAAATAAAAAATCCAAAACTTTGTGATCCCAATAATTTTAAATAAGAAAGATGCAGCCTATACATGGACACCAAGAGGTATTCTGAGTAAGCAATTTGAAGAGCAAGAATGAGTCATAGCCATTGATATGTGGTTAATATCTTGGGTTCTGGGTCACTAGTTCATATGTAGTTCAGTTCAGTAATTAGTAAGGGTGGTTCCTCTTCGCTGGCTGTTTATCTGTCTTTGCAAATAACTTATATAATTTGATATGAAATTATGTAGATAGTCTAATGGGCAATTCAGAATTCTGCACAACATTGACTTGTTGGCTTATCATAGTTCTCTTCTCACATTGTGCTATCCAGTTAAATCTTATCTATAGGCAATGGCATGGTTTTGATGTTACCAGCATTATATCTGAGCACTTTTATACGCTTTCACTGCACCACCAGCATGATCTGAATTAGCTCCACAAATTGCTTGAACAATCCCTCTCTGGACTTTTCTGGTGACTCTTGATAACACTTACTCTTCAATACATGGGGAATGTGATATTGCATCAGGCTTCAGCAGCCTCTTTAGATAAACATGACTCATCTGCCAAGGTCCAAGCCAGATTGCCACTATATGTTTAACAAGCTGATAATTCTTGCAGGTATTTTAGAAGGACAGAGAAAATAAAACTGATTTTTGTAGAGTATGAAAATGGCTTCAAGTATCAATAGTCACAGTTTCTTGGAGTTGTACAGAATCAGTATTCAATTCAATAAAAAGTAAATTCATGGATTGTAAACATTTAGGGCCCTTTCACACTACACACCGAGTACCACGACAACATTTAACTCTGTGAATTATAGTTTGATTAGGCTTTAGAACTGAGAATTCAAAATGGCCCTCCCTAAACTATAAACTCCTGGATTCAATATGGTGTTTCCATGCTATTTAAAGTGGAATCATAGCACAACAACAATATTTATTACGATCCCTAGACCCATCAGTAAAACCAACAGTCATTATCAATTCTCTCATCTCAGGAGAAGTCCAGTGTACAAGATACATCTACCTACTAGCACTATAAATATGTACTGTGAAGTGTGAAACAGCTTTTTAGTCATGCTTTTAGGCTTGCTAATGCTCCAATTTGTAGAGACCCGAGTCTCACTTATGACTTCATCGGATGGGCAAGGGAAAAGCAGAGGGAACCATCTTATTTTGTTCCTTACTGTCTTTCCGCATAGTTTTCTGTCATTTCTCATGGTTTCCCTACTTCTCCCTGTTTTTTGCAGTTAGGCGTTGGGTAGCACCCAACTTCTGGAAACAGGGTCTTGTCTCCATTTCAACACACTGACGAGATGGATTCCCACAGGCAGCCACCGAAAGTGACCATGTGTCATGCGATGGCCTCTGTTGACTCTGTTTTGCCACTGCCTGAAAATGGAGAGAAGATGCAGAGAAGATTTTCCGATGGGATATTTTGGTTTGTGTCCTCAGCTCCTTCCAGGGGCACATTCAAGATGGTCTTTTCTCCACTAGCTATCAGTCATTCTAGATGAATTTTCTCAGGGGAACCCAAGAAATATAGCATTAAAGCTTGAGTTCCATATCAGCATATCAGCATATCAATATCAGCACTTGTGAGAAATTGTGATAAACTGCAGCAAAAAGATTGCTAGCACACATGCATGGGTTAAAAAATTAACCAGCTTCACGGTGAATGAAGACTCAAGTTATGTCTCTTGGTCATTCTTTGAAAGGGGTGTCCTTTAGCTTGATAGTAAATATAATTAAGATATATAGAGGAAAATAAAGTAACATAATGTCAAGATGAAGGCTCAGCGATATCATCACATGACATTTCCATACATAGTATCAATGGGACACAACTTAAATAAGAAGCGGAAATGGCTAATTACTGCCCATCCATCTTCTGAATGGCTTTTGTGGAAATTCTCCCTTGGAGCTTTATGGCTGGGATGCATTGCTTTTGGCACTGTGTATGCCAATAACAAGATTCAACATTATTTGCATCACACTGAAATAAATATAGGCCGGGTTCCTGGGTTAGGAGATGTATTGTGAAGTTCTACAGATAGACCTGGAAGATGCTTCCACCTTTAGTCTCTACAATCACCAGCATTTCTTGGTTGGTGGAAGAAGAGTTGAAGAGCATCCAGCAATTCTCTTATAGCTGAAGACACAATAACAGCCACTCACTAGTATCTCCTCGGCCATAAGGACATATGAAAAGAACATATAAAAACATGAATCAAAGCAATGACAGAACTAATCAGCCATTGTTCCCAGAATTGCCAGCCAGATGCAGTAAGTTAAAGTAATGTAGTTATTTTGGAGGCAATGTGGGGGCAATGAAGTTACATTTCAAAAACAGTAAGAACAAACTCACTTCACTGGTATAATAAACAATGGTTCTTTGCTGCTTCCAGAAATTACTTGTCAAGAGAATTTTAGAAGTATTTTTCCAGATCTTAGGCCATTCTTTGATTTGATAAGGGTTTTTTTATTTTCCCTTAAAAAGCAACCAAGACAATAAAGCCAGCGTGTGTGACAAACAATGTAGAAAGTTATCTTCCCAAAACTGTAATGAACCACATCTACTTTCCAAATCCAAACAAGCCACAGGAATGAATTAGTTTTTAAAAGTAACTGTCCAAGTTTTGACCGGATGCCATACGAAAGCTCACAAGCAGGACATGAGTGGAATAGCATGCTCATGTTCCCCAACACTTGATACTGAGAGGCATATCGTCTGTCTTCCTGGAGGTTACATGCAGCCAGTTTGAATAGCTGTGGCTTGAAACTCTTGATAGGTTTCCATCACATATCTGAAATGTCCTTTCAAAGCTGGTTCATCCTGTTCCTTTTGTCCATTTCATGTAGAAACGCGACAACCTCGTCCCTGCCCAATAAATCGCCTTGTTGCTCATAAAGTCCAGTGCCTTGGGACCAACATCTTAGGTTTGACCAATATTATTGTTTTAATGCTTTCAGTATGTTCTGCTGATAGTATCATCACCTCTAAAATAGTATATGCAACCTTTTAAAAATAAAGAGGTCTGAAGATGTTTCAGTGTCAGTAAAGATAGATTGCTATGCATGGGGAGTTTGGCAGTTATTCTTTTGGTAAGTCTGAAAACTCAAGAAGGCTGCACTTTATGGTTCACATCTGGAATGATTAATTGCACTGCTCAAGTGCCCATAAACCTCTATAAGTGTGCATGCAATGTTAAGAACATAAAACCTTTGTCGACAGAGCATTAAATCTAAGTTGGAGATGAACATCCTGTTCTCAGGGATTATATAGCTGTAGCCTGCTTGAATAATGTACATTATTGTGCATCAGCAATGTCAGGGTCCACCCTACCTACTCTACTTCATTATGCAAATCACTGAATGACTACCCCCCAAGTCAAAGAAGACAGTAAATGAAGTGTGGTATAGTGGTTAGAGTGCTGGATTGGGAGCTGGGAATTCTACACTCAAGTTTCTACAGTTGTGAAACCCACTGGATGGTCCTAACACACCATCATTTTTGTATGGCTTATATATAACTTTGGAAACTCCACCATTTCCTATTCATGGTAGCAAAATGACAATGATAACAAAAGAAGGGTCAGTCTGAAAGACTAGTTGAGGTACCAATATATCCTATATAAGAAATAAGTTGCATTTTCAAGAACCTAGGTTTCTGGAATTTGAAAAGAAACAAGATATAAGAGATGGCACGATCTTTCTAAGCACAAGAGATGTACCTCTCAGTTCTTTAATTCTACCACTGGTCCTGAACTGAGAAAACCATTTAGGTACTTCTAGTTCAAGTCTAAATTTGAGAGGTAGTCTTAACTAGAGTTGATGCATTGAATCTTTAGTAATTATGTAAATTTATATTTATATAAATTGATTCAAAGACAGTAGTTGGGATTAACAATAGAGTTCTAGCCATTAATAACTTCTAAACTTGATAGGTGTGGTGCATTTCTCCCCCCCCCCCCCCCCATATTTCAATGTCTTGGAACTGGTGTGTGTTCATAAATGGAGATTATTACACAATGTGTATTTTTACTTGATTTTTATTTAAGTAATTTTTATGACAGGAAGCAATTGATTATATTTCTCTTGAAAGAAATATCCATCTATATCCATACATAACGAATCTAGTTATAATTCTTGGTTTTACTGCTGAAAAGATTAATCTGAATGTTTAACAAGCTGTTGCTGTACATACATCATGATTTGCTTTTATTAGTAGCTGTTGCTACTAAAGGTTTGCAACATACTCTTCCTAAGTTTTGGAAAGGATTAGGGCTGTTTCTGTTGCAGCTGACACAGTTAATTGATGGGATAATTGAGTGTATTGTTATCTCATGTATATACAGTAGTAAGTCACTGTGTGTTTGTAATTTGAGTTTTTAATTCTCCGTGTTGGAGCATTGCATTTGTATGTTTTGCTTGGGGCTTGGTTTGAGCTTGGTTTGTTTGTTTGATGCCGGGAGAAGTTTCCAGAGCTAAAGTAAGGCAGCAAGTCAAGGTCACTCTATGGACAACTGAGTAAGAGGGACTTTATATTGTTTTTGTTACAAGTCTGCTTATCAACGTGGAATGAAGAGGACTCACCGAGGAGACTGTTTTATGTTATGTTTTTTGTGAGAGCAATTCTTCTGTTTTGTTTTGTAAGCAGTGAATACAACGTTATTTCTTTTCTACTTAAAGACTATCACACATAGAGTTATTAGGGTTAGAGTCAGTCTGCGGGCTACTCATGCGAACACTGACAGTAGCACCATCCAAAACTCCATGGGTGAGTGGTAGAACTGTAAGTATTTAAGGTTTTAACCGGTATGGTGTACTCAACTATGACTGAGTAATCGACAATATTCTGGACACAAGGGTTCAAATCCCTGGTCAGCCATTGAAACCACTGGATAACCTTGGGTAAACCACATTCTCAGTTTCTTTTCCAGGAATGGACTGAGTACATTAATGCTCTCCTAGTCATGTTCCATAGCAGCTAAAACTGGAAAGGATAAAGATACTGAATGATAGTTTTATTCCCCTTTTCCAGTTTGATCACTCAGCTCTAGAGAGGAGATGTTAAACCCAGTAGAATTAAGGGAGACTCACTAGGTTGCTTAAGGATCATGCCCACCTGGGGATATAGCAAGAGCAGAGATAAATTCTGCCTCCCCCCCCCCCAATAAATTTTCCTTCATTGCAGTTTCTAGCATTGCAATGATTTAAAATTTTGAGTGTTTAAAACATTATTTAGCAACCAAAGGGGGTGGACAAAGTAACAAAGTAAATGTGATCAAAAGTTTTCAATGTTTATTACCAGCAATGCTAGTAATTTGTGGACTTCAGAGGAATTGCAAAAAGGGAGCAAATGTTTACCTAGAGGAGCAATGCCTCATTTTGCCTGACCCCCAATACCTACATCCCCAGTGCCCACTTACTCTTCAAAGCAATCACTCCTTTGCCCTGCGTAGCATTTTAAAGTCTCATAAAGAAATAAAACAGGTGTGAAACTTGTTTTTATACACCCACTGCATGTAGGTCAGTTTTTATGGATACTCCAACAATATTCGCTGTCACTTTTCAAAGGTGAAAGAGATTGACTCAAGCATGAACACTGACATTTGATTGAAGGAAATTACTTTTCTGATTTTTGAAAAAGCAGGAGACCATGGTTATATTAGACAGCATTTGGATGTTGGAAGGAGGGATGTGGCTGGAAGAAGGTAAAGAACAATGCTGTAAAGTTGTAAGAATGCAGTCTTCCTGCTTTGTGACAGACAAGGTCAACATTGTTTGCTTACTTGTTACTTTCAGTGTGGGCTACACTGTAGGATTGTGGAATCCTTGATATAATCTTCTGCTTTTTACACAAGTAAATATCGATTAATATAGAAAAATACTTTGAGATAGCAGTTTTGTTCTTACCTTGAAATACACTCTGAATACATGCCTCTCCATGCTTGAAAAGAGGCTGAAGTGTCCGGGGGCGGGATTTCTCAATGTGATGAGGTTGATTGCCAGAGTTCCCTCCTTTCAGGACACTTCTGCCTCTCTTCAGCCTTGGAGTGCTATGCATGACTGCCAGAAGTAGTTTAACTCATGTGATGAGCTTAGTGCCTCTGCATGTTTGAATAGAGGCTTACGCATCCTATGACTGGGAAATTTCTCAATGTGATAAGGTGGTAATTGATTTTTCATTTTACTTTTTTCATGAACCTTCATGGATAAAAGGATACTTCCTCAGATGCAATACAGAATGCTCAGCTATAGAGCATATTCACTTAGTTGTGGAAATGGGATAGAATGTAATAGAATCCAGAAGGATGCAAATCATGACACTTACTCTAAACTTTGAAAAAGATGAATAAGGTGATGTAGGTCTTTCAGATCTTTACAGTGCTCAGTTAGTATTAATGTATGAAAGCAACAAGTATGCATACAAAAAGTCAATTTCCATGGCTTCAAACCCTTCTCAAAGAAGATTCCTTTCGTTACAGTAGTAAGGACTCTTCCATTAATTTAAAATGTATGTCATTGAAACCATATTCTTTGGTTAACCATAGGTCAGAAATTACTTTTAGGCACACAACAACTTGGTAAAGAAACAAACAAAATAAATAAATATGTAGAATTTCTTAGAAATAAAAGGAAGGGAGGAAAGAAGAGCAAGTTTAATTTAGCACCACAAAGAAGGTACATAGTTCATAGTCTTTGTTTACATCCCTGTTCGAATAGATTCAAATTTGTAAGTATAATTCAATTTAGTTGTAACTCTAGTCTTCCTTCTTAACATTCCATGCTGTATTTCCAGAAAGGTTGAAATGTTCTGCAACTTGTAGATTTATCTCTCATTTATCTTGGAGATATAGACACACACACACGTGTGTGTGTGTGTGTGTGTGTGTATATATATATATATATATATATATATATATATATATATGAATAATAGTTACTTTCTTAGGGACCAAATCCACCAGGCAACACAACTACTGGGAGATGTAGTCAAAAATGTTTCAGAACTAAACTGGTGTTGAAGAAAGATGCCTCTACTACTCCGTGCATATTTTATCCTTTGAAAAGAGGAGGATGCCATCTTGTTCTTTGCCTCAGGCTGCAATAGATTCTGGGTCCACTATAATCTGATAACACAGTGAAAACAGTGGTGCAGTGGGTTAAACTGCTGGGCTGCTAAACTTGTTGACTGAAAGGTTGTAGCTTTGAATCCGGGGAGCGGTGTGAACTTCTGCTGTAGATCAATAGGTACCGTAACGGCGCTCCTTGCAGTCATGCCAACCACATGACCTTGGAGGTACAGACAACGTTGGTTCTTTGGCTTAGAAATGGAGATGAGCACCAACCCCCAGAGTCTGACATGACTGGACTTAATGTCAGGGGAAAACCTTTACCTTTACCTAACACAGTATAGGCTGTACCCTAGGACCTCATGAGACAGGCAAAGTGGGGAAATGCAGAGGAAACAGCCTCCTTTGCTTCCTATTGTCTTTCTTCGTCTTCTGGAATGGCCAGCCATCCCACGTCCTTTTCTTATCTTCTGTCCATCTTTCCCTATCTTAAGCCATTTGGAATTGGGTAACACCTGACTCCTGAAGATGGTTTTAGGGCTCTGTTTCCATGTGCTGCAGAAACGGAGCCCCACGGAGTCCCACTGGAAGTCTTCTTAAGTCATGTGATGGCCTCCATGGGACTTCTATGGGGCTGTTTCCACAATGCATGGAAATAGAGCCCTAAACTCATCTGATGATGTATCTAGTCATTCTTGCACTGTATCTGAAGTGTATTAAAATTCCACTGATAATATTCATATTTTGTGTTCCTCTATAATATTTGCAGGCTCATTGGTTAGGACTGGTAGGTGTAGAACATCTTCTGTCTCTACAGTATGGACAAAATGACTTTCAGAGTTCCTCCAAGCACAACAACTCATTTTATCATTCTATTCCTGATACCATTATTATGCGCGCAGTCCTAATGTAATCAGACAACAATGCAGAGAGAGAATCAATGACTGTTAAGCCTATTTAGACCATTTTAGCCTTTTCAATTCTGTTTGATGGGGGAGAATAAATCCCATTTCATTTGTGCCGAGCTCCCTGATTCCTTCAAAGTCTGGCCAGTGAAACAATTCACTAATGGCATTTTCTAAAGTAAAAGAGTGCAAGAGGGCAAGGACGCATTTTAGTGGATTTATATGATTTTGCTCTTGCCGTCTGTAGCCTTTTCAGCTCAGATACCAATATGTGACAGTCAGCAAGGAAAAGTTCAAAGACGATTTGCCAATACTAAGGAAATCAAAACTGGCTAGAAAAGGGAACTTGTACAATCCTTTTAAAAAACATTGAACTGTCACATAATTCATCTGCTGACTTTGCATCATGTAATAGCTCTGCAATACATTGAGTGGGAAAGCTGTCATGTGCATGAATCAAATGACAGCAGGTTATTGGCACCAAGGCCTATTCATCATATTTTCTGAAATTTTCATGCTGCTCCTGATTTTCTAATTTAAGTTTGTGTTTTCTTATTGATCACACATATTTTTTAGGAAGGACTCTTAGAGATTGCAAGGAAAAGTATAAACTGATAAGAATTTAATGGTTATTTATTATTTATTCAGAACCGATAATTGTATTTATTTATTTATTTCGCATATTTGTATCCTGTCCTTCTCACCCCCGGAGGGGGACTCAGGGCGGCTTCACAACAGGCATTCATTCAATGCCAACAACAGTAATAAAAGATAAAAGCAATCAAAACAATTCATTAATACTTTAAAATTCCTAAAACATTTCTTAAATCACGCAGATTTGAAATCATAATCCAAGTCAGTCCATTGTCATTCACATAAATTAGGTCTCATTCTAAATTGCTGCCTCTACTGTTTGAACGCTTGGTCCCATTACCAGGTTTTGAGTTTCATTCTAAAGGACAAGTGGGAGGGGGGCAATCGAATGTCATTTAGAGAGTTCCACTAAGAAGACTCTGTCTATTGTCTCCACCAGTCGCACTTGTGAGGGTGGTGGGACCGAGAGCAGGGCCTTTCTCGTCAATCTTAGACTTCATGATGGTTCATAGCAGGAGATACATTCAAACAGGTAAGCTGGGCCAGAACCATTCAGGGCTTTATAGGCTAAAGCCAGCACTTTGAATTGTGCTCGGTAGCAGATTGGCAACCAGTGGAGCTGGTGTAGCAGAGGGGTTGTGTGCTCTCTGTATGCCGCTCCAGTAAGCAACCTGGCTGACATCCATTGGACTAGATGGAGCAACCTCATGTAGAGTGCATTGCAGTAATCTATTTGGGATGTAATGAGAGCACAGACCACCGAGGCCAAGTCTGACAAAAGACAACCTCATGAAAGTTTTCTTGACTTTAATAACCTTTCCGCCATGCCTACTAGGCAATTTTATAGGCCCCTTCTACACCGCCATATAAAATCCAGATTATCTGCTTTGAAGTGGATTATATGGCAGTGTAGACTCAGATAATCCAGTTCAAAGCAGATAATGTGGATTATCTGATTTGATAATCTGGATTATATGACAGTATAGAACCACACAGCTGTATAAAATCCACATTGAACTTGATTATATGGCAGTGTGGACTCAGAAAGCCTAGTTCAAAGCAGATATTGTGGATTATCTGCCTTGATATTCTGGGTTATATGGCTGTGTGGAAGAGCCCTTAATCTACTTCATCAGATGCAGATTTACACTACCAGTGAAAGCTGATGGCACCAATCTCTTCCTCTTAGCTAAGACTTTATTGCATGAGCCTGTTATTCCACTGCAGTTGTGCTATCATTGATAGTGAATAAATAGTGGACTGACCACCTTGAATATCGCATCTCCTTTCAATCATGTAGTTACAGCCATGCAACAGTTAATGGTTCCACAATCACAGTTCCACTTACCCTCGTGATCCAGCCTTCCTATGCTTCTTACTGTTCCATTCTATTTTCTTTTCTTCATTTTACAGAAATTTGCAATTTTGGCCTTGAAAAACAAAGCAAATCAATAATAAGTATACAGTATAAAATTGACAACTTGGGAATAGTGAGGTGGAGAGGGAGAAAAGTCACTTTACTGTAAGCATTTTACTGAATGGACCCATTGCACCATGGTTGGTAATGGGAACTTTGAGGAATTGTGAACTATTGATGAGTTTCACAAATCAATAGCAAAGAATGGTATAATCACAGAGAGGAAACAGGTCATCAGTGGGATGTGTATGGCATTGTGCAATGGGACCCATCACCAAAAGTGACAGTATGGATTCACTGCTAGTTTGCATGCTTAATGCAATAAATCCCCTGGTCTCAAAAGTGTGACAAGATACCTTTGTATAGTAACTATTCCTCATGTTACTAGAATGTGTCTTTGAATTCTAGTAACATGAGGAATAGTTACTCACAAAGTGTCAATATGGGTTTTTCATGTGATTTCTTGCTTTCTGTGTAGGAAATTAGTATATATAAAAACTGAAGAAATACCAGCTTGGCCACTGTTTTTGTTTTCTATGAGCAATACATCCATCCCCAATGGTGAGAGATAAGCAGGTTCAAAGTATTTGGTCCACATCCTGTTCTGGCAACCCAACATCCACTACTGTTCATGGAGAGAGTGGGAAACATTTCTCTAAGTTTCATCTATCTTCAGTCATCATCATGTAGCCAGTAACTATCCTGCATCACCATGAATCCAAATACAAGTTAGGGTAATGCCTATTGCTTTTATTCTTGTCATGGATTGTGGGGAAAACAGAGAAAAATGGTGTCCGGTGTTGGAGTATATTTATTTATTTATTTATTGCAGTTACTTATACCCCGCCCTTCTCACCCCCGAGGGGGGACTCAGGGCGGCTTACAAACAAAGGCACAAATTCGATGCCTGTCATATATAAAACAGTATATATAAAACAGTATAAACATTTAGCAGCATTAAAACATATCACTACATAATATAATAAAACAATTTCATGCACAGTGAAATTCAGAGTTCCGAAATGTCCATTCATTCCAACAATTCCTGCTCATCAATGGGTCCTTATTTTAGCTGCCAGAATGTCCAAAAGCTTGGTCCCAGATCCAGGTCTTCAGTTTTTTTCTGAACGACAGAAGGGAGGTCGCTGATCTGATCTCCCCGGGGAGTGAGTTCCATAGGTGAGGGGCCACCACCGAGAAGGCCCTGCTCCTCGTCCCCGCCAGCCTCGCTTGAGATAGAGGCGGGGTCGAGAGCAGGGCCTCCCCAGATGATCTTAAACTCCGAGGTGGGACGTAGAGGGAGATCCGTTCGGACAAATACACTGGGCCGGAACCGTATAGGGTTTTGTAGGTTAAAACCAGCACTTTGAATTGTGCTCGGAATTGGATCGGCAGCCAGTGGAGCTGGCATAACAGGGGGGTGGTATGCTCCCTGTATGACGCCCCGGTGAGCAATCTGGCTGCTTCTCGCTGGACTAATTGTAGTTTCCGAGCAGTCTTCAAAGGCAACCCCACGTAGAGTGCGTTGCAGTAATCCAACCGGGATGTGACAAGAGCGTGGACCACCGTGGCCAGATCTGACTTCCCAAGGTACGGGCGCAGCTGGCGCACAAGTTTTAATTGTGCGAAAGCTCTCCCGGCCACCGCTGAGACCTGGGGTTCCAGGCTCAGCGATGAGTCCAGGATCACTCCCAAGCTGCGAACCTGCGTCTTCAGGGGGAGTGTAACCCCGTCTAACACAGGCTGTAACCCTATACCCTGTTCGGCCTTACGACTGACCAGTAGGACCTCTGTCTTGTCTGGATTCAATTTCAATTTGTTAGCTCTCATCCAGTCCGATACAGCAGCTAAACACCGGTTCAAGGTCTGGACAGCCTCCTTGGTGACAGGTGGAAAGGAGTGACAGATTTGGACATCATCTGCGTAGAGATAACATCTCATTCCGAAACTCCGAATGATCTCTCCCAACGGCTTCATGTAGATGTTAAATAACATCGGGGACAGAATTGAACCCTGTGGGACTCCACACAACAACGGTTGTGGGGTCGAACAGGTGTCACCCAGTAACACCTTCTGGGTCCGTCCCTCAAGGAAGGATCGGAGCCACTGCAAAGCAGTGCCCCCGAGCCCCATGTCCATGAGGCGACCCAGAAGGATACCGTGATCGACGGTATCGAAAGCCGCTGAGAGGTCCAGCAGAACTAACAGGGACACACTCCCCCTGTCCAGTTCCCTGCGAAGATCATCTACCAAGGCGACCAAGGCTGTCTCAGTTCCATGTCCCGGCCTAAAGCCAGACTGTGCCGGATCCAGATAATCAGTGTCTACCAGAAACCCCTGGAGTTGTGTTGCCACCACACGTTCCATGACTTTGCCCAAGTAGGGGAGATTGGAGACTGGCCGATAGTTGTCGAATTGAGTGGGATCCAGTGATGGTTTCTTCAACAGCGGTTTTATATTAGCTTGCTTTAAGCTCGCTGGAAATTTTCCTTCCTGTAAGGAGGCATTAACCATCACCTTCACCCACTCCGCCAAACCCCCTCTGGCTTCCTTGATCAGCCAGGAAGGGCAGGGGTCTAGGATGCATGTGGTGGGTCGCACCTCTCCAAGGATCCTGTCCACATCCTCAAGCTGAACCAATTGAAAAGAATCCAATAAAACTGGACAAGCAGATGCTCTCGTTACATCCCCAGAGACTGCCGTTAACATGACGTCAAAGCCTGACCGGATCCGCTCAATTTTATCCGCGAAAGATCGAGCAAATGCTTCACAGCGAGCCACCGAGTTATCCGAAGCCTCGCTTTTTGGCGGATTTAACAGGCCCCTGACAACTCGGAAAAGCTCAGCTGGACGATTCTTTGCGGATGCAATATTGGCTGTGATGAATGTTTTCTGAGCCGCCGCAATTGCCACACCGTAGGACCTTAAAAAGGCATTCAGGTGTGTTTGAGCTGGATTGGTGGGATTCTGGCGCCACACGCACTCTAGCCTCCTCTTCTTTCGCTTCATCGCTGCCAGTTCCTCGGTAAACCAAGAAGCTGGTTTAGCTCGGTTACTCGAGAGGGGGCGTTCCGGAGCGATTGTGTCAATTGCCCTGGTCAACTCACTATTCCAGTGAAGGACCAGAGCATCGACAGAGTCGCCAGCCAAGGAGGTGGAAAAATCCCCAAGAGCCGTCAGAAAACCATTTGGATCCATCAGTCTCCTGGGGCGGACCATTCTAATGGGTCCACCACCCCTGCGGAGGTTAGAAGGCACAGTTAGTCTAAAACTGATCAGATGGTGATCGGTCCATGGCAATGGAGCGATGGTCGGCTCCTCCATCCCGTCACCTTCATCCCATCCCTGGGAGAAGACCAAATCCAAGGTGTGCCCGGCGCTATGGGTGGGACCAGATATTAGCTGGGACAGGCCCATGGTTGCCATGGCGGCCATGAAGTCCTGAGCCGCGCCAGAAAGAGAGGCCTCAGCATGGACGTTGAAATCACCCAAGACCAAAAGCCGTTGGAAGCTCAACGCCATGTCTGAGATCACTCCCGCTAGCTCAGGTAGGGAGACTGTAGTGCAGCTGGGTGGTCGGTACACTAACAGAATCCCTATCCTGTCCCGGTCACCTATCCTAAAGCCGGCACATTCAAACGAAGATGATTGTGGGATGGGACACCTGATCAGGGGAATAAACTCCTTGTAGACCACTGCGACTCCGCCTCCCCGCCCTCCAAGCCTTGGTTGGTGCTGAACAGAATAACCTGGTGGACAGAGTTGGGAGAGATTGACCCCTCCCCCCTCGTCCAACCAGGTCTCCGTTATACAAGCCAGGTCTGCTCGTTCTTCTTGGATTAGATCTTGGATAATGGCAGTTTTTCCATTTACCGACCTGGCATTGAACAGCACCACCTTCAGCTTGGAGGGGCCACCATCCTGGCACCTCGGTTGTATTTTGTCAGGAGAAAGTTTTGGAATTGCCAATCTATCTTTGTTAATTTCGGGCCGAATAGTAGCATTAATTTTTGGAATTGCCAATGTCCTATTGAGAATTTTGGGCCGAATTTGATTTTGTCTTTGATTCTTAACATCTTTAGAAGTTGCCAATTTATTATTGCAAGTTTTGGGCCAAAATAAATGTTTTGTTCTCCTTTTCCCGTATCTCCCTCTACCTGTCACCACCTCTATGGCCCCCCCACCCGTGGACCCACCTCCCCCGGGGACTCTCCCTCCGTTTCCAGCAGTTGTTATCTCAGTAATAAACACTTGTTTATAATTATGATTATCTGTCCCTGGCTCCCAATGTTCCCGCCCCTTACTATTACCTGCTCCTTCCAGTATGGTGACAACTGTAAAGTGCCCTTGTGCTGAGGTTGTTCTAAGGTGCACTTGTGCTGGAGAATGGGAGAGTATCAGTAGCAGCAGGGGTAGTATAACCATTGATATGGGAGTAAAATGCTGATGTCAACAATATGTATAGCTCAAAGTGGCGGTGCAGGGACTTGGAGCTCAGAATATAAAGTGCGACAGTTGTAACCACTTGACCTGGTAATTTTGGACCTCTTGGTAATAATATGGGTTCTGGCCGGAAGATTTAAAGTGCTTAGGTTAAAGTGCTTTAGTGCTAAAGTAGTTCTTAGTGCAAAATAGTGCAAAATTATTGCTTCCTTGGGTAGACAGCTTTCAACCATTCAATCAGACAGACAATTCAAGCCAAAGAAACCTGGCCCCTTGGGCCCGTGGAGAAAACAAGACGGCACCCAGGGGCCCGGTCCGCGGCTCTTCTCGACTGCCTTGATTCCGCGGCTCTTCTCGACTGCCTTGATATATAACACCAATCTTCCTTCACCATCTTCATCACACAGGCAGCAAACAGTTGTGTATAACTTCATAAGGGAAGCTTTTGTGATATTTCACTTAGCTAGATGGAACTGAAGAAATCTGTATTTAATATTCAACTCAATTTACTTCTGAGTTGTAATCAGTAGCCTTCAAACAACACATTATTGTGTTTGAACTGGGAAAATAGACATTGTGTCCAATTGTTCCTCTTGAGAAAACTTTCTTGAGAAAGTTTCTCATGGAGCTGCAATAAATGTTTATATATTACATTATATATACAGTGATCCCTCACTTATCTTGGGAGTTCTGTTCCAGGACCACCTGCAATAAGTGAAAATCCATGAACTAGGGATGCCATATTAATTTTTATATTTATACATGATTATATATATATTAGATATTATTTTCTTACCTGCACTTCCTTACCCGCCACAGCCCATTCCAAGGGCGCCTGCCTGCCTCCACTGATCTATATCATTGCAGAACTATTAAAAACAATAAGGAGTTGTAAAGTATAGCCAGTGTGGTGTAGTGCTTTGAATTTGAACTATGACCATGGAGATTTATGACCTCATCATAAAGGCCTCTGGAATCGTCATACTTTTTGACGATTCTGGCAGTGCCCGTCGGGAGCGTGGGGAACCCATTGCCCCATGGTCTGTATAACTTAACTCACTGGAGTCTTCATCCCACGGGGAGGAAGCACTGATGTCCAGCTTTACCCCATTGTTTCTGGTGCTGCATGGGAAGGCTCTCATGTCACCGTGGCAGTGGCATGCATCAAATCCTCGATAGTGTTATGACAGAGCCCCATCAGCCATTCCTCTGTGTTGTGGGGTCAGAGCCAGCGGGTTCCATTGTAAAAGGAACCAGTGTATGCTACTGAAAATAATCCAATGTGATGAGGTCGTAGGTTTCAAATCCCCTTTCAGTCATAGAAACCCACTGGTGACCTGGGGAAGGTCACATTATCTCAGCCGAAAGACAAATCCCCTTTGAACAATTCTTGCCAAGAACACCCCCCCCCCCCCCCAAAAAAAAAAATAACAGATTCACTTTATGGTTGCTGTTTTTCAGAAATGACTTGAAGGCACTACAACATGTGTAAGTCTGTGAAAAAATGGTGTCAAGATCATCAGTGGGAGGGTGGGAAAGAAAGACAGACAGACAGACTGACTGACTGACTGACTGACTGACTGACTGACTGACTGGATAGCCCGAGAAAAAGAAGAACTGAAATGGTTAGTTGAAGTCACTGTCAAGTTTATGTGTAAATGTCATCTATCTTGAGATCAAGGTTTATATAGAATACATTTTAGTACACCCTAGAAGTGGAAGAATTGACCCTGATACCTATAGAGAAGTGTCTCAGCTACTAAGCCTGGATAAACTCAAGAGAGAGGGGAAAAGGTCAATCCACCCACTGTTTGCCCCTACTGAGCAGATGCAAAATAATCCTTCAAGCAGTTAAATCTTTCAAATCTCATAGTTTCAAGAATGCTTATAAGTACAGATTATACATCCAAAGAGACCCAAAACAGAACAATGGCTATGGGAGAAACAAAACAGTAACATTTCAGTGTGAAAATCATGAATCCTCCTGATCCATTACCTCTTGGAGAATTTGCTCTGTTACTTCTTTTTTAAAAAAAAAACTAGTAAATATTTTCCAGCATTTTGTTACATCATAAATATTGGCTTGGAAAGCACACACGAAACCTGAGTGAGGTGAATATAAAGTCCCCCGAAGTAGTTAGCAACTGTGATATGCAAAACATTAAAGCAGATATTTCCAAGCATTTTTGAGACACACTTTTTGGACATGCATCATTTTGCAACAGCAGTAATTCAGTTTTACTAGCAAACCAGAGGGTAAACTAACTCCTTACAAGATATAAAGGCATACATGAGTAATGGATACATAATGTAATAATGAAATGTATGGAGAAACATATCTCATGAATATCTTTTATTTATATATTTTAATATATTTGATTTATGGTTTATTTTACATATAGACTCAGGTTTCTTGTTACATTCGTATGACATACCTACACACTAACGTGTTTTGACACGGTTTTGAAAACTCTGTTTTAAGAAATTCAGTAGTTTTCTCATTTGCCAAAAGTAACAAAACTTATTTCTAAGTTCAAAGAAACTGTCTGCTAGAAAGTATTCAACTTTCTGTATCTATAACAGATTTCAATATTAATTTTCACAACACATTCCCTTGTAATAGTTACTTTTAAATTATGTATTTATTTTTTCTGAAGAAGGAAGAAGGATGTATGTAATTTCAAAAGTAGGTTCTTCAGAATGCAGAAAAGCCTCTTCCTGAGAGGCTGAGAGGAGACATGATAGCCATGTATAAATATGTGAGAGGAAGTCATTGGGGGGGGGGGGGAGGTAGCAAGCTTGTTTTTTGCTGTCTTGGAGACTAGGACATGGAACAATGGCTTCAAATTACAGGAAAGGAGATTCCACCGGAACTTTTGGAAGAACTTCCTAACTGTGAGAGCTGTTCAGCAGTGGAACTCTCTGCCCTGGAATGGGGTGAAGGCACCTTCTTTGGAGGCTTTTAAACAAAGATTGCATGGGCTTCTATTGGTGGTGATTTGAATGCGATTTTTGTGCTTCTTGGCAGGGGGTTGGACTGGATGGCCCATGAGGTCTCTTCCAACTCTATGATTCTTTGGAAGGAACACTTAAACAACTATGGCCTGGCTGCTTGTTCCATGACCACCACACTGAGTTAGAATGTAATAGTAGTTTAAGAGTTGGACTTGCGAGGCCAAAAATAAATAAGTTGTGTGACCTTTGGGTAAGATTTGTTTAGAAGAAATTTGCCTATGCCTTCCTCTGATAATGAGTGTGCATGTACATTATAGAATGAGTGTAGTTTGACACTAACTGTCATGGCTCAATGCTATGAAGTCATGAGCACTCAAATTTGGTGAGACACCAGCACTATTTAACAGAGAAGGCTAAGGACACTGCAAAACTACAAAGCCAAGGATTGCATAGGATTGAGCCATGGCAGTTAAACTGGTGACAAACTATATTAACTCTATAGTGTTGATGCACTCTGAGAATGTGACGTGCCCAAGGTCATCTAGTGGATTGCATGCCTTAACAATCTGTGGAAGACTAACTTCACCTAAGCCTTTCTCAAGAGAGTATGCCACGCAGTTGAAGAACCATGATTTCAGCCTTCTAGTTTTAAATGTTTTGATTGAAAATGACTCAATGTTTTGCATTTTAATGTTTGTTTTAGCCTGATATTCTCCCTAGTTATATCTCCCGGGAGAATCCCAAATACATGGCCCTATCTTGCTCCACATTTGCAGTCAATTCAAACTATTGTGAGCACAATTCAAACTGCTGGCTTTAGCCTATAAAGCCCTAAACGGTTCTGGCTCAACTTACCTGTCTGAATGGATCTCTTCCTATGAACCATCTCAGAGTTTAAGATTGTCTGGGAAAGCCCTGCTCTCGGTCCAGACTCCTTCACAGGTGCAACTGGTGAGGACTAGAAACCCAGCCTTCTCAGTGGTGGCCCCTTGGCTGTGGAATTCCCTCCCTAAGGATATTAGATCAGGCCCCTCCCTCCTGACCTTCCATAAGAAAATAAGAATGTGGTTTTTTGATCAAGGCTTTGGAGATATTGTGCAATAGATAAATATAGAATTATGTGCAATGACTATTGGAACAGCCCAGACTATGACTTTGGATAATGTTGGTTAACAGTGATGGTATTGTTTTATATGTTTTAAATGTTTTACACATTTTATAAATCTATTTTAAATGTTTTTTTAATTGTACATTGTTTTTGAAGGCATCAACTAGTTGCCTAAGTGTAAGGCGCCTTCATTCCCCTCAGGGGTGGAGAAAGGTGGGGTAGAAATGTTGTAAATAAATAAATAACATTTTTATCTCCCTAAGAAACATTGGGGGGGGGTTAAGTCTTAATTTTCTCTTCAAGATCATGCAATTGATAACGCATAAGGCGGTTCACTACACTGGAGTCTTGGTAGTCTATTTTTCCCAGATCATGGGATAGCAATTATCTCAGCTTCCCTAATGCAGGTTTAGGATGGCTTCATCCCCTTCCTTTCATGGAGTTCATAGACAGAAGCCTTCCACTAGAATTCATTGCTGGAATATAAAAAATGATATTAAAGGTGAAATTGTCCCTGCTGCATTTATACACACCTAGCTAAAACGATAAAAATGTTAACATGTTATGCACACCTCATAGCTTGGGGGCATATATGCATCAGAGGTGTAATGGGAGGTGGAGCCGTGGCATTGCTCCTCCAAATAAGAATTCTGCCTCCCAGAGTTTCCAAGTGCTGCAGAGAATGAGATATTGAATGTCATCGATATCTAGAGCTCATATTTGCTGTGTTGGCATTTCCTTGGTAACTTTTCATGCCTCTTTTCTCCAGATGCCTAAACTGTATTTCTAAATCCTCAATTGAAGGTTTGAATTATTGCAGTTCTATATATTTGAAGACCAAAAGAAAAATTCATTTAGAAAAGACAGAGTTTATATATATTTTGAGGTGGAGGGGAGTTAATGCCTTCATTCTACCCTATAGTTTAGCTCCCAATGTGTGTTTTGAAAATACATGAAGGTGATGCTTAATGTTGTACCACGGTTTTTTAAACAGATAACACATTTGACAGCCCCACTGTGTCAAGCTAATGACAGCATGAATAATGTAGTGGCCTTCACTAAGGTAATCTTCTCAGTTGCAACCAACATTTCTCCCCTTCCTCTCCTGACCCATATATCATTGCTACCCTGCTGTGTTGTGCTATAATCATGGACTACAGTCAACTTACACAATATATGTCACACACAGAGGGACTGTTTAATATTTCATGTTCAGTAGAAGGAAAAAGAGACTACGTGATCAAGCATCAATGCCGCTGTACAGAGAACAGACATCAGTTTTCAACACATGTTCCTTGATGGCTGAGTAATTGTGAAGGAGGTTGGTCTGTAATTCAGCAGACTGTTACAACTGAAATGTACTGAAGAGACATTCAAGAAGAGTCAATTTCAGAATCCTTTGGGAAATGTTACGTTGGCAGTCATTAGTTTTTACATGGGAGCATTTCAGAATGCATCTGCGTTGTAAAATTAATGCGGCTTGACACCACTTTTAACTGCCATGGCTCAATGCTATGGAATCCTGGAATTTCTAGCTTTACAAGGTCTTTAGTCTTCTCTGCCAAAGAGTGCTGGTGTCCCACCAGATTACAAGTCCCAGGATTCTATAGGATTGAGCAGCAGCAATTAAAGTGGTGAGCAGCAGAACCCCCTTCCTTCTTTCTGGTTGCATGGGTGTCCCATTCTGTCATCAGCAAACATGTCTGTTTCCAATCAATAAGAGGTGTAAGGAGCAAAAGCAATGGAGACATACCCACTATTTTAACTAAAATTAGTTTAGATATGCTAGAGCAGTGGTTCTCAACCTTCCTAATGCCATGACCCCTTAATACAGTTCCTCATGTTGTGGTGACCCTCAACCATAAAATTATTTTCATTGCTACTTCATAATTATAATTTTGCTACTGATATGCAGGATGTATTTTCATTTGCTGGATCAAATTTGGCACAAGTACCCGATAAGCCCAAATTTGAATACTGATGGGGTTGAGGCGGGATTGATTTTGTCATTTGGGAATTGTAGTTGTTGGGATTCCTACACTCAAAGAGGACTCTGAACTCCACCAATGATGGAATTGAACCAAACTTGGCACACAGAATTCCCACAACCAACAGAAAATACTGGAAAAATTTGGTGAGCATGGATCTTGAGTTTTGGACTTGTTGTTCACCTACATCCAGAGAGCACTGTGGACTCTACTAATGATGGATCTGGACCAAACTTGGCACAAATACTCAAAATTCCGGAATGTGAATACTGGTGGAGTTTGGGGAAAATAGACCTTGATATTTGGGAGTTATAGTTGATGGGATTTATAGTTCATCTACAATCAAAGGGCATTCTGAACCCCACCAACAATAGTATTGGGCCAAACTTCCCACACAGAACCCCCATGACCAAGAGAAAATACTGTGTTTTCTGATGGTCTTTGGCAACCCCTCTGACACCCTCTCGCGATCCTCCAGGTGTCCTGACCCCCAGGTTGAGAAAGACTGTGCTAGAGCAAAGATAACATACCCAGAATTTATCTGGGTTTATGTATGAAAGTTGACCAACTTTACTTTTCACATTGATCATGAGAATTACAGACTGCGACTCAAGAGCAAAAATTGTTGTAGCAGCAGATGAGCAAAAGTGAATAACATCATCCTATTTTGAATACAGATCAAAAGGCTATACACCTATAACACCTCTTTCCTGCTTCCAATAATCCATGGAACCATCTTGTTTTGCAAGGCAAAGCATTCTTCTCATGAATCTATTTCCCTACTTTGAAATTTTCCAAGATACTTAATTGTTCTGACCCTCCATGTGGGGAAAAAACCCTTTGAAATTGAACTGATATTATTTAAAATTAATGTAGAATATATAGAGATAAATAAACTGCATCAAGAAATAAATTATTAAAAAGAACTTTGATAAAATTAATTTCATCACATGCAGCAGAGACATCACATATAGAAAAGAGAAGAAAGTCTGATATAATATATTTAGTAGACCATTTATGTATATATATCTACATAGACCATTTAATGCACTTTCAAACCAGTATTGAAAAATATGGTTTCATTGTGCAGATATCTACACTGGAAATCCTGGAACCAGTTTGAAGTCTGAAAAGTGACTGCATAATCCATAAAGCATTGACGCAAGTTGTTGTCTGCCTGTTGCAGTTTGAAGCTAGTTTTGAACTATGGTAAATAGTCAGTGTTGATGGGGGCCTTAGTGTCTCTAAAGCAGAAGCATGTAATATATATAACATGTGAGAGAAAGCATGACTGGATGAAAATGATATCTGACTCTCCTCCCCTTTTTGAAAGATATCAGAATCAGCAACCTTTGGATGCACATACAGTACTCTTGTCTGCTTGAGGCAAGTGTGAATGTTTCTATTGGCCACCTTAATTAGCATTTAATGGTCTTGCAGCTTCAAAGCATGGCTGGTTGCTGCCTGGGGATCCTTGGTTGGGAGGTGTTAGCTGGCCCTGATTGAGTTTTACAAAGAAAATGAAGCTTGTTTCTCAACTGGACCCTGTGTATTAGTGTGGTATGGGACTGTTCATTGTTCAGCTTCTGCTTTGCCAGTCTGATTACTCTGCTTGAAAGATTCAGTACAGTCTTTCACATTTCCCAACACAAACTTCATAGAAGTTTTTCCTCTGTTGAACATGATGGTGAAAGGTTTGGTCAAATTGACAAAGTCTCACTTTGGAAAAAATTGCCTGTGAGAATTTCATTTCATTTGCATTCATTTATTCCTGGCTAATGAGTCCTCAGTCTTGTTTTAAAGTATAATGATATATATGCTAATACGTTCTTTGTTCTAGCCACAAGTAATTGAACATCCCATTGCAGAGCACCAGGGCTGATGCAGCATGAATATCTAATGTGACGAGATTGAGCCTTCTCCTTTCTACCCAATTTAGCCATGTTCAGACAGATATTTCTTTTTAAACCTCATCTATGACCAGGATGTTGATTTCTCTGCACTTTTTTATCTGGGTCCCTGTGCTTTGTATACTATAGGATCTCTTTCCTAAAATTTTGATGCTCAAATACAAGTTACCTTCAGAATCAGAGGAAGGCCAACACCAATTTCCTAGTTCACTTGGCACAACTGAAAACCATCTTTTGTGGAAGAACTTAGAGATAGATAAAGGTGCCAGCTTTGCCTGTCTTCTATATTCTTTTTTTAAAGAACCATTCACATTGTTTCTATTTAATTTGTAAAGGAATATGCACATTTAAGTTCTTATAAGAAATTAAGTGAATATCTGCACTGGCCAAATTCAATAGGTAACAATTTCCACTATGGAGGGAATCGTGTTGTACCTATCTGCCATGTAGCCATTATAGGTTAGAAGCATATTAGAAAAAAAAGATGTGACAACCCTAATTCAACACCACAAATGGCGTGGACATGGAAAGATTGGAAGGATTTAAAAAGTAACAATTTTGTTGGAGCATGTAAAAATCAGTTGTTGAGTATATTAACTGAAAAATGGAAAGCACAAAGCTGATTGGTTGGGCTACGCTCGAGAAGCTAGCTGAGCCTGGGAGTTTTGGCAACAGTTCAATGTTTAGGTTTTTTTCTGTGCAGGAGTTTACCAAGACAATTTATATTTCTGCTTCTGGGCTGCTGGAAGAAGACCTTTCACATGAACACCTAAGAACCATTTGAACCTCTCTCAAAGAACATGTGAGTCAATGGAACTGTTCACCTGAGTGTGTATATGTTGTTCTGCATAACAAAGAATAAATACCTTTACTGATTATCTATGTGGCATATCTTTTTTCGAGCAAGATAGACGTGAACTATGCGTGATTTTTATTCTGCCACAAATTCTACATCAACTGCATAACTGCATGACCATCTTACGAAGCTATATAGTATCTCCCAGCTCCCAGGCCGAATCTCTCAGTCAGGGGATACTGGGCAGTAGCTGCTGTAAGTAACAGTGATCTTATCTCCTGTTGATCATGATGCAGTACACTGACAACCCCATCACTTCCCTCCAGTGATCTCCAATATGACAATCAGAAGCAGTGTCTCTGTCATAACTCCTTGCATTGGTGATCATTCACAGGATGGAGTGGAAGCATCAATGTGTTGCATCCTGATTGAAATTTGATGAGCACTCTTTTTAACTGAGCGTTAGTTGATGTTTTATATGTCCATATGTTGTATTTAATTGCATTTTTAATTTGTTTTCATTTTATGTTCTATTTTTGTTCACCTTGTGCCTTGTCCAAGCTGCCCTGAGTCCCTCTGGTGAGATGGTAGCAGGATACAAGAATAAAGTAGTAGTAGTAGTAGTAGTAGTAGTAGTTGTCATTATTATTATTATTATTATTATTATTATTATTATTATTATTAACGCAACAAGGTGAGCCCACAGCAAACAAGATCACTCTGCTGGTTGTTGTATTGGATCACATGTTAGACACTTCCCAAGTGTCTAGGGCTATGTGATGTATCGGCGAATAATGTGTGCAGATCCCAGTAGGGTGGCCTTTTGCAGCAGGCAGATGGTAATCTTGTCAGCACCGATTGTGTTTAAGTGCAGGCCAAGGTATTTAGACACTTCTCCCAGTGTGCCGATCACCACTGGGACCACCTTTACTGGCTTGTGCCAGAGTCTTTGCAGTTTGATCTTTAAATCCTCATATCGTGTCAGCTTTTCCAGTTGTTTCCCTTCAATCCTGCTGTCACCTGGGATTGCAACATCGACGATTCACACTGTTTTTTAACACGATCCTGAGGTCAGGAATATTGTGCTCCAAAACTTTGTCAGTCTGAATTTGGAAGTCCCAGAGTAGTTTGACATGTTCATTTTCTGTAACTTTTACAGGCTTGTGATCCCACCAGTTCTTTGTCGCAGGCAGATGGTATTTGTGGCACAACTTCCAATGAAGTATTATTATTATTATTATTATTATTATTATTATTATTATTAAGTAGAGTGGATTCTTGTTGCTGACAACAGCTGCCATCCAGTAAGTTCATGATCTCTACATATTCCCTACTCTCTTGAATACATACCGATCAAGAATACAAAACAGTGACAAATATGTAACTGGGGTATGCATTCCTCATTGCGATTGTGAAACCCAGTTTCTATTTTTAACTGCTAAGCACTCAAAGCTGCTTGTCTGCTTCAACAAGTTTTACTTTCTACTGAAATTTGCTTATTTTTTAAATGACATGTAAACGTCTTGCTCACTCAATCTTGTTTAAGACTCAAATTGTGAGCTTTGGAAAGTTTGTATCTAAAATTGAACCAAACAAGATGTTTACCTCTCACTAGGGTGGCCTAACTAGATATAAATGTCTGTTTATAATTTACCGCTTTGATCTGGCATGATCCAACACACCTTCTTTTACTGTCCTTCTCCACCCCTTTCCACCCTGTACCATTCCTTTTTAAAAGCCATGGTGCCCAGAAGTTGTAAATTGTAATAAAGGAGACTCTGATGGGGAAAATATTAACCTGGTGAGGATTACTGGATTACAACAGAATATGAAAAAGGTTATTTTTGGATTGTCAATTCCAGAATTCTGGGAACAGCAAATAGAAACTCTTGACTCTGGCATGGAGCTTCTGCATAGGCAGTTTTCAGATATACTGTATATGAATGAGGAAACTACAACCATTAAAAATTATTCATTCATATATTATTCCACCTTTTCCTTAGGCCAGTATTCCAGGTGACTTACAACTTGTCAAAGGGAGAAAAAAAGAGGGCTGTGTATGTATGTAGCAGTCTTCCCCTATTTTGGTGTCTTTTGGATAGGCTGAACAACATCTTTCATTTTTGTTGGCAAAGACAATTATAGTTAACCACATTTGGAGTTTCTTGCTAGGAAAATCCTACAGTAATATGTTATAACAAAAATGCTGGAAAATGCCTAAACTTCTTTGAGACAATTCAGATTAGAAATAAAAGAAACAGGATGTGGATTGCACGTGTGTCTGACAGGCAAAGAAACATGTACCTTATCAACGTGGTTCACTCAGCTCATAACCAACTATTGCCAACTTTTTGGTACTCAGTCAACACTTTGTAACATCAAGCAAGAGAACTCTAGGTCATCTGTGTGATCATGTTCCAGTTCATATATCAGAGAGTTTCCAAAGTTGGAAACATTTGTTGGAAGGCTGTAAGGTGATCATACCTTGCATTAATTATAAATTATTAGTTCTGAATGTCTCTCAGCCTTGGTGTACAGAAAGCATAGCCATCCTCTTGAAATGGTTCTTAGAGTGAAAAGAAGGGCTGAGTTAAGAGCAAAAGGAAGTAATTGCTATGGTTGTGGGATCCAATTTCTGGCCCTTCTAGTGGTCACACAGATGCTAAAAATGCCCCAAAGTAAAAATCCGGGAAGAGGACATGGTGAAAAAGTACCTCATGACATGGAGGTCCAGAAGCTGGAGGATAGCACGGGACAATGTGGGAAATGGTGGGACAGTACCCAGATTCATCCCCTTACCATGATTGGTTATGGGCTGCTATTCCACAATATTTCCCCACTGTCCCTGCTTCTTTAATGAGGATATGAGTTGTTTAGTTATCCATATCCTGAGGGTTCCCTCTTAGCACACTACTGGCATGCTGCAGGGACACAGCCCAATGGAGCCCCACTGGAAGTAGCTCTGCATCATGTGATGGGCTCCAGCAAATTCCTATCCGGCAGTGTGCTAGAACAGGAAAATCCCCCAAAAAGTCCTGCTCTGGTTTTGAAAAGCATACACTTTTGGATGGTAAATCAGAGACACAATGCAGTACATTCAAAAGGTAAATCATTGCAATTCACTTTTTTGGCCAGAGAAGTCTGGCAGGGAGAGTATGGTCTTTCAATTACTTGGCTCTGAACCATATGGAATAGTGATTTCAGTAAGGAGATGCTAAGGATTTATGTTTTTATTGACTTTTATGAATTCATGTTTTATATGTATATGTTTTTCATTATATGTTGGGGGGGGGCATCGAATTGTGCCAAATGTAAACCGCCTTGAGTTGCTTTCGGGCTGAAAAAGGCGGCATATAAATACGGTAAATAAATAAATAAATAAAGGCACGCTTCTGCTTGTCACAGAGCCTGCTTGTTGGTTCTTCCAGTGTGCCAAAAGGGCATGTGGGGGAAAGGGGACAGGAGGAGAGAAATCCCTCCTTTTTTCTCAACGTCTCCTTACACGCCATTTTGGCTTGCCAGAAGAACTGACACATGGGCTCTGTGCCTGGCAGCAGCTTCAGGTAAGTTTTAGGGTCTAAATTTGGAGTTTGATGGGAGAGATGGGTACCCTCTTGTTTTTCAGGCTCCTATATCCCAAAAAACCCCAAGATTACTATGTGGATTGGGCCCAGGGTTTGCATGACGTGGTCCTTGGGCCCAATCCACACAGAACCCATGCCTGCTAAGACCTGGATCTTACATAAGATCTGGATCTTAAGAGGTGTTTTATTAATTCAGAACCAATTTGTTTTTACTGGGGGCGCAGTTTAGACACCCCTGGTATAAACCCAGACAGGTCCCGAGATATGGGCCTGTCTGGATGAGCTCTAAGAGACCTCCGGGTCCCCCTATCCTCAATTGCTCTGCTCAGGTCTTGGAGACTCAGGGACATGTCTTCCTTGATTGCGTCTATCCATTCATTCTTATAGACCCCTGGCAGCTTTCCAAGATGCAATTTTTGGATATACAGTAGAATAGATAAATGAATAAATAATAAAAATGCTGACCAGGGAACACATAAGACTTTTAATCCAAGAAGGGTAATGTTTCCAGGCTTCACAAGCAGATAATACAGTTCTTTCCAAGGAAAAGAGAAAAACAGGAAGAAACATATTTGCTGTCAGGAATGTTTTCCTGAATTTTCAAAGCAGCATTAGACACCTTTCCATGTCACGTAATGATGACTACTGTGATTATGATGTGACCTCATAACAAGGGTTGATTCCCATACTGATTCTGGTTTTGATGCACAGACACAATTCTCATCAATGCTCATTTGCATTTCATTTACACATCAAAAGAGGAGTGTCCTTCTGTCAAGTCACACAGGTACCTTTTTAAAAAGCTCTCTCACAGTCACACTTTGTTAGGAACAGAAATCTGGCACCTCATCCTTAATCCTGTTAATATGGTCATTACAGGAGTATTTCTCATACTCAGAAAGATGGGTGCTAAACCGGTTCTTGCATTTATCCTGTGTGGTTGGAGGTTCCCATGAATGAAGGCAATGCTTTCTCATACAAAACAAACAAAACAACTCCCTATATATAGAAAACGTGTTTCTCTTCTCTTCAATGGAGGCTTTCTGTGTTTGAGGTGTTGGAAATTAAAGACCCAATGCAGTAGCAAGTTATCTGAATTGGTGAGAGGGGTGGAAACAGGCATAGAGACAATACCCCATACTTGCCATTTCTAGATATAGGGGAAGATTATTGCACTGGGCATACATATACATTGTAGAATTAATATGATTTGACACTACTTTAACTACACTGCCTCAATGCTATGGGATCGTGGGAGTTATTTTACAAGGTTTTTAGCATTCACTGTCAAAAAGTGCCAGTGCCTTGTGAAACTACACATTCCGGATTCCATGGCAGTTAAAGTAGAGCCAAAGTGCACTAACCCTACAATGCAGATGCACTCTCAGACATCTTCCTTTTCTTGAAGTTCTTCTTTTCCTTTTCTTCCTCCTTCTACTTAGAGGCACAGAGTCATGTCATCTTCCTAGCGGTTTTCTGAATAGAAGGGTATGTTTAAATGCCAATCGCAAGAACTTCTGTATTGAAGTCTTTTTTAAACATTTACTTACTATTTAGAATATAAAAGAAAATACTATGCACTACAATCGACACAAACAATACTGTATAACTCTCATTTTCATGGTGGCTATATTCCAAGACACTCATTCCCCTAGCAAACCCTATAGTTTGGCAATACTTGGGCTGTGGGGTGGTTCTGACTGGATAAGTGAAATGTGGATGCCAAATTCATATGCAAGGCGGTTGTGCTGTACAATAAAAAGAAAAGAAAAACACCAATATTAAATACACCAGATCGCCTAGCAACTACCTTACAAATCCCACAAAAATTAAAAGTTATCTTCCTGTCTTCCAAGCTGATTACATACATGAAAACCAATATCCAATCTTTCATTATTTCCCATACTTCTAATTTTTTCTGTTTCTGAGCATACAACGGGCTTCCTAAGACAATCAAATAATGAAACACTTTTTTATTCAAACCTTTAGTATGTTCCTCTATCAACCCAAGTAAAACCAATTCTGATCTTAACTGAATCCTCTTTAAAAAAAAATCATGAATCAGCAAATGTATCTACTACCAGTATTTCTTTGCTTTGTCACACATCCACCATATATGAAAAAATATTCCTTTTTGAGATTCACATTTCTAGGAGAGTACTTCTACTTTTTCACATTCCTTGTTTGATGGGTTTCCTGAAAAGTAAAGGCAGGTAACCCAGGGAGCAATTCCCCTGTTGTATCGGCTCCACTGGCTACCAGTCTGCTACCGAGCACAATTCAAAGTGCTGCCTTTAGCATATAAAGCCCTAAACAGTTTTGGTCCAATATCTGTCTGAATATATCTTCCCCTACGAACCATCTTGGAGATTAAGATCCTCCAGGGATGCCCTGCTCTGGGTCCTGCCTTCCTCGCAAGCGCAACTAGAAGGGACGAGAGACAGGGCCTTCTCAGTGGTGGCCCCTCTGCTGTAGAACTCCCTTCCCAGAGACATTTGATCAGGCTTTTGGAGAATAGTGCAATGCAATAACAGATTTGGAATATCTGCAATGACCACAGAACAGCTTTGGACTACGTTTTCTGGATGGTGTGATTTTAATATTGAATGTAATGTTTTTAAATGTTTAATATATATACATTTTAATTTGATTATTTTAAGCTTAATGTTTCATATGTGTTTAAGGTATTGAATAATTGCCTATTTGTAAGCCATCTTGAGTCCCCTTCAGGGTAGAGAAAGACTGAGTATAAACAGGGTACGCAAGTAAATAAATAAAAGCATACATTAAATCACAACACTGTTTCTCTAACTAACAGAAATACAGTACGTTCTTTCCTAAATAGCTTTTTCTATAGGGAATATTGAATAGAGATGCAATGATATCAGGGAAGGCTCTTGTGGGAGAAGGGCAAAGCTATCTAAAGTGAGGGAGGAAAAGTAAAGCAATGTCTGATTCATTATTTCTAAAGCATTTCTACGGGCAATGGGAGGTGTTCCTCTCTCACCCAAATACTTGTCTGATAGTTTTTTTTCTCTTTTGTCTTGATTTCCCTCTCCACCAGTTCCAGCAGGAATGAAGTTTTCCAAATCCCCGTTGATAAAAACTTTAATCCTGGGGTATCTTGAAAGAATGATCTGGTAATCCATGATCCCTACCCCTTCCAACTTGCCTCCAGTGTTCTCCTGAAATAGCCTGACTTTGGTACAAATACCATCAGTCTATCATGTCCACTGGCTAGATATCTATGTAGTTAACCAACCATGGCCTGAAAATATTCAGAAAAAAAAATCCAAAAATGCAACTCTTGATTTTAGCCTGCACTGAGGACAATGTTGAAGTGTAGGCAAGGGATAACATGCCATTTTGCCGATCCTCAACTTCTCGCTGGCACTCATTGAGGCTGTTTGACATTTTATATAAGTGTATATTTTACTACACCATTTTATATATACAGGGACTTGAGCATCCATGGATTTTGATATCCTTTGGAATGATTGGAACCAAACCCAGTTGGTACAAAGGACACATGGTATTGCCATGAGTACCTATGTACTCATTGAGTGTTATGTAATAATTCTATATGTTACTGGTATAGATTTCCTCAGATGTCAGTGGAGCTTTTCTGTACCAGCAGTGGAACTTTTCTCAACTTCTACCTATTTCTAACCTTTTCAGCCAATGAAATAGAATACGGTGGTAGGATTGCTTCCCCAGTCTTGAACTAAATACAAATAACAGTGGATTGACCCCCCACCCCACCCCAAACCTGCCCTATTTCATATATTCTTGTTGAGTAGGCACTGCATTAGAAGTATTTTTTTAAAAAAAATCCTGAAACAATTTGTTAATGGCTGCATGCCCTATGACTGCTGCAGTTGCATTCATTTGCAATTAAATGCCATTTTTGTTACATAATCAATTTTTTTTATTTGGCATAGCTGTTCTTTTTGGGCAGAAAACCCTTAAGAAATGTCTACTTGTAACATCACACTATAATTTCTGTAAAGGGAAATTGCTTTGATTTTATTATTAAAAACTACTTACCTAGCATTTTCAGCATTTTCAAGAAGAAAATATGCCATAGTGGGCATATTCCGATTAGAACTGATAAGGTCACTGATTGAGGATATTAAGATTTATCCTCAACTTCAAACAGCTCTCATTCAAACAATACCTCCTAAGGATCTATTTACCTAAGCTATGGATCTTAACAATAGAAGCATCAGGAAAATTTGACACTTAGATACCGTAAAGCAGAAATTAGCTTTTCAGATTCAGATTTTAAGAAAAAGTGGAAACCTGCATACAGCAACTAAGTGGAAGAGTATCTTGCTCATTGCTAGAGCTCTGTGGTTACTTAGAATCATAGAATCATGGAGTCATTGAGTTGGAATAGACCACATGGGCCATCCTATCCAACCCCCTGCCATGCAGGAAAAGCACAAAGCACCCCTGGCAGATGGCTACCCAGCCTCTGCTTAAAAGCCTCCAAAGAAGGAGCTTCCACTAGACTCTGCCATGGAGTTCCATTGCTGAACAGCTCTTACAGTCAGGAAGTTCTTCCTAAAGTTCAGGTGGAATCTCCCTTCCTGTAATTTGAAACCATTGCTCAGAGTCCTAGTTTCCAGGGCAAGAGAAAACAAGCCTGCTCCCTCTTCCTTATGGCATTCTTTCACATATTTATACATGACTATCATGTCTCCTCTCAACCTCTTCTGAAGGTTAAACATACTGAGTTATTTTAGATGCTCCTCATAGGGCATGGTCTCCAGACCTTTGATCATTTTAGTTGCCCTCCTCTGGACACCTTCCAACTTGTCAATATCTCTTTTGAATTGTGGTGCCCAGAATTGGACACTATTCCACGTGACATCTGACCAAAGCAGAACAGAGAGGCACAATGACTTCCCTCAATCTAGACACTATACTCTTGATAACTTTTTATGTGATGTGACAGAACAAAGGTTGAGACCTGAACCCAACAGCAGCAGCAGCAGCAACAACAACAACAAGGGGACTCAGAGCGGTTTCCAAGTAACATCATCAATACATACAGAGTAAACAACATAAACATAAAATTAACAAGACAATACAAGCACAAAATCACAATAGCACATATATATTTAAAATAATCCTGCCTGTTCAAGGCAATTTAAAAGGCTGGGCCAAGGCTAACGCAATTTGTAGAGGGCCCAGGAAATTAGGTGCAATACTATAACAGGTAACAACAATAACAGGTAAAGTCTATGGCTGTTCATTTCCAGGGCCTAATAGGAGAAAGTAACCTGGATAATTGGTAGAAAAAGATATGGCCATATTCAACAGTATCTGGGGCTGAGCTAGAACTAGTCATTCTCAAAAGTTAAGCTGAGGACTAAACACAACAACTCTGCTTCCATTAGGTCCAGTTGGGTACTAGAATCAAAATATTCCCATTGCTCTATACCCATATCTGGAGTTCCTTTTACCTTTCTATCTATCCAGATGCTTCAAAATTAGTAGTAAATAAAATCAAAGCTCTAAGAATTCAGTATAAAGGAAATGACTTAATTGCAACCAGGAAATAGAATATTTTCATCTGCATCCCTCCACAAGATGATGCAGTACCAGGATGCAAAATGTGGCTGCCCTTTGCCAGTCCCCCAAAATCATTTAGTACACACAAAATATTTTTGAAACATTTTCCAGAATAATTTCCTACTGGTTTCCACCTTTAAATGACACAGAGAACCCTCTGAACAAACAAAAGCATCACAACCTCTGAGGATGCTTCACAATTTCTGAGGATGCCTATCATAGAAGCAGGTGAAACATCAAGAGAGACTGCACCTGGAACATGGCCATACAGCCCAGAAAACACACAACAATCCCCCCTCCCAAAAACACACATCAACAGCGAAACAAAAAACCGGCAGCACCCTCCCCACCCCCAAACTACAGCCATTCCCCAATACCATTATTGTGACCTGATTCCTTATCAAAATGATGACAGAAAGGTATGTGATAGCACTGCTGGTCACCATTTCTAGAATGACTGGGATGGGGGCATTTGAGAGCACTACTGGGTTGTGTGGCCCATAGATGTATTGGAGAGGGAAAATGAGCCCTTGTACAATAAACTCGGACCAAATATAGTACAAGGGGTAGGGGTTCATAGAACAGTGGTAGCCCCTTTTCATTTGAAGGCCACCTTTTCTAGACATAGAAAGAATGCATTGAATCAATTGTTTCCAGGGACAAATATTCATGGAAGAGGGGTGTCCTAGGACACCCAGGACCAATATAATCAAAGCAGAAATTGGTTCTTTAGTTATATTGACTATGCTACCTGATATTTCTTGAGTATATCATGAAATAAGAGGAAAAGGAGAAAAACCTTCATATGAAATCACCATAACATGTAGGCATTTTGGAATAATACAGTTGGGTTAATTTTGGACCCACAGACAATGGTTTGATAGAGAGGATGGAGGGTTAGATAGCGATGTGTACTTATTTTACTGGAACCTGGTGTCTCTGATGTAGGTTGGCGAATCCATGTTTTAGTCTGAACTTCAAATGAACTCTCCAAAATGTTGACTTTACTCTGGAGATAAAATTCAGCAGCTTGGATCATTCTTGTAATGTTCAGACTAAAACCTGGGAGAGACTGACCCACATATATCACAGCTACTAGTCCACTGCGATCAAACACATAGCTAACATTCCTTTTCTCCTCCCCTACCACTTTCCCTCCCATTCTGTGGTTTACAACCAGTTTTACATTCCAGATATATATAGAAAAGCAAATATTATCTTTGTCAACCTTGATAAAAGCAAATTGATATTCTGAGCACATGCCATTTTGCATCTTAAACTCACTTAAATTGCAGCTTCCTCATGACTATGGGAATAAAATGGAGTTTGCTTCTGCTGCTTCAGTACTAAATACGTTGACTTGGGAATAAGCAGTATTTCGTTGCAGGGAAATATAATATAAATCCAACTGCTAGCCCCAGATAGAGGAGACTTATTGAACCAAATCTTGAATGTTAACTTGGTAGTGTAAATCCTGTTGATTCAAGGAGTCTTCTCCAGTTGGAACATGCAATTGAATTTAGGTTTATATTTTTTAAATTAATGAGTAAGGTGAATATTTCTAATAATGCTTCACCAGTCAACCCTTGACTCTGAAACACAAATTAAGAAAGGATACTGTGATGAGAAATATATGTACCAATAATCCCCAGAATGTTCTTATGGTCCGGATGCTGATGCAGCAGCCCACTTGAACTACACTGGGTGACCTGATACAGGAGATTTTGACACCAAAATAACTGTATATACATTTTTTTGTGTAGGATTCCAGAATAAATGTATAATTTTTAAAAAATAAAAACATCCCTGTAGCCAGATATAATCACAAAACCCTTTTTCATAAGCCCAGTTCACATGCACTTTGACAATATACCTGCAAGGGTAGAACTCTGTGCTGAAGTACTTTTTGAACATTCTGTTGCACATGCACTCTCTTCAAAGCTATCATTACTGCCCAATTACAACAGTTGCAATCACATCATTTCATCTGCACATCCCACAAGCAGGCACTGTTTACATGGAGGGTTGTATTACATGACCCTTGAGATCCCATCCAACTCTGTATTTCTGTGATTCCATAAAACTAGTGTTCTGTGACCTGTTAAGCTACAGTTTCCATCATCCTGGGCAAGCATAAGAATGGAAGATAAAACATGTAAGAGGTTTAAAAGGGGCTGAATTAGTAGGGTACACTGAGCCATTTCCTCATATTCATTCCTTATTTATATATTTAAATCTTAGCATATAGGTGGCTTTTAAAAAGATTTGGACACTCAGAACACACCATGAGCCTAAGAAGGTACATTGGCTCCATACCATTTCTTCCTTTAACACTGATCTTTCTTTTCTTTTTTACTCTCCTTTTTACAACTGTCAGCCAAAAAAGCTCCTAGAGTGGATTATATAATCAATGAACACAAACCTTGCCCGATGGTTTACAATCTAAATGACCCTAACCCTCCCACCCCAAAGAGGGGAGGAGATGAGGAAGGTTTGGTTGAACATTCAGAATCATCAGTTTTGAAAAGCTATGCAATTTACTTGGTATGTTTTTAATGCAGAAATCAGCATTTTCTGTGCAGATAGGATTCTGTTTTCATTTCTTTTGTGCATGTAAGATGCTATTACCTGCACAGAAAATGCCACTTTTCATGCAAAAGGAGTGAATTTTGCATAGAATAGAACTCTGGCAATATTGTCTTCTGCACAAAACATGCTGTGTCTTGTGCAGAACATATTTATTCTGCTTTAAAATGTCTAAATTTTGTAGAGTAAGCCCCAAATGGCAAGATTATCATCACCCCAAGATCTTCTTCATTGTTTCCCAGTATTGGGGAAATACCTCAATTCTCATTTTTCAATAATTTTTGCACAATTAAAACTTGTGCGGCAGTTGCGCCCGTACCGTGTGAAACCAGACTTGGTCACAATGGTCCACGGTCTTCTTACATCTTGTATAGACTACTGCAATGCACCCTACATGGGCTGCCTCTGAAGACTGTCAGGAAGCTCCAAATAGTCCAACTGGGGGAGGGGGGGGGAGATATTTTTTTACTAGAGCAGCATATAGGGAGTGTACAACCACCCTGTTGCATCAGCTCAACTGGCTGCAAATTTGTTACCAGGCTCAATATAAAGTGCTAGCTTTGGCCTGTAAAGCCCTAAACAATTGTCATCCAAATTACCTGTCCAAACGCATCTCCCTTTATGAACAAAAAGAGCTTCAAAATCAGCTGGGAAGACCCTGCTCTCAGTCCCACACTCTTTGCAAGTGTGACTGGTGGGCACGAGAGACAGGGCCTTCTCAGTGGCGGCCCCTCAGCTGTGGAACTCCCTCCTTAGTGACAGGCCCAATCCCTCCTGGTCTTTAGAAAAAAAGCTTAAGACCTGGCTTTGCATGCAGGTATTTGATGAATAAGATATTACAGAATTAGACTTCAGCAGCCTGAATAATGACTTTTGATTTTGGAAAATGACTATGGATAAGTATGAGATCAAGACTCGGCACTTTATATAGTTCATATGGTTTTAATCTGTTTTATTGTTTATGTGTTTTAATTGTTCATATGTTTGACTATTTCACAATTTAATGGAGTGTTATTTATTGTTATGACAATGCAGCACTGAATTTTGCCAGAGTTTGTAAGCTGCCCTGAGTCCCCTTAGGGTTGCGAAAGGCAGGGTAAAAATGAAGTAAGTAAATAAATAAATATTTTCTTCCTCATGCCACTGAGAGCAAAATGCAAGGTGCTACTACCACAGTGTCCTACATTTCCCTGTTGTAAAGCATTGGTGACTGCTACTGGCAAAGAAAAATGAAAACACAGGATGCTGCGGCATCAAAAAGACACAGGTACATTGCAGTAGGTTTTATGGCAGAGGAGTAGTAAATATCTGGCTGCAGATTTACAACATCTGGAGCAGCAGCTGTCAATTGAGTTTAGCCTTGGCACTGCAGGGGAACAGAAGTTAGGTATCCTGAATCAATTTCTTCCCTCCCCTTGTATTAAACATTTTGTGGAACAAAATTCTGCAGGCAGGAGGGGAAAGGTGTGCAGGCCTGGAACACTGCCAAATTCTAGATTGCAGTGAGGTCTTTAAAAAAAAGATGTGAAAACACGCAGGGCAATGAAAATACTGATTTACTATAGAGATATGGCAGCCCATCTAATGAAAGAGTGGTGAAAAGCAAGACAGAAATCATGCCTTGCATTTAGTCCTTGGAAACTTGCGTAGAGATAAATGGCAACTGGAGTTTTTGTTCTCTTAAATCAGGAATGGGCTTTCTAGCAATGGGAGCCATGCTGACCTCCTGAAAATCCAGTAACAGGATGAGGAAAACAGGCAAAACTTCCTACTGCTGTTCCCACTGCAACTTGCTCTACGTGGGGTTGCCTTTGAAGACTGTTAGGAAGCTCCAATTGGTCCAATGGGCCAGGTTGCTCACTGGAGCAGTGTACAGGGAGCATGCAATCCCTCTGTTATGTCAGCTCCACTGGCTGCCAGTCTGCTACTGAGCACAATTCAAAATGCTGGCTTTAGCCTATAAAGCCCTAAACAGCTCTGGCCCGGTTTACCTGTCCAAACGTATCTCTCCCTATGAATGACCTTGGAGATTAAGATCTTCTGGGAAGGCCCTGAAGATCTTGGTCCCACTTTCTTCACAAGTGCAACTGGTGGGGATGAGAGACAGGGCTTTCTCAGTGGTGGCCCCTCAGCTGTGGAACTCCCTCCCTAGCATCATTAGATCAGCCCTCTCCCTCCTAGCCTTCAGAAGGAGAGTAAAAACCTGGCTCTGGGACCAGGCCTTCAGAGAAGCAGTGCAATAATCTATCTATATAAAAATGCTCTGTGCATAATGCATACCTTAAAAACAAAAGAACCAATGAACAAAATCACACCAAATTTGGCAACAAAACGTCTCACAACACAAGGAGTGACCATCACTCAAAAAATGATGATTTTGTCATTTGGGAGTTGTAGTTTCTGGGATTTATAGTTCACCTAAAATCAAAGAG
The DNA here is from genome assembly GCF_037176765.1 of Anolis sagrei. Taxonomy (NCBI): domain Eukaryota; kingdom Metazoa; phylum Chordata; class Lepidosauria; order Squamata; family Anolidae; genus Anolis; species Anolis sagrei. Next base: position 271,423,496 of record NC_090022.1, read on the forward strand.
CATTCTGAACTTCATCAACGATGGAATTAAACCAAACTTGGCACACAGAACTCCCAGGACCAACAGAAAATATTGGAAGGGTTTGGTTGGCATTGACCTTGAGTTTGGGAGTTGTAGTTCACCTACATCCAGAGAGCACTGTGGACTCAAACAATGACAGATCTGGATCAAACTCGGCACAAGCACTCAATACACCCAAATATGAACACAGATGGAGTTTGGGGAAAATAGACCTTGACATTTGGGAGTTGTAATCACTGGGATTCACAGTTCACCTACAATCAAAGAGCATGCTGAACCCCACCAACGACAGAATCGGGCAAACTTGCCATACAGAACCCCCATGACCAACAGAAAATACTTAAGGCCACCCAATCAAACTCCCTTCATCAGGGCAAGAAAAAGTAATCAAAGTCCTCCTGACAAAGAGCCACCCAGCCATAGATATAGATAGATGATAGATAGATAGATGATAGATAGATAGATAGATAGATAGATAGATAGATAGATAGATATGATTCATACACAGAGATATAGTATCATAGATTTGAAAGGGACCTTTAAAGAAGGACAATGATATGTTGCATGTTCCAGAGTAGGCAAACCAGACACTCTCCACATCAACACTGACAAAGAAACAGCAAGAAATACTGTTTACCCACAAGCATAAAGAGATTACATATATTAGAAACCAACACTTTCTCATTACTTTATTTTCCAGATCAACAGACTGGGCCACAGCAACGCGTGGCAGGGGACAGCTAGTATAATATAATTGGAATATGTGCAATGACTATGGAATGGCCTCAGACTACAATGTTTTGATGGTGTGATTTTAATACCGAATGTTATTTTATTTTTTAAAATATGTCTTCATTTTAATTCAATGGATTTTAAGTTTAATGTTGTATGTGTTTAAGACATTGAACAATTCCCATATTTAAGCTGCCTTGAGTCCCCCTTGGGGTAGAGAAAGGAGGGGGTATAAATAGGGTAAATAAATAAATAAATAACAACTGCTAGATTGGATGGTTGCTCTATAGATCAGGAGTGTAATCCAATGGGAGATGGATTTCCCCCCTTCCCCTTACCCCTTCATTATTTACATATTCAAAATTATCTCCACAGGAGCATCTGCATTATAAAATTAATGCAGATTGACACCACTCTAACAGACATGGCTCAATGCTATGGAATCCTGGGAATTCTTGTTTGGTGAGGCACCAATACTAATTGCCAAAGAAGCCCACAGACCTTGAAAAGTACAACTCCCATGATTCCATAGCACTGAATCAGGTAGGTATTTAGAAGAAAAAGATACACCTGTGCAGTGTGTTCCTTCCTCAATTAGTGCTTTTGCATTCTTAAACTCCATTAATGGTGAATAAAATTGAGCCATGTAGTCATGGATCTCCTTCATATATTATGTTAGCTTACATATGATTATCCCTCTGAAGTGGAATACATTACAATTTTATGGTAGTCAGAAGGCGGGATCTCCTCTTCCCACAAATTGGATGGCATCCTGTTAGTGACATATGCTGATGGAAGTAGCAGTGTGCATGTCGAGGGATTGTTTTGGACAATGCTCAGTAGTCATATCCAATTGATGGCAACGTAAGCATAGTTCTGAGTGTGGGAGTGTTGCACTAGCAGTTGTGAATTAAAGAATAGCAGTGGAATACACATTGTCTTCTCACATCCTCTTTGTACATTGGGGTGTCAGCCATGAGCACAGACCATACACCTTATAGTATGTTCAGAAAACATGAACTAGTGAAACCATATCCTCCATGTCTAATTGGCCTCATAATGATTATTTTATAGTAGTTCTGTCCTTCCAGGGTTCAAGAATCAAGCAGGAATGAAGACATAGCCTCCAGCAGAGAAACAATAGAATCATCTTCTCAGTCCAGTACACGCAATTCCAATTCTGGAATATTCTCAGAATTTCTGCTGGGTGTGTCTTGTAAACCAAAATGTTCAGTTTTATATCTTGTAATCTCTCAAGCATGTATAAAGATTATGTTGGCTGATACATGCTGTTGAATAATACAACGGATGTTTAGGCATGCCCTGCTCACATTATTACGAAACCACAGTACAAGGTAGCAACTTCTGAACAATTATTTTAACCTTTTCAATGGGGTTCAGTGACGTCAACCACATCCCAACATGGCAAGGGCAGCATGGCAGGGGCAGCACCTTCAACTACCTGTACTGTGTTCTTGGCCCTTTATCCACCTCATTCCAATGATTTCCGACTTTCATGCAAATGATGTGGTTTTGGTTCCGTCATTTACTGGATATCATTGTTCATGCCATATTATGTGAGCTTCATAATCAGGGAAGCTTGTTCTGCATAGAGTAGACTCAGATCAAAACCTAGCCCTACTGAGAAGCTACATTCATGTCTAACATCCAGCCCCTCCACTGGAGAATCTGCTGTGGCCGGCTACAGCCATGCTAGAGACTCCGTGAATCACTATGACAACAAATTCCAGAGGATTCATTTCTATGAAGAGAGGTTATGCCTTAGGTACTCAAGTCAGAGAGAAGCAAATGAAATGTATAAATCTGGAGCTGCCGAAATAATTATATTCCTCTATCTAAGTGCATTCTTTAAGGATGTGTCATCCATGTGTCATATTGAGACAGGATGAAAATATAGCCCAGACACCCACTGTCAAAATCTGCCCTATAGCTAAGGAAAGGAAAATTTCTTAGTTGTGTTTTCTCCCCTATTCAGCATTTGAAAACCTTATCTCTTTCCCTCTTGCATACAAAGACATTTCTGAAGCTGGTACATCTACAAAAGTCAAGCAAGAATGGAGAAAGGGGGCACATGCAAATCTTTCTAGCAAGGAAGGAGCATGTTGCAACTGCCTAGCTTAGAGGCATTGAAAATGAAGGGCTTTTCCAAAAAAGAAAAGAAGATATGGCAACAACTTGAAATCAGCAGTAATGTAGATGAATACAAACTGCTAGCTATCAGCTACAAAGCCCTAGACAGCTCGGGCCCTGCCTATCTTCATGTCTGCACCACAACCCCCCCCCCCCCCAAATGTACCAACACAGGCTCTAAGATATCCTGGGGATGCCCTTCTCTTGGTCCTGCTACTGTCTCAAGCACGGTTGGTGGGAATGAGGGAGAGAGCTTTCTTGGTGGTGGCCCCACAACTTTGGAACTCCCTCCCCAGGGAGATTAGACAGGCTCCCATACTGTCCTACTTTCATAGGGACTTGAAGATGTGGCTCTTCAATCAAGCCTTTAAGGATATTTAGCCCTTAGTTGTCCTGCATAGTAGTCACACATCCTGCACTTTATTCCATGCCCTCTCTCTGTTACTGCAACTGGCACTTATTTTATTCCTAATTTTACAGCCCGGCCATGGTTACAGTAATTTACCACCATGGTTAGTGGATTGCAGCTTGATTGAGTCTGAATTGATGTTTTTATATGTGCATGTGTTTTATTTTATTGTATTTTATATTGTGTTAACTTTTATGTTTGTTTTTAGGCACCTTGTGCCATCTGTAAGCTGCCCCAAGTCCCTTCGGGGAGATGGTGGTGGGATATAAGAATAAAGTTGTTGTTGTTGTTGTTGTTGTTGTTGTTATTGTTGTTATTATTTGAAACACAAGATTAGTAAACAGCAAACAAGATCACTATGCTGGTTGCTGTACTGGATCACATGTCGGACACTTCCCAAGTATCTCGGACTATGTGATGTATCGGCGAATAATGTGTGTAGATCCCAGTAGGATGGTCTTTTGCAGCTGACAGATGGTAATTTTGTCAGCACCGATTGTGTTCAAGTGCAGGCTAAGATCTTTAGGCACTGTACAAAGAGGGAAGACAAAGACAAAGAGGGAATACCATAAAAATACAGATCAGAAGGGAAAACTGAGAGAAGGCTCTCCATGGACAATTCTTGGGAAAACCTGAGAGCAAAATAGCAATATTATTATTAATATTATTACATGATTATTATTATTATTATTATTATTATTATTATTAGAAACACAAGACAAGTCCACAGAAAACAAGGTTACAGTACTATACATTCATTGGGTGACATGACCTTATTGTAACCTGTGAAATCATATTTCTGAATCTGTATTTTTGCCTCTTGGTGATCTTCGAAGTCATAGGTTCTGACATGCCACCAGATACCCACCTTCCTGTAAGAGAAACCTGGTGCCAAATTCACACGCCTGAGCTATGCTTTGCAGTTCTTACATACCATGCCAACTGCTGCTTAACACAGTGTCATGCCAAGTCCGGATTAACATACTTATTATCAAGTTATTAAACTCCAGATGTGTCAAGAAGATAATTTTTAATATGTTAAAGGTAAGATGAGATACAATCTTAACCAGGTTTGTTGTCCTCTAAGTCAGTGCTTTTCAGGTTGTCTGATGTAGGTGACCCACATTTTTCCCCAATCTGCCTTATTTGTGCCCATTGACTACTGTTTTTCCCTAGAAACATCAGGAATCATCAGCCAATGGCTCAGTCACTCTCACCAGCCTAAGGACTACCACTTTTAGCAGCACAGTCCTAGGACTCTTCTTCTCTCTGCTCAGGAGTGTTTCTCCTCCTGCTGTGGAATTGCACTGACAGAGATTTTTAGCCAGTCTACGCTTACTGGAGATGAACAAAAATGCATTGGGTTCTGTATCCACTTTTGGTGGCATTGGGTCCAACCCAAATGGCCTGTTGGAAAGGACGATAGGGGTTTGTTGAAAGCATCTGAAGGTCCAAAGTTCCCTCATTCCTGACTTGTGCTGGTTTAGGTTGCTCCTATAAAGGTTTTATGCTGTGGCTAAAGAAACAGTAGCAGGTACTCTAATTTCTTTTATGGAAAGACTTCAAATGGTGAGTATTTGTTAGCAAGGAATGGGACTAATTTGTGTGTGGGGTTGGATTGAATACTTTAGATAATATGCTGTTATAATAAAGTTATGGTTGTCTCTAGTGCTTGATTCCAGCAATAAAACAACCCCCAAACTGTGCACTATGAGTGAACCCGAGAGGCATAAAGTTAACGGAATGGGAATATGTCCCAAATTTCTCTGCTAAGATTTTTTTGGGAGAGCAAGCCTAGCTATTTTATTGAAAAGGTTTAAGTCCATCAAAACTGCATTGTTGCAGGTGATTTTGCGGGATGTCTTTCCAGTGACATTTTATGCCAGGGTATGCAGTCATTAGTCTGCTTATTAGCTATGCTAAAAATAGAGAGGTGAACCTTTTCAGCAATCTTGTTCCACTGGTTTGTCTAGCACTACCTAGATTAGATAAACTCTAAGATGCTACAGACTGCAGTTAATGTCAAAGATAGTAGAGTGGAGATGGAATACATCTAAAATAGGGGTGGTGTTCCTTCTCAAGTAGAAATTATTTACTCATTTTGATATTGCTATTACTGGAGTTTCTCATATCAAGTGGAAGTTTACATAACAAAAGGTCAGGTGAATAAAAGAAACAATAAAATAACAGAATAAAACAAAACAATTTATCATATGTTTTAAAGCAGTAACTATACAGTAGTATGTAGTTTCAAAAAGCAGCTTATTCGTGCCAAGCAGGACTGGTTGAACCCCAGGAACCAACCCAAGAAATGTTACTACCAAAGGGAAAGGACAAAATGATGAGCCCTTCATTCCATTTCAGTTGACTAGATTGGCTGCTGAACCTGAAGGTGCATCTACACTGAAGAATTTATGCAGTTTGACACCACTTTAACTGGCATAGTTCAATGCTGTGGAAGTTGGGGAGTTGTAGTTTTGTGTGGCCTTCTCTGCCAAAGAATACAGGTTGCCACACCAAACTACAAATCCCAGGATGTCATAGAATTGAGCCATGGCAGTTAAGTGATATCAGACTGTTACAGTGTAGATGCACCCTAGGTTCAATATCTGCAATGAGAGAAGGTTTTCAACCATACCCAAGAACAGCAGGCCCATTTTGGAGCTGAAGACTGACTGAACAGCTTGGTCTGCTAAGAGGGATGAGAAAGAATGGCTGAGTTTGCTTCAAAAAGGTGACTCCCATTAAATCCTTTTTCTTGCTTGAAGTGAAGTCACCATTCCCTTCTAGAGCCCCCACTTTTTAAAAGTCTTGCTGACAAGTCCAATATTATTTGCTGAGTTCAACAGTTCCTCCTTTCTTTATCTTCCAGTTCAGTGTTTCATTGCTGCATGACAAAGCTAAGCCCTGGAATGTGAAACCTCGCAGTGGGTTGAATGCAGACAAAAGGTGCACTTGAGCTACCCAGTTATATCAGTTCCCTATTACTTGAATTCTCATGGCTCCAACCTAAGGAATCCTGGTAAGATAAAATAGATTTCATACAAGAGCTTTTAATAAAGAGGTATTTGAGTATTTCAAACTGTTTGGACCCAGATCGCTCGTTGTAACACATACTTCCTTTAAAATATCTGTTTCTGAACTGAAAGATAAAGATAAATCCCAGGAGACAGGACTTCCTAACACAGAGAAACTGTTAAAAACAATTGATCCAAGTAAAGCATGGCATTTTTTAAAGGAAGGGCATGAGGTGGGAGGGAAATGGAATTATGGAATCTAAAGCAGGCTTACTAGAATATCTGACATTGACTTTGCTGTTTCATGGGGCTCTTCCTATCTTATCCAGCTGTCAGTCTGCATAGTCTAACTTTACAGTTTATTTCTAATCCATTTTCTCCAGGAATGCTCCAGAAACTTTGATCCTTAAGTGTTGCCCAAGGCCAGAGCAGACCTGAGTACTGCTCACCCAGTGCTACTTGATCCTATAGTGTATCCATTGCTGGTAAAGTGGTAACTCACTCACGAGGCTTCCCCCTGTAAAACAAACATAGGTCAAGGGAACCAAAGAAAATTTAGATCAAAGAAAGAGAATTTCTGGATCGTTGTCAGTTGTATTGTAAAGGATCAATGGAACCATTGCAGCTGTATTTTCTCTAGAGCTATAGCTTGGGTGGGGACGACGACACAAATTGAAATAAGAATTTGCCCTCTTTATGAAATTTCTCTCCATTCTCCAGATTTCTATTATTGCAAAGAGTGAGACATGGACATTAATTTGCACTTTGAACACTTATATTTTGGTGTTTTCATTCCCTTGGTAACTTTGTTTGTCATAGAATCATAGAAGAAGAAACCTCAAAGGTCATCTTGTCCAGCCCTTTGCTACGTGGGAATACACAACCAAAGCACTCCCAACAGATAGCCATACAGCCTCCACCACAGTCCCAAGATTCCATATCATTGAGCCATAGCAATTAAAGTGATGTCAAATGGCATTAATTTTACAGTGATGATGCATCCTTTTAGAAAGACTTAGAAAGGTCTTCTATGTGTTAGTTCTACCTAGGCACAGAAGTAGGAAGCTGACCATAGAATCATACTGGAAAGTCTAGATCAGTGGTTCTCAAGCTGTTTGGCCTTCAACTCCCAGAAATCCTAACAGCTGGTAAATTGGCTGAGATTTCTGGGAATTGCAGGCCAAAACACCTGGGGGACCCACAGCTTGAGAACCACTGGCATAGATATTCTTAGAGAGAACATTTAAATCAAATCTGTAAATAACCAAATCTGCAAAAGTCAAACTTGCACGTGTGGAGGGCCAACTGTATTGACTTCATATGTTCTTTTAAACTGATGTTTTAATTGGTGTAGGTGTTATGTGTTTTCAACTGATGGTATATATTGTATTTTAAAATACTGTTGTTCCCCCAATTCAATGCATAGAGACAGACATGTAAGAAATAATTTTCATACTCATTTCATATAATTAAATTTGTCCAGGAAGAATACTTTTAATATTCTTTGCTTTTGCATGCTAGAATGACATGAATTCCTAATCCTCCATAGTATGTTTTCAAGGAAAGCAAGATGCTCTGGAAACAGTGGCTTGGTTAACTACCATTCCTGTCCATTCTCAGATCACAGTTTTATTGTGGGCAAACACATGCCCCGACATCATGCAGAAGCAGGTAGCTTCTGTCAACTGACCTATCATTTCATTCCTTAAGCACAGAGAAAGTTCAACCATACACATAAAGGATTGTTATATTTGTGGCATGTACCACAAGGATACTGGTGTTCATATTATTACAATGGGGCACTTTCATGATAGTTAAGCAGAGAGGGCATCACTGAGCACTTCATTTATGCCCAAGACATTGCTCTTTATTAACCTTTAAATGGAGCTTGTACTCCCTTTCCCCTTTGGTTTTTATGTATGTGTGTGTTCATTTTACAGTGTGTTAAACACACATGGAGCCATTATCTTCTGGGCATTGTGAATAGGTTTCTATTCATGAGGCTGCAGCTAGATCAATGGGGACTTGTGACCACAGATTAAGGAATCTATCAGTGAAAGTATTCTGAGATCTTCTGCAATGGGCTAAGGGCCAAGTTTACTGCTGCCCTTGTTCTGCGGCCTTTCTTGATGAAATGCATGAGCTGAAGATTCTGTTACACTTGATGCCGATTTTTCCCCTTTTCTCTTTTCTGGATCCTACTTAAAAGTTCAGGTCAGGGTGAGAGCCAGCTGAAGTATGCAACACACAGCACAGAGCATTCATCATTGCAAAGGAAAATCTGTACCCACATGCCTCAATTAAGGACTTTTTTCTCTACCCGAGACAAGCCCAGACACAAATTAAAATAACTGAACTGTGCCAACTTTTATTAAGCAGCTCAATCAACAGAGGCCTTTGCATCTTTTTATGTGGCCTCGCAATATCCAGCATTGAAGGCTCCCTGTTATTTTGCAAAAAATGCTGATACTTTTCTATAAAAGTGCTACAGAAATTGGGGGGCAGGGGCACAGAGATACTCACCAATTTGATTGGGTGGAACATGTTTTAAATAGCTGAACTGAGAGATCTGGAAATTCAGAGGTATAAATATTGTTCTCTCCCATCTTTCTGGGGAGAGAATAATATAAAGTAATAGCTAGAGGTTTAGTTTGTTTTGTGTTAAGTTTGGAAATATGGAAAGTCCTGTACAGTCATATGGCAACCCTAAGGTGACTCCACAATTGGGTTTTCTGAGACTGGGACTCCGTGATCCAACAAAAGTCACCTAGTTTCGTCAGACAGGATGATTTTAGTGTCCTAAGACACTTTCACCCATCTGGGGGACAGAGGCTGATGCCGGGCATCACACAACGTCATGTGACTTCAAGTGTAGGCCACGCCCCCAACCAGCGGGAAAGTGTCTCTGGATGCTTCCCTGGCAGCACGGGAAGCTTCCCATGTTGTCCTGGCTCCATTGGAGTCAGCAAGGGGCCTCCCTGCAACAGCGACGCTTTCGCCATGTAATAGGAAAAGTGTCACCAAAAAGGGAGCTGCACACAGGGCCAAAATTTGCCACGCTGCTCCCTCTTTTCTCCCCAAAAACCCATTGAAGTGAGACACTTCACCAGGTTTTTATGATGAGGTCCTCAGTGGGTTTCCACTCCACCAAGGAGAGAAGCTAAGAACCTCTCCTGTGCTCTGTGCTTTACCACAGGTTTGGAATGGGAAATGGTTACAACATTCAAATCATATGTACTTTTCAAGAACATGCTTCCAAAGACTCTGGACTCTATGAGCTAAGCATAAAAATAATGATGATCTTTCTCCAAAAGCAGCTGCAGCTTCATATCTTCCCTAGATCTTCCTGGAACCACTGCGATGCAGTCTATCATTTTTGTTCCATGCTGTCTTCACCAAGGTAAGATATTTGCCCCCACCCCCATGTGAGCGCTCATTTATTTCCTATCTACTCTGCACCCAGCCTGGAAGCAGTGTAGTCCTCTGGGGATCTTTTTTTTTAAGAGAGCAATTTACAGCTGCTTTATGATGAGTTGAAATGTAAGCTTTCCAAATCTGAACTTGAATTTTTTAATATACTATTTGCTGACAAATCGAGTTTTCTGATGAAAAACCAAACAGCTTGTGCCAAAAAACACAGAATTCCTTTCTTGAATTATATTCTGTGTTCTTTTTTCTTTCAATCAAGTCCTCTTCCAAACTATTACAGCCTGCCTTATTCCAGCTGAATGGCGCCTTCTCTGAAGAACACCATTCTTAAAACCAGCAGCAACAAACCAGTTTGAAGAATGAGCTGGCATCGACATAGGTCAAATACCAAGCGATAGTATTCCATTATGTACATATCCAAGAAGTTGAAATCTAAAATGCCAGAGGGACCTTGCGATTACCTGCAAGGACTGAGAGATGAAGAAAGAAAAGAAGGCAGGACTTGTCACACTGCTTGCCAACTCAAACACGGTCTAATAAGACTCCTTGATGGAGTCATGCTGAGATTTTGGCTGCATATCTGAATCAAGGAGAAAGCAGAGGGCAAACAGACTGGGAAGAGTTTTCTGCATGTTTCAAAGCAGAACAAGCCAAAGTAAGTCTAGGAACAGAGTGGGGGGAGTAAAAACAAAACAAAACACAAGAATGGTGCAGAAGATTTGTTGGCTGGATATCCTGGGAGGAAATATTTAGCTAAACCTCGGCCTGTCTGCTGAAATGTGAGAAGGGCAATTTATAAAGCCATATGAGCTAACCAATGTATCTACTACCACAGTGGTTCTTAACCTGGGGTCCCCAGATGTTTTTGGCCTTCAACTCCCAGAAATCCTAACAGCTAGTAAACTGGCTGGGATTTCTGGGAGTTTTAGGCCAAAAACATCTGGGGACCCCAGGTTGAGAACCTCTGTATTACCATGCAGTGGCCAACTGCCTAGTCATGTTCAGGAAAATGTTCTACCTGGTATCAATGTATAGAGACAAAACTGCTGATGACTGGACAATTCCTGGCTGACACATTATCACACCAGGGCTTTAAAGAGGGCAGCTCCGCAATTTTGCCTTTTTCAGAAATCTGGGAAATGTAGTTTGGGGTGGGGCCTTTTGAATTCTCAGCTACAGAGGTCCTTGCCTTCCCAAACTACATTTCCAAGAATTCTTCAGGTTGTAGAAATGTGGGGCTCCCTGCTTTAAAGCTCTAGTGTGATAACATAGTGAATCAGTTTATCTGTTTCATTGGAGAAATAATAAGGCCAGAGGGTTGTTGTAGGTTTTCAGGCTATATGGCCATGTTCTAGAAGCATTCTATGGCGGGCATCCTCGCAACCTCTGAGGATGCCTGCCATAGATGCAGGTGAAACATCAGGAGAGAATGCTTCTAGAACATGGCCATATAGCCCGAAAACCCTACAACAACCCAGTGATTCCAGCCATGAAAGCCTTCGACAATAAGGCCAGAATTTGATCCTTAGGCCCAACTGCAGTATACTTATTTAATCAATGGGATTTACAAAAATGTTGACTCACTCTTTAACAATTGATTTGACTCCATATGTATGTATTGCATACATGTAAGGATGGAGGCAGAGCCCCTTCATATAGCAAATAAATATGTAGATAGTGGGCAGTGATTAGAAAAAAAACTTTTGAGGCTAGTTCTTTCAGAATCCTGAAGCCATCACGGCTGCTGGTTGTGGTTATGGAGGAACTGTAGTCCAAGTCATGCACCCAGACATGCTCTGAGTGGTTGTTGGCTGTTGCATATAGTGCATGTGAAGAATTATACAGTTCATCGAATCTCACACAACTGGAACTGTCAAGCAGCCAGCAAAAAATAGAAGAAATAATACTTTATATATTTAAAAGCTGTTTTATAATCTAGTAAAACAGTAAAATGGTATTCTCCCAGTATGTGAACAGTTTGAGTTGTTGCAGAGGAATTACTATGAGGAGAAAAACACACTTTTTACACACAGGGATGCTTTCTGTGCAAAAACAAATCTTTACCTGGGCATGGCACCCATTTTCTGCACAGGAAACTCTCTTTTCTGTGCGGAAAACATCTATTTGGAATCCAAAGTTCACGTGTTTTTCTCCACAATTAAGTACTTAGCAATAGTTCTGGATGTTCAAATAGTATGGAAAGGTCTCATGTTCTGACCTTTTATTTTTCCCAACTGCTAGGAAACCTATATTTTGACCTGAAAATGAATAATTAAGATTATTCCTTCCAACTCGGCTCCAAGTGACTTCAAGGACAGATCAGGGAATATGAATTCAGCTTGTGCTGGATGGGTTTGCAGTCCACCTGAAATCCCAGCCTGGCAGCTAGGATGTGCTCCTGGACTCAGTCCTGCTTTTAATGCTATGTATTTGTATAACTAAATGATGGTATGCATTTTCAAAACTAAAATGAATGTGCTAGCTATACCCGTTCCTGAAGAGATCACACTTGGTTTAGCTACACATACTTGAATTTAAATCCTGCTTGGATTAGTGTTATACACTCCATTTGGGGCTGAAATTCTGCACATTCATTTGCTCCTGTTCATTCCTGTCAGCCTTTTAAAAATGCAAAAGCACTAAGAACATGGGCACACAAAATGCTTACAAAACATGGCCTGTGCTCTGTCTCTGCCTTCATTTCGCACCATCGTCAGTTCATGTATCACATCCTTCAGGCTAAGTAGCTTCTCTTTCAGTCATTACAAGATTCCTTTCAAACCACGCTAACAATGAAACACTTACATACTTTTTTTTAATTGTATGGGCAAAACTCAAAATATGCTACCTTTCTAAGAGAAACAAAGGCATCTTTGGATTCCTAGCTTCATTTTTGTTAGTTCAGTTCAGGCCCCTAGGCAGCATAAGATCCATTTTCACAATAGGTCACAAAAGTCTTCTTGTCTGGGGGTTTAAAAGGGAATCTACACAGATGTCCATACACACAAAGATTCTAGTATTCTGGGAGTAAAGCCCTACCACTGTCTGATCTCTCTCTCTTTTATATATTGGACATTATATATTTTACATTCCTTCCTATTCCTCAATGTGCAGACAGACAAGGACAGCCTCAGAAAAGTGACATATAATGAGGGACAACAGGGAGCGTTTCAAGTTTTGCAGAGAACTTGGCTCCCTTGTGGAATTCACACTACGTTGTGAAACAATTAAGTCAGTCTTTTCAGGATTCTTCAAATACATTGATAAAACAGAGAGAGAGAAATAAAAAGTCTCACATTGAAGCCCAGACATGCATCAGGGATTTTTCAGAGAGAAATAAACATCTAGGGCCAAACTAGGGTCCCTTCCACACATTTGAATAAAATCCCACATTTTCTGCTTTGAACTGGAATACATGGCAGTGTGGACTCCGATAACCCAGTTCAAAGCAGAAACTGGGTTCTGGGTTCTCTGAGTTATCTGCCTGTATATTCTGAGTTATAAGGCTGTGTGGAAGGCTCCCAGATGTCTAGTTAAATGGGATGTTTGCTGTTAACATGCACAATATTCTTCTTGTTGATGATTGTTTCTAAATACAAACAGCAACTGATCAAAAATAATCAAATAGTAGCAGGAGTGGAGAAGAGTTCCCTTCCTTGATGCAAATTGCTCTTCTGGTTCTGCTATTTGCAGTTAAGAAGAAATTCCCCATTATGCTAAAGATCAATATGGCATGAGCTATGTGGAATGATAAAACTCAAAGAAAAATCAACTGAAATTCAGTGGGAAAAGATAGCTCATGCTTCCTTTCTATGTTAGTGTTGCCAATGATAAAGGTTGGGCAACCACAAGTCCTGAGCATGCAAAGATCTCCTTTACATAAAAACATGCTTTTAGTGCCTCTTGAGGGGAGAAAGACACTTGGCTGTTATGTAATATGTACATGATTCGGAAAACACACAGGTCAAGGAAATGAGGAATTTTTGCCTGAAGTATTTCACCCAGAATAGAGGCTTGCACAATTAAAAAAACACAGAAACCTGCAATCCAGTTTCACAAGAATCCATACAAGTAAGTTCTAAGGTCAAGATAAATGCCAAAATTCTGCATTTGTGTAGTATATGTACTCGTGTGATTAAGTGGTTGTTTCGCTAGATCAGCTTAAAAGGTTTGAGGATCCCTGAGCTAGATCATTCTTTTGCTTAATCATTATTTTCTTTCCTAGTGAGTTATCTCTTCTCATGATATGGGCCTGATTTGTTCTAGGACACTTTGTCTTTTTAGCCCTGCTTAACATGAATTGTAAAATGTTCACACTGCTGGGACAATGGGAGTTTATGATTGTAGCAGAAGAAGCCGTCTTTCTCTAACAAAGATAAGCATTGTTCAAGGGGTATACATGCATCTCGGTTTAAGCTTTGTGACAGAGATAGGTGCTCTTCCATTGCGCTTACCTTCTGCTAGGTACTGGCTTCAAGTCTGTTTTCCGAGGTAAGCAAATAGCTTTGGTTTTCTGTTGTTATTCTTAACAAAACTGAAGAAAGAAGAAAATATGTCTTTTGGTTGTCTGTTCTTTGAAGTCTTGTCTGATACAAGTACAGCAGCTTTGAACTCTATTCATGCCAAAGGCTTTTCTTCAGTAAGAAAGACCTTTTAAATTATTGTAACATCTTTAGACTTCATTTTTGTCTTGTCAAAGGGTAAAACCACTAAACAGACCTTTTAAACTATTGTAAGGCTTTATATAAGGTAATAAAAAACTCTGGGTGTTTTGGAACATTTATGAAAACTCACTTGGAGGCCAGGTTAAGTAAGGGTGTATCCAGACAGCCCCTTTAACATTGGAGTTACTGCAATTAAAAAGAGGCTGTCCAGATAATGTCCACAAACCCTGATTTGTGGCAAATTAAATTATTAGTGGGTTTACTCCGCCCCTTCTTGGAAGGTGCAGGATAAACCCACTACGTCCGGTGTCTGGAAGGGGCTTAAGGGAGAACCAATGGATAACTATTTTAGTGAATTTCTTGTTCTCTTGTTTATACAAATGTGTTTCATAGTTGTTATTCTGGGACTGGTAGTGATTGCTTACAAATTATGGGACTAAAATCATAAACCAATTTTTGTTATCAGTGAATATTTTAAAGCACTGTGTTTTTTGTTTATGCCTGATTCAGATCGATTTTCATCTTCACCACATCAGAGCCTCCTTCTGTCCCTTCCTAACAGAGTTTGTAAGTAACTAAATAAAAATGAAAGGTTTCTTGCAATTACTCAACTAGAGAGGGAATAGATGCCATTTTTACTCATTCACTATGCTGTGTCCCCTAAAATTGACAAAGTCAGCAAAAAAGAAACTGGATGAAATCGGTTTTTAGATGATGTCCACAACTCCTTTTGGCCAATTTTACCTAATCTTATTCTCAAATGTTGAGGGTTTTTTTTGGGGGGGGGGGGGGTACATTGGGGAATCTGGCACATGGCAAAAAGGATCCAGAGGATCTCATGCAACCTGCAAAGGTACAGTTTGTCCACTTCTGTTTCAGACTCTGAACTGCAATAATTCACAGCAAGATGCAGAAAAATATATTATCTTCTAAGCCAGGGCTACTTAAAGTTTTTTTTCCCCTCATGACCCCTTTCAACCGAAGAAATTATTATATGGGCCTGGACATATAGGTATATAAAATCAAACATTTACTGATAATAAATCAGTAATTGCATTGCTTGCAACACAGGCAGATTTTCTTTTTTATGAAGTACAGCTGAAGTATTTTCTACCACTGGAAACTCTGTATATTGTTTCTAACAAATTAATATAAATGTCTAAAACAACCACTAAGTAGTAGGAGTATGCAAATCTTTGTTTTTATTTAGTCAGTCGTATCTAATTTGTATGTTTTCTATATATACAAATAGATATTAAGAAACATGGGGAGGGACCCACGCAAAAACTTAAGAATCAAAACTCACCCAATACTTTTTCACTTGAATTCTATAATGCTCCAAAACCTATAATGCTCTGAAACCTAACAAAGTAAGTTCAGTTTCATTTTCAGCACAGAACAAACAACTCGGTGAAGGGGACCTAATTTGAGAATGGGACCCACCGTTTGAGAAGCAGTGTTCTAAACTATGATATGTGTAGTTACTAAGAAATATGTGAAGACTTCTCAGTTTGTGAGTAGAAAAATATGACACCACAGTATAGAATACTTGTTAAAAGAGCCATACTGATTAAAAAATAGTTCAACTTTAGTTCTGTGCATCATTGGTTAAAAAAAAATCTATGAGCATCCAAACTTTTTAATATTCTAAACCCTGTAAAGTCGAGTCAACTTTGTTAATACTTATGGGACTTATGAGTTAATGTCTTTTATACATTTTTACTCAGAGATATGTCCCATTTGAATAAATGGAATTTACTTCTGAGTAAATTCTGCATGTATAGACTTCTATCACACTACAGTGTGGCAGTGCTACCATTCCACTTTAACTGCTGTGCAACATAGTATAGAATCCTGGGATTTGTACTTAGAATTCCAAGCCAGGGAACTCTTGGGCCTCACTGAACTACAATCCCCTTGGGCCTCACTAAACTACAATCTCAAATGCTGTGGAGTTTTGCCATGGCAATTAAAGTACAATAATAGTGCTATGACAGTACAGTGTGATAGGGTCCTGGGACTCCAGTTAAAACTTGTGAATCCAATTCTGAAGTCAACATCCTACTCCGAGGGGGATTTCATTGTTTCTCATTGTTTTGACTAATCCCGGTGTGTCATACTATTTTCCATTACCTTCAGACACAAGGAGAGAAACACATTTTTGCTATTTGGAGAGTGATAAAATCACCAAGAGAAATTAGGGAAGGCGTCTCTGCATTCATTGCTTGAGAACATACCAGCCTGTCTACTATGCCAGGAAATCAAGCATTTGACACATTCTGTTTCTGATGCCATTGCCAGTTTTACGTATTTGTTGGCACTATTATACTAACAGTACCCATCAGTTGTTACTTGGTATTTACTGGAAAATTGAGCCAAATAGTAGTATAGTAGCATGAGATTAGGATTCTAAGACACCAGGATTTAAATACTCACTAGGTTATGGGTGACTTTTGACAAATCAGACTCTCTTAGCCATATAGGAAAGTAATGGCAAGTCTCCTATCAAGAAACCTTGCCAAGAAAACTCTGTATTAGAGTTGCTTTAAGTCAAACTTGGAGCCACATAACAACAGCAACAATCATTGTAAGGAAACTGCATGCAAACTGGGGAATACTATGGGCAGATTCCCAGAGAACAGTGGAATCTAATAGAAATGACAGGATAAATCTATAATTTCTTATACAACCCTAGAATTATGTCAGATGTAGCCTTAGATTGTTAAACTTAGCGGTCTTATACTGTATACCATGGGCCCTTGGTATCTGTTTGGGTTTGATTCCAAGTCCTCCATCGATACCAAATCTGTGAATGCTTAAGTCACATAAAATGGTATCCCTTATATAAAAGTGCAAAAGCAAGTTGAGCTTTTTGGGATTAAAAAAACCCCAATCCATCGATCATTGAATCTGTGGATCCAGATTCCATGGATGTGGAAGGACAACTGTGCAGTCTTCTACAGCACTCTGGATGATAATTCCCAGAATCCCTAAGAGAGCATGATACCTGTTCATGTTATATTCAGTTTTGCATGAGTTGCTAAAAAAACCCAAAAGAACTTTTCCAAGTGTCATTGTTGTAGAGATATTGGCCTCTGCTGGATTGTATGGCAGTGTGGACTCAGAAAATCCAGTTCAAAGCAGATATTGTGCATTATTTGCCTGGATATTCTGGGTTAGTTTGGCTGAGTGGAATGGCCCTAAATCTCTTGGTTTCTGGTTTTTGTATTTCCCTTGAACTTATATTGTCAAAGGTTATACTCTATTTTCTATGGTAAACAAAGAATACTCCTAAAGATACATTCCAGTCTAACATTTCACTTCTTCTGTTGTCAGATGCTTACCCTCATGAAATAATAGTTTTGGGCAACAGTGAGCAGACACTTCTAGAAGATGGGACAATCACTGAACATTTATCAGCTGTATCTGCTGGGTATAGAACCTGATTGGGTGGATGCTCTTCCTGTTCAGGATCTTTTTCTCACAAATAAAAGGTATGTTTTGACTTTATTTATAACCCACCGTCTCCGCCCAAAGGGACTCAGGGTGGCTTACAAAGACAAAAACAAAATTGGCTAAGCTGGCTGGAAGAGTTCAGAGTTTTTTAAAACCTAAATCCTACTGATAGCTCCAACTAAAGTAGACTTATTGAATACACGGGATTTACCAATGTCTGGACTTACAATTCAATGGTTGATTCTATTACAGTAGTTTACTGTAGTTTGGATTAAGATATAGGATACAAACTATAGGTTCCCAAAGGAACCTTTCCAGCTTCTCAGGTACTTTCCCAGAAACATTTTTGTTTATCCATTTTTTATAATTATAATTATAATTTATTTATTTATATACTACCCCCCTCTCCACACAGGGACTCAGAGCGGCTCACAACAAAGAAGAGAAATACAAATAATGATAAACACATGACAATTTAAAAGTTAAATCAAATGACAAGTAGAACAAAACATAATAAAAAGAAAAAATAAATCACAAAACATATTAATTTAATTAGTTACCGGTTAAAACTGAGAAGTATCTATTGTACATAGTTGTTAAGTTTAGCTTGGCTCAATGGTTACAGGGTGATCTAAGCTGCCTGCTAAAATCTATGAGTTGTCACGGATCAAATAAAGTGGACTTACCTTTTAACTGCTGTGAGGAGTCTACACAAGCATTCACATCAGAAGGGGAAAATGAATTTTCTTTGGACATTGCAGGGAGCTCTAGTTTGATCCTGGTGCTTTGGATGTTAAAAACAACTGGATCCATCATGATTTAGTGTCTGTATGTCCCAACAAACCCTCTACTCTGTTGCCGACCACTGTTGTGTTGCTTCTGGTGAGATCACAACAGGGTATCCAGCCATGTGACCAGGAGAAGTGGCATTGCCTTCAAGACTCTGCAAAGGGACTGCAGGTGGCCTGTGATACAGTGGCAGCCCCAATGCACCCTTGGCCCTGGATGCCAAAACGGCTCTGAGGAATACTCCCAGCCTGCATTGGAGCACCTCTGGATCAACTTACCTTGGAATATGTGGGTATTGATAGATCCAGGCTTTGTAAAAGGCCATAAGCATAAGGTGATGCAAATCATTGTCTTTTCTGCCAGGTAAGTATTACTTTGCACATAACTGCAATTATTTGTCTCTTCTAAAGTTCTTAAGATGTTTCACATAGATTGTTATCATTACCTCATTATTTCATAGAACTGGAGAAGGTCAGAAAGCCATGCCTCGCTACAAGGCAAGCTCTCATTGTCCCCACCAAAAGCATCCTTCTCCACGGACCCATCTATTTAGCTTCAGCAGGAAACGAAAGTCAAAGAGCAGGAAAAAGAGATGGAACTACACCCGACTGTGTGCAAAACAAGGGGCACCAAATGGCTCAAGCAAATGAGCTGCACCACTACATGGAAGGTAAGGCACTGGCAATAAAATGGGATATCTGTCCTAAAGTCATATTCTTTGTCGGCCTTTATAAGGCAATCAGTTCCTGGGTGACACCAAATTTGATCTGCACATTCTTTACAGGGAGGATTTTACCAGGTGACACATCAGTATGCAAGTCCAATAAAGTCACCTGTACCTTTCAAAATGATCAGAACTCTGCCAAGTGTAATCTATAGACTACATCAAAAGGACACCCCCCCCCGAAATATCCCAAGTAGACAGAGAGAGGTCCCCCATATTCTCTTTCCTTCTCCCAATTTCCTCCATATTACTTCCAGTACTTAAAACTGAGTTCAAAGTGATTTGAACCCAACTGACCTAACAAGAAGGGAGAGAAGTGGGTGGAAACTTACCTTTCTTGGTTTTCCCAGGCAATAGCAAACTGCAGCAGCCTGTCCTATTCCTCATTAATAATGTTTGTCACTTGGACATACTTGTCCCAGTTTTCATCTGTGAAATGTTGGAGGATGAGGAAGGGCTGCAGCTCAGGGGAGCAGCACATGCTTTCCCTGCATGAATCTGGCATTGAAGGGCTGGATATAGGCACAAGGTAAGTAAACTACAGTTGAGGGCTACTGATGATGAAAGGCTCCTAAATATAGCTTTCTAAAGCTAGATTTCATCTTTCACATACTTTTTAGAATCAGATACATTCAGGGACAATGCTATGGTGATTTTTAAGCATGATATATCTTAAGCCTCAGCATGATTTAATTGGACCTGGTGGGAAGGTGAAAGGGAAATGTTGAATTAGTTGGGTGTTTATTCCAAAGAGAAGAAGAAAGGGAGGGATGTCAGTGAAGTTGGACTCTTTGGAGAGAGGGGGGGAAGGAAGGAAGATGTTGTTGTTGTTGTTGTTGTTGTTGTTGTTTTGGAAATATGGGAACTATGTATTCCCATTCTACTTTAAACATACAGGTTTACATATATGTTATACTAGGTTGTCTTCTTGTTGTTTGCCCAAAATGTTTTCACCATATTATTTGTAGACTAAACCATATTCTTGTTTTAGAGAATGGAGATAATTCTCTAAAATGAGATGCTTGAAGAAAGCATCAATTTTATTCCTACATAGATGTCTTCTGAGACAAAGTAGACATCACTTTGGAAACTGTTTGGATGTCAGAGAAATAAAATATACAGAAAACTGGTGTATACATTTGCATTTTCTGTGCAGAAGGAAAAAGATGAATTTGAATAATTTGATATAGAGCAAGGATGGGATAAAATGCATTTGGGATTTCAAGGAACACCATATAAATGAGACCGGGAATTTTTCACTTAACTCTGTTTAGAGAAAAGTCCAGAAAAGCAGAGTTTTCAGACAGAACCTATATTGGTAGAGGTTGGATATTTAGCACTGACAACTCATGGAAGGGCTGAAAATCCCTGTTCAAAACTCCCATGAGAGTAACTAGACACTAAAATGATCCTAATTTATATGTGCCCAATGGATGGCATAATTCCTAATCTCCCTATTTATAATAGACATTATGGAATATCTTCAAGGACATCTTCTGCTACCTCATACTTTTTGATCTCATTGCACAAACCCTTAAAGACCAGCATGCTGGTTGGGGAATTCTATGAGTTGTAGTCCAAAAAAAACAACAACAACTTTTCTCAAGTTATGGGAAAATATCTTCTTCTGAGGAGCACTGATTTGCAATCCAGCGTGATCTCTCTGATTTGCTCCTGAGAAAGAAGACATTGTGAACCAAGAAACCCTTTATTAACATTCTTCCATCAGAAGGGAAGGAGGATGAGGGGATTTCCCTGCTTTTAATGGCATCCATTCATCTCTGGAAGCAGTTCAGTCATTCCTGTCAGAGAGATAATATATCCTTAAGGCGTAACAGTATCTTCTATCCCCTTGGCCTTCTATCCCCATGCCCTCCCCCCATTCTGCCTTTTTTCCGCACTAGATTATACACACCAGAGATTCTTTTGTTGTTCTTCTTGTAAAATCCATACAGGAGACGAATACCACCCACAGGCTGTTTGGTTTCGATCCTCCCTATTCTGTTGCACTTTTTCCTTTCCAGAGGAAGGAATGTTTTGGTCCTAACCTAAAACCTTTTAAATCCCCTTGTTAATTCCCCCAAGGTCTTCCTATTCTGTGTGATTTACCTACATCTGAAAAAGCAGGATATTGAAAAAGAAAGAAATCCTTTCACATTTGTTCTTGCTTTATGGGGCTCTTTCACACTATGAAGTTATAGCACTATGATTCCGCTGCCGCTGCCACCGCCTCTTCTTCTTCTTCTACTACTACTACTACTACTACTACTTCTACTTCTTCTTCTTCTTCTTCTTCTTCGGAACACAAGATGAGTCCACTGCAAACAAGATCACTATGCCGGCTGTTGGATTGGATCACACATCGGACACTTGCCAAGTGTCTAGAACTGTGTGATGTATTAGTGAATAATGTGTGCAGATCCGAGTAGGGTGACTTTTTGCAGCTGACAGATGGTAATTTTGTCAGCACTGATTGGGACCTCCTTTACTGGCTTGGGCCAGAGTCTTTGCAGTTCAATCTTTAAATCCTCATATGTCAGCTTTTCTAGTTGTTTCTCTTCAATCCTGCTGTTACCTGGGATTGCAACATTGACAATCCATAGTTTGTTTTTTTCCCACAATAGTGTGGTCAGGAGTATTGTGCTCCAAAACTGTCAGTCTAAATTCGGAAGTCCCAGAGTAGTTTGACCTGCTCATTTTCTGTAACTTTTTCAGGCTTGTGATCCCACCAGTTCTTTCTCACAGGCAGATGGTATTTGTGGCACAAGCTCCAATGGCTCATCTGATCAATGGTATTATGCCTTTTCTGTAGTCCATCCGTGTGATCTTTTTGCAGCAGCTGAATATGTGAACCATTGTTTTGTCTGCTTTATTATTATTATTATTATTATTATTATTATTATTGACACAAAAGCACAGTATGTCACAGCAAACGAGATCTATATGCTGGATTTCTTATCACAAAATCACAAGTTGAACACTTCCCAAGTGTCTAGGACTGTGTGATGTATTTTCGGATGATGCGCACAGATCCAAGTAAGGTGGCCTTTTGCAGTTGACAGTTCATTATTTTGTCAATGTTTATTGTTTCCAAATGATGGCTGAGATCTTTTGGCATGGCACCCAGTGCGCCAATGACCACTGGGACCACCTGTACTGGTTTATGCCAGAGCCTTTGCAGTTCAATTTTGAGGTCTTGATAGCGGCTGAGTTTTTCCTGTTGTTTTTCCTCTATTATTATTATTATTATTATTATTATTATTATTATTATTATTATTCCTGCAATGCCTGGCATATTTGCACAATCAAATATAATTTGTTTTCCATTTGTTCTGATTATCCACCGGTACTTGCAAGCAGTAAAGTCATTACAGGAGGAAGATGAAATGCCAACCTTTGCAAGTACACACAAACACTATAATAAAAATATGGACAACACTGCCTTTTCCAGCTGCCATTACAAATGTGCTATTCCATCAGATTATTTATATAACCACCTAGGTGACCACCAACCAACCTGGTCCCATTTTTTTTCTAACACAATCCTGATTTTCGGACTAAAATACAAATTCTAATAACCCAATTCTTCCACAAAGCAGAGTAAACTAGAGGTTTTTAAAATTCACCTTAATGCCTCAGGCATTAGAAAGAAGTATTTTCAAATGGGAGAGAGAGGAATGTGGTGAGTTCCAACAGCACTGAGATCAAGGGAAGGACGCCTTATTTAGCCTGTGTCTGTTCAGCCTAGGTTCAATGCTGATTTAGCATATCTGATGGATTTATTCTTCATTAGTGTGTTTCATTTCTTACCATGACATGTTGGCTTGACTGTAAAAACCTGTGTAAAGGCCCCATAAATCCAAACTATTTTTATATATAAAAAAGAAAGACTATATGACCAATATTAATCTCTTTTCTTAAACCTACACATCCCTCCATGCCTATAAATGGGAAAAATATGTGTGGTCTATTGACAGTGGAGATTAAAGGTTTGTTAGCTGTATGGTGCTGCTGCCGCCACCGCCTTCTTACTTTGGTTATATTTGGATCAGTTTTGTTAACTTATGAATCCTTTTTTGAAAGTACAGAAGTATATCCAGCTGTTCAGTTTGCTTTTCTGCAAACAAAGGCATCTTCAGCCACCCATCACTTTAAAGTATATTTCTGTGCCAGTTCTCTTTGAAAATATTAACAATGTGCCCCTGTAGCAACATGTTCTTTCAGCCTTAAAAGTACTGCTTGGGAAACTCCCAATGCATACTTTCCTTAGTGCAAAGGGCTTCCTTCCTTCTGTAGCTTTTGGTTGCTGAAAATGTCAAGTGACTGGCTTTCCAAAGGAAACACCTGATCAAGAAAATGTTATCACGGGTACCAGCATAGGCCATGCAAGCTACACATATGTGATTCACATTTTGTTTTCTTCCAGCACAAACTTTATTTTTGGATTCTTATGATGATTAATCTAAAGTAAGGCACAGCTTTATGAAAATATATTATATCTGATTAAAACTATGACAATAGCTTTGTAAAATCCTGAGCCATGGTTGTGCCTTTCAGATTTTGAATCCCTGGGGGTACCCACTGCTTGACTCAACCATAGATCCCTATCAATACAGAATGGACAGGTTGTTGATATGTGTCTTCGAGTTAACTCTGATTTTCGATGACTCTCAAAGGGTTTTCTTGGAAAAAAATGTTCTGGAGAAGTTTGCCATTCCCCCCTCCCCTTTTTTTGAGATTGAAAGATAGAAACTGTTCAGGTTCACATGGTGGGTTTCCATGGCTAAGTGGGTATTCAAATCTTAGTCTCCCAGACTCCTAGGCCCCATCTATAGCCTCAGATTATGCAGCTCAGGCAACAAACCCTAACAAAAGCAAGTGAAAGAAAGCCCTTAACATGCATTATGTATTTTGTGTAGTCACAATCCAGATCTCAAACTAGTTCCAGGATTTCCTTTATAATCATCTGCACAGCAAAATCACTTTCTTCAATACCAGTTTGAAACTGCATTAAATGGCCTATATAGCCCTATACGGTTCCGCCCCAGCTTACTTGTCTGAACATATCTCTGTCTACGATCTGCCTCTGAGTTTTTGATTGTTTGGGGAGGCTCTGATCTCGATCCCGCACTCCTCACAAATGCGACTGGCGGGGATGAGAGACAGGGCCTTCTCGGTGGTGGCCCCCCATTTGTGGAACACACTCCCCAGGGAAATTAGGTTGGCTTCATCTCACCTTTCCTTTAGGAAAAAGCTCAAGTCATGGTTCTGGGACCAGGCATTCAGGTAGCAGGCTTAACAGCAATTTGCAATGCTTCGTGAGAACTGATAATGGACAGGCTTTGGACTGGGTCTCTGGATGCTGACTTGGATTTGGATACAGCTCTATATTGTTGTAAATAATGTTGCTTGTATGTGTTGCCATTGAATTGTTGCCAGTTGTAAGCTGCCCTGAGTCGCCCCCCCCCCCCCCCCGCCCCGGAAGGTTGAGAAGGACGGGGTACAAATGTTTGAAATAATTAAATGGTCAGTGTTGATGGAGTCATAGCCTGTCATTCAAATAACTACATGACATAATTAAGAGTTAGGCTGCACATTGGTTGGAAGCCTGTTAATATTTTCTAGGTATGTAATTTCTCCTACAGAAGCTGTTGGGCATTTTTGTTTTCTGTTAGAACATCTGAAATAAATTTAGTTCCAGTTTGCAGGTGTGGAGTCGTACATTTGAAGCAGTAATAGAGACAAATGTCCTAATTTCACATGGTACTGCATTATGTGGATCTTTAGTATGAGGTTCATTTCACATACTGAAGTGCATGTGCAATGAGATTCAATATACAAACAAGGGAGGATTAAAATAATTATTGCATGAATTTATATTCCATCTCTTTGATGGAGGATCTCAGCAAGTATAAGAAATGAGATTAGAGTCTCATCTACACTGGGCAGTTTAACATGGAACAGTCCCAGGGCACATGTATACATATGTGAAGAGAAGTCACAGGGAGGAGGATGCAAGCTTGTTTTCTGCCGCCTTGGAGACTAGGATGCAGAATAATGGCTTCAAACCAGAGGAAAGGAGATTCCAACTAAACATGAGGAAGAACTTCCTAACTGTGAGAGCTGTTCAGCAGTGGAACTCTCTGCCTCGGAGTGTGGTGGAGGCTCCTTCTTTGGAGGCTTTTAAACAGAGGCTGGATGGCCATCTGTCGAGGGTACTTTGAATGCGATTTCCCTGCTTCTTGGCAGGGGGTTGGACTAGATGGCCTACGAGGTGTCTTCCAACTCTATGATTCTATGATTTTATGTTGTCTAGATCACTTGAGAAGAGATCTGCTCCTCTGAGGTACAGATATGAGTAGATCTAAAGTTCAGATCAACACTTTCAACAGCCTGAAAAGAGGGGACATAGCCAGGACTGGATCAAGAGGCAATTTGCTCCTAAAATGTGTCAAATTTAAATGTGTATATATTTTCAAGTGTCCTGAGTGTCGACCCATTAATTTCATAAGGTTTTCTTGGAGAAAGGAATACTCAGATGGTGTTAACAGTTCCTTCCTTTGAATTATAGACCATAGTACATAGTATTCATTTGTGGTTTCCCATCTGAGAGCTGAGTCTTTTTAGCTTCCAAGATCAGGTGGGATCTTGTTCTCTTAGGTTATTTAGTCTATGTCAAAAGTAAGATGGACTCCTAAAATATTTTATCCCAACAGATTTTGGATAGAGGTTCATTAAGAGGTCCCTCATAATCTGGTGGCCAAAACTTCAGTGTACTTAGTTTGTATATACATTTGGCTAAGAGCCTGATCTCGGAATTGAAAAGACCTTGCTGTGAGATTGCAATCTGTCAGATCCATTTGTCATGTGAAATTATATTGTGTGTGTTTGTGTTTGTGTGAACCACTACAACCCTAACATTATCAGAAATGGAGACCACTTTGGGTCTTAGAAACACTGTGTTGCACATGATTTGGAATGCCAAATGGAAGAAATAAAGGAATCTTCTTGAGCTACCCAACAATAACAATGTTCTCATACACATAGGAGCTGTGTCTACACTTTTCTAAAACAAGAAGCTCCTAAATGTGCTTGAGTTCTTTTTCCTACTGTTTTCTCTGACTTCTCAAGCACTATTAATAATGCCTTTAATCATGAAATGGGCTTAATCTTCTGTGGCAGCCTCCATCGCACAGGCTCAAATGGGTAAAGCAAACACAGTTGACCTGTTCCCTCGGAACTGGGCTAATCCTCATCAAGCTGCTTAATTCTCTCTTCATGAATTCCAGATTCTTGTACAGTTTTCCCCATTGACCTAATAACAAAGTCCAGCAATAACAGGATCTTCTAATTGAAGAAGTGGTGGCTAGACCAATGGATTGACATTTAAATAAACAAATCTAACCAATATGCAGATGAATCTTAATTGTCATTTTATTTATCCCACAATTGCCAGCTCAGATTAGAAAGAGGCAAAGTTTAGAAAAGAATATATTTAAAAACAATAACAATCATAATCTTCCATCCAGTGTGGTCAATGGCCATACTAGTTTGTTGAGTTTCTGAGTGTGTCAGTCCTCAAGTTAAAAAACCACTTTCTCACTCCCTTCTTTTCTTCTTCTTTGAGCAGTCAACATGATTTGTGAGGTTGTCTTAAGTCTCCACAGGATGAATAGGTTGTGAAATCTTGCCAATTCAATCCAAGACCAGTAAACCTTTGGCTTGCCAGTTTTTTTGGATGTTTCCTCCCATTAGCCCCAGTCACCATGGCCCACAGTAAGAGTAAAGCTCTCCTGATGTAAATGAATGAACAATGAAAAGTTATTACAGGATTTTCAAGAGATGCAAAAGATTAAAATCTTATACAAATGGAATAAAAGAGGGAATGTGCTTTATTTCAATGATGCCAAACTTCCGTCATTCAAGGACCAATTTGGAAAAAAAAATGAGTCAGCTTGGTTCTCTAATAAATTATAGGTAGCACTTGGTTTTCTTTAATTCTGCAGTTTTAGAATGGCCTGCAGTTAATAGATGCATATCAAGATGGCATGTGGTTATTACCATGACTGTGATGCTAATATACCATTAGGCTGAGTTGGGTGGGATGCAAATAGAACTCATATATTTTTCTGAGTACTGCGTGTTGGTGACAATAATGTCAACCCATGGATGGAAAGGCATTTGTCTGCAGAAATGTGGGGGGAACAATTCCTTCCCCCATTCCCTGCCTGCAAAAAGCTTGAAATATATGAATCTGGTGGTATGGTTGTAGAGAAGTGGGGGTGGAATCCAATTGCACTAGATGAATTTTGCTTATATAACATTGGACTGATCCCCAGAGCTATTGGTCCACAGTGATATTTCAAGGACAGTGGAAATTGTCTAGATGTCTTTTCTTGAGACACTACTTCCAGTGCAACATTAGACTTTCCCCTTAGAATTGACACCATTGTTGGTGGAGAAATGCTGTATGTTTTCTCAGCCAACAGCTTGCTGTACTTTAAATTACATTAGGTACAGTGAGGAAAATTTGCCCATCACTGCATAGGTTAGTGTTAATGATTTTGCTTAAGATTTGAATGTAACAAATGTTCCATTGGTAACACTACCTTTTTTCTTTTTTGAAAGTATGTACTTCTCACAACTCCTCTCTTCCTTTTCCTCTTCTTTGTCTCTTAGCATATAACAATGGAGAACACTTGGAGAGTAATTTTCAGCCCATGCTGTTAAGTATACCATGTCAGCTAACATCTCTCTCTAAAAGAAAGGGATTATAATTACCTTCTTAGGACCTCATCACATGGATGTTGAAAACCATAGCAGCCCGTATGTCTAGTGAAGGCAATCATCCCTTTTGATCACCAATTATCTCATTTCAAGTTCTATTTTCCCATCATATGTGTTTGCTTCTTCAGTTTTTCCCCTGTTGTTGTCCGGGTTCTGAATCCTCACACAGGAAACCTTTTTTGCACCCTCTCCATCTTACTTTTTTTTTTTTTTTTTTTAAAGGAAACTCTTTTCTTCAAAGAAGACATAGAATTGACTTACCTCCATCACACAGGATTGCTTCCTCCCACCTCTTGCTCAACCATCTTCTCAGAAGAGACACAAGGCATTATTCTTAAGACACCACTTCTATGGACTGCTTTCCTTCCCAAAACCTGTTCTTAAGACACTTCTATGGGCTGCTTTCCTTCTCAAGACATGTTCTTAAGACATTCCTCTTAAGACTACCCATTAGAACGCCCCTCAAAACACCACTGCACAATGACAAAACAGGATAGCAAAGTTAGAAAGGTCCCATCCCACCATGTTTTACAGCTGGAACTGTGGATCTGATGGGCAGTAGAAGCTCAGAACATGATTGCTTATTCATGTTCAGAGCTCCCTCCTTGTAGGATACTTCAGTTGTGTTTCAAGCATGGGGGCTATGCATAAGTGCTCCATGCCTCTCCATGCTTAAAAAGCAGCTGAAGTGTCCTATAGTGGGGGAAATTTCTCCATGTGATGAGGTCCTAAATCAGGGAAGGATAGGCTGTAGCCCTCTAGCTATTGTTGGATGATAACTTGTTGCATTCCTCAGAACAGATTAATGGAATCAAGCACTTTATATATTTTAATCTGTTGTATTGTTCTATGTGTTTTATTTCTTTATGTGTTTGAATTGTTTCACATTTTGATGTGGTATGTTTTTATTGTTATGCTCATATGTGACACAGGAGACTGGGCAACTTGGAAGGTGCTGAACAGACTGTGCTCTGTAACCACAAGATGCGGAGCTAACCTTAAGAAATGGGGCTACAAAGTGGAGTCCACGACATGTGAGTGTGGAGAAGAGCAAACCACAGACCACCTATTACAATGCAGTCTGAGCCCTGCCACATGCACAATGTGGGACCTTCTTATAGCAACACCAGAGGCCAGCCACTGTTCAGAGTACATTTAATCCCACATTTTTAAACTTTGTGTTTTCCAAGTGCATTACAACTGTACCCTTAGTTCACTTCTGATATGGTAAATAAATAAATGTGGAGTTAAATCTTGCCAAAGTTTGTAAGTTGCTTTGAGTCTCCTGCAGCGTCAAAAGGCAGGGTATAAATGAAGTAAATAAACTAACTTTAGCTGATGGGAGCCTCAGTCCAACAACACGGATGGTGCACTTGGTCAAAATGTGATCTAGTTTGTGAAATGCTAAACTCTGCTGATTTTTTTTTCAGAGACAGTGGGAGTACCAAATAGAGAAGTCCCACCTGGCAGCTTGCAAGACATTATTGCCAGTGGATAGTACCTGGAGCAGTGCCTCCTGAAAAAGTTTCCATTAACAAAAAGGAATGTATCAGATGGCATAGTGCCTCAGTTATGCAGGCCTGAGGCTGTTAAAGGACTCATTATAGACAGGTGACAAACTTTGAATTGTGCCTAGAGACTAACAGCTAGACAGTGTGTGTGCGTGTGAACGTGCCTTCAGGTCACCTGTCAACTTATGACAACCTATGAATTTTCATAAATTTCTTTTTAAGGCTAAAAATACTCAAAATTGGTTTTGCTAGTTCCTTCCTCTGCAATATAGCTGACAGTTCTCTAATAATATCTCTATTTCAGAGAAAGGCAATGGCAAAGTAGTCCTTGTTTCAGAAAACTTACAAAATGTATAGGGCCACCATAAGACAACAGGAAACTTGAGGATGCTTGAAAATATGCACAGAGAGACATGTGCAGTCAGCCCTCCATATATACAGATTTGACTTCTGCAGATTTGATTCTTGGGGAATTTGATTAAAATGTTTTCTCTAGGAATCTATAGGTCTTCCAATGAGAGTCTATGCTCAGCTTTCAATGGAAGTTGACCACAAGATTGTGCTGGAAAAAAATCCTACAGTTGTGTTCTGTCAGGTAAAAAAACAGCAATTGTGTGTGTGAGTGAGTGTGAGTGTGTCCAAAATAGAACTGTGTGGGCTAGATAGCCTGGCTTGCAGCCTCTAAATTGGCATGCTGCACTGGGATGAAGTGAAGAGCCCAATGATTCCATTACCAGTCCCAATGTCTTCTGTACATGAGCAAAGAAAGTTGCTCATGCCTCAGAATGTACAAAAATGTGGGTTCTCCCTGTCCCTCCCAGAAGCATCATAGTGTGGGTGTGTATCCAATGGCTTGTTATTGACTGGAGCTACCATCATTCCCAACATAACATTTATCAAAGATGGTGGGAGCCACATAGCATTAATTTCTGCCATTAGAGTCACCAGCGGCTGGATACTAACATTGAGCCATGACCAAAAAAACAAATCACTACACAAAAATTGTGCAACTTACTCAGGAGCATTTTACCACCAATATGCTAGCTGTAGTCTGAAGGCAACCTGAATGACCATGAATTCTTCAGCAATTACAAGAACTGGTCTTTAAGCTTTCCAAAACCTAAATGATGGCTACTAAGTCTTCACTTTTTCAGGAGTAGGTGGTAATGTCATATTCATCCTTAGGCACATGTGAGAACCCATAAGCAAAGCAAAATCTCTCCCCCACCCCCATCTTGATATTAAACCTGCTGCTCTAGCAGAAGAAGATAAAGAGCCCACCGCCTACTGAAGTTAAAGAAATGGGAGGTGTGCCAAGATAACAGGCATTGTTTACACTTCTGGATGCAGTACATTATTTTCTTCACATTTTGGAAATTCAGAGGAATGTGTTCCACAATTATGTGATGACTATTTGACTAATAATACCTCTGCTTCTCTGGTATTTATCCATCTGTTATCTTACAAGAGCTTTTCATCGAAAGATACATTGCAAAGAGATAAAACTGGCATATTGTGTTGCTCTAGAAGATCTCTCAAGTAAAACAATGCAGCAGGTTGTATGTTTGGCTGATATTTTTCTAAGTAGGTTAAACTGCACGCGCACACACACACACACCCCACCAAGAATGAATCTTCATTCTCCCAAACTGCCCCTCATGAATGTATTTTGCTTATAAATTTGTCTTGTGGGTTTGGGAGGACAGGGCAATGATTCTGCATGCATATTCAGAAAGCTGTTATTTTAAGAATTTAACATTTTCTAACAATGTTTACAGGATATCAAACAGTCGACCTGGAGCATAATGTAGGTAGAGTGTTGGAAGTTTTGGACTGGGATCTAGGAGAACCCATTGGGTGATATAGAGTATAACTACTGAGGGACAGGTAAAATAAATACATTGCCCCCAGAATACTGGTTTCTCCATATGAAACTTACTTTCAGTCTCCAAATGTTTCCTATTGCAGTAACTTAAAAATGAAGTTGAGTTTTTAGAAATACTACAATATTTAGGTATTCAAACCAAAGAAACAGGCTCAGTTACCAAGAGTGTCAAAATCATAAACTCTGTATATGAATTGTTTTCAATGTCTTACTCTCTGCAATATAAGAAGTTTGGAAGAAAAAAATCATTTGGTCAGTGTAGAATTCTTTTGGGGGCAATGCCTGCAGTCTGTTGCCAATGCCCCCGAAGTGATCTCAGGTGTAGCTTGACTCTCCTCAGTTTGAAAGCAGCCCTATATGTCATCCCTTTTTCCTGAAACATAATTGCAAGTGGGGTTTGGAAATAACCATGTTCTAACATCCTCTTAATGAGTTACAATATCCTTTTTGATTGTTGTGCAGAATGGAGTTCTATACAGAGTCCACATTCATTTGGGACCAGGACCCACAGTTTAAGACGCACTGGTCTAGATAATTTTCCAGGTGTACTGTTTGACATCCTATACATACTGTTAGAACATTTCTTAAAATAAGAGCCTTCTGGATATGCATGAAGTTTCATAAAAGTACCACTCTATTGTGCTTGCTAGTATCATTCTATTTTGCTTTGGTCAGATCTCAACTAAAACAGTGTATCCAGTTCTGGGCACCACGATTCAAGAAGGATATTGATAAACTAGAATGTGCTCAGTGGAAAGAGCCCAAAAGATCTGGAAACTATGTCCTATGAAGTGCCGCTTATGGAGATTGTTATGTTTAGCCCGGAGAAGAGAAGGTCTAGAAGTGACATGCCCATGCTTAAATATGTGGAAGGATGTCATATTGAAAATGGAGCAAGCTTGCTTTCTGTTGCTCCAGAAATTCAAATTAGAGGCAAAGAGATTCCACTTAAACATTAGGAAGAATATTCTAAAGGTCAGTGCTGTTCAACAGTGAAATATATTGCCTCAGAGTGTGGTGGAGTCTCATCTTTCTGAGGGTTCTAGACAGAGACTGGATGAAAACCTGCAAGGAGTGGTTTGATTGTATATTCCTACATTACATGGTGTTGCACTTTGTAGTGTTTCCCAAATCTGTTTATATGATCACCCAGCAACAAAATCTGTCTCTAAACCCAGCTTTTCTCTGCTGCAGGTCCTTGCTATATTGATATAGATATTTTGTGGGGGGAGGGAGCATATGAGAAGCTGCTGGTTCTTTTCTTATCATTGAGCATAACAGCAAAAACAACAGAGTGTGGTCTTAGATGTCTGCCATTGTGCATCCAATTATAGGAAAATAGCTGGATGCTTTACTATGGCCCCCTCTTCACTATCACCAGTCAGGAAATGGCCATGCTGTGGGGAATACAGCAGAGAAAGGGTGGATGGGGGATATATCTTACTTGTGTATGTGCTCCAAATTTCCCTGTAAACGATCGCAGCCATGGCAACTGCTATTATGCTAGGTCCTTATTCTGACACTGCCTCCAGCCAAAGACAACAAGGAGAAAGATAGTATGAAGGAGAGCATTATGGAAATAAAGGGAGAGTAGTCCATAAAGCCAGGGGTGAAAGGAGCCAGGGGAATGGTGGTGATCAGACCTGGGGTGTACAGGTGCAGCAATGACAGTATCCCTGCTCTTTAGCAAGGGATCACAAGAAGGGATGTGTTTTAAAAGGACCAGTAATCAAATAAAAGTAAATCCCTCACATGTGGGGTAAATCCCCTGAGTTAGTGAAACGAATTTGCCATTATATCTCCCATTTCCAAACTTCATGTTACCAGCTTCCCTGTTCTTTCATCTCCCTCTGCCCTTTAAAAACAAATACATTTGAGCAGGAGGGTGGGTGGAAAAGCAAAGAGAAAAAGTTCTGCTATGAACCACTATAAAGCTCAGATGCCAATAAGTCCAGACTAAAATTAGTAGTAATATATTCTTTAGCATGTACTTAAAAAATCTATTTACTGAGTACAACTCTTCTATACCCATCAACTATAAATCTGCATCAATTAGTTGCATCTACCAGCCATTCTGCTCTGTTTAACCCTATGCCAAAATCAAAGCAAAATTAATGGTAATTACATTTTAACTCACTCCCTGCATCCACACCCAGAATTAATCATGAATTCTAAGTGTAAACCTCACCGCTCTACAAAGTTGTCTGGCTGCATGATTTGCAATAAACAGACAGGACAGTTCAATATTATATTCTCTTATCAGCTATATACTATTGATTTCAGACTATCTGAGATACAGGTTCATTTGACTGCTGTCTCAGTGCATCAGATTGCTGACCTGCATTTTTCTTTATGAGGCCCCTCGGGTCAGTGATCACAGTGCTAATGGGATCTGTCCCCATTTGAAACAGTGCTTTCAATATTCACTTAGAAATATCTAAGAAGACACAGAATCCAATTTCATGCCTTATTTGTATCTGTAGAGCTTTGGTATATAAAACTGATTGTATATCAATTCCAGGAAACAAAATATCCCTAATAGTAAAAAGTCTGTGTTGGCCAAATAGGACATGTGCTTTGGGGCAGAAGAAGATGGGCTGGAATGACTCTCTGGGATTGGGTTGTTGTAGGTATTTTTTGGGTTATATGGCCATGTTCTAGAGGCATTCTCTCCTGATATTTCACCTGCATCTATGGCAGGCATCCTCAGAGGTTGTGAGGTCTGTTGGAACTAGGAAAATTGGGTTTATATAGCTGTGGAATGACCAGGGTGGGACAAAGAACTGTTGTCTGTTGGAGCTAGGTGTGAATGTTTCAACTGACCACGTTGATTAGCATTTGATGGCCTAGCAGTTTTTTGGTGTGGCTTGTAGGTGCCTGAGGTAATCTTTTGTTGAGAGGTGATTAGCTGTCCCTGATTGGTTCCTCTCTGTTGTTTTGCTGTTGTGATTTTAGAGTTTTTTAAATACTGGCAGACAGATTTTGTTCATTTTCATGTTTTCCTCGTTTTTGTTGAAATTGTCCACATGTTTGTGGATTTCAATGTCTTCTCTGTGTAGTCTGACATGGTGGTTGTTCGAGTGGTCCAGCATTTCTGTGTTCTCAAATAATATGCTGCGTCCAGGTTGGTTCATCAGGTGCTCTGCTATGGCTGACTTCTCTGGATGAAGTAGTCTGCAATGCCTTTCATGTTCCTTGATTCGTGTTTGGGCGCTGCGTTTGGTGGTCCCTATGTAGAGTTGTCCACAGCTGCATGGTATACAGTAGACTCTTGTAGAAGTGAGAGGATTCCTCTTGTCCTTAGACAATTCTCTCTGGGATTGTTTCTAGAATCACTGCATTTACAGCAAGTATGTAGTACAAGGACAGTTCAGCAGGACTTTGTTGGTTGCTCTGAAGTTCTATCTGGAACCTTCTTCTCCAGCCACATCTTCATGGGGTCCTCCCTGGAACTTGGGAAGTCAAAGCACTCTGGTCATAAGGAATACCATTGCATGATGCATTTTTAAGTGTTGGCATACAAGTGCAAAACTTAAGAAGAGGTATTATTACCTCCTTGCTCTTTATCTCTAGCTGTCAATCTGTTGGGTACATAAAGATGTAGCATTACTCTTGCATTCATGTTCTGCTCAATAGCAACTTAGTACTTCAGTGTCAATGACTGCTCGGAAACTTCAGCTACTCCAATGCTCGGCAGCCAGGTTGCTCACTGGAGCGGGGTACAGGGAACGTACAACTCCCCTGTTACACCAGCTCCACTGGTTGCCTATTAGCTTCTGAGCACAATTCAAAGTGCTGGCTTTAGCCTATAAAGCCTTAAATGGTTCTGGCCCAGTTTACCTGCCCGAACGTATCTCCCATTATGAACCTTCAAGGACTTTAAGATAGTCTGGGAAGGCCTTGCTCTCACGGACATTGCAATCACATTTAGTGGGGACGAGAGACAGGGCCTTCTCCATGGTGGCCCCTCGGGTGTGGAACTCCCTCCTTATTTATTTATTTATTTATTTATTTACTATATTTATATACCGCCATTCTCAGCCCAAGAGTGACTCGGGGCAGTTTGCAGAACGGCACAATTTGATGCCCACAATAACATAAAAACAGTTAAAACATTTAACATAAATAAAATTCAGTAAATAATAAAACCGATAAAAACATAGACTTCTTTAAAGTCTAGACTAAATTCTGGACTGGATGCTTTTGTTTTATACATATGTTCCTTGTCATCTAGAATTTTGTTCTCTCTCTGTCAGTAAAGTTTGATTAGTTGATCTTTCAGTCAGCTGAAGCATGGAGCAATAAAATGTTGTACAGACAAGGAAGTAAATTAAGTGGCAACAAATGAAAAGCTCAAGAAATTATCTTGTGTTATCTACTATGGTTTATTCTTTTGACATTAAGCAGAATTATTATAATTATTATTAAACTTTATTTGTGTCCCACCCTATCTCCCCAATGGGGATTTAGGGTGGTTAACAACATATAAAGGCAATATTCAACGCCATATAATACAACCAACCAGTAAACAAGGCATAACATAAATTAAAAATGACACAGCAAACATTAACATAAGCAATAACAAGACATTACCACAAATTAAACAAATACTGAAATTACAAGATCTTGGCCTTACTGAGAATTTCTGGATGATAGACTGCCTGAGATTCCCAAAAGGTTTGCAAGTCGCTTCTGGTGTGAGAGAATTGGCTGTCTGCAAGGACGTTGCCCAGGGGACGCCCGGATGATTTGATGTTTTTATCATCCTCGTGGGAGGCTTCTCTCATGTCCCCGCATGAGGAGCTGGAGTTGCTAGAGGGAGCTCATCCGCCTCTCCCCGGATTCGAACCTGCGACCTGTCAGTCTTCAGTCCTGCCAGCACAGGGGTTTAACCCACTGCGCAACTGGGGGCTCCTACCAGTATATTGAAAAGATATAACTGATAACACAGACTCAGTAATTTATATTTAGACTTAATTTAATGACCAGGAAGCAGGAATGTTCTATAAGTGGAAGGAATAGTTGTTATACAACTCCAACATTTATTAAATGTAGAGTTTATTGTAGTTGCAAGTGTACTTCAGCTACAATGACTGGATTCAACAACTCTGGTTGTAAGCAAGGGAGGTATGAAGTGGAAGGGCTGAATCAATATAAGACAAAATCAATAAGGACAAAAGGACAGTAAAGGAGAAAATGAAAAGTTAAAAAATCAATATGTTTCTTCCATCTTGCCCTGGAGGGCTGAAGTGAGAGGACATGTACTTTCTCTCACACATATAATGTTATCCCTTTGTTTTACAAGACCATGTAGCCTACTTGTCCTAAAATGGGAGATTTGCCCCCAGCTATATAGATCTCTTGAATCTTACTCATAACTTTGAGACTGTCGCTAAGCCTTACAAAAACATTTGTTTATTTATTTATAAACTATTTCCAACTCTCTAAAGATCTCAGGTCAGTGTACAATGAAGTCAACTGAACCTATTTCAATCAATGGTTGGCATCTTGTTTGTTACAATGGATCTCTTCACATGGCCTTTTCAGGCTAGGCCATTGTGCCGGCAGTTGCCAGCAAAAGGGAAGGCATGTGGAGTGGCTCGTGGCACGTTCCCTCCTGCCCTCATCACATGGAGGAAATGGGAGAGGGTGCATTGACATCTTTTCTATCCCACAGCAGATGGCAGAATAGGTAGCAATGCACATTGCCCCTCCGCCCTTTCCTCCATCACATCGGGAAATGGGGAGCAAAGTGCTTGTAGCTCCTTTTGGCATTTCCTCCTGACTTTGGGAGGAAAGTGGGCAGGGACTTTCATGAATTGTGTGATGGCATGAGGGTTGGAAGGATACATCTCTGTTGCCTTTCTTCTGATAGCTAGTTGACAACAATAGTGACAGCATCATTGTGCTATTGAGACATAGGGATTATGTTCAATGGGAAGCCTCCCCATTCTGCTATTTTTTGGGGAAAGAAATAGGTGAGTCTGAGCATGACTGATCAATAATCCTCAGGTCCGTTTGAGAACTGGTTCAAGAAATGAGAAAGGCTTTTGAGGATAGTTGTCCTCATTACAGGGTTTGCCAGGAGTTGCTGGCATAGGGGAAGCAGCACTAGTTGTTAAATTTGGGGGCTCAGATAGTGACATCACTAACACTGATGTGCAATTTCTCATGGTATTATTGCCATGGGCCTGCTCCCATACTAGAACATACCACAATACAGTTGTTAAAATTCCAGAAAATGTAACTAAATAAGCTATTATTTTTAAAGAGCAGCAATACCCAAACCAACAACACCTGCTTGTAGTGTGTGCAGATGTCATTATAAGTGTCATCCTAAGTGTTGTTGTAATTGAGTAATTTTCCTGACAGGAGCATGTGTGCATTAGAAAGTTTAAAAAAAAATTAGCATAGATCTTTTATCTTGTAGATACATTGATACAGTACAGGTGAGCTGGGTTTGCAAGAAAATGTAAATTGTATCTGAAATGTTGCACAATTTTCCAGTAGACAGCCGTTTTAGTATCACTCTCTCTGACAGTGTCACCCAGTGGAATTCACACCACACTATTGACACCACTGGGCGTTGCGAGAAAAGGCTTTAGTGTTTCTTTGACAAGCTATTTCCAATATTTATGTGTGTGTGTATACACACACAAGTATATTCTTTTGTGGCTCCTAATCCCCAGAAAGATGGCACTAATTGTGGCGTGTAAGTAAAAAAAGGATGTGCACCTCTACTCTCCAAGAAATATATGCAGATTTAAACCACCCAGAATAGCCTTGTGCATGTTCATATCTTAACATGCAATGCTGATTCCTCATAAGGCTAGAAGAATCTGATCTACTTTGGATTTTCTCTCTCTTTCTTGTTAAAAAGCCATTTTACCTTTAGGGCATGTGTTTTAAAAAGCCATTTTACCTATAAGATACAGATGTGTCACAATTCTTCAATATTCCTTTTCTTTCATCTGGAAACCAATTATTTGGAATGAATGGCAGAAGACGCAGAGAAAACTTTTAAATATACAGCAGGGGATTTTTTTTATATGTTGATTGTTGTAGCATTTGTTAGTACATTTTGAAATAATGCATGCTATCACAGAATATCAATAAACAGGTAGCTCTTGAGATTCCTATGCCTGCTTAGGCTGCAGGCAGAAAAATACCACTGTGATAATAAATAACAAAGTATAGTTTTCCAGATTTAAGCCGCCTTTGGCAAGGTAATGTGATCAAGAAGCAGGACACTCTAGATCAGTGTTTCTCAACCTGGGGGTTGGGACCCCTGGAGGGGGTTGCAAAGGGGTGTCAGCGGGTTCACCAAAGACCATCAGAAAACACAGTATTTTCTGTTGGTCATGGGGGTTCTGTGTGAGAAGTTTGGTCCAATTCTCTCATTGGTGGGGTTCGCAATGCTATTTGGTTGTAAGTGAACTGTAAATCCCAGCAACTACAACTCCCAAATGTCAAGGTCTATTTTCCCCAAACTCCACCAGTGTTCCAATTTGGCATATTGGGTATTTGTGCCAAATTTGGTCAAGTGAATGAAAATATATCCTGCATATCAGATATTTACTTTACAATTCATAACAGTAGCAAAATTACAGTTATGAAGTAGCAACGAAAATAAGGTTATGATTGGGGGTAACCACAACATGAGGAACTGTATTAAGGGGTCGCAGCGTGAAGGTTGAGAATCACTGTTCTAGATTCTAATGTGCCTATGTGTGGCAGTGGAATTACATAGTTAGGTAATACCTTTACTAAAATGCAACAAAAGCAGGAAAAATTTGAGTTTGACAAAACTCTTAATCAGTTTTTTTCAATACTTAATTCCTTACTTTTTTTAATGACTTGGCCTAAATTCTTGGCAACTCAAAAGCTCACATAGTTTTGTTGCATCTCATTTGCTCCTAATAAAGGTAATACTCAAGAGTGGATAATGGTTTTATGAAGCTCTCTGATTTTCCTCATTTTTGCATTTTGGCGTCCTTCAGTAGGCCCTGGAAAATTACAATCCACTCTATTTTATCTCTGTAAAAACATCATGACTGAGAAAAGTTTAAGTCTGGAGAATACTTTCCACTTTAATCTAAGTAGAAAACTCTGCTGCCTATAATGCCATGTCCTGTTGCATCAGATTTCTCTATGAGGTTTCAGTAATGGCAGACCCAAAACAGAATGTACCAGGGGTTAAGTAAGTTTTAGATTTTTATATGACCTTACTCAAGATCACTAGCCCACTTTACAATTTCTAGGCTGTTACTGAATCATAGAAGAGGATTCGAAATCTGGCATGAGAACTGGTCATTCCAAATATCACAGTGAGCCATAGCCTGTTCTTTTTTTTTTGAAGGCAGTGATCAGATGTTAATTTAGCATACAACGTTT
The DNA here is from genome assembly GCF_037176765.1 of Anolis sagrei. NCBI lineage: Eukaryota > Metazoa > Chordata > Lepidosauria > Squamata > Anolidae > Anolis > Anolis sagrei. The sequence goes on from NC_090022.1 coordinate 271,463,465, forward strand.
TGCATACATTGCTATGGAAAGAGTAGTACATAGAAGAGTATTAGAACAATGAAGTTTTGGTAAACTCCAGAATCACACTCCAGATTTCATGTTAAGTATGGCCTACTCATCATGCCAGCAACTCTGTCCTAAGACATTCCGCAGAAGGAAGGGAATAATTAAAGTGTTGCCCCCACTTGTATTTCACATACATAAGTCAACTATGCTATGAGCTGAATCCAATGTTGCCTGAATATACTTGTTCCCTCCTCATTCCAGCATATAGGACAATATCCCATGCCATTCCTAAAATAGCAGGCTAATCTGGAGTAGGGAACAAAGACAGGTTGTGTGGTGTGCACAAGTGCCATCACTACATCCAAGATCTGATTTTCTGAGCTGACCCTCACTATGTTAATAAGCCTGGTTGAATCAGTGTTTGAATCCATCACACAAACAATAGGAGTCTGCTTCTCTGGAAGTTTTCAAGCAGAGGCTGGATGGCCACCTGTTGAGGTGCTTTGATTCTATGTTACTCCATGGCAGGGGGTTGGACTGCTGGTCTCTTCCAACTATATGATTCTAGGGCAAAATCCTTCACTGTATTTGAAGACAGCAGACTCGCTTTGGAGCTCAAAGCAGTGTGTATAGCACACACATTTCTGTCTTCCAACAGAGGAGTTATGCCAGAGGGCATTGAAACTGTTATATCAAACATACCAGTATCAGCCACCCAAAGTGGCTGTCACACCCTAACTAATAGCAGGGCCAGCCCTGGACAACAGAAATGAAAATAGATAATTTGTGCAGGAAGCTACTAACTTTTGAAAAAAGGTAAGTACCTAACTGCAGTGAAGTGGAATGACTTGTTTCAAATTCAGGCGCGATGAACTGGAAATGTTGAAAGGCCCTGGGCCTTTACTAGGTGGGAGGTTTTGCATTCCTCATAGTCTGGGTTTGACATCTTTGAGCGTCAAACAAGATCAATGCAGGCAGAAACCACCTGAGTGCTTGGAGGCAGGAATGTGCTTCGTCATGATGAGGTAATCCTTCCACAACATCACAGTTTTCTCAGGAATGCAGCTGATCTTGGGAGCTCTCTGCTGAATCAATATCATTTGTTGATGCTCTATGGGTTGATAGGCTATCTGGATGCATTCCATCTATAAATGAGTTTCCTTTGTACTTTTCAAATGCTTCTTTGGTTACTGATTCACATTCAGAGGCATTACAATCCATCCCATCATAGGCTTGGAAATAATTGACCAAAGGTGGAAAGGTTTCATTCACTTTCTGTCTCACTTTGCAAGGATGTGTTTATTTCTAAAATTAGATTTCTCAACAGTAAATCCAATGGGATAAGATGCAAAAAAGTAGATAACCCTTGAAAAAGAAAGCAACTTGCAAAATCAGATCACAATAGTGGATGGTAGTAAAGGTGAAGGAACATAATTTGTTGTATTTTAAGTATAAACTAAGAAATTAATCTGCTAAAGTACAGAACTAAAACACTATGTGCAAGTGTGCAAGGGCTTGTTTGGAAACATTTTGTCTTGAGCTAGAATTAAACCTTCCATGGTACAATGTTGAAGAACATGTTAAAAGCTATCACTAGAGAATAAAATTTGAACAAGACCCCAATGGAGAGGCTCTTATTATTAACTTCCATAGAGGGAAAGTGATCGGCAGAGATTACTATCAATTTTCTTTCACTTATACTTTATCCTTTAGATTAAATACTGGTACGTTTAATATCAGTTCAGCCTGTTATACTAGTACAATGATGGGGAGATGAGGAAATCACAGCAAAGCTTCCAACTCTGCTGTTTGTTTGTTTTTTGTTTTGTTTTTTTTTTAAAAAAATTACATTATAGCATTCTTCTAAATCCTGTCATATGTTTTAGACCAGTGGTTCCCAAACTGTGGTCCGTGGACCACCATTGGTCTGCAATAATGAAATTATGGTCCACCGGCTCACCATTACTACACTATTGCCTGAAAATAATGCAGCAAAGCGTGCGACTGGTCTCCTGAAACCCTCTTATAGTGCCAAGACAACAGGGAGATCAGGAGGGGAGAGGCTGACTACCCACGAAAGATTACTACTACCACATCAGCTCTAGATTATTACATATGGTTTTCTGTGGTTGAGCAGATGGCAACTGCTGGATGGCATATGTTTTGTATCAGGAACTAGAGCTGATTTAGTCTATCCAATATAATTTTCTGAATCAGCACCCCAAATAACCAAACCAAATCTAAAGTTGTCCAAAAACTGATTCATAACCATTTTGGTACTAATGTTGGAGAGTAGTCCATTGTCAAAGTGGTCCCTGGTCAAGAAAAGGTTGGGAACCACTGTTTTAGACTAAATGTTTCATTAGATACAGAATGCATCAGTACTGTAGGATCTGACTTTATTTTAACTGCCATGGCTCAAGATTATGGAATTATAGCAGTTGTAGTTTTACAAGATCTTTAGCTTTCTGTGCTGGAGTGTGCTGGTGTCCCACCAAACTACAACTCCCATGTTTCCATAGCATGGAGCCATGGCAGTTAAGGTAAGGCTAAACTGCATTAATTTTACAATGTAGATACACACAAAGCCAAATCTGTCCAGTGGTGAGAACTGATGGAGATGGTTGTCTAAAATATCTGAAGATACGGTAATGGGGAAGAAATATCACAGTATCCTCTAAGCTTCCTTCCCATTAAGCTAACATTGAACTTGCTTGCTTTCTGCTCTCATTCGGCTTTCTATGGATACATCATTGCATTTCTCTCTTTCCCATCATCTCATTGTTTTTAGGAGAGATGGTTGACCTGAGAGCATGATCTGATCTACTGTTTTATCATTTTGTATTACACCTTGATAATAACTTGTGTGGACACATACACAGTGGCAGCTCAACCCATTATGCAAAGTAAGCATTGGCAGTATAGTTGATTTTGCCCAGGGGCACTCTTGAGGCGCTCTTGGGGGAAAATAGACCTTGACATATGCAAGTTGTAGTTACTGGGATGTATAGTTCACCTACAATCAAAGAGCATTCTGAACTCCACCAATGATGGAATTGAACCAAATATGGCACACAGAACTCCCACGACGAACAGAAAATTTATATCAGGTTTGCTTACCTTTGAAAATTACCTAGGGCTGCCTCTGCACATACATTAAAAAAGAGGTTTTGCATCCATTTTGCACCACTTTTCTTGAAAGAAGATTCTTAAAAGCTGGTTTGTCCATAATGGATACGTAAAGAAACCCACACGTCAATCTCTGAACTTATCAATTCTTGTAGAAATCTTGTTTCTTTTTTAAAAAAAAAACCTCACTATGAATTATTAGCTTATACAAAAGAAAAATTAAATACATTAACCTCATTTAAGTCTCTGTATGGAGAAAGAAGGCTGGATATAAATAAACATAATAATAAACATAATAATAATAATAATAAGAAGAAGAAGAATAATAATAATAAATACAGCACACAGCCCTAGACACTTGGGAAGTGTTCGACTTATGATTTTGTGATATGAAATCCAGCATATATATCTCATTTGCTGTGGCATACTGTGTTTTTGTGTCGATAAAATAATAATAATAATAATAATAATAATAATAATAACCTCATGCTTCAGGACTGAGTTTGAATAAGTTTCCAAAAGTAGGGAGTTCCACAACTGTGTTTTGAAGTCCTCTTCTTTTTTGGCCACGACACACAGTCTTATACAGCATTGGCATTTGGTACTTGAGTATTTGGATATTTTAAAGAAGAAAGATCAATCATAGCAAATATTGAACCTCCTGAAATATTTGCCCTTTGTGGAAGAGCCATATCAGCACTTACTTACTTATTAATTTGAACTGCCATGGTGGAGAGAAATGCTTGTGGAATTTTCTGCCTCATATGGCAGAATAACTTGGATGATATTGGATATTAGGCACTTTGAGTTGTGGGTGGAGAAACACCATTTACTGCTCTTCCTCAGCAGTAAAATACCTTGCGGGTAGCTTCGAAAATGCCATCTGTGTTCTCTGTCATCCAAAGGAAAATGAAACCCATCCACATTGCCAATAGAGTTCTCACTTCTTAATGTCATTTATCTGAAGTAAACCCTAATTGTCTATAACCTCCTCATTCTCCTTCAAGAGTATGACATTTTCTATTTTTGAACATGAGTGACATGGGCGGTGCTTACCTCCAACCATCTGCACAATTGACGCAAGACGAGGAAATGCAATGCGGGAGCTAAAGAAAACAGGAAGGTCCCATCTCAATAGCATGAAAATCCTGATTTTGGGTCACATTAACTGTTACAAAATGTACCTTCCCTCCACACCTCCAAACCCTGCTTTTTTTGTCCCTTGATTGATACTCACACATATCGCAGAGCAACTCTAAAGTATTTGAAAGGCAATTGATTTCCAGAAAGCACATTAGAGTGGCATAAGGAAGACATATAGCTTGATGCATTAGTCTAGAGAAAAACATCAAGATCAACAATTGTTTATGTTGCTAAAGGAAGTGGACTTTTGAGGTAGTTAAGCTATAAATGGAAATGTACACTGGGAGAACAAGATTAAAGAGGCTTCTGAGAAATCCATTATGCTCATAATTCTTGTTGAAGGGCACAAAGGCAGGCACCAACAACAGTGTATATAAGGTATCAGTTATTTGTTCATGAGCAGATGTTGCTGAATAATACAAGAGCACAAATGTAGATGGAAGACTAAACGAGAACTAAACCAGCCCCAGGCTGCTCTGGGCAAATTAAAATTTGAGCCATTCATTGTGTCTTAACATGTGCTGCACAGAATAAGAATGGTACATTAAATTAGCAAGAGTTACCTTCAGAGCATTTTTGTCTTGGTAGGGATAGATTTGCATCTCATGCTTACTAATTACTATAGGTTTCTGGAAGACTTTCAGAAACTCAAATGTATTGATACATTTGATGGACAGAGTTTGTACATCATTGCTGGAAGGTCAGATGCTATTTTGAAAGGTAAAATGATACCTTTTTGTATTGTCAGCATGCTAATTTTGTCAGTAAAATGGGCCACAGTGGCAAAATTAAGAAGGAACTCTTGAAAACCATGAGAGAGCATTTTAAAAAATAAAATAAAATGTAAAATTAAAATTAAAATGTTTAAAAAATAAAATAAAAATTAAGCAGAAGCTGGATGGCCACCTGTTGGGGTGCTTTGAATGCGATTTTCCTGCTTCTTGGCAGAGAGTCGGAATCGATGGCCCACGAGGTCTCTTCCAACTCTATGATTCTAAGTGATTGCAGTACACAGGCAATACATTGCCAGACAGAGTAGGGAATAGCACAATAGATGACCTAATGCTCTGACAGCTTTTCACTTTTAATAGATTTTAGTGCTCTTCCTTTACAACAGTGAATGGCATATTAAGACATAGTAAGGTGTAAGTCTGACCTATGTTTGTATAAGACCTATTTTGGTGGTCACAAAAGTCAGAATTTTTTACTGATTGATTCCAGTGTCCAAACTCTCCTCCCAACACACCTTTTAACATCTACAGTCTCCCAGCAACACAGTCAGTGGGGAGCATCAGGGCAATAGAAAAGTGCTGTTTGAATGTACAAAAATTATGTCATTTTCTAGGAGCTTTGGAGAACCCTACGTGGATTCCAAAAGATGTGTTTCCAACTATAGGAACTTAGTTGGATGCTCTGCTGCTACCACTCCAGTCTCCACAAGCCATTAAATACTGCTGAAGGTAAACTCGGTTTTTGGAAAGTGGTTGAAGGTGGAGACTGTTTGTTAGTCTCCTGTTTAAATAGACCTTACAAGCTGTGCCTCTTGTTCTTCAAATTAGTGGCTGTTTCGGACTTTGTCAAGCATTTTTACTTGGTTAAATCCTGCCCAACATAAAATGCACTCCTGGGGTCTTGTTGACATCAGATTTCTAAAAGCCAGCTGTGTGGCAGCCATTGTTCAGTTTCAAAGCTTTTTTAAAGCACATGGAAATGAATTTCCTCTCTGCTTGGGCCGAAGGATGTGCTGAATGACAAGGCTTCCCCGCTCTCCTCCCAACAACAGCACAGTGCTCTGCCTTCTTCTAGATTGGCCTGATAAGTAGCCTTGTATTTGTGTGTGAAAGGAAGGGAAACAGGAATTCCGCTAGGAAGGGTGACAATAATCTTAGCCATCTCTGCGCTAGTTCTGGACAGATGTTCCTGGCAGAAAACTGCTAAAGGGCTTCTTTCAAATCTTGCAAGGCTGCCAGAAATTAAGTTTACATTTTTTTGGCGTGCATTTCCAGTACTGGCCTGACTTTAAAAATAATAATAATAATGAGAATCTTTGCATACAAAAGTTCCGTGTGTGCCAAGTACAAATCAACTCATCATGTTCAGCCATGAAAAAACAGGATCTTGCAACAACAGAATATAGCCACAGTAATTCTAGCACTGGTTTCCTGGAATTAAGCTGGAAAAGCCCTCTCTGCATGCAAATATACACACTCCAACTGCCCTGCACATAGTATTTACAAAGATCCCACTCAGTGTGTTTGGAGAAGAGTGTGTGGGATGTTATTGTTTAGTTTTGCATATCAAGTATAAACTGTGCAGAGGTTTGAGTTTATTTTATTCAAAGCATTTTTTATCCTGCTCGTCTTATGAAAATAGACCCCCAAGAACAACTCTATAAAGATAAAAATAATAAGCCAGGTCCCATCTTCAGATTGACAATGGGATTAGGAGAGAGGGAGGGAAAGGGCATCATGCAAGCTAATTTGCAGCTACAGAATTTGGTATCCATAGAGCTGAATATGAGCACTGCAGTATATCTGTAGCTTCCTTCTGATATCCTCAGCAGCGACAGACCTCAGAAATGACTCCAAGAATCCACCAAGAAATTATGGGATTAGTAGTTCTAAATGTAACACTTCCAAACTCACTTTAAGTAATGTAATTTATCCTATATGCTTATGTATAAGTCTTGAAATTTTAGCCAAAAAATGATCAAAAAAGAGTCGACTTATCCACGAGTCAATGTGAGTACTCTACTTAAGCACTTAGGAATCATCCCCTTCTCTGAATAGAAAAACAAAAGGCAAGAGTATAATGCATCCCAGGAGAACCTTAAAGAAGTACCAATCTCCTCTACTCTTGCTATTGTGGCACCACTTCTGGCCTTTTTGAAAGCCTGTGTTAGGAAATGGCAGCGGTGGTCAGGGTTGGATGACTCCTGTGGTGCTATTCCATCTCTGCAACTTATTCATGGGTCATATCAAAATCCATAATTTTGGTTCTCCTTCCAGCAATAGAAGAATGGATGGTTAAAGTTTTTAAAATAGCATAAACAGACAAATTAGCAATGATGAACAAAGAAAAAAACCCAAAAAAACTTAAGCAAGGACTGGGAGCCATTTCTAAACTTTGCAAAAAGAGAAAGAGGGAAAGGTTTTTATATAAAGCTACATAATTTAATCTGTTGGAATCTGTGTAGGGAATTTATACATAATAACTATCAGGCCAGAAGGAAGAAAATAAAAACAATGTAATAGAAAGGAAGGAAGGAAATTATATATGAATGTCTCCAACCCAAGGGATGGGAAGTCACCAAAATGGGAGGGGTGGGATGTGGGGAGGGTATAACCAAATAGGAATATTGATGATTGGTAGTATTGTATTGATTCATATATATATATATATATATATATATATATATATATATATATGCATATATTTGTTTCATTGTTTTTATGAATATTTCCCATATATTCTTGAGTATAAGCCGATCCGAATATAAGCCGAGGCACCTAATTTTATCCCAAAAAACTGGGAAAACATATTGACTTGGGTATAAGCCGAGGGTGGGAAATGCAGCAACTACTGACACATTTCAAAATAAAAATAGATAACAATTTATTTATTGTATCAGAAGCAGCCCAAGGGTACAGTTGTAATGTATTTAGAAAACACAAAGTTTCAATATCCTTTGACCAGTAGCTGGCCACTTGGAGTGCCTCTGGTGTTGTTATAAGAAGGTCCTCCATTGTGCATGTGGCAGGGCTCAGACTGCATTGTAATAGGTGGTCTGTGGTTTGCTCTTCTCCACACTTGTATGTCGCAGACTCCACTTTGTGGCCCCATTTTGTTAAGATTGGCTCTACATCTCGTGGTGCCAGAGTGCAGTCTGTTCAGTGCCTTCCAAGTCACCCAGTCTTCTGTGTGCCCAGGAGGGAGTCTCTCATTTGGTATCAGCCGTGGCTTGAGATTCTGGGTTTTTGCCTGCCACTTTTGGACTATCACTTGCTGAGGTGTCCCTGCAAGTATCTCTGTAGATCTTAGAAAACTATTTCTTGATTTAAGACATTGGCGTGCTGGCTGATATCCAAACAGAGGATGAACCAAAGATGTCACTGCCTTGGTCCTTTCATTATTGGCTGCTACTTCCCAGAGGATGTTAGGTGGTACAATATCAGCTAAACAGTATAATTTCTGCAGTGGTGTAGGGCATAGACATCCTGTGATAATGCGGCATGTCTCATTAAGAGCCACATCCACTGTTTTAGCATGGTGAGATGTGGAGGACATGACACATCCAGGTGTCCCCTGGGCAACGTCTTTGTATACAGCCGATTCTCTCACAACAGAAGCAACCAGAAGCAACTTGCAGCATAGATACCAATAATACATGTAATAAAAAAATAAAATAAAATGATGTAAATGTAATAATAATAACAATAATAAAATTATAAATAAAGTAAAATAATAACTGTAATACAAATAAAAATAATATAGTAAAATAATAAATAACTTAGACTCGAGTATAAGCCGAGGGGGGCTTTATCAGCCTTAAAAAAGGGCTTAAAAACTTGGTTTATACTTGAGTATATATGGTAAATTGAAAATAAAAAAGATAGAATTTTTTAAAAATGCATAATTTGGGCACCAAAATCTGCTCTCAACTTATATATGATGGTGACTTATATGTGAGTATATACGGTACTTCTTTGCTGAGCTATTCATGGAACAAGAAATAGTGGCTGGTTGCTCCTTCCTCTTTCTCTGTGAAGCTCAAAAACAGCATTGGGGTTGGCAAGAATTTCTCCAGATTTTGATAAGAACTTGCCAATTCAGTTCTTGTGGGTTTTTTCGGGCTATATGGCCATGTTCTAGAGGCATTTCTCCTGACGTTTCGCCTGCATCTATGGCAAGCTTCCTCAGAGGGTGAGGTCTGAGGAAGCTTGCCATAGATGCAGGCGAAATGTCAGGAGAAATGCCTCTAGAACATGGCCATATAGCCCGAAAAAAACCACAAGAACTGAGTGATTCCGGCCATGAAAGCCTTCGACAATAACTTGCCAATTTCTTCACATATTCACACTAAAAATTCTGTGATGCCATTCTCCAAACTAAATATACATACAGAATACATATTTTAGGGAAATGTTCATATAAAAATAGGGACCAGCTCGTCATGCATGATGTAGGCAGGCTGAGAGTAGGCCTGAAAATACCTGAGCCAAGTATTCTTTGGCTGATGAAGAATACATGTCACCCACTTTCCCTATACTGTGTGTTTGGGGTGGGGGGTCACCCATATGTGAAGGGTTTTTTCCATGTCATTGTTGAACATGTTTCATATTTCCTGAGCTCCCTTTTCTTGGACCTCTTTCAGCTATCTGATTTTGACTCAATTCTTGTTGAACCAGACCATTTATAGCAGCTTCTGGTGCTTGTCACAACTCCTAAATATGTTGAGGTGGGAGCTTGTGGAAATAGAAATGGTTATAAAGAAAGAGATTGCATAAGATCCAATGTTTCATATCGGAAAACCAGGACATATGTGGCCAGGCAACATCAAAGTGTGGTCAAGATGGCAGAAGTTATTAATGAGTAGGAACACACAAGCTAGGAGATGCTGAAGCATGTCTCTGAGTACGTAGACTGGTAAGGACAATATTCTACCCCTTCCTTTTCTCTTCCCACACATTCTGAATCAATTGAATGCAAAGTTTACAAGAACAGAAGTAAACCAGGGGCAAAAGAGTAATGAGATAGAAACTGGGCATTTAAAAGTAAATGAAAAAGTGAGGTGCAGAAGATAACTTAGGACTGTCCTTGCCAAATCAGGTTGGTTGGAAAGTATAGACAGGTGGTGAAAATGGAATGAAATGTTGTAAGAAAGAGCTTCAGGTCAACCTGGATGTTTTTGAGCAACTGCAGAATAGTGTACTCTGACTTGCCTTGTTAGATTCTTCATATACAAGAAGTCCCCAAGTTATGAACAAGATAGGTTCTGTAAGTGTGCTCTTACCTTGAATTTGTATGTCGGAACAGGTACATTTTTAGTGTACCTCCAGCCATAGATAGATAGATGGATGGATGGAGGGAGAGAGAGGGGGGGGGGGGGAGACAGAGAGGGAGAGAGAGAGACAGAGACCAAGTCTGAGACAGAGACAGCTCTGGAGAGCATCGGGAAGGGTTAACACCTTTGTTGTATTCGTTTTGCTGCCTGTGCCCATGTTCAGAAGATTTCTCTGCACTTTCCATCCCTGTGATAGTTGGATTTTGAAAAAAATGTGGTTTATTGTGGAAACAAAGATTGGTGAAAAAGCTTCAGTGGAGACACCTTTCCCCACAACAACTCTTTCAGGAGTGAATTTCCCTTCCTAGGGGTAGATTTCTCTCACTTCCTGTTGTCTAACTCCCATTCTTAACTATGAGTTGTTTGTAAGTCGCAAACAGCCTGTATTAGTAGGATCCTTGAGAAACGTCTTAAGCATATATTATATAAACCTAACCTGTTGTCAAGCACGACACCTCCTTTGGGATTTCTAGCACATTAAGCACACCAAGTACACACACCCAACTGGAGCCATTTCCCACCATCCAGGGGTACCCGTGACTCTACGATGAGCAAGCAGCAGCAACCCACAATACCCAAAGCTTCACATACACAATGTATATATTCAGGGCTGTAGCCAGAAAAAAATTTCGGGGAGGGTTGAAAATTTTGGGGGGGGTGTGTGTGAAAATTTCGGGGGGGGGGGGTTGAAACCTGCCTCCTTGCTCACACTGAAGCAAAGAGCACAGCAGGGGGCAGAGCAGCCTTCAATAGCCTGCAGCTCTGCCCCTGTCAACCACCTCCACCAAGTCTGGCCTCCTTAATGAGAGCATTCAACCCCCCCCCCCCCCGCAACTTGGTTGCTTCGCTACATCAGCTATTGCTGCAAGTAATGACAGTGTGAATAAATTGTCAATATTTGCTTGAGATAGTGCTTGCAGTTCTGGAGGGACTCTTAATTTTTTGCGTCTCATAGACTTAGCATGGGGATTTGGTTAACTAGTTAAAATTCATGAGTAAACCAGGGTTTTTTTTAACCTGAAAAATTTGGGGGGGGGGGGGTTGCACCTAGTCTGCAGATTGAATGAAGCCTCTGTCGTTTGCCTTCAGCTGGTGAGTCCTAACTTCTTCCTGGAAGTTTGCCGGTTAGCTGGACTCAGCAGGCACAGGCCCTCGGTATCTGCTGTCCTTAGAAATCTAAATTTTGACTTCAAACCTACTTCCTTCTCTACTTGTTGTTGTGTGCATTCAGGGAATTTCAGATCATGGATACCCCAAAGTGAACCTATCACAGGGGTGGCTGGAGCGGAGAGCATGTGACTCATCTAAAGTTACCCAATGGGTTTTCAAGGCTGAATGTGGAACTGAATCCTGGTCTCCAGAGTCATAGTCAAATGTTCTATCCACAACAGTATACTAGCTATCACATGTTATATTTGTGTTTTATATTCTAATAAATTGTTTTTTAAACATATTTTATTATGTTTTAAACACAAATCAACAAATCATATTCCAAGTGTTACACGCATAAATCCTGAGTAATTCAACAAATATTAAAGACATTATGCTAATTTACACTGGTGCAGATTATATTTTTACCACCACCGCCCTCCCTCTCCCTCCCTCCTCAACCACAGTATATTTCTACTAATCTTGCAGATCTTTGATGTGATCGTTGGCTCCCATTTTTCACCCAGTTGAAGTAGACCTTCCATCTATTTGTAATGACCTTTTATTTGTCCATTCTTGGTGCTTCCTTAGTCATAATTCCCGTAATATCTAACAGCACTTGATCATATAATCATTCCATTTACTTAACGTCCATTTCGATTTGTCTTTCCATCCATGAGGATGGGTGTATTCTAATAAATTGTTAACAGTGACATCCAGATTTTTACTCAGTCTGTGCTGATCTTTACAGTGTTGAAATGCATACCCTCCATTTTCCTGATTTGGCTGGAACAGTCCTGATTCATCTTCTGTTGTCTCATTTTTTCAACAGCTTGTAAAATGTCCTAGTGTGACGCTTCTCCTACACTTCCCACCTTTGTTCACTGCTGGGTTCAAAGTGTAAAAGTAGATTGTGCTCAATTAACTCTGCAGCACGGAGAAAATAGAAGGTGGCAGAGTCTTGTTATTTCCAGTATGTTCAGTCAAAAGTGAACTGCTAGAGCCTCTCCCAGTTTGTGTATTCCTTTTCCATCCCCACCCCCTATTAATTCTATCTCTGGCTAAGATCTGGACCCCCTGCTGCCAGTGATCCTGTTATTAGTTCGGTTTCTGTTTCTCCAGTTCTTGCGCCTACATCAGTAAGAGAAGACTTCTGCCTACATAGGTTGCTGTGACGACAGAGTTAGTAATTGCGGCAGTTATATACCTCCCACAGGCTCATGTCTGTATAGTGAATGCACTGATTCAGTGGTAGTCCAAGAACAGAATAAAATACATACACTATCCAAAATGCCAATATAAAATATACAGGTTATGGTGGCTCTGTGGTGTCATAAAATCAGACATAGTTTGTAAGGCTGGATCGTTAAAAATATTTGTTTCTCTTCTTTCCAAACATCCCTTGATGTCATTGCAGTTTCTACAGGTGTGAACTTCAGACCATAATGATAGAAACAATATAGGGAAATCCTAATATCAAGAATGGGGAACATGGGGCCCTTTGGGTGTTGTTTGACTGCAACTCCTATGATATCTCACATTTACCTAAGCTGACTAGAGCCAATGGGACTTGTAGTCCCAGCAGTACCTGGGATCTCCATACATACATTTTACATTGTTGTATTTGTGGGAAAGGGTGCTTGAAGGCTGCAACATTTATTTCTGAGTTTTTAAAAGATCCAAGAATTAATTCCTTGGAGACCTTGCTTACTGAAAGGACAACTTATCTGATGTCTCTCCTATTGAAAATTTGAAATCAAAGCTCTCAATTTCTGTTAACTAGCAACAAGATAAGAGTGATGGAAATAGAAACATGATTGACAGTTAAGATTGATTTTTTTGACAGTAGTTGTAGCAGATTCTTTTTATAATGTCATTACTATATTTCCAGTTTCAACTGATTTATTTTTAATTTAAATGCTGAATTAATTTATATGCTACCTTTCCCCCAAAAAGCTCATATTGGCATAAAAATACATAGCTAAAACCAGAGATTACAAATAAAAAAAATCACCATTAGAATTTTAATATAGTAAGAGTCCCGTAACCGCAGAACTCATGTTTCACTTTGTTACACAGGGAAAAATGGTCTCTCTAGGAATGTTCTAGGTCCTCCAGGCTATTCTATAGTATACTTCTTCCATATGTTACCATAGAATTGCATTGGAGGACTTAGAAAATTCCTGGGGAGGATACATTTGCAAGAATCTCTAGGTCCTCTAATACATCTCTATAGTATGCTGGTTCCAGAAGTCAGGTATTTCCAATCCAATCCAATCCAATCCAATAAGCCTTTATTGGCATATATAACAAGTCAGTATAAAATACATTATAAATTACAGAATAGGGAATTTCACATTTGTTACACATTCAATTTACAGACTTCATTCAGAAGTGAGGTAATTCAACAGTGTTTGGTCTTATCTGCACTTTCACATAACTATGGTTCAGCCTTATTCCTCTACAGATACATTTCAGATAGTAATTTAAACTATAAATTACAAATAGCTGATAAAATAGAAGAAATACTAACAAACAGAGGTAAAAGACAATTTGACACTTGTTTATCTTCCCCAAATTTGTACAAATCGGTGTATTTTAAATGGCAAGTAAAAGAAACCGTGGTAAGGGAACTGTGGTAAGAGAAGTCCATATCTGGAGTGCCACTGCTGAGAAAACTCTGCCACATATAATAAGCCTTGAGGTCTCTCTGCTCCTAAGTATCACAAGCAGAGCTTTCCTGGCTAATCTTACATCCCCAGTGAATTTATACTGGAGCAGTGGTCTTTTAGGTGCCTGTGTCCTGAATGACTGAGGGCTCCATACACTAAAAGTCACATCTTGAATTGGGCCAAATGGCTCGCAAGAACCTAGTGTAAAGATGTCAAATCAGGTTGCCTATGCTTAGTCCTTCCTGTCCTTTGCAAAAGTAGCTTCCAAACTTCTATTGAAGGAAACTGCAATAATTCAGCCAGGAAATTGTCATTGCATGCTTTATTTATCTTACTTGTTTGCATATCACTTAAGAATTAGGATTGGTGACTTCTTCAATATGCAGAAATTATATTCACTGAGAAAGTGCTTAGTTTATTTGTGTGCTGTTCCCTAACAGTCAGGACTGAAAATTACAGACAGCCAAAGGCTTGTTGGGTGTGACGAAACCATAAAAATGCTTTTTAAGATGGTTATCTCTACTGGTTTCACTTCCAGATTCTTGGTTAGTGAAATCCATTCTTTCAGTACCAGTTGCCTGGTTGCTTTATAGTATAATATTCAGTAAAGTGAGACTGCTTGACTCAGTATGTTCCATTGCGTTTAATGAGCCATTTGGACCAAAGTACTTTACTGGAATTTGGGGGAAAATATATTAAGCCAAATACTTCATAGAACATCAAACAAAGCAGTATGCCTACAAGTCTTTCCATTTTTATCCCCAGCATTTGGTATTCAGAACAAAACACTGGATGCTAGATCTGTCTGGACCCTCACTACTTGAAGGAGAACCAATGCATATCTATCTGAGGACTGAGGTCTGCTGGAAGAACTCTCCTCTGTCTACCACCAGTAGAATACGCTTTGAGAACATGAGGGAGAGAGCCTGCTCTGCTGTGGCATCATGTTTCTGGAAGGCCCTCTCCACGAAGATCCAGTAAATATCAACATGGGATAAACTCTGTCCCTGGGCATAAACATGACTTTTCATTCAAGCCTTTGGGCTAACTTATAAAGCCCTAAACGATTTAGGACCTGCCTACCTTTGCAACCGCATCTTCCCTTATGAACCTGCATGATCACTAAGATCTTCTGGGGAGGCTCTTCTTTCACTTCCACCCCCATCACAAGCATGACTGGTGGGAATGAGAGAGAGGATCTTCTCGGTGGTAGCTCCTCGGCTCTGGAACTCCCTCCCCAGGCTAGCACACAACCTGTCCATCTTCTGCAAAGATCTAAAAATGTGGATGTTCCACTGTGCTTTTGATTAGACAATCCCACAACCAGGACCCAAAATCTCATCCTCACATTTTACTACTGTTCTATACCCAAAGTTATAATACTCCATCTTACATGGCCCTCTATCCCTAATAGTGACATTTGACTTACACACTTTATCCATCATCCCTATCCTCACAATTGAGTTGCACCAGTGTGCCCACCCCATGCCCAGAAATTGATTATTATTGCAGGTTCATTGGTTGTTGATTTGATGGTTGCTCTTATATTCTGTTATAATGTTGTTTTATTCTGTTTTATGCTGTTGTTTTTGTATTTTAGTGTGTTATATTTTAACTATGTTTGTTCAGGCTCATCCCCATGTAAGCCGCCTCAAGTCCCCCTGTGGAGATGGAGGTGGGGTATAAAAATAAAGTTGTTATTATTATTATTAATATTAATATTAATATTTTCCAAATGTGCATATACACTAGGTATGGGTGAGTTCGTTCAGAAGTTGCAGGTGTCAGAACTAAAGTCAGAAGTTTCACATTTCCAAACTGGGTTCCAAAGCGTACTTGCAGGTCAGAAGTCCCCTGTAGTTTCAAAGTGACCATGACCAAGACAATTGATTTCAATGGCTCAGTAGTCAATTTGGAAGTATGAGAAAGCTTTTTTGATAAAAGTAATCCTGCTGGGAGGTGCAGCCTAAAGTGCATGCCTCCCAGCCAATCAGGACTTATGTTTTGTAAAGGGGAGGGGTTATCCAGCGTCTCGTAGCCATTGCTGCGTATAAACACAAGCACATGGCTGGAAGGCTCAGGAAGAAAAGATTTTGGGAGAGGGAGGGGGAGAGAGAGAGAGAAGAGAAAGAGAGAAAGTTTCAATTTTTTTTCGGAATAAAATTGGAAATGACTTTAGAATCAAATCACCAGCGCCCCCTACTTTGGAACACAGTTTAGAAGCATTTTTTTCACCCATGCCTAAATTGTACATTGTTTTCAACAATTCTAACAGGTTTTCAGTCTGTTTAAATTAGTTATCGTTTTAATTCTGTCATTTTCTAAACTGTTAAAGCTGATCATATTAGTACAACCTCAGATTTTTTTTGATAAATGGTGGGATAGAAATATTTTACAAAGTAAAGAGAAAGCTAATCTTTTGCTGCATTTGATAATTGATTCAGTGTGTGTACGACCAAATGCATTTCTACCTATGTTTCCAATCGCCTGTGTAATTACAGAACATTACAACTTCAATGACACTCTATTTGATGGAAGATTCCATTTAAGCTAATGGAGCAATACCTTTTCAATATGGTAGTAACATATGAAATCATTTTTGCTCTCCAATTTGATTTCCAAACTTGGTTCCTCATCCTGTCTAAAGCTCTGAAAATATGAATCTCAGATGAACATTCACCAAAAATTATATATAGGAATTAATTTGTTTATTTAGACGCATTAACCATGTTGCCTTTGCTAGTCTCTTGGCTGATTTCTTGCATTTACATAAATTATTTCTTTGGAGATTTAATGCTTTGACTGCAGATGTTCTACATTGAAAGCTGCACTACCCCATTCTAGAATGTGCATTAAACAGCAAGATGCTCAGTAGCAGGTTTATCACTCCATTTACAGATATTTAATCCCCCCCCCCCCCTCTTCTCTGTACAGGAAGAATTTCATGCCTAGAATATGTATGTACTCTCACATATACACTAAACAAATGTGTTCTCAGTCTATTTAGCAGCATGGTTCTTTCCCTTCTCAGTCCCTCACACTCACTCTTTAGATCCTAATAGGATCAGAAGAAATATTTATAACACATTTCTGCTTTCCGCTGGAACCAGTAGCTTCCCAAACTGAAGCCAAAGCAGATCGACCATCTGGTTCCTGTGCAGAGGGTTTGGACTTGGATGTGGTTGTTTAAATGTGATTTCAATTAACAGCACCACAACCACTTTCCTGGAAAAGATAAAATTGGCACAGAGCATCTCTCACAAGAAAAATAAAATATACAGCTTATATAGTGCCCTGATCTTAATAGGATCCCAATGCCCGTGAGCTCATCAAATTGGTTTCTCTTCAAACGGGATCTGGATCAGGTGTGCATTGCATGTGACCCAATAGCTGAATGCAGCCCACAGGACAGGTTGCATATTCCTGCCTACTACAAGTGTTTGACAGCTGTCGCTGTCACCTTTTAGAACAAACAAAAAGCCCGAATTTTACTGAGACATTTTCCCTTGCAAACACGCTTGCTCAGTGGGCAACAACCAGCTTGCTGAGTTCTAAGGTAAGGAAATAATTTATTCAAATTTTTCAAACAAAATGGACTAGTAAAAAATTCCCTAATAATGTGGCTGACTGTTGTTGAATATTCATATTGATTTATCCATTTTGTTCCTCTAACATTGCCTTGTCCATCACATTATTTTAACAAAACCCATGTAACATCATTTCCAAAGAAAAGGATAAGTCACATTTGTCCACATCAGCAAAAACTTCAATAAGAAATCTTATGTTCCCTTTAAGACATGTTTTATTTCGCATAATGGGCTGTGCAAAGGCCCCTTCCATATATAAAATCCCACATTATCTGCTTTGAACTGGAATATATAGCAGTGTGGACTCAGATATCCCAGTTCAAAGCAGATATTGTGGGATTTTCTGCCTTGATATTCTGGGTTATATGGCTGTGTGGAAGGGCCCAAAGTGAGCTGCTAACCACCAAAGCTCTAAGTCATTCCCAAACAAAATTTGTTAGTCTTCAAGGTCTCAAGACTCTTTATTGTCACATACAAGCCCAACACTATAATCACTAGGCAACACTGGCTCTTAGAACTACTTGCCTAGAGAGTATTGGGGTCTCATTCTCTGGATATCTTTTTGAAAGCCTGGAGAGGTATCTGCTATGGCTACTCTAACTGGAAATTCTGCATTGAATGGGAGATTGGATTCAATGGACTATAGCGTCCCTTCCAAGTATATAATTCCAAAATTATTTACTGAGTTATTAGTATATCATAAAGAAATGTATCAGAATTCTATTTAGGAACTTGGAGAAAAGAAAGAGAGAAAACATAACCTCATCAGATGGGGTAAATTCAGCAGCATGCTCCAGTTCACCTTTCCCTTAAGCATGGAGCCTGCTGGCTCCCATTACACAACACACAGCTACTTCTGGCAGGTCTCCATGTTTAAAGAAAACATTGTAGCAACATGGAAGGCTTCCCATTTTCTGCCAGGAACAATGCAGAGAAACCAGGTGATCAACGCTTTCCCCCATGGTATGTGGTAAATTGGGTGAGTTAGGTGATGCAGGGCATGGAGTGACGGGTTTCCCACATTCCTTGATGGGTTCCCCACACTCCCTGACATGCACTGACTGCAGCCTTTGTGATGAGGTCGACAGAGTGTTGTCCTAAGAGAGAGTGGGCTTCAAATACTCATGGAGACACAAAACTCACTTGGTGGCTTGTCAAGTCACTATTCTCTCTGCCAACAGTATGTCATGGGATTGTTGAGAGGATGATATGCAAAGAGTACAGTGTTGACAGTCCTGAGCTGTTTGAAGGAAAAGCAGAATATCAGTCTGATAAAATAAATAGTATCTTATAATGCATTACCTTCTGAGAGAGGCAGAAAACAATCAGTTATAATTTCACAGTCCTCAAGTGCACACTTGGTAATCTGCCAGATCCATGTTCCAAAGTCCTTGCCCTACACTCAAACCATTACTATCTGAATCATTAAGTACAGGTTTATCTTTAAATCCTGCTCTTTTCTGGTATAGTATGCAACACTAACTATGGCACTGATAAAATAAGCTTCAATGAAGAGATATTCCCTTCTATACTTGAGTCAAACTTTTGTCCTTTGTGTCCAAGAGCAAAATATCTTGGGTTGGCACTGCTTTGCAACTCAGCTTGTGTGGAGTGAAAATTAAATATAATTCATCTATTCTAAAAATGGCATAGACTACATGATCTACTGCTAATGCCCAATGAGGGTTACATAAAATGAATGAATTTGTTTTAAGAAATATGGTATACGTACTTAAAAACTAGATTTTTTACCTACAATAGGGAGGAAGAAAAATCACTGCAATTATATGCTTGTTCACTGAGAACTAAGTTCCACTGTGCTTTACTCCAGTGTAATATAATGGTTTGAGCAATGGACTATGACTTGACCATATTCAATTCCCTGCTTGTCCATTGAAACCCACTGGATAACCTTGAGTAACTAATATATTCTTATCCCTAGAAATGTGTACATAGGATAGGATTTCTGCTTTAGGATTCCATTTGCTGACCCAATCAAAAAGTGGCTCTCGTTTCAATATGTTGTGCAACATTTCTTCATCATAGAATTCTAACTCACTCATTACATTGAATCCTTTGATGTGTTACCACATATTTCATTAGAACAACAATTCATCCCGTTTCCTCGTTGAAATAAATTGTACAGATAGGAGTTCCCACGGGATAGCACTCCTGTGATATTTGCTTTGCTGTCTGTGTTCCTGTTCAGAAGATTTCACCTCACTTTTTGTCCCTGTGATAATTGGATTTTGAAAAAAAATTGATTTGTTAGGGAAATAAGAATTGGTGAGAAAGCTATACCATTGGTGAGATAGCTGTACTATTTGTGCCTCTGCAGAAAACCGATAATTCTAGTGGTAATAGAATATCCTTTGCTAGAGCATACCAAAGGATTAAGTGGAGTTAAGGACATGTCCATCAAGGTAAGGGGTGTGGGGGGGGAGAGAATATATTAGAACACTGTTCTTTCTTCAAGAGGGTAAAAAAGAGGTCACTGTAGCACACTTAAGTGAAAGTATGAATGCGGATGATGAGAGGAAGTGGTTGTGAGACCCAAGCAAACACCACAAATGAGAACTTTGTCAAATTACAACAGAGAGGCCACAATGATCAGGAAACAGACTTCAAGCATGACGCAGAGGAAGCTTGGTGGAGTTGTTTAACAAACCACTTAGCAAAGGGCAGCCAAAGTCATGCTATGATACTACTGGTAGGACTCTCTTTTCGAGGCTGTTTTGTGTTCTGCCACACGAAAAGAGGTTATTGGTCCTGCATAAGATAAAATAAAATACCACATTGGGTCATATCAAATGCAATTTAATTCAATGTTCTGTCCACATAGTGGTTTATGGAAGCCTACCTGGAGGACAAAAAGACTTCAACTTATTTTGGGCTTCCTGGCAACTGATAGAGAAATGCATAATGCTTTTGATACTGATATATCCTGAATAGACAATTATTCACCCAACATTCCTGAATTTAACCAGTGCTCTTTTATAGCCATTTGAGTTTGCAGCCACAAATAAATATTATCACAGCCATTTCCTCAATATAGGTAAACTCCAAGTTATGAACAAAGTAGGTTCTGTAAGTTTGTTCTTGCGTTGAATTTGTATGTAAATTGGAATAGGTACATATTTTAAGTGTAACTTCAGCCAATCAATATCAGACCTTGCCAACTGGACTTGTCTGTAGTGAATGTTGGGGATCTTATCTGGAATTCCAAAATCCAATAATTGCCTACATGGGTGACTGAGATACTGACGCCTTTGCATTCTGATGGTACGGTGTACAGAAAGTTTGTTTCATGCACATAATTACTGTATTATATATACTTCATAATATTTCATTTAGCTGATGTGTACTGTATAAGGTGTATATAAAACATAACTGAATTTTGCAGTTAGACTTGGGTTCCATCTCCAAGATATCTCATTATGGTATGTACAGGCAGGCCCTAAGTTATGAACAATATAGGTTCTGTAGGTTTGTTCTTAGGTTGAATTTGTTTGTAAGTCAGAATAGGTACATTTTAAAGTGTAACTCAGTCATAAATATATATAATTTTAATTTTGTATAGCAAAAATGTCACTCCTGTGACATTTGCTTTGTGGTTTGTGTCCATGTTCAGAAGACTTCATGTCACTTTCCATCCCTGTGATAAGTGAAATTTGAAAAAAATTGGCTTGCTGTGGAAACAAGGATTGGTGATCAAGACTGGAAACACCTTAACTCTTTCAGGAGTGAATTTCCCCTCGTAGGGGTAGATTTTTCTCATCTACTCTTGTCTCACCCTCATTCTTAACTTTGAGTCATTTGTAAGTTGGGTGTTTGTAATTTGAGGACTGCCTGCACACCAGTGGTTCTCAACCTGGGGTCCCCAGATGTTTTTGGCCTACAACTCCCAGGAATCTCAGCCAGTTTATCAGCTGTTAGGATTTCTGGTAGTTGTAGGCCAAAAACATCTGGGGACCCCAGGTTGAGAATCACTGCTGTACACTGTATGAAGTGTTTCCTTTTATCTCTCCTGAATTTGCCTCAGGTAGTTTCAATGAGAAAACAAAAGCTTATTTACTTTTTCCAGACTGTGTATAATTTTATATATCTCTGTCATGTTTCTCCATTACCTGTCTCCCCCCCCCCCCAAGCTAAACAGCTGCAAACAAGATGTAAATCAACACAGAGAATTAATGCAGTTTGACAGCACTTTGAAACCCATAGATAATAGTAACACACTATTGAAACAAATGACTTCCACCTGAAGTTATCATAAAGTTGCCCTGGAAAATGTAGAAAATTCCTAGAGAGGTATGATGACTGTTTTGTTGATTTCCTCCCTCACAGGGGCTGCAGTTCATCGCTGGGTTGCACAAAATTCACCCAATTATGCCAGAGGTGAAATGCATGCAGATACGGCAACAGTGGGACAATGACAGTAAAAGTTGTCAGGTCCTGTTTTGAGCATTTGGGTGCATTGCATTTTGGAATGAGATGGGGAGAAGAAATCATCTGCTCTCGAGAAACAGCTGTTGTAGTATGACAGCTGTTTCTGGATAACAGATGGCTTTTTCTGCCTATCTCATTCTAAAGGCTATGCTTTTCTCCTAATTCAATTTAGTTTAATTCAATGTATATCCCAGTTTTCTCCCAGGTATAAGGTACCTTATGGCTTATGCTGATATAAGCAATAGGATTTTGGCCAATGTCCTCATTGCAAATAATGTAAGAGGTAAAATACTGCTGTCACTAAGGAAAGGTGATTTTTTTTTAGTCAAACCCCCACCATACACAGCAAAAAAAAATCCCAAATCATTATAATTCCAGAATACTCTGTCATGCCAAGCCATTGAGTGAGAAAGCACTGAATTTCTCAGATCATTTTCACACTAAAGCTGTACTTCAACAAGCAGTGAATTTTCTTGCCTGTTACTCATTTCTCACTCTTCTACATTTTTTTCTGCCTGCCTTCCTTCCTCTGTTGTCTCTTGATGTGGTATGTGTGCTTCAGTGTGTCTCAAATAGCCCCATTGCTATGGAAACCCACTCAGATGTGCTACAAGAATTCAGGCAGCAAAGTTGCCCCCCTCCTGTTTCACATCTTATTTATTTTTATTCAAAGGAGGCAGGAGGATGGGTTATTTCTGATAAGTGGAACCTTGCAGTGCCATTGCATTACTGGACTTTTAGCTTTGCTGAAAAGATGTGAACTGCAGTTTCCATTCCAGGAAATTTTCATGTTAAAAAAATCCCTTTTTGCATCAGCCTGGACATTTATGCTGTAGATTCTGCATAAAATTCACAGAACTATGGAAAAAGTAGTCAAATCATTTAATTTATTGGTTGATCAGTTGTTTTCTGGAGCACAAAGCAAAGGCTCATTGCATGTTCTCATGTATATTTACAAATGTACAGGTGGAACAGGTGGAACAGAGATAAATATTCCAATAGCCAGACAAAATCCACTGCCCCAGTATCAGGTCTGAAGAGACACAGCAAGAATAGAAAGATTTTTTTTAGTAAAGATGGAACTATTTGAAAATATGTTTAAAATGGTTCAAAAACATGTTTCTAGAGTATAGACTGAATATCACTTATCTGGAATTTGAAATATTATGTATGAAATTTCTTTCAGGCTATATATATATGTATATGAAGCATTAATTTCATTTTAAGACTTGGGTCATGTCCCAAAAATCTCTCATCAGATATATTGACAATTTTTTCAAAATCCAAAATATGGAACAGTTCTGATTCCAAGCATTTCAGAGAAGGCATTCTCAGTATGTATTGGGAAATTCTAACAAGGAACTGAATTGATGCGAATTGTTAGATTTTCAGACTTATTTTGTGCAAAAATTGCATCTCTCTCTTTCATGTGTGTGTGTGTGTGCGCACGCGCACATGTTAATAAAAAGTAGAATTGCTGTGCAGGAAGAATTTTTGTGATGTTTCCTCTGTAGAAAAATACTATTTTCTGCACAAAACAACCACATGCACTTTCTATTTTAAAAAAAATGCTATTTTCTGCACAAAACATGCACTTTTTGTAGAAAACGTTATTTTCTGCACAAAACAACCAAACTGTTGTAAATAGCCTTTAAAACTGCTGCTTTCAAAGAGTTTATTGCAGTTTTTCTGACTTTCTCAGGGCTAAACTAAAGCAACATCCTGAGATCCACTGGGTTTTGGTACATGATCACATCAGTTTGTGTCTGGCTGAGGGGGCATAGATAGATATTTCTCAACTACTCCATGCTATATGTGAGTCATGGAATGGTCATTCAAAGTGACATTGAGCATTAAGTTTAGTGGATGATGAGTGTAGAGCCAGGATTTGAATCTCTACATGGCGTGTTTAGAATTCTATGCTCAAACCTGGTATTACTAATAAAAAGAATGATGGGTAGAAGAGTTTGAAAAGGCCTCTGCCTCAGAGCCTAGGAGATGCCACATATCATACAGACAGACAGTTCCAGACATGAATAGTTTAATAAAAAGTGGCTCCTTGTGTTCTTATAGCCTTCTAAAGGATCATAAGATAAAGGAAAAAGAATTCTTAATCCAAAAAATAAGGTCATAGGGCAAGGTCTAACACTAGAATTAGTTAGAATGATCATGTTGTCTAGCAACAAATAAGTTCTGTGAAAAGACAACAAATAAATTTACTTTGTTGTGGCTGGATTTTTACAACTGGAGATGGGGAAATCTGCTTGTGGAATTTCTGCTCCAGGTGCCAGACTGACTTTATTGAGTATGGGGCACCATTTTCTTCTCTGTGTCTAATAACAATAGCAATAGATTACTTTGGAGGTAATCTAAATAGGCATTTTGTGACATTTCATTTGTCACAAAGCAAATGGCACCCAGGATCCAGCAATAGAACTCTCTGCCCCAGAGTGTGATGGAGGCTCCTTCTTTGGAGGCTTTTAAACAGAGGAAAGATGGCTATCTATCGGGGGTGCTTTGAATGCAATTTTCCTGCTTCTTGGCAGGAGATTGGACTGGATAGCCCATGAGGTCTCTTCCAACTTCATGATTCTATGAATCTATCCCGATGGGAGATTTTCACAAAGATCTGAATGAATGTCAAAAAAACATCACGAGTAAAATCTGTTGACTGTAAGAATGTATAAATCAGCACCCTTGTACAATGTGTACATTTATGAATGATGAAATCATATTCAAATCTCTTTGCAGTGAATGGTTTAAATACATATGGTGGGGACTGTGCTAGCCCTGGCATCTCCATTATTGATTTGTTCACATGAGAACATTTTTTTTTGAAGTTGAGAACTTCTTCTACCAAATGAAGTCTCTTCATGGAAGAACAACCATGGGAGAATATGAATTGTATCCATGGAATCTTTCCATGAATAGAAAGAGACATCCTGTTCAAATACTGCATGAGCAAGGGATGTCTGAGGTGGAGTGAAGAAACCACTCTTTTTCCTGCATGTTTAAAATATACACTTCAGAAATGTCTGAACATGACTTTACTGCACCAATACTCTTTGTACACATATATGCAAACTTTGTATTGAATGGCACATCTCTAGCACCACTGGGCAAAGAGTAGTCAAATCAAATTGGTACGCATCTTCTAAGCACCAGGATACTCAAAAGACTATCACCAAAACTGGCCCTAAGGACCACATTACTTCTCTCTTACACCCTTAAAATCCATGACAGTTCCTACTTTCTTTTATACCATACATTCCCTTCTACTCTTCTTCATCCAGACTGAATCCCATTCTTTCTATAATATCTTAATGACATTTAAAGTTGTCAAGTTTCAGTCTTGCCTTGGCTGACTAGCAAGCAAAAGGGAAACTGTGGATGGTGTCTCTGCCTTGCCACATAAAGCAGAAATGAACAGAAAGGGTTTTTTTTAAAAAAAGTAGAACTAGTAAATGATTTTCTATCTCTAGGGTCTGAATATCAAAGTCTCAAAGATGAAATGGGAATGGGGATTAGTATCTGCCGCATCCAAGAGATGACACAGGATTTGGACAAAAATAATAATCTTAGCCACAACTAAAAAGAAACTATATTAAACAACTTTGCACTTGCTTTAGCTTTAGAGATTACAGTGCAAAGATGTTGGAGGGAAAGGCTTGCAGAGGGAAAGATCTGCTGCCCAAGTCAAAATAACAACCCTATTCGGATTCCTATAACTGAACATTACAAAAACACAAGGAGAAGAAGCACGTTAGCCCCACCCTCCTTCTCAAACAGTTCCAGGATGTGCAGACAGACACGCCAAGCAGCCTATGTTCAGGAATCATAAAAGAACAGAAAATTCCTGATTATTTAATGCATTATTACTGCATTTTTACTTTCAGTGATGGGAAGAAGTATCTCCTGTGCCAAAATAATTTACTGGATTTTGGCTACTATGTTCCTTCATATGTGCGGGGGAAGCAGTTTGCTGCTGCACAGCAAAATGTGTTGAACATGACTTACATGTTCCCATCATCTTCTATGTTTTTGGGAAGAGAATTGCAATTTTAAAATCCTGATTTTCTAGGTTTTATGTGATTCCTGAATAAAGATTAATTGACTAGTGAAATGAACATACAAAGAATGACTTCATATGAAAATTATGTGTGAACACAGGTAGGAATGTTATGAGGATCCCAAGGGAGTTTCTTTCTATGGAGTCAGACCATTGACCCTTCTTGTTCAATATTGGTGGTGGCTTTCTGAGATCTTAGTGTTTTCCCAGTCTTAGTGGGGTTAAAACATGGCCCTAGGACATAATATTTTGGTTCCAGATAGTCCTGCTCAGGACTTAAAAACTCAGGATCATGGCATTCTTGATTCACCTGTAAGGCAGTCTTTTCAGAACATATTCAATTTTACTAAACATTATTGTCTTTTATAGGGATTCCTGTCATCTCATGTTACATTAAAAGTATAATAGCTTAGGTTTAGTCATTTTGCCTTCTAGGGAAAATTCAAGCTTAATTTGATCTTGAATCCATCTACAGTAGTCTCGCTTATCCAACATAATTGAGCCAGCAGAATGTTGGATAAGCGAAAAATGTTGGATAATAAGGAGGGATTAAGGAAAAACCTATTAAACACCAAATTATGTTATGATTTTACAGATTAAGCACCAAAAAATCATGTTTTCCAACCAAGCGTCAGAAAAGCAGTTCAATACACAGTAACATTATGTAGTAATTACTATATTTACAAATTTAGCACCAAAATAATAAAAATCTTTATTTATATCCTGCCACCATCTCCCAAATGGGGAGTGGCTTACATGGGGCCGAGCCCAGACAACATATTACGTCAAAATAAAACCAAAACATAAACAACAAGCAACATCATCAAAATTACATTAAAAATATGAATACAATAACAAAACAATGCAATGCATTGAAACAGCTGTGGATCTGGATGGGAGGCAGACTGTGTTGGATGAGCGAAGGTTAAATAAGCGAGACTCTATTGTACTTGGTGTTTTTGGCATCATAGTACCCATAGAACCCCCACACCAGAACCACATTTCAAATGAGTTGATTTTTTTCCTTTGCCACCTTTTTTTATCATCCAGTTTCCATAGAAATTGGAAATACAATGGCATGAATGAGTCTGACTATTTAAAGACATCACTTTAAATTTGTGGACATTATATAGTTTTTTCATAGCTAGCTACCCTTCCAAGTTTTAATCTTTTTCTGATTTCTTGACTATAGTCTCCATTTTAGTTTCTGACTAAGCCAAAATATTTATTTTTTATTAACATCTGCTTTAAAGTTACATACATTGTCTGTAATCATGGTTTTTGTTTTCTTAATAGTCAGTTGTAAGACTTTTTATTTTCTTCCTTGACTTTCATCAGGCAACATGTTTCCTATTTATTGCAAATAAAATAATGTTATTTTTGTTACTGATGTTTCTTTTTTCCCCACTTTTCTTGCCCCTTTCCCTCCATGTCATCCCACTTTATATATAAAATACTTTGTGCATTAACCCAATAGATTGGCTGATAACACGCACTCTTTTCTTATAGTCTTTGCCAACTGGAAACAATTCCATTTCTCCTTATTCTTTCCTGACAGTTGGCTCTTGTCTAGAGTATACATTACACATCAGGACAATCAAATACTGTGGCACTCCCATCTCTCTTTAGAGCAATCCATTGTTTTTCAGGATCTATGTGGTCGAAATCTTTGTTATATCTATAAAGCATTTTTTCCTGAAATTCTTTTATACACTATGGACAATGTATGCTTGCAATATGATTAAATCCCTCTACTTTATATGAATCCAGCTCAAATGTCAGTCATTTCTTGCTCCAAATTCTTTGTTGTAAAATCTTTAGCATCATTTGCTTGTGTTAGAAATTAATGCAAAGATTGCTACGGTCCCCAATGTCCCCTTTCTTGAGAACTGGAATGTATATGGCGTATTTCAAATTTGTAGTCCATTGTTTTGCTTTCCATATTACTGGACAGACTTTTGTTAGGAATTGGATGGATTCCATCCCTCGAACTTGAAACAGCTCTATTGGTATGCCATCTGTTCCTGGTGATTTATTTCTTCCAAGTGCTTTGAGAACAGCTTCCACTTTACTTGTGATGTGGTACTGAATAAAAATGGCAAATAAATAAATATTGCTTCATTAATCAGGAATACACGCATTTTCAATCAGAAATGGAAGATAAATAACAAAATGGAAGATAAATAACAAAGGGGAAAAAGTAGAAGTGACAAAACCAGAAACCCATTCCTCACAAATAAAGGAAGTGTCAAAACATTCTGAGTAAAAACTATATTGGTCTACAGCTAAAATGCAGCAACACAGGAGAACAGGTAACTTCCCCAATGAGATATCAATGCTGTCGCTCCTTATAGATTCCTCATTAACTGTAGGTTCATTTGTACTGTGAAATTAATGCAGTTTGACACTATGGTTCAATGCTATGGAATAATGGGGGTTATAGGTTTGCAAAGTCCTCATGTTGTGGTGACCCCCAACCATAAAATTATATTCATTGCTACTTCATAAATGTAATTTTGCTACTGTTATGAATCATAATGTAAATATTCAATATGCACAATGTATTTTGATTCACTGGACCAAATTAGGTGCAAATACCTGATACTCCCAAATTTGAATACTGGTGGGGTTGGGGGGGGGGATTAATTTTGTCATTTAGAGTTGTAGTTGCTGGGATTTATAGTTCCCCTACAATCAAAGAGCATTCTGAACCAAACTCAATGATGGAATCGAACCAAACTTGGCACACAGAACACCCATAACCAACAGAAAATACTGAAAGCGTTTTGACCTTGAGTTTTGGAGTTGTAGTTCACTTACATCCAGAGAGCACTGTGGGCACAGTGATGGATATGGACCACACTTGACACAAATACCCAATATGCCCAAATGTGAAAACTGATGGATTTTGGGGAAAATAGACCTTGACATTTGGGAGTTGTAGTTTTGGGATTTATAGTTCACCTACAAAGAGCAAGGATATATAACCAATCTAGAATACTCGTGGATGATGATGATGATGATGATGATGAAGGAGGAGAGGAAGAAGAAGAGAAAGAATGGCTGACTGAGTTTGAGGTCCTAAGGGTTTGAGGTCCTAAGACTTCACTAGATGTTCCTCCAAGGCCACATCTAGTCCATGGACCATACAATTCCAAACCCTACTTGGAAGGAATGTGGTTCCTCTTTTTGTGTATGCATATGAAGAAGAAATGCCTGCCATTTGAATATGTTTGAAGTGTCTTTTTAACAAAAAGAAAAAAGTAAGGTGTAAGTGCCTTTATTAATGAACATGTATTCCTTAAAAGGTTTTTGCGTATGAG
The DNA here is from genome assembly GCF_037176765.1 of Anolis sagrei. Classification (NCBI taxonomy): domain Eukaryota; kingdom Metazoa; phylum Chordata; class Lepidosauria; order Squamata; family Anolidae; genus Anolis; species Anolis sagrei. The sequence continues at coordinate 271,493,044 of NC_090022.1, forward strand.
ATAAATGCAAGGAAATAAAAGACTTGTCCTCATTAGTTCCACCCCCTCTATTTCAAATGATGAAGACACTGATACGTTCTTTGCAGAGATCTTTAACTATGTGTTAGTCCTTTTGAGATATGAATAAGCTTTTATGAGATATAAATAAACTCCTCACCCACGCCCTGCTCCAGTCATATTCAAACAGGAATTCATTGTTAAGCCCTACTACCTCTAAAGTGCACTGCATACAGTGGCTTCTTTTAATTTTGGGATTTTATTGAACTGTGGAGGAAGGGCTGTATATGATTCACTGGTCACATTTTGATCACACCTACCTTAGATTTTGGTTTCCACCCAAGTAGGCAGTTTTTGGCTTTTGATGACCCTTCCAAGGGGTACCTGATTGGTTAATCTTTTCTTGTTGCAACCCTATTGGGTCAAAGGAGATGTCAAAGCTTTACAGTTACACAGCAACAGTAAATATTTCCAATGGGATTTTCCAGAGTTAATAGTTAATTATAAGAACACATCAACCAGCAGGCCTGGCTGAAGTTTCACTTCCTGGCATGGGATGTGGTCAGCTGTCCATTCCACTCTTTCATGTCTTTTATCACAAGACTGTTTTACATTTAACACTTGTAATTCCAAATGGTCTTCCAATTCTGGCTTTGGGTCAGTGAGTGGATGCAAATGGGCACATGCAACTGAATTAACTGCATGATTTCTACTTTGATTTTAACACCTTCTCCAAGTTACTTCAAATAAAAAAACAGAAATAAATTGAAATTTTATAGCTTTTGCAATCCTCAATCAGTTGGGTTTTTAAATGATTTTTTCTCAACATTGATAAAAAAAATATTAGGGCTTGTATTTTTCAATCTGGGTAATTTCTGGTGGCAAAGAGAATAATAACATTGCTGGGATATTGAGATGTATAAATGTATTTGCAGCTGGTTATTGGCATCCTTTTCCTTTTCCTTTTGAAAAATCACTTTAGACACAAGCAAAAGTCAGTATTATATGTAGCAGAAAAGCTTGTAAATATTTTCAATTGATAACAATGTCTTTAGCTGCTCTGTTTCATTACAAAGGTGCAGCAGAAATCAGTTTGCTTGCAATACAGTCTATAAGAACTCTCTTGGTTAGATCAAAAGCCTATCTAGTCTGCAGTTTGTATCCTACAATGGTCAACCAGATGCTTATGAGAAGCCCCAAAGCAGGACACAATGCCAATAGGTTTTTAAGAAATGCAAGCAACCCATTTTACAGAATACAGCCCTCTATTTGCAGTTTGGAGCACTGACTACCATGGCCCAATACTGTGGAGTCATGCAAGTTGTAATTTTGCAAGGTTTTTACCCATCTCAGACAAATAGTGCTGGTGCCTCTTAAAGCTGCAACTCCTGGGATTCTGTAACATTGGCTGTAACAGTTAATTCATGCCAAACTGCATTAATTCTGCAGTGAAGATGCATCTTTAGTCTTAGCTTCATCTGTTATGGTACAAAGCTTCCTCAAATTTTCCTGATTTGGCAGGGACAGTCCAATTAATCCTTTGCTATCCAATTTTTTCACTTACTTTTAAAATGTGCTAGTTTATTTCTCTTCCATTTTGTCCTCAGCTTACTTCCATTGCGGCAAACTAAATTCAAAGCACAATATAGTTTGCATTCGAATAACAGCAATTGAAGGGGGGCAGGATGGAATCTTGCTCTTCCCTGTAAGTTCAGGCAAAAACAAGCAGTTGCAGTCTTACCTAGTTTGTGTGTTCTTCATCATTAATAGCTTTTGCCATGTTGGCCACATTTATATGTTGCTTGGCCACACATGTTCCAGTTTCCATCTATGTAACATTGGAGAGAGTATGACATATAATTATGGGAAAGAATAGACTTCCTCAGAAAGTGTAACAGGTAGTATTCAGGGCAAAGATCTCTTGACCCCCAAAGTTCATTGAAAGTTATACTTTCATGCATAGGAAAGCATTGTTCTAGGAAATGTGTCTATTACTTTAACAGAAGAAAGTTCTCCCACACAGGAAATAAAGATGAAATAGAGTGAAGTCTTATTTTCATCAAGGTTGTGTCAGTCTCTGAAGTGGTTCAAGGTGTTTGGGCTGTTGTTCACAAATAACAGTTTATATAATGACAATATGCAAAAAGAGAATACTTTCCAGCAACAGAGGAGAAAAGTGAGGAAACACATTTCTCAATAAAAAGGCTGCCTTGCTTTACAATAGAAGGGAAGGGACATTATTTGATATGCACTTTTTTTCAGTTCTTAAAGCATTGTCAAAGACTGACTGGTGTTTGTCACAATTTGGAACATATGCACATAGTCCAGCACGCACAGAACCCATGTGGAGTAGGCCGAAGGTGGACACAGAGATTATAAAATGTATATTGGGCTCTTGGGGATGATACTAGGAATACAGCTTTGATCTTAAAATTTGAAGGAAAAGAGGCTTATGATTTAGTTGAGCTGCTACTATATTCAGAGGAAGAAATACAGTTCTTACACGACAAAGATGACCTTTTTTGGTACATACTTTGTGCTACTTTCTTCTTTCTCTCCCTTCCCTCTTTCTCCTCCCTACATTCCATATTTTTTCTCTTCACAGATCACTTTTGCCAGCAGTCAGAACTGATAAGTCACATCTAAGGAAATGGGCTGCATTCCATGAAAGCTTGTGCTAAATAGAATATGTTAATCTTAAAGACACTGCAAGACTCTTTGTTGGTTATCGATTAGCTGTTTCATGCAAATTCCATTTATTTCAATGTCCTTATTTCTGGCTTTTGGATGATGGGTGGAAAATATGTGACCATTCAGATGTTGTTGAATCACCACTCTGATCATTACTCACTATGGGCTGAAGTCAATGGGGCTGATGGGAATTGGTCCAACATTGCCTGGATGATTATGCAATTCCAATCTCTGCTTGAAATGGTGTAACTTATTTTTAAGAGAAGATTTTCACACAGAAAGTAAGACAATGGGAAATGCAAGGTACGAGGAGAATAAATAAGACAATACATGTGACTTTAACAATTATTAGGGCTGAGGAAAATCTCTCCATTGCTAGACCTTTATTTCCAATTGAGGAGGATAAAGGCAGGAATGTGGAATACCATCGTTTAACATAATTTGATTTTGAAGTGAGTACAAGGAGTGAGAAAACTTACAGTGGGAGAAGACAGTCAAAGGGCTTTCTACTCACTTTTAAATTCTAAACAGAGTTCCTGCATCAGGACTGCACAACATAAATCTCCACATGTGAAGTCATGCATGTCATGCAGATGTTCTGGACAGTGGCGATACTTGTACAACTCTGCTTCTGCAAACCTGAATGGGATTAAAAAATTGAAAAGAAATGCTCCAAATCTGAAGCCTTTGGGCCTCCCACAAACTATAAAAACATTCCAGGAAATAAGGCTGCATGATGATATAGGGTCCATTCGGACAGGCCCAAAAACCGGTACCAGTTTCGGTTTTTCCAGAGGCATCCAAACAACACCTCCGGTAAAATCGAATTAATTTGGAACAAACCCGGTCTCCTGGTGCATCATTTCCTCACACCCTCCTGGTGTGAGGAGGAAGGTAAAGGTGACCAGATAAGATTTACTTTTTAGGGGTAAATTTGGGGGGCTTCAGGGTTGCTGCGTGCCATCTCAATTGTTATTGGGATGGCATGTAGCCATCCTCCCTGAGAAAGCTTGGGTTTTTTGATGGGAGTAGAGACAAAAATCCATGGCAAAGCAGGTTTTAAAACCCACTTTGGCACAGATTTTTGGGCTATGTGGAAGCACCCATAATCAGATTTTGGAAGTAACAAGCCACAAATAATTCATTACCTATAATTAATACATGTTACCAGTAAGTTAGGCATAACTAGCTTACAAATGTATCTAACTATCTGAGATGCTGAATCCTGTCCTAAAGATACTTTCGGCAACTTGGCTAGCTTCTTTAAAGTTTGAACTCATCACGTGTGTCGAACGTTGAATGTGTGTTGCTGCTAAGAACTTACGATCATTCTTGATTATTGACGGACTGTTCCCGGAATTTTTGCACTTTAAGAACTTTAAGAACTGGCACTTTAAGACCTGGCGATATCTTGCACTTTAAGAACTAACTATACCGATACCACCATCCGAATCGCCGCTACTCATGTGGCCCCCTGCCCCCCTTTGGATACTGCTTACGCTGCTCTGGTGTGGTGGTGGGGGCGGAAGAAGAGGTGGCCCGGAGCCTGGGATTGAGAGTGTGGTGGGGAGGGGGGAGGAGGGGGAGAGGGGATGCTGGCAAGAACTAATAAGGTTAACAACAAGCATAGGAGAAAATACTCTTATGGCTCAGAACTGCGGCATGGAGGGGGGGGAGATGTTCCACTAGCCGAGGGGCCCCCATAGAGGTCGTGGTGGGAAGGAGGAGATGCGGGAGAAGGAGACCACGAATTCGGCCTAATTCGGACCGCTTTCCCAAATTCACTATTCCAAATAGGTCTCCTAAGGGAATTTGGTGTAACCAGGTGAGCGGGCCCTCTGGCTTGAAGGTGGTGTTGTTGAACGCCAGGTCTGTCAACGGAAAAACAACTTGGATTCAGGACTTAATCCTGGAGGAGCGGGCAGATCTGGCGTGCATCACGGAGACCTGGCTGGATGAAGCGGGGGGCGTAAATCTCTCCCAGCTTTGTCCTCCAGGCTTCTCCGTGCAACACCAATCTAGAGCCGGAGGACGGGGAGGCGGGGTCGCAGTGGTCTACAGAGATTCCATCCATCTAACCAGGAGCCCCATCCCGCAGACCACAAATTTCGAATGCGTCCACCTGAGGGTGGGTGACCGGGACAGAATAGGGATTCTGCTAGTGTACCGTCCACCTCGCTGCACTACAGTCTCCCTTCCTGAGCTAGCGGGGGTGGTCTCGAGCCTGGCTGTGGAGTCCCAACGGCTCCTTGTGCTGGGGGACTTCAACATCCATGCCGAGGCAACCCTCACAGGTGCGGCTCAGGACTTCATGTCTGCCATGGCAACCATGGGGCTGTCCCAACAAATAACTGGCCCCACCCACTGCGCTGGACATACATTGGACTTGGTTTTCTGTCAGGGATGGGAGCAGGGTGGCGGTGTGGAGGAGCTGTCCATCTCTCCGTTGCCATGGACCGACCACTTCCTGATTAGATTTAGGCTCACTGCGCCCCCTACCCTCCGCAAGGGTGGAGGACCCATTAAGATGGTCCGCCCCAGGAGGCTTATGGATCCGGACGGATTCCTGACGGCTCTTGGGGAGTTTCCCGCCACCGCGGTAGGTGATAATGTCGAGGCCTTGGTCGCTCTCTGGAATGGGGAGATGACCAGGGCTATTGACATGATCGCTCCGGAACGTCCCCTCTCAAGTAACCGAGCTAAACCAGCTCCTTGGTTCACTGAGGAGCTGGCAGCGATGAAGCGAAAGAAGAGGGTTCTAGAGAGCGTGTGGCGATCGGTCCCAAACGAGTCAAACCGAACACGGTTTGTGTCCTTCCTGAGGGCATATGCCGCGGCAATAAAGGCCGCAAAGAAAACTTTCTTTGCGGCCACTATTGCGTCTGCAAAAAACCGTCCGGCGGAGTTGTTCCGGGTTGTCAGAGGTCTTTTAACTCCTCCCACAGGTGGGAGCCCTGACAACTCGGCAGCGCGCTGTGAAGCATTTGCTCGGTTCTTTGCAGACAAAGTCGCTTTGATCCGCTCTGAGCTGGACGCCACATTAGATGCAGTCTCTGTGGATGTGACACAAGCACCTGCTTGTCAGTTTTTGTTGGATTCTTTTCAGTTTGTGAAACCCGAGGATGTGGACAAGATACTTGGAGGAATGAGGCCCACCACGTCCATCCTAGACCCCTGCCCATCCTGGCTTCTTAAGGAGGCCAGAGGGGGATTGGCCGAGTGGGTAACGGTGGTGGTTAATGCCTCCCTTCGGGAGGGCAAGATTCCAGCGAGCCTAAAACAGGCTATTATAAAGCCGCTGTTGAAGAAACCATCACTTGACCCCACTAAATTGGACAACTTTCGGCCTGTTTCCAATCTTCCCTTTTTGGGCAAAGTCATGGAAAGCGTGGTGGCCTCACAACTCCAGGTATTCTTGGGAGACACGGATTATCTGGATCCGGCACAGTCTGGTTTCAGACCGGGACATGGTACCGAGACGGTCTTGGTCGCCTTAGTGGATGATCTGCGCCGGGAGCTAGACAGGGGGAGTGTGTCCCTGTTGGTGCTCCTGGACCTCTCAGCGGCCTTCGATACCGTCGACCACGGTATTCTTCTGGGGCGCCTTGCAGGGATGGGCCTTGGGGGCACTGCTCTGCAGTGGCTCCGGTCATTCCTGGAGGGTCGTACTCAGAAGGTGTTATTGGGGGACTCCTGTTCAACGCCACAGCCGTTGACCTGTGGCGTTCCTCAGGGCTCCATCTTGTCCCCCTTGTTGTTTAACATCTACATGAAGCCGCTGGGTGAGATCATCCGGAGTTTCGGGGTGCGGTGTCACCTGTACGCAGATGACGTCCAACTCTGTCACTCCTTCCCACCTGCTACTAAGGAGGCCGTCGAAGTCCTGAACCGGTGCCTGGCCGCTGTAATGGTCTGGATGAGGGCGAACAAACTGAAATTAAATCCAGACAAGACAGAGGTACTCCTGGTCAGTCGCAAGGCCGAACAGGGTATAGGGTTACAGCCTGTGCTGGACGGGGTCGCACTCCCCTTGAAGGCGCAGGTTCGCAGCTTGGGTGTGACCCTGGACTCATCGCTGAGCCTGGAGCCCCAGGTTTCAGCGGTGACCAGGGGAGCATTTGCACAGCTCAGGCTCGTGCGCCAGCTGCGCCCGTATCTTGGGAAGTCTGACTTGGCCACGGTGGTACACGCTTTGGTCACATCCCGCCTTGACTACTGCAACGCTCTCTACGTGGGGCTGCCCTTGAAGACGGCCCGGAAGCTTCAGCTAGTCCAGCGCGCGGCAGCCATGTTGTTAACGGGAGCTGGACGCAGAGAGCACACAACGCCTCTGCTGTCCCAGCTCCACTGGCTGCCGATCTGCTACCGGGCCCAATTTAAGGTGCTGGTGCTTTCCTACAAAGCCCTAAACGGTTCCGGCCCAAAATACCTTGCAGACCGCATCTCGGCCTACGAGCCCACGAGGGCCTTGAGATCATCCGGGGAGGCCCTTCTCTCGGTCCCGCCTGCCTCACAGGCACGTCTGGCGGGGACGAGGGAGCGGGCCTTCTCGGTGGTGGCCCCCCGGCTATGGAACACTCTCCCGATTGAGGTTAGACAGGCGCCCTCCTTGATGGCCTTCCGTAGGGGCCTAAAAACATGGCTCTTTGAGCAGGCCTTCAACTAAGTATAGTTAATTGACACTGGAATGAATTAGGACTGCGATTTTTGGCTATGACCCCAGGACTTGACGAAGCGGATTTTTAGTATAAGTGTATGTTGTGCTGTATCTGTCTGTTTTGTATGTCTAGACCCGCTGTACACTGTCTTCTTTGTGTTGTTCACCGCCCCGAGTCGCCTCCGGGCTGAGAGGGGCGGTCAATAAATGCAATAAATAAATAAATAAATAAATAAATAAATAAACTAAAACCGAAAACAGAATCATCCCAATGTCATGGAAGCCACATAGTGTGTATTTCACCTGTGATTGTTGTGATCATTAAACTTTTCTGTGGTGCATTAAACATAATCATTATAAGAGAATTGTTATAAAAGATTCCCAGGTGGCCTCTACAAAAAATATTTGATAGAGAAATGAGATTTATGACAGAACTGGCTCAAAATCTTTCACTAGACTGCTTGATATTTTGAAATGCATATTTACTTTCAAAAATCTGGACCTGCTGTATCTATGGAAACACACACATTCTTTAAAAAAAACCAAGGGTAATTAATACTTTGCCTGATTTTTCAACACTGGAGTTTAGTGAAGCAAGAAATTCACCAGCCTGATGCATAAGCCTGTCCAAAGGATAAAGGATACTAATAGATTTAATGTGAGACACTTGAGCAGCCAAAGCCACATTATCATAAATATGAGAAGACATCAGTTTGCAAACACACAAAGCTTTTCATCCTTTGCTAGACAACATGTTTAGATCTGGAAGGACAAGCAAGGTATCTGTGTGATAAGGGATGGAGAGGAAATTATTTCCATCCCAATCTGTCAATCAGCATCTAAATATATGCACGAATCAGAATAGACTTGGGTGTCAGAATGCATTGAAAGCTACACTGTTCCAAATTATACCCTGTGATGCATTAGTCCACAAAAAAGTGTACCTTATAGGAAGGTATGAAGAAAAATTCATTCTATGAAGCAGAAGTGGCTCATAAGAAGTATGTACCAAAATGTGTATAATATTTGGGAAATTGCAAATGAAATTATGAGGATGTTTACTTGGATTTGAAAGTGATATGGAAATGAACCCAATATTATGATCATCAAAAGCAATGGGAATAATTGGGTTCCTCCATTTTTAATGTAATATTCAGATGTCCAGGAACTTGCTATAAGGAAAAGGGGAGGCCAGCTAGTAGTCATGAGAATTGTACTAAATGCTTCAAAATCTGACAGAGTGTTTTGGTTGTCATTCAGTCTGGAGTGCCCCGTTTCAAAAAGCTGAAATTTCAAACAAAAGTTGCTTAGAAACAGGGAAACAAGGCTGCCATAACTCATTGGGGCAACAAGAAAGAATGCCTGCTAATTTAACAGAAACCTAGCTACAATCTTGCCTATTATAAATGTGACATGACTCTTTCATGTCCATTTAGGTCATGTCCATTTAGGATATACTGTAAAGTTCTGTGCATTAAAAAAATCCCTATTTACCAAAGAGGCATGCACACTATAGAAAGAATACATTCTCTTAGCATATTACCATAATGAACTGGCCATGGGATTTAAGGAAGTGGGATAAATAATGCTAAAACAAAGATTTAGGAAGGAAATACTTGATTTCTCTCTGAAGCTGAATAATTTCTGGAGTCTGTATTGCTTCTAAGTCATGGTTCTACAGATGTTCTCTCTTTTCAATCAAGGTGTAATTAAACAAAAGTAACTCTTCCTAATATGGCCTAACTATCTATAATGGGATGCTGCTAGATGTCAATGGAGGCCAAGTACAAGTTAAGGGCTTTAGACATTCCTTCTTTGCTTATATCATGTAGATTGCTTTCAGGACTCATAAACTAATTATGTAATCACCTGGGATGTTTACACAGTGACAAAAGAGGAACAAGTATATCCCATGGGGATGCCAATCTGTGTGGGCGCTATTAAGATAAGCTGTTTTGTTTTTTATTGGCTACCAGCTTGAAAAGGTATGGTCAAAAGTAGAGAAGATTTCCACATGTATGAGATGGTCATTAAAGCAATGTGTAAATATGTGACCCAAGCACATTCTCACACTGAAATATCAGTCAGCATCTGTTGTCAAACATGTGGCTCAAACTATTCTTGCATAACCTGTCAGTTCTCTGAAAATCTGTACATAACAATTTGGGTGAAAGAGATGGGGTGGATAGAATGTCATGAAGTAAATAGGCCATGGGAAGAAGCAATCAGTTCAGGAAGTAATAATACTGGGAATGCCCCAAAACATATATATTCTATGTGAGCAATCATGATCAGTGCTAACTGGATTCTGTGTATTGTTATACTAATGTAATCTTTAGAGTTAATCCAAATAATTAATATTGTTATCACAGTAAATGTTGCTGCCTCCTCATACCAGCTCAACCTATAAGCATCATTTCATCCCTGTGGGTGCTGGCACAATAGATGACAGACCTCAATAATTCCTGCTGAGCTCCCTGAGTTGTTCAGCAGTGGAACTCTATGCCCCAAAGTGTGGTGGAGGCTCCTTCTTTGGAGGCTTTTAAACAGAGGCTGGATGGCCATCTGTCAGGGGTGTTTTGAAGGCAATTTTCCTGCTTCTTGGCAAAGGGTTGGACTGGATGGCCCATGAGGTCTCATCCAACTCTATGATTCTACTTGTATGGACAGAACCGTCTACACATCACAGTCTGTCCTGCACTCCCTATGGTGGCCTATGGTGTGATGGGTAACCCTATCACCGGTGCCAACTGATGATTCACTTCCAATCCCAGCAGCATCTGTACATTGAAAGGGAAGGGACACCATCTTATCTTTTCTTTCAGGAAGTAAAATGTCTTGGCCCAGCCTAGACAAATGTGCAAGATCAAACTATGGCCTCAGTCCTGATTGTTATTCCCCCATTGACATGTCCTCTGAATCAATTGTTAAACAATGAGCTGTATTGTGAAATCTCAAAGTCAATGGGTCTATGCTATTATTTATTTATTTATTTAATTTATATCTCTCAGAACCTAAATTAAAAACCAGAATAATGCTCCTTGTTGTTTCTATTCTGACAGATTAACTCCCCTCCCACCTTGAAATTCCAGCTTTAAAAAAAACACGAAAAAAATGAAGGCATTCAAAAGCATCAAAGTAAACAGCAGGTACATTGCCCACAGAAAAACTGCTTAGAGAAAGGCCTTTTCCTCTTCCACAACCACCCACCTCCTTGCAAATGGTGAAGGTGACTGGAATGTCAGTAGTGAATCTGGATTAAATGCATGCTCAGGATTGTGGTGGAAAAGATATAATAATTTCACCAGCTTCGTTTGAGGGTAAAATGAGGGAGGGCAAAGGAAAATGTGCAGTTGCAGTGTAGAGAAACATCTGTGTGCGTATGTGTGTGATGTATAAATGTAATAAATACATTCCTGGAGAGAAGCAAAACCTTTCTCTTCTAATGGCTCTCTTTCCATTCACATACAATAGAAATATATGATAAGCATGCTATTTGATGTGTGGATATAGCTGTGGCCTGGTAATATCTTGTTATTTTTTCTGTTTTTGAGCTGACAACTGCTGTTTTTCATTTGACACATGTAATTGTCAGAACAAATATTATCAATGTGGCTATTTGAAGTGCCTTTTGTGCATGTGGGTTTAGACACAAGAGGGTAGAGAAAGGTATGCATTCATGGAGGAAGCACAGCGGTATGGCCATTCCCAGCTGAAGGTTTTATTTCAATGTTTGACGGCCTTGCACCACAGAAAGGGCTAGATGTTGAACTGCAGCTGAGCCTTGGTGCCTGCCTACAGATTAACAATCCTGCCGATTGGTGGTTAGTGTTCATATTTTCTCTCCAGACAGAAACTTGGAGATCATCCAGCATCAGCGGAAGCTACCCACTAGAACAGGAGAGCTCGAGACAATAAAAATAAAGTTATGCTATATGATTCATGATTGTTTGCAGGTCATAAATAATTCTATACAGTGAACATAAAAGCATATATATGATTAAACAGCTGCAAAGTGTTGACTTTCTTTCTTGAAAGTTGGTTTCAAGGATGAAAGTTTATCTAAAAGGAATTGAGGTTCAAACAGAACTACCCTGCCATTGGGCAGAATGAAGCAGCTGCTTCAGGGACAGGTTTGGAAAGGGTAACAATACTGTTTGTTATTGATTTATGTCATGGAAGGGTAGCAAAAAAGTTTGTTATTATTTTATGTCATGAAAAGGTAGCAATAAAGTTTATTATTTTATTATTGCATATTTACTATCTGAGGATAAGAGATTCTGCAGTTTGCTGTTGAACCTGTGTTGAAACTTTTCTTGCAAGGCCTCTCATTTATAACGGACTTGCATATCATGATGAGAATAAATATCCATACAAGATGATAGCTGAAATCCTGCACCACATATTCAGAGCATATGCTCCATACCAGGGCCGTAGCCAGAAAAAAAATTCAAGTGGGGTTGAAAATTTCATCCGGGGGGGGGGGGGGTTGGTTGAAAATTTCAGGGGGGGGGTTGAAACCTGCCTTCTAGCTCATGCTGTAGCAAAGAGCACAGCAGGAGGCAGAGCAGCCTGCAATAGCCTGCAGCTCTGCCCCTGTCAACCACCTCCACCAAGTCTGGCCTCCTTAATGAGAGCATTAAACACACACACACACACACACATCAAGTTGGTTGCTTTGCTACACTGGCTATTGCTGCAAGTGATGACAGTGTGAATAATTGTCAATATTTGCTTGAAATAGTGCTTGCAGTTCTGGAGGGACTCTTAATTTTTTGCATCTCATTGACTTGGCATGGGGATTTGGTTAACCAGTTAAAATTCATGAGTAAACTAAGTGTTTTTTTTAACCTGAAAATTTTCGGGGGAGGGGGGGTTGAACCCCTAAACCCCCCCCCCCCCCCGGCTACAGGCCTGCTCCATACATTCAGCTCTGAATCTCCCTCCATTCAGCAGCTGTTGAGTCCAAAGGAGTAATACTGCAATCATCCACTGGCTGAATGGGAGTGGTGGTCTCAACTGGAAGGGAAAGAAAAGCAATCTAGAAGAGTAAGAGATACCTGAGTTTCCTCCTCCCATCCCTAGCTTGTTTGGCTACAGCAGCACTCTTAGGGCGCTTCCAGACCTCACAGAAATGCACACCAAAGCAAGGCTTAAAAGATTTACCTGCTTTGTCCCAAATTAATTTTCTTTTACCAGAGGTGTTGTTTGCATGCCTCCAGTAAAAGCACAACAGGTCCCCCATTTTGGGGCTTATCTGAAAGGGCCCTGAGAATATGACATCTGTCTTAGGGGCATGTTTGAGATTGTGTCGAAAGAGATAAGGAATAGTTCTTTGTGCATGATCATTTTGGAATGAGATCCGGTTTGCTTGATGTTGATGATCATCAGGACTAGGAAGAATCAACATTTTTGGCAAGTATGTTCAGAACACTTCAAATGGCAAGTCTGGTATATGACAATTATAATGAAACTTCAGTCTAGTTAGACATTACTGGGCAATATGTTGGTTGCAAATATCTTCCTCCTTAATTTTTGTCCCTTGAAGGATCCCAAGATTTTACACTTTGTCTCTGCAGGTGCTGCAGTACAAAAATTCAATGGAGCGTTGTGGTTGCAGGAAAAAAAACAAAACCCAAAACCTGCATTTCCATTAATTTTAGTGTCATGGGCAGTATTTGGAGGTTTGAGTTCTCTGAAGTAAGAACTTTTGGAAACATAAATTGTGTTGCATAAAAAGGAAGAAAGGGGGAATAGAGTGATATTAAAATCTCAAGTTAAAAGGATTTTTGTACCATGGTGTTAGCAGGGTAGAATGTAATATCATCCAGAAAGATGCAAATCATGCCCTTTCCTCTAAATTTTGCAAGGATTGGGACGGCTGAATATATTATAAAATTGTAGCAAAATAACTCTTTCCCAAAGCACTTCTGCTTTGAAACAAGAAGCATTTGAAATTCTTCAGAAACGCTAATAGGCATTTTAAAGCGGAGGTGTTTCAGAAAGGCTGCTTTAGTGCCCACAAAATTTGCTGTCACATGGGTAATGAGGTGAAGTGCAGTGAATTTGCCTCAGAAATCTTAATTAAGGAGTAGAAGTAGCAGGTTGGAGAAACAAAGGAAAGAGCTTTATAGTTGGAGTTCCATTCTAAGAGATGTTTAAAAGTTATTCAAGATGCCAAGCTGCTCAAATGGCATTCTAGAGGAATATTGGAAGCAAACAACACTGAGAGTATATTTGTACACGTTAAAGGGGTATATTTTACACCATAGGCAACTGAAGTAGAGATGCAAAGAGATGATTTATCACTTGTTTCCCAGCCTATTTCCACACTGCAGAACTATTGCAGTTTGATACAATATTAACTGCCATGGATCAATGATTTGTAGTTTTATGAACTATTTGCCCTTCTTTGTCAAAGATCACTAAAAGCACTGAACTACAAATCCCATAGAATGGAGCCATGGCAGTTAAAGTTGTGTCATACTGCTATAACTACTATAAAACAGGTTTTTCAACAGAGAACCTTGTATGGAAAATAAACTTCCTACATCTTTGCACAATTTTCTCTCAGTATTGAAAAGTTCCCAAGTGTTCCAATTTTTGTGCATCAAGAAAATGTGAAAAACATTTACTGTATAGGAAATTTGGTTTTGTGCAGGAAGTGCACAACAAAACATCATCTGGAATAGTTCAAGTTACTCAAATTTGAGTATATGATGAGAAAAGTATTTGGTTTGTCCTGTAGAAGAGAGAAAACATTCAAGGACACAATAATGAAATATTTGCATTCATTTACTATTGTCCTGAGTAGAAATGATGATAAACTACTCCACTGGATCTGCTGGTACCAGTTTTTCTCCTATTCTAGACAGAATTTTGCAATGCCCGACTGCCTTCTTTCAGTGGCATTTGTGATCAAGTAAGGAGAATTTTCTGCCCTCAAAATTTACAGAGATATGAAATGATATTCCTGGGAGAACACTATATTACTTTGGAAAAGAATAGATTATTTCTTTCATTGAGATCAAATGAAAGAGAAAAGAGAAGAAGAAAATGTTTACATTTACAATGCTGTATTATTATTAGGTTTTGTATTAGTATGCCTTGTCAAGTAAATGTTTATTGTTTTGCATATTATTTTCTGTTCAAAATCTGTTAGTAACAAAGTGAAATGAAGATTAGCATCTGACTTGCTAAAACACACAACTGTGGATTTTATATATACCTTACTATTCAAGTCCAAATGTTGCTGCACTTATTTCAAATGAATCATATTTATTAATTATGCAATACATAAATCTATGAATAAACACTTCATACACTATCAATATAAACCCATCAAACACACTAAAACAATACTATATTCTTCAGTCTTCAAATTCCTTGTTGTTCTCCATCTCCATGGTGGGCTCCCTCTGGCTGGGGGTGAATGAGTAAAGACATGGGTAATGAATGGTTTCAATGGTGCCGATATGGCATGTCAAGTCCAGGACTTTGCCAGCCCTAGCTGTTAACAACTTGCTCCATCTACTGATCCAGGAAGAAAGTATCGATATATAATAGGAGAAGTTGACAGGAATACAAGCCAAACAAATAAATTATGGCCTTACTGGGCCCATGGGCATTCTTATACCAGTCTAGGCATGCTGTAAATTCCTACTACCTGTGGCACAAACTGATCATGCAGAATTTGCAAGGACAACAGTAGAGAGGTAAATCACCTGGATTTATGCAGGCAACAAAAATAACAAAATTTTATTTTTCCCCAATTCAGTTTTTGTAATTACACACACACACACACACACTATATATATATATATATATATATATATATATATATATATATATATAGTCTGAGCTTCTGTCCTATTAATCACCTAAACTGAGTCTGAATCTGAAAACAGTGCGGAAGTGATCCCCCCCCCCCCCCCCGGTGGTGCAGTGGGTTAAATTGCTGAGCTGCTGAACTTACTGACCAAATGGTTGGCGGTTCGAATCTGGGGAGCAGGGTGAGCCACTGCTGTTAGACCCAGCTTCTGCCAACCTAGCAGTTAGAAAACATGCAAATGTGAGTAGATTAATAGATATCGCTTCTGTGGAAAGATAACAGTGTTCGATGCATTCATGCTGGCCATATGACCTAGGAGGCGTCTACAGATAACGCCGGCTCTTTGGCTTAGAAATGGAGATGAGCACCACCCCCAGAGTTGGACACGAGTAGACTTAACATCAGGGGAAACCTTTACCTTTACTTGCACAAGTGATGTCATAATATCATCTGTCACTACAGATTTTTCCTATGAGAAATGATTAAGAGATTTACTGCCCAGTTGTTAAAATATTGGATCAAACAGTGAAAACCATTCATCTGTTAAATGTTAATATCCCAATTAACAGCCAAACTGCAAGAATGCATTGTCCTCAATCAAGTTGCTAGTTCCAGGTAGAACGAAAGCAGTAAAACAATTGCTAGCTATTAAAGTTTTGGAAATTTCAACAATTAATGGATTTACTATAGATGGAATGAGCAGTTGAATTTATGCCGTTCCTATTAGCAACATCAGGTAATGGTACTTACTTTTGTCCTGTCCTGTGACAGTTCTATGACCACTTTTCAAATTTTCCTCAAAATAAAAATGCAACTCATCACAACTGCTTCAATCCCGATTAAGATGTAATTCTTTTGTTTTGTTTTGCTTTGCTTTATAAATCCCAGTTCTGGCTAATCATAGTTCTCAGGAGATGACAAAATACTGTCAGATAATGAAGACAAGAGGCAAATAATTGCAATATAAGCAACAAAATGGAATGATAGAGAGCATTCTCCCTCCACTCTTAAGTATGAAGGAGTGACAGAAATACTAATTAAGTTGGAATACAAAGCAAAAATCTTATTTGGTAAATGATTTTGCAAAATTTGGATGGCAAAGAATGCTGAAATATTGCCACTTTTGAAAGACCTGCCACTGTAACAGCCTGTCTGCATTTTGTACCTGGACCTGAAGATGAAGCCATCTTATTCTTTCCCTCTGCTCATTCTCCTCAGCCATGCTTTTGGCAAATCTTAAGTAATATTTGAAAATACAGCAAACTAATTTGCTTTATCATAGTTTTTTAACCATCTGACAGGAAGAAAATCAAGGTAAGAAATGTAGTCCTAGAGAACTGATCGATAGATACTATGGACTTCTAACAAGTCCATAGTATCTTATTCTTTCCCTCTGCTCATTCTCCTCAGACCTGCTTTTGGCAAATCTTAAGTAATATTTGAAAATACAGCAAACTAATTTGCTTTATCATAGTTTTTTAACCATCTGACAGGAAGAAAATCAAGGTAAGAAATGTAGTCTTAGAGAACTGATCGATAGATACTATGGACTTCTAACAAGACAAATAAATGAGCCTTAATGCAAATCTTCCCTGAACTCACAGTAGAAGCTAAGTGAGGCTGTTGTACTTTAGAGATATAATGAGATGACATAATTCACTACCCAACATCATCATGCGATATTGCAAAATGGAAGGCAATAAGAAAAGAGTTTATAAATTCATTGACTCAGTTAAGGAAGCTGTAGCTTTTATCTCCAAGGCCAGATCAGAATAGTTGTTGAGTAGGGCAGTTGGAGGTTCCTCATTCGTTGGCTGCCATAAGTCAAAGTCAACTTGACAGCAAATGGCAGCACAAACAACAACAACAACAGAGATTGTGAAATTATTGCTTGAATGAAAACTACTTCAAATGAAAAAAAAACATGGTTCCTTTATGAATTTCTCACATCCAGACTACTGAACAAGTATCATTTCTACCACTACTGATTAGATTTTAAAAAACCATTTTAAATCCTCCCATCCTTTTGAACAGGGCAAATCTCAACATACTTCAAAATACTTCTGTTTCCAAAATAGTTTTATTGGTATCATTAGATATTAATTTGTGAGAGACCAATAGGTTACTCATCAACCTACTAAACACAAACTAACCAACCCACCTCTCCCCCTCCAAATAGAAGACTGGTGCATTCAGGGAGATTTTTAGAAATCAGAAAATGTATTCAGGAGATACTTACAATGGGCTTATCTACTTAATTACCTAGTTAACTGAAATGAATAACACAAGAAGCTCAGGTTCATGGTATTTCCAAACTCAGTATCTGTTCAATGTGTGTATCTCTGTGTGTGAATGAATGAATGATAGTGGTCAGATCCATGCATGCATAATATATTCTTAGATCAGGGGTGCACCACCTTTCATATCTGCTCTCAGAGGAGGAAAATGACACACACAGAGATGCTAATGTGCACATAACCATCTCAAGAGCTGTTGGATTAGCTCTAGGGAGCCATTTCTTCTTCTTCTTCTTCCTATTATTATTATTATTATTATTATTATTATTATTTCTCACATTTAATCAGCTGAGCTTTACAGGAAAGTAGATGAACTCCAACTTTGTCAACCAGCTTTGAGAGTTGCACAGAGACTAACTCAAAGCCATGGACCATTGTTTTAAATTATTTGGTTTCTTAAATGATGCTGTTTGAAAACCAAGATGTGGAAATTGGCGTCCATGGGCCACAAATGGCACCCACATCCTTTTCTGTGCCCCTTCAAGTCTATTGGATCCTCCTCATAGCTCCCAGACTCCTCCAAGATAAACAAATCAGATAAAAACAACCCTAAACTCATTCCAAGTTTTACAGATTGTCACAACAACAAAGCAGTTTCAACCTATTTATTCCCATTCCCCACAGACCCATAACATCCTTCAAATACACTGAAAACAGACCCATTTCCAACTGATACTAGTAGTGATCTGATTTCACCTCCAGTTCCATGGGTCATGTAATGTGTGGGTTGTCAGAGGTTTCCTTTCTCCATACCTCTGCCCCACATCTTAGATAATAGGCTTGGACTGATATGGTATAATTAGTTTGTGAAATGGTGATGATGCACAAAGCAGTTAATGAATATGCAGCTGGAGAAGGGACAACAAATGTATTATTATTATGTTTACTTTCCAAAATCACTATCTTGTGACCTCATCAGGTGCAGGACTGATCAATGTTACTAGATGTTTGAATAGACTGACATCCTTACAAAAGTGTAGTCCGTTTGTCATGTTGTCTTCGACCAATGTCCCTTAATGAAGGATTCCTAAATGAAGGAAGCTCCTTATCTTTGTGTTGTTAAGGACACTTCCTTCTCAGCACTGAAAAACATAGTATGTTTTGTTCTCAAGAATTATTTTCTAATCTTCATAGATCAGTGTTTCTCCCACTTAGTTGTACAATAGATATTAAAAGTGCTTATTAAACCTCTTTATAAGAGATAATAGACTCACTCAGGTGACACCCAGATAGACAGGACAGACTGCAGTGGTTCTCATACTTCGGTGCTCCTAGTGTTTTGTATTTCAACCACTAGAATTCCTGACTGTTGGCCTAGTTAGCTGTAGCTTCTGGGAAGTGAAGTCCCAAACACCTGGAGAACCTAAGTTTGGGAACCACTAATATAGAGATTCTGGTGTTATCATTCAATGCAGAACACTCTAAATGAGTTTTGCTGCCTCTCAGTGCTTCAAGTTACCACCAGTGCCTGTGTGATTTAGGACAGCTACTGAAAGCCAGCCTGCTGCTTGTTATAACAGAACAGAAAAATGTTTCTTTCTCATCATCAAAAGCATGTTTTAACATTTACAATGACTTGAAATTCATGGGGAAGAATGAAAATGAGTAATTCTTCCTTCTTCCACACTTATGTATTGTGGGTGTTGGTTAGTGGATGCATGAATGTGTAAGTAGGAATCAAAGAGTCACAGTCATGAATATACTAAAGCTTTTGTAAGTGGAGTATTTTTTAAAAAAAATCTTGTTGGGTGAATTATATGTCTGCTATTGTTTTGAGCACATGTTATGAGATTATTCATCCTAGTTGAATAATTTCCCTATGAAAACATAGTTGGATAATCAAAGTTTCTACATCAAAGATTCCATACTAGTTCTTATGATCCTATTTGTGAAGTGACTTTTCTACAACATACACTGTAATTGTTTATCAGCCATTGCCACTTTGGGAGGTAGAATACAAAATGGGAAAGAAAAGTGAGAAGAAAAGAAGGAAATATGTATACTGAGGCATGGAACAGACATTTGCTTCATCCAATTCCTTTTCTTCTTCTTTTTCCTCTTTTTTTACTCAGTTCTCAATCCTCAGTGCAAACTGGAATACATTTGCATATCAAAATTAGGAATTTTGTGGTCTCATTGGTAGTTTATGGGCATTTTCCTGTCAAAACCTGGGGTCCTCAGATGTTTTTGGCCTTCAACTCCCAGAAATCCTAACATCTCGTAAACTGGCTGGGATTTCTGGTAGTTGTAGGCCAAAAACATCTGGGGACCCCAGGTTGAGAACCACTGACATAACATATGTCACATGAACTTTAGATGCAACAGAGTCTGGCCCAGCTCAGTGGGGAAGATTCATATGAACCTGCTAGTGGCAGAAGCCCCATATTGGGGGCCGCAGCATGTTGCCTTCTTGTCAGGCCACGGGTTGCAGTGGTGGGTGGGAATTTTGATTCATCAAAAAACAGGCAGATTGGTCAATGGTGACATAAATAAAGCTGTGGCCTACTTCTCTTCCAGCTGTAAATACATATGCAAATCATGCTTGGTATGTGAAGCTGGTCACCCTTGAACACACAGTGGGAGTAACATACAATTTGTAAACAATTATCTTGTGCTTAGGTAATCTGGAGGGGCTGTGCTTCTAGAGGAATAAATCCAGACCAACAGAAATATTGTCTGTTTTTTCCGCTATGCAAAAGGTCCAAGAGTTCAAGCAAAAAGAAGAATGCTTGTTTTTTTCCCAATTCAATCAGTGATATAATTATAATGTCATGTTCCCCGTCTCTAGAAATCTTCAATGGCAATTGTTTTTCCTTAAGCCCTTATGTTTCCTCCCTTAAATTTCCTTTTCAAATACCCATATTTACTCGAGTCTAATGCAACATCAAATCTAATGAGTTCCACAATTTTCAAAACCCTGAAACCAAAGAAAGCATTTGCTGGTGTATATAATGCACAGCAGCAAACAGTGCACTCTTTGTAATTGGAGCAAAAAAGGTGTACATTACAGTTACTGCCTGTTTAGAACTCCTTCTTTCAAAACATTGCTGGAAGCTTTGGAATACCAAAGCTTTCAGCAATGGAAAATAAAATGTTGGGGTACATTATAATGTGGAATGAATTCACTCTAACTGCCCTGGCTCAATGTTATGAAATTGTGTAGTTTTACAAGGTCTTGAACTTTCTCTGCCAAAAAATGCTGATGGCTCCCCAAACTACAAATCCCAGCACTGCATAGCATTGAGCCATGACAATGAAATTGGAAGTGATGTTCCTCAAATAGGCACTCCTGGTGCTCCTGAAGCAGCTTCCCCCAAAATTACCATAGTACGCAAATCTAATGTGCACCCTAATTCTGACAAGATAGGCTAGTAAACTAGTCTCCTTTCTTCTCTCTCTCTCCGCTGTGATGCCTGTCTGTCTGCCTATCACACTACCCTGCCTGCAAAACTAAATGGAGCTCTTTTCCCTTTCTCTGCCCGATTGCAAATGGAGGCTACAGCGTGGCACTCGGGAATTAAAAGAGCAATGGCCATGGCTCCACCTCCTCTCCCTCAGCCCTGATTGCCTGAGAGGCATGGCAACACATTTGGCTTCATCTCCCAGTAGTACTTGGTTGTCCTGTGAATTGAAACTGTGTCTCAAAGAGTTACAAAATTTACCTAAGTTATGAAAAAATATCAGGTCAAAGTTTCAATTCTTAAATTTTCCACATGTGTGACATTTGCACATTGGATATTGTGTCGTATGTATGAATGTGACGAATTAGATCCAACCTACGTCGGACAACTGAAATTTTGCACAACCCTACCATCCATTTTATTATTTCCCATCATTATTCTAATGAGCTCAATGTGTCATATATAAATCTACTCCTTCAGGTTTTATTCTCACAACATTCCTGTAAGACAGGTCAGGATGAGAGTGAGTTTCATGATTCTGTGGGAAGTAAATCTGGAGCCAACTCCAGTTCTATAGCCTCTACACTGCACTATCTCTAAACACAATACTTCGGGAAGTGATAAGCCCTGAAAATGTTGTTTTGATGACACACCTAGGAATTCAATTAAGCATGAAGACACAAATGGTCCACCTGTATTCATGTATGTCCTGCATCCTTGTGGTATATATATTTTTTCAATAGGAAGATCTTCATATAAAAATAAATAAGCAGTTGATAATTTTTCACACCTTTTGTATGCTGTGAACTTACATTTGATAATGAAAACTGTTTTTTCTATGGGATGGCTATCTTACAAAACCTCTAGAGTGAATGGAAGATTACCATCTATGTAACCAATTGTAAAGGATCAAAGGAAAGGGAAAAGATCATATGTCTTGCATGTAGAAGTTCATAGGATAAAACTCCAGTATCCTCAGTCTGGGTCTAGGAAAGACTTCTGCCAATTGATTGATATCTTACAGAATGCATTGAATTCCTGTATTGCTAAACAGCAATTTTTTTAAAAATGGAACAAAATATATGGTATATAAGTATATTACAGTCCTATGCATGACTACTAAGCAGGAAATCTCATTGAGTTGGATGGAACTTGCTGGCAGGGGAATAAGCACAGGATTGCAGCTTAAATTATCCTCATCATCTTGACATTGTTAAAGCTGTACTTCCTTGAACAAGAGATGTATATTTGGAGAACAGGAAGACTACAAATCATTGAAGGATCCAAAAATAGTTGACATTTGCAAGATACTTGCATCTGCTTACATAACCATGAAACTTACAAGACCTAAAGCTGAAAGATGGTGATTTTGTTAATTTGTACATAGATTTTGAGTTTGATTATCATTTCTCCCTGAAGCCAAAAAAGGGAGGAGGAACTGTATGTACTCATGCATATGTCAACCTCATGTATAAGTTGAAGGCTGGTTTTGGGGGCAAAATAGTGGATTTGAATAGGACCCATTAATAAGTTAAGGGTCATTCTGTGGAGAGGAGAAAGCACCAATGTCGTTTCAGAAGGGCAACTGGCCCTGCATGCCACTGCCATTTTTCCAAATTCCAGTGTAGGAATCGAAAAAGCTTACAGTCATTTTTGCCCCTTTTATCATCATCATCCAAAAAACCCACACACAATTATATAAGAAGAACAGTGAATAGAATCATGGAGCTGAAAGAGATTACAAGGGACATCCACTACAACTGCCCACTATGCAGGAATACTTGTGGAAATCCTTTGATTGGTAGCATTACCCAATTACAGCACTATTGTTCTTGTTTAACGCCATTGCAACGTACTATGAAATTCTAGGGTTTGCAGTTGATGGTGCACTAGAGGAGCTCTGTGGCTGAGAATCCTAACCTATCAATCCCAGCATTTCATAGGATACATTCATGACAGCTAAAGTAGATTTATAGTGCTATAAGTATGATGTGAAAGAGCCCTAAGATAGGCTATCTGAAAGCACAAGAGATAAAAAAAATCTCAGTTTTGCGTATCCCAGCCTAACAAGAAATAAAAATAGTTTGTTAGACTTTTAAGAGAATGGGCGTCTTTTCCTTATAAATTTCTCCACATGTAAATATCACGCACAACATTCTTTTAAAATGATGTAGGATAAAAGAGCAGTACAGAATGAATATTTTATGTAGAACAAAAACTTACATTCACATTATTTAAAAGAATAAAAAAGAACTGCAAACCCCACTTCCAC
This sequence comes from Anolis sagrei, assembly GCF_037176765.1. Taxonomy (NCBI): domain Eukaryota; kingdom Metazoa; phylum Chordata; class Lepidosauria; order Squamata; family Anolidae; genus Anolis; species Anolis sagrei. The sequence continues at coordinate 271,516,190 of NC_090022.1, forward strand.
TTAGTGAAATGATTAAAAACACAATGTAAAAGTAAGTGATTTAACCACTAGTGACTTTTTCTAGCCAAGTTATTTTGGCACCTGAGACAAAAAAGCTCCCCCCATTCCTGGAAGAAGAAAATTAAGTTTTAATAAATTAAATAGCTAACCATTTGCTTTCTTTTCATGGCAGCCAAAATCTGTCACCAAGGGTTGCCACTTCATTGTACCTAATGGTAAGTTTGGCCTTATCTGAACTGTAATTGTAGGGACAAAATGTATGGGATTGGCTGATTCAGATGCCAGAATCTAATTGCTCTGTTTAGGAATCAACTTGGATACATAAGGGCTAAATCTCTATGTAACAGAAACATACACACAAGCCTTGCTACCAGCAAGGCATCACCCCTCCCAATGTGGGTTCCCAGTTCATGTCCTAATTGTAAGAAAAAGAAACAAGAAACCACCCAGAGATAAACAGTTTAATAATATGAGTATCAAATCAGAGGTAAGACTCACAGAGGTATATAGGGCCTGCTTCCAAGTCCAGCCTGAATAAGGAATCAGCAAAATGCTTTGGCAATGCAAAGATGGGAAATAAATCAAGGTAGGTTTTTCCTTGAATTACTGAGTCAGTTTCATAGTTTAGTTACCATTTTAATTTCAATTCCACATAAGATCAAAATGTATGCATGCAAGCCACAGAACACAAGCTTACCCACTCTAATAATACTGTATTTGAATATGTGAACCACAAATGCATCAGTTTTGTTTTATATCTCTAGTTCATTCTGAAAAATGTTTAATGTTAGCACCAGGAGCAGCTGGCTGGGAATCAGCTGCATTAAGATCACTACTGACTGAAAGGTCATGAGTTCAAAACTAGCCCGAGTCGGAGTGAGCTTCCGACCAATTTGTGTAGCTTGCTGATGACCCTTGCAGCCCAAAAGACAGTTGCATCTGTCAAGTAGGAAATTTACGTACCGCAAATGTGGGGAGGCTAATTTAACTATTTTACAATGCCATAAAAATCTCCAGCAAGCATGCAAAGAATGAGGAAGTACTTCATCAGTGTCACAAATGGACGGTGAAGTGACAGCTTCCCTGGTGGCCAGAATGCCCTCATCAAAAAGCTAGAATGTTAAGTAGCCTCTGTGTGTCTGTCTATATATGTTGTGTGTCTATGGCATTGAATGTTTGCCATGTATATGGACATTGTAATCCACCCTGAGTCCCCTGTGGCATGAGAAGGGCAGAATATAAATACTGTAAATAAATAAATAAATGTTTAATGCTCTTTTCTCTGTCAGTCTTTTAGACCTGTGATGCTCTGCTTGCTCTCTCCTACGCTTCAAAGGTGGGGAGTATGTTTAACCCTTCTCTACCCTATTCAGATGGGCTTGCTTTAGCTTTCTCAGACTGCTGCAAAGTGATCGCTACTGATGAAGGCTCATCTTCAGCAGTGGCTCAGCTAGGCTGGGGAGACTGTGGGGAGATGCTGACCTCCATCTCTTCTGCTGACACTTCCAGCAACTCCTCATACTCATTATCAGAGCTGGCCATAACACAGCTCCTGGGGAGAGGAAAAGATGAGTGAATTCTGTTTTAGAGCACACTCTCATTTCTGTTGCACCCACCAATTTGAATCACTATGCTGAGATGAGATGCTTCTCAATATTCTGAAAACACCTCCCTGTGCCTTTTCTACCAATAAGCAACAACAGTAGGAACCTCTCCTGAGACTTAATTAATGCCAGTCAATGGAACATCACATGTGGCGCTATGGGCACATTTAGAACCTGGGTCTCTGAGAGTTTACTAGAAACATTAACAAGATTTCTGTAATGAATAATAGCCATATTTCCATCACTAAGAATATAACAGTCTGCAGACCATATCAGATAATTAGATAAATAGAGCAGACTCATTCAAATCTAGTAAGCTAACATGTATTTGCACTAGTTGAAACTAACAATTGCATGTAGGCTCCTTTGTGTGTAAAGACATTCTTTAAAATTAAGAGTAAAAACTATTTTCTCACCTACCTGCACTTTCACTCTGTTCCAATAAAAAGCATCTAAGCTGCTAAGATTGCTTTGGCCTATACTATTATTTAATCTGTGCAAAACTATCTCTCCCCGCTCACCCACCCTGCCCACAGTGGAGTCTGATATTTTTGGCTCAATTTCTTTTGTTTTGTATTAAAAGAACTCACTGAAGTGCACTGAAGTACAGAAATCTTTGATTTGATCATAAGCATCATCCAGGGACAAAGCATATGGCACTCCATGTTGGAATGCAGTTGCTTAGGTAGAGAAGTGAGTGCTGGTTGAAGAATGGAAATATACTGGGTTGAAAAAAATGAAAGCTACATTAATTTATCTCTTATATTCAAGGGTGAGGAAAAGGCCACCCATGAGTCACATGTAGCTGCCAAAGCAATTCTGTAAACTCTCCCAGTATCCAAGTGATTCCAAAATGTTCAAACCCATCCCAAAAATGTATTTTTAAAACATTCTATCATTTTTGGGAGCCCCCAGTGGTGCAATGGGTTAAACCGCTGAGCTGCTGAACTTGTTAACCGAAAGGTCACCGGTTTGAATCCGGGGAGCAGCGTGAGCTCCAGCTTCTGCCAACCTAGCAGTTCAAAAACATGCAAATGTGAGTAGATCAATAGGTACCGCTCCAGCAGGAAGGTAACGGCGCTCCATGTAGTCATGCTGGCCACATGACCTTGGAGGTGTCTATGGGCAACGCCAGCTCTTCAGCTTAGAAATGGAGATGAGCACCAACCCCCAGAATCAGACATGACTAGACTTAATGTCAGGGGAAAACCTTTACCTTTACTATCATTTTTGACCCAACAACGCTCCTGAGCAGGAAATAGTGACATTTGGTACTATTGTGCAAAAAACAACATTTCTGTGCAGAACACTGTGTCCTCTTTTGTTGGTTGTTCAAAGTGCTTTTGCCATTGCCTTCCTCTGAAGCCGAGAGAGCATGACTCACATATGGTCACTCAGTGGATTTCTATAGCTGAGTAAGGAGTCAGCCCCAGTGTCCCAGAATCCTAAATCTGCTTTCAAACCAATACACCACGTTCTTACTGTCGTTAACTAAGCCCTAGAAAAGCCTCTTATGAGAGGGTAACAGTACAAAATCTAGGAAGGTTGGCAATTTGGAAAGCTCAGTGGGTCATACTGTGATCCCAGGATAGATGGTTTGAATGAAAGATGCCTTCAGAGTTCACATGGTCATTCCATGCAACCTTTGCAAACAAAACAAAAATAATGTTCTTCATGAAAACCTTAGTTTGTATGCTACTTGTCTTGACTTAGATTTTGACAGCTGGTACAATATTTTAATTGTGAAGATTATGAGCTACATGTTAGAAAGCCCATGGTTTAAATTTTGCCTCTTTCAACTTTTTCCATCTGCTGTATGTGGGATAATGCTACCTTTCGGAGTAATGGCAAGGAGGGTTATGTCTAGAAGATGCAAGTGAAGTACTCTGAGCACTGAAAACCGCAAGACAAATGGAATCTATTGCTTTAAAATTTTGAAGGGAAGGGAAGGAGGAAAGAAACCCCATTTCTATCTTTCATTGTTAAATATGGTGGGTAGAAAACATGGCCTGCCTGTCCATTGTTATCAGTTTTATGAGAAGTGAACCAGATGGATATTTTAGCCTCACATTTAGTATCTAGTTTGGCAAGGTCAACCTGCAGGCTGTGGGTTTTTCTCCTGGGTTTGCTCACTATAATTAGCTCATTTATAAAACTCTCTCCTTCTGAAGCTCAGCAAGCGAAACAGAGCAGAGAAGTGTCAGTGCATTTCTTCTTTCTGTGTGGTTCAACATATCTCTCTCTGTCTCTCCTCCCTTCTCTGTCTCCTCCAGAAATACTGTTCATACATAGCCGTATATGGAAGCTATAATGGCTTATTCACCGGACCATGTTGTGCTCAACTGTAACAATCACAGAGCCATTTAGTGATGGAAAATGGCTGTCACAGATCACCTTGCAACACAATAAGGGGCTCTATTAGTGTTGCCAGTGATTCTGGTGTAGGAGGTAAGAATGATTTGTGTCTATCTGAATTGTTTTAATACCACAGAACATTGGAAACTGACAGGGGGTCTTTTGCTATCATTGCACAAAATGTTTAGACACTAGAAAAGGAACAAGGAGAGAAGAAAAAATGGAGAAAGGGATAAAAATAGATGCAGGATTCTAGAAAAGAAGAGCCTAGATGTCAGGTAGGGATGAGGGTATTGTTCAGAAAAAAGACAACCAATGAACAAGAGGAATCAATAGCTCCAGAGCTGAGATTTATTTATTTATCATATCAGAAGTGAACCGAGGATGCATGTAATGTATTTAGAAAGCACAAAGTTTAAAACTTTGCATTATATTAAATGGCCTTTGACTAGTGACTAGCCACATGGAGTGCCTCTGGTGTTGCTATAAGAAGGCCCTCCATCGTGCATGTGCTAGGGAGCAGACTGCACTGCAATAGGTGGTCTGTGGTTTGCTCTTCTCCTCACCTGTATGTTGTGGACTCCACTTTGTGGTCCCATTTCTTGAGGTTGGCTCTGCATCTCGTGGTGCCATGACCCATGTTTCTCCCTCATACCTCTACTGACTACTGAATGGCTGGGGGGGGGGGGGGGGACACCTGCAGACATGTAGATGATGTGTAGAGAGAAATTTGTAGTGGATGGAACTACAACTATGTTTTGCATCAATTGACTCATCAAGTTATACTTCCTCAAAATTAATGAAAATAATTTCTTCTGCTAGAAAAGGTGCTGTAATTAAAATTATATACTTAAAACCACGGTCTTATTTCACATTTTCCTTAATGCTGACTTTCACTGTCATTTTTAAAAAGAGAACTGACTTTTTAATGGCTCAGTTATACAATTGAGAAAATGTGCAGTTTTGCTTTGACAGTATGTAGGGAAAGAGCTGAATTCTCTGGGATATAATGGGATTTAATATGTTGGGAAGGGAAAATGATGTTTGACAAAAGGCCAAGTAGTACTCCCACTCTCCTTTGGGGTTACACAAAGCCTCTGCCATTTCTGGTATCCATTCTCTGACATGTCCAATTTGGAGCTGAGCGGGGGAATTCTCCCTGGGTTTCCAGGCAGAATTTCATTATTATTTTAATGTTCCATTTCCCTTGTCTAAGCCGCACAGCCAGTGTAGGAGACACAATTCATCATAACTCCTTTGAAGCAGACCACAGTGAGCGTTCTTTCACTGGATACACCACTGATCAGCATTCCTTGTCCAAACACCAAAGTAGTTATTTTGGCAGCAATATATATTCTCATGTGTGTGTGTGTATGTGTGTGTATATATATCTGAAACACATATTGATAGTAAAAGTTGATCTTAAGGTTTGCAAGATAATTTAAGAAACAACAATACTAGAGTCACTTAGGCTTTGGCAGTGTTCACATGCTGTTGTCTTGAGCACAATGGAGTGATCAACCCCAAAAGGCATGTGTGTTTTATTTTTCTCCCCTTTCAGAGCTGAGAAATACTTTTTATAAAAGTGACCCCATGAATTGCACTTCCCCCTGTTTTCATAATATACTATTAGCTAGAGTTTGGTTCCAGGACTAGCCCACATGGGTATTCAAATCCTTGGATGCTCTAGTCCCATTATATTTATTTATTTATTTTTTATTTGGTATGCTTGTATACCGCCAATATCTCAGCCTGTGCGGCGACTCATTGCGGTTTTGCTGTACCATTATATATAATGGTACAGCAAAACGGTGTCCCTTATATAAAATCACAAAATCAAACTTTGTTTTTTGGAATCTTTAAAAATACTTTTAAGTTATGGATAGTTTAATTCATGGATACACAATCTGTGGATATGGAGGGCTGGCTGTAACAGAAAAAGAGAAGAAGGAGAGAATTGCAGTACACTATGTTACAGCAACATGTGTATTATAATTATTATTGTTTGGGGGGGAAATGGGAAAGGTGGGGAAAAAGAAGCAACAATACCAATCCATTGCAATATAAAAAGAAAGTGCCAGAACTATGGATGGTTGAATTAGTGGATACACAATCTGTGTGTACAGAGGGCTGGCTGTATTTAAGAGCATTTTTAAAGAGATACAGTACCTTCTCTCTCAAACGTGTATCTGAATATTTATTTAAACATGCTATAAAAAGTTGCAATGCAATGTTTTTAGGTTTGTTTCCATCCTAAATATCTTGGTGTCACCTTAGATTGAACAATAACATTTAGGAAACACTGTATGATACCAAGCACAGAGTAGCTGCACCCAATAACATCCTGTGGAAACTTACTGGCAATGCATGGGGTGCAAACCCAAAATTAATAAGAACATCAGCCCTGGCCTTGTCTTACTCAGCCACTGAGTATGCCTGCCCTGTTTGACAGAAGTCTGCCCACATGAAGCAGGTGAACATAGCATTGAACGAAACATGCAGAATAATCACAGGATATCTCAAACCTACACCTGTTGATAAAGTCTACAAGCTAGCTGGCATCCCCCCCCCCCCCCGATTGGATGGTCCCTCATAAGGGTCTGCCTCCAGAGGCAAACCAAGAATGGGCAACTTGGAAGTCACTGAATAGACTCAGAAGTGGAGTGAGCAGATCAAAAGTCAACTTGGCAAAATAGCACAACCTAAAAGAATCTTCCACCTTGTGCGACTGTGGAGCAGAACAAAAAACTCGGCATCTGTATGCTTGTCCACAATGTCCTGCCTCATTTACAAAGGAAGAATTGTTTAAAGCTATAGACAACGTGGCTGCTGTTATCCATTTTTGGTCAAAAAATATTTAGCCATTTGTGCTCTTTCTATTTTTATCAGTTTTATACTTATTTATGCAGTGCTTTTGATACTAAATAAAGTTGCAATGAGAGGTATTCTTGGGCAACCACTATGGACTTCCTAGCATGCCAGCAGGACCCAGGCAGAATGGCCACATGCCCGATGTTACAGAGCAGGAGCAGTTCTACTGTTAACCAACTTTAATGCATATCCTCAACTGTTAAGATATATTATTAAACACCAAAACCAAAATTACCCATGCCACAGTATTTCAAATTACCATGTTCAGTAGTAGTTTCACAAAATTGGAGAAGGAATAAAACTGACCAGAAATGAACCAACCCATTTGTAACATGGTGCTGGGGCCCTAAATACTCTTGCCTGGTCTTGAAAGCTAAGCAAGGTCAGCCTTGGTTAATACTTGGATGAGATCCTACCAATGAATTCTAAATGCTTTAGGAAGAAACTGACAAAACCTGAGGATTCCCTGCCTAAGAAAACCTTCTAAAATGTATGAGATCATCATAAGTAAACAGGCAACTTGAAAGTACATAATATACACACATATGCTAGAGGACAGTTGTTCAACTACTATGGACTGCCAAAAAGACAAATAAGTGGCTCTCAAAGGAAATAAAGCCTGCATTCTCCCTAGAATCTAAAATGACTGAACAGCTGTTGCATTTTGAGCATATTATGAGACAACATAGCTCATTAGAAAAGATTGTTGCTAAGGTATAGTTGAAGGCAGCAATGAAAGCCGAAGACCATAACAGCCATGCTCTTATCTTATCTATCAATTAGTCTAATTTATCTATCTATCAATCACTATAATTTAATCTATAAAATCTATCCATCTATCTGCAAAATCATATCACTGGGAACCATTTCCCTTTGTAGTATCATATTTGATTGCTTTGATAGTCAGCTTCTGAATGCATGGAAGATCCTCAGTTTTGCCAACATATGTGGAGGGGCTATGATAATGAGCATGTTGAACAGGGGGAAAAATGCTGGAATTAGGAATGAGGATGTCAGTGACAGTCTGAAGTAGATAGGCTTGGAATAATATGAACACAGCTTGGAAAGCTATTAATTATTTTGGGGCTGCACGTTCCAGAATCTCTCCACCCAATTTTGGATTTCTGAATCCAAATAAATAGTATTTCCAGGCTCACGGTAGGAGGTCATTGGCTGTGGAAAAGGGCTGAAATGAAATCACTTATTAAAAGATCATCTCAAAAAAGCCACTTTGGGAATACAAATCTGCTTCCCAGAAACTGCATAGATAGCAATGCAGAAAAATTAATATGAAACAAGTTAACATTTATTGGCACAATGGGGGAACAGAAAAAAGGTGTTGCTGCAGGGCTGAGAGCTAGCCTGCAATTTTCTAGCATGATGGTTTATGACAGTCCTGTGTATTTCATATGTTTTTCCTTGGCAAGGAAAACTCAGAGATGTTTGTACTAGTTCCTCCTCCTGAAATATAACTTACAGCACAGCACCTGGGATCCATTGCCTGCCCCCCCCCCCCCCCCGCCCAAGTAGGCCACAGTGTTTTGGGTGCTGGACTAGGACTATAGATTCAAATCCCCATTCGGCCATCGAAGCCCACTGGTTGACATTAGGCATGTCACACTCTCAAAGACCTAAAACAGTGATTCTCAACCTTTGGTCCTCCAGGTGTTTTGGACTTCAACTCCCAGAATTCCCAGTCATCTTACCAGCTGTAAGGAATTGTGGGAGCTGAAGTCCAAAATACCTGGAGGACCAAAGGTTAGGAACCACAGACCTTCAAGAATGTCATGATAAATTCCCTTTAAGGGCCCTCCCAAACAGGGAAAAAAATCAAGAGGAATTGGGATTTTAAAGTTTACAGATTCCTCGTAACTAGGGAAATATACTATATAGACGCATACAACACAGTGTCAGGTAATACCTTGATTGGAGACTAGGCTCTTTCTCAGTCTTGCTGCCACTGTGAGGAACTTTGCCACCATGAGAGTACCTTGTCCTCCAAAAGATGTTTGACCTTCCCTTGTGGGGAATGGTCAGACAATTGGGTGGAGGTCACACAGCTGACTCACACCACACGCTATTGTGGGGGTGGTGGTGGCTAAATGCTCTCCCATACTGATCCGAGACCAGCAGGTATGGGCACTGCCAGCCTCCACTTCCCTGCCCTCCATTTCCCCCTCCATTTACCAGAGAAAGGCTCCAATGGAGGCCTGGTACCTTCCTCCCTCCCACCCACCTCAGAAGAGTCAAAGAGGGCTTTTGGGAGGGGAGGTGGGATCTTCCATCAAGATGCTCTGTTAGTTCTTCCAGGGAGGAGAGAGATGGGAAAAGAGCCTTTCTCCGGTAAGTTGAGAGGGAAATGGGGGGGGGCAGGGGGAGGAGAGACTGGCAGTGCCATCCCTCTTCTCCAGGATGCCTGAACCTGGGGAGGAGGGTTTGCTGTGGAAACAGGCATTGGGATAATGGAAGGTAATCTCAGAAACCTGTTTCCACAGGTCCTATACCGCCAAAGATTTGGACCTGCAGGGAAGGTCCAAATCTTTAGGGATATTTTTTAACAACTGGATTAAAGTGAGCAAATTTGGTTTACTCCAGTTTCAACTGGATTTGCATGAAATGTCATCTGGATGCCTCAGGCTAATCCATTTTTTAGTCCGAGTTTTAGGGCTGTGTAGAAGTGCTCTGAGAAATCTTGCTGTCAAACCCATGATAGTCACCCTTGAATCACCATAGATTGCAAATGACTTCAAAACACACAATTACTTTCTAGTTAGAATCCTTTCTATTCATTAACATGGATATATTCCCAGTGAATCAGCTGGATCCCTATTATTCCCATTCTACAGGTAGGAAAATGAAAAGGAGGAGGGACCTTGTTTGTTGTTGTTTTCTTTTGTACTATTTGCTTTGAGGCTACGGACTCTATTTCTTTGTTGGATATTTATTTAAGCCACTATTCATGACTGTTGCCCTTGATTTTTATTCCTCCAACAAGCATTTGTTAAGCTTTTTGGCATCCCACTTTTGCACGTCTGCTTGCTTGTTTGTACGTGTTTGTTTCCTTCAATGAGTTAACTCTAAATTGCAAGGGGGAATTAATTCAGTTACAGCTATAATAATGTTCTATTTGCACTTATGCTTGGTTTGTTTCCCATGTAATTGTAGAGATATCTCAAAACATGTTTAATTCATCCAAGCAGTAATCGTCAGTGCAGAACCGTGATAGAATAGGGTAAAATTATAATTTAAATATTTGAATGCTTCTTTTCCCTTCTTTCAGCAGTACCAGAGGCTATAATGTATGGAAATCTGCAATCATTTGCATTGCAAATTAGACTGGGAAATTGCCTGTGCTTAAACCACTGGTGGAAGCCACTTTTTGGCATTTTCTAGGAATTTCTTTTCTGTCTGCAGTGATGTAAAAACATTTCCAGATTTGTCGAGTGTCTTGGCACAGTGCATCAGTTTTCCTTCAGGGAAAAGGATTGCTTACTTAGTGCCTATTTATTCTACCCTCTTCCTCCCTTTCTCAAGCAATATTGGCAAGGGAATTTTCTCTAGATGTGACAGAAATGACATAATTAGCAGTTCCAAATGACAAGAGGGTCAAGTGGAGGGCCTAAACATCCCAAAGCTAAGTTGGGAAAACCTTAGTTAGTTCTCAGATGGGAGACTGCCAATGAATGTCTGATACTTTGTGCTATATTTCAAAGGAAAGAACTAGCATTGTGAATATTCCTTGCCTAAGAAAACCCTATGAAATTGCCTAATGTGAATATATATATATATATATTCACATGAAAATCACACACATATGTAACATGGGCACTGTACAAGGAAAAATATAACAAGAAACAAAATATTTTTTCACTGAAATGTGCTATTGCAATCTAGCAGTTGACATTGCCCCATCAGTCTTCTCTTTTATTCTATTTAGTTACTCAGTAAAAATGTCTTAATCCTATAGGTAAATAGAGAGGCAGACAGGGTGACTATTCCAATCTGGATGCTGATAAGAAACTATTTCTGTAAGATGAGAAATCTTTCTCCTTTCTCAATCTGTGGGATGGGAGGTGGAACCAAATCTGTCCTAATCATGTCAAAGCTTCTAAAAATCCAACTTTAGTGGCTGTATAAGCTCCTACTGGAGAGGGATTTACTTTGTTCAGGTCTTAAGGTGGTGAAATCCTAGCACCATACCCAAGAACTCAAACGATGATCTGAAGTTTAGAGAATAATGTAAATCAAGTTGTGCAATCCCAAGACCATCTTCATTTGAGGTTGGGTCAGAGTTCTTCTGCTAGGACAACATAGTATTTGCTTATATTTGCTTATATTTCTGTTTCTCCATCTTTTCTCATCTGCTAGTTGCCACTGAAGCCATAATGTGCACCCTCAATGAGTTAGTCCTTTGAATCTAAATTGCTCATGACCCGAGTGGATAAAATCCACAAGACCAGCACATAGTCAATATGGTTTAGAATCCCTTTGACATATTAGGTAAATATATTTAATCTAAGTTTATGAATGGTGGACTTGAGGCATGCAAAATTACTTAACAAGGCAGTAAGTCATAAAGCATGGTAAAAACAACACAATAAAATGTCCAGTTTCTGAACTGTTCTGTGATTTCAACTACAGATGAAATACCCCATAAAATATTTGTGAACTTTTGTTACTAAAGAGATACCTGAGATCCCCTAAGAGGTTTTCATTCTAGTTTCACAATGACATAGCATGCTTGTCAACTTTGTAATTAGTCTCATCTGTCTCTTGCTGTGTCTACACAGGGAAAAAATGTATTCCAAACCTGGAACTGGGGGTCTTCATTAATCTTACTGACTTCTGGTAGGTATCTAGAGGTTCAGCTCTTAACCGTGCTCTAGTTGCTGCCTATTACAGGGAAAACCAACTGATCCCCAATCCATCTAAAACACAGACATGCGCCTTTCACCTTAAGAACAGACAAGCATCCTGAGCTCTGAGGATTACCTGGGAAGGAATCCCACTGGAGCATTGCAGCGCATCCAAATACCTGGGAGTCACTCTGGACCGTTCTCTGACCTACAAGAAGCACTGCCTGAACATCAAACAAAAAGTGGGTGCTAGAAACAATATCATACGAAAGCTGACAGGCACAACCTGGGGATCACAATCAGATACAGTGAAGACATCTGCCCTTGCGCTATGCTACTCTGCTGCTGAGTACGCATGCCCAGTGTGGAACACATCTCACCACACTAAAACAGTGGATGTGGCTCTTAATGAGACATGCCGCATTATCACGGTGTGTTTGTGCCCTACACCACTGGAGAAATTACACTGTCTAGCCAGTATTGCACCACCTGACATCCGCCGGGCAGTGGCAGCCAATAGTGAAAGGACCAAGGCAGAGACATCTCCAGCTCATCCCTTGTTTGGGTATCAGCCAGCACATCAACGACTTAAATCAAGACATAGTTTTCTTAGATCTACAGAGACACTCACTGGAACACCTCAGCAAGCGAGAGTTCAAAAGTGGCAGGCTCAAACCCAGCACCTCAATCCATGATTGATACCAGATGAGAGACTCCCCCCTGGGCACACAGAAGACTGGGTAACTTGGAAGGCGCTGAACAGACTGCACTCTGGCACCACAAGATGCAGAGCAATCTTAAGAAATGGGGCTACAAAGTGGAATCCACGACATGCGAGTGCGGAGAAGAGCAAACCACTGACCACCTGCTGCAATGCAACCTGAGCCCTGCCACATGCATGATGGAGGACCTTCTTGCAGCAACACCAGAGGCACTCCAAGTGGCCAGATACTGGTCAAAGGACATTTAATCCACTACCAAGTTTGCAAAATCTGTGGGTTTTTTTATCTGTTTGTTTTGTTCTGTTAGAAATGTAATAACAATGTTCTGGTTGTGGATGACACGATAAATATAATAGCTCTTAACCCAGCTTTGCTCTGCACTAAGCAAAGTTAGGGGATACTCCAGAGATTGCAAGAAACTCTAGAATAGCTATGGGTTTTATGGCCGTTTGGGTATCTGGGTTGTTTCAGCCTGATCCACATGCACACCACCACATTCCCCACAATGATCATAGTGTGCAGACTGGCTCTGGATTATGCAGCCAGTGTAGACGAAGCTTCTGATCTCTAAGGGATATACTGATTCAAAGCTAACATTTAAATAATGGATTCAATTAGAACTTCCAGTCTTGTGGCAATCTACATATAGATGCCTTTCATGAAGCTAAGTGCATGCCCTCCAACATTTCATGGATGAAAACTGAGACACGAATGTACAAGTAAAATCAGAATTGACTCAAAGTAGCAAACATTATAATTAATGAAGAAGAATACACAAACTAGGATATTCTGCAGCAGTCTTGTTTGGCCACAGTCTACTGAGAAATGCAAGACTCCCTCCACCTCTCCTTACTTGACTGCACACTGCTTTTGCATTTTCAACTGCCTTTGTAGCAACTGAAGTGAAGAACTTGGGAGGATACTGGGGTTCTTGAAAACAGCTGAATAAGTGGGGTGAATGAGGACTAATTGTCCCTGTCAAAGTAGGGCAGTTGGAGAATGCGCAAATGATGTTTTCTGACTTCTGAGAATTTAAATACCTTTCTTCTTCTTATATCTTAAAAAATAATGTTTATTTGGCAAAGGGAAAAAAAATTACTAGAACTAATGCTGCTGACACACTTGAGCTAGAGTTTTTAAGCCTATCATGAAAGCATGCTATGAGAATTTATAATGTGAACAATGGAGCACATATCAACCACTTGAAGACCATATAGACAAGGATGACCCATTGCCATGGACTGGGATCTGCATTTGGTCCCTGATGTATCTTGTAGGGTCAACTAGGGAATGTGGGATTCCATTACAGCACATTTCAGATCGAAAAGAGACCTTTTCTCTGACAGAAAGATCCTCCTAACCTGGCTATTGTAGCAAATGATTGAGTCACTAAATCTTTTGTATTCATTTGCCTTGAAGTGCTAGAAGAAAACTGTGCTGCTTCATTCTTTGCAAATGCTTAGGTCTTTCAGAGCATGTTCCTTTGTACATTATTATCATATAATTTGTTACTCACCTCTCCTAGCTGCTTTCAAATGGACTTTGTTGGCCTTCCAGAAGAAATTGGTCTTCAATTGCATCTTGAATTTTTACCCCACTTTTAGCTGTCAGCTCTCTTTCAGGAGGTCATCCCGCAGTCTAGGGGTGGCTGATGAAAAGGTCCTCAAGCTAATGGTCACCAGTTGGGTTCTGGCTGGTGGAAGCAAGCTTCCCTCAAAGAACTTCAGTGTACAAAGAGGACTGTATGGGAGAAGGTAATCCTGAAGGTAACCCAATCTCAAAGATTTCAGTTCCTTGCAATACAAAAAGAGGGTCAATCATGTGTCCTTACAATGTATTACTGTTACTCAGAGGTCATCGAAAAAAATAGTTATTTCAGCTACATTCTGCAATTGTACATATGCACGCTAACTAGCAAAATGAACTTGAGCAGACTGAAATGTATACTTAGGGAATAAACATAAAATGCACAGATATAGGATGTGTGACACCTGGCTTGAAAACAGTACATGTGTGAAAGGGACCTAGAAGTCTTAGGAGACTAGAAGCTAAACATAAATCACCAGTGTGATCCAGCAGTGAAAAAACTGCGTTTCTAGGCCATATCACAAGGAGTACAGTCTAGATTGAGGAAAGTCATAATCCTATTCTATTCTGCTTTGTTATGTTCCAGTTCTGGGTTCCATGATCCCAGAAGGATATTGACAAGCTGTCTAAAAAAGCAAACTTTCCAAGCACTGGTCTCCATGTCCCTAGCACTCTAGATTGCTATAAACGTTGAGAAATATTTGTGTGCCTTGCATCTTAAATATCAGTGATTTTATTAGTGCAAATAGTTTACAGCTATTTTCAGCTAGATTGTAAATATCCCATACTATTTTTGTGTCCATACATGCTGTGATTCGTTTATCACCCTGGTGTCAGTCTTCCATCAAGCTAGACTGGTTTTCAGATGGCAGGGGTCTGTCGTTCTATTTAAACTTGCTATCTTGGTAGAGCCTGCCATAGACTCTACATTGTTTCATAGCCTTTAAGAACTCAGGGTAACCTTCTTCTGATGAATAAGTGCCAGATATATATGTGTGTATGTGTGTGTGTGTGTATACACACACTTTCTGTATATATTTCAGATTTCAATATTAATGTCAAAAATACATAGTATGATTTTAAATAGGATTTGTGCTCCATTAGAATAGTCAAGACAAATATCACTTAAGTAAAATAAACATTAAATATTAAATAACCAGAAAAATAAAATAAGGTGTAAACACTAAACTAATCTGGGAATCTGCTATTGCAACACATCCAATGAAGTGGTTTAAAGCCAGTATAAAAAAGATCAGGACTGAGTACGTTCCAAATCCCCCCACCCCACCCTCTCTCTATGTATATATATATATATATATAAAAATCCATAATCTGTTTGGAAGAGTTAAGACATATTTGATAGAAGGCTAATTCTGTGTAGTTTATACTTCCAGGGAACATCACTATCCCAGCCACTAAATATGCAGGGAAAAGTGAGATAATTATTTTTGTTGAACTTGCTCAATAATAATAATAATAATAATAATAATAATAATAATAATAACTTTATTTGTACCCCACTACCATCTCCCCAAGGGACTTGATGCGGCTTACATGAGGCCATGCCCACAACACATCAATAAACAGAAGCAATAACAATAAATCAATACAAAACAGTTGAAATAAACTCAAAAACAAAAAATACACAATAAGCAATAAACGATAAACATATCAAAAACATACAACATTTAAAAACCAATGGCCGGGCCAAATGTAAAATTCAAATTTAAAATTTAAAAAGTGCTGGGCATGAACAAGGTAAGGCAAATTAGGATAGGGTTTTCGGAGAAAGATGAGGGCACGCAGACAGTTCTAAGTCAGTATTAAGGATTGTATTAAGGATTGTGGGAATTATTTTTCAACGCCATGAATCTCTAGAAATCTGTACAATTTGAATACACATTTTGGGAATGTTTACCAACACTAAATTGTTAATATTTTTTAAAGTTAAGAAACACTGAATGCAATGGCGACATTGCTTTGTTTCTGCATAGATTTCCTAACTGGAGAATTGTGGAGGCAAAAAAAAACCTGTTCCTCCTGGAGTTTCCTATTTGACTTTTGTCTTTTGGACCTGTATTTGTGGCACATGTCTGTATGCCTTGCTTCACAAGCCATCTTGGCAGAGAAATTATGGATATGCTAATGAAAGGCAAACTGCTCCTTTTCATCTCATTCTTGCACTGGAGTTGAAAACTTGCACATAAGTTGATTATTTTTTGGCAAGCTGTCGTGATGGGTTGACATCCTCTTTCACTGAGAGTGAGAAATCTTTCAAATATTCTTCCCATCCCTCATGTTAGCCCTTCACCTTCTGACCCTTCCTTATGTATGAAACATAAGACTATGATCATTCATGTGAATGTAATATAGGATGTGTATGTATGGTAGACATGTGCATGAAATTCGTTCTTACTGTTTCTTTCATTTCTTTCATGTCTTCCATTTATTCACAAGCACAAAATGGAAATCCACCTCCCCACACAAAACCCAGCTCAACACAAAAGCCTGCTTCCATGTGAGGCCAAAATTGTGTGTTTCTTCTCTTTCTCCTCCTCCCTCCCTCGCTCACACCTACAATGCCCCGCATTCACTCATAGGAGTTGTGGCCGGGCAGCCCCACATTTGGACCTCAACATCAGGGTGGAAGAAACCACCACCCCTCCTTCCTTTCCAGGTGTGTGTGTGTGGTAGAGTGTTTGACTGTGCAGGCATTCGGCTGCAGGCAGGCACTGTCAGGCATGCATGTGCTTTCCAGGCCTGCCTGTGCCCTGCCACACACTCTTTCTCCAGGGAGAAAGTATGTGTGTGGAGTGGAGTGTGTAGGCACTGATAGGCATGCGCGCACTTTCCAAGCCTGTTTCCGCCCAACCACACACACACACACTATTTCTAGGGTGAGTGGGGGGGGGGGCATGGGGCATGCAGGCAGGCCTGGAAAGCTTGTGTGCACCTGCCTGCAGCTGGGCACCTGCTGTTGGAGTTCAGCCTGTGATTGTGCTTCAGGATCAGGGTGCTTTGGATGTAGGAAGTGATGCCAATGAATTTGAAGATGGCAATGGTTTGGTCAATGATACTGATGCAGAGAAGGACCAGGAGACCCCTGTGCAAAGTGTAGTTTCCCATGAGAATGACCCTGAAGGGAGTGTAACAGATAGTATACTCCCTGAATTGTTACCAGAGGGTTCCCGGGATTTGGGGCTTGAAAACAACTGGGCACTGGCCCAGCTGCGAGACTTAATGAGCAAATAGATAGGCGAGAGGAAATTAGTCAAAAACAGACAGGTCGAACAGTGCCTTCGGCAGTCTGCCAGGCTTTGACAGAAAAAGATAAGGGGATCTCAAGTAAAACAAAACCAATTCCTGAGTGCGTGGAATAGCTTAACAAGGGGATAAAAGTTCCATGTATGGGAAATATAGTCAGATGAAGCACCGTTGGACTCAAGTGTAGTTCTCGTCCTTTGTTTCATGGAAGCTTTGCTTGGAAGATTCTTGTCTAAGTATTTCTTGTTCATGGTTTGGACTCTTGGAATGTATGAATGCCTACTCATGCCTTGGATTAATGTTTCCTGTTTTCCTGAATTATATTAGAGAAGTGTGGACTTTGTTTTTATGGACTTTGCTGAACTTTACCCTGGATTATTTTTGTTCCTGCTTATCTTCTTACCTAATTGGATTTACCTATTTCTTTTAAGTGCTTTTTACTTGCTGCTTTCTAATTATCTTCAATAAAAGGATTGTTTTCCATTCAACATTGTGGTGCTTTAAAATCAGAGGGCTTTTCCTGTCCTGGAGTGCAACACCTGCACAGTCACACATCACACCACATACACATGCCCCACTGCCCGCCACTCTCTCTGAGTAGAAAGGAGGGAGGGGTGGTGGTTCCTTCTGCCCTGATAAAGCATGCTTGCTGAGGTCTGTATGTGGGGCTGCCTGGCCATGACTCCTGTGAATGAATGCAGGGCATTGTGGGCATGAGCAAGGGAGAGAGGAGGAAGAAGAGAAGAAGTGCAGTACCCACATATGCGTGTGCCTGCCAGTGACTGCCAGGCAGCCGAGCACCTCAGGCAGGGGAGACAGTGGGTGGGAAGCCCCCCTCCCCCCATAATGGGCCAATTTTCAGCCCCAAAACAAAAGAACTGAAAACAACCCTCCCAATTTCAGAAGGCTTACCAAAAATGGATTGGACCCCACAACAAAAGCCCAGAAACGAAATGGGACAAGCTTTTACCCAAATGCATGCCACTAATGTATAGTAACTTTTAAAGCATGTATCTATTGTGCCGATGTCTTTTCTCTGTGTGCATGAAAATAACATCTTGCCCCTGTGTACTCTGAAATACATGTCAGAGAACTACCCATAGTTAGAGTTTGATACATAGGATGGTGTGGCAGTGATGTGGGTGTGTTGGGGCTGATAGTCAATCTCTCTCTGTTGTATCCAAAACCAATAAAAAACTTAAAAGACAGCTGCGTGAGAAGGTAGTATTCAACCCCACACACATGCCAAAGATGTGCTTTATTTTAAAAGGCCAGACATGTTAATTACAATTGGAGAATTGCGTCATGTCTAGCTTTGTGCTGAGCTTTGAAAAATAAATCTTTGATTCTTGAGTTCCTCCCCTTCAAGTATCAAGTTCCTGTGGGAGCGCTTGCCATTCTGAAGTGTGATGGAAGTTTATCACAGCATTGTTCAATCTAGCCAGCTCTGTATTTGTGAAAAATGCCTTCTAAATGTGAACCTGACAGAGCAGTGGTGATAATTGCATGCCTTGCAGCCCACAGACAACAAAGCATATATTTTGGAAATGCTATAATTTATGATGCTAACCACCAAAATGAATTTAAACAGAGGGAAATGCACACTTGGGCAATAAACATAAAATGCACAGATATAGGATGCGTGACACCTGGCTTGAAAACAGTACATGCAAACGGGATCTAGAAGTCTTAGGAGACCAGAAGCTGAACATGAATCACCACTGTGATCCAGCAGTGAAAAAGGCCAATGTGTTTCTAGACTGTATCAAAAGGAGTAGTGTCTAGATTGAAAAAAGACATAGTCCCATGCTATTTGGCTTCGGTCAGATCTCATCCAGTTCTGAGTTCCACAATTCCGGAAGGATATTGGCAAGCTATCTAAAAAAGCAAACTTTCAAAGGACTGGTCTCCATGCCCCTAGCACTCCAGATTGCTATAAATGTTGAGAAATATTTGTGAGTCTTGTAGGTTCCCATTCGGTCTCACCTCTTTGGTAAACTGAACACTGCTCAAGCTCCGAGGTCACTTAAACTGAGTGAGTATACTAGATGCAGATATGTAAGGGACACATAGATTTCCTGATTGTGTAATGGCACCACAGAAACACGTTGTCTTGCTGAACAGACTTCTGCCAAGGCGTATGAGGTTCCCTCTGCACACAAATGCCACTCCTGTACTAGACTGGATCGAAATGTGGATTTATGATTCAGCTTTCCATGGTGTGTTATTGGGGAATTATGACATTAGATAAATCTAGAGCAAATGAATAAAACTGTCAGAATAAAATGCAAATGATTAATGAGAAGACAAATGAGAACACCAGTGACTAGGGTTCTCTGTTTCTCAAAAATTGGTTCAAACTTGTTGTTGTTGTTATAATTGTTTCATAATGAGACCGTTTGTATTATAGAGGTATACAGAAGTGAATGATCTTAGATAACTGGCCTGGTTTAAAAGTTAGCTTGGTGAAAAATAAAATGGGAGGATTTAGGTTCAGTTCCTCTCAGTCTTGTGACACAGAAGTTGAAATGCCAGCTGCTTTAGTCTACTACTGCCATATAATCCATATTATCAAAGCAGACAATCCACATTATCTGCTTTGAACTGGATTATCTGAGTTAACACTGCCATATACTCCAGTTCAAATAATCTGGATTTTATATGGCAGTGTAAAAGGGGCCTTTGAAGAAAAAAGGAAGTCTTAGGTAATTCCCCTGCCTCATGTCAGGAGTCTTCCTTTCATTCCACTATTAGTGGCACTCCAGGCTGGATGCCAACCAGTACAAATGGCTGCTGTATGCCTTTAATCCCATCCCGATTTATGGTTACCACAAGGCAACCCTATCTTCAGGTTTTCTTGGCAATGTCTGTTCAGAAAGAGTTTGTCACTGTCTTCCTCCAAGGCTGAGAAAGTGTGACTTACCCATGGGTTTTCGTGATCAAACAAGGATTCAACCCCTCTTGTTCAATGAACAAACCAGGGCAACTCTCACTGCCTTCAGCATCCAGTGTGATCCTGATTTAGCAGGGACAGTCGTGATTAATCCCACGCTGTCCTACTTTTAAAGCTGATTTAAACATGACCCAACTTTTCTCTCTACCTCCTGCTTCATCTTTATGTTACTTCAATTGCTCAAAACGCAGTTCAAAGTACAAAAGTTATTTTCACTCGAGCAACTGCAGTGGGAAGAGGAAAGGAGGAGACTGGAATCTTACCTTTCCAAGTTGTCTCAGTCCCCTTTGCCATATAAAACACAGATTATCTTATCTGAACTGGATTATATGGCAATGTAGACTCCTATAATCCAGTTCAAAGCAGGTATGTGATCATCTCCTTTGATAATCTGGATTATATGGCAGTTTAGAAGGGGCCTTGGGACTAGAATGCTCCATTTCCTTGGATAATAGTTTTAAGTTGATGATGATTCAAAATGTTTCTAATTGAATTTTACTTTAATGTAATAGTTTAATTGCACTGTATATGTATGTGTGGGCCTTCAAGGCACCTGTCAATTTATAGGTCTTCTTAGGCAAACAATACCCAAAGGTGGTTTTTCCAGTTCCTTGCTCTAAAATACAGCCAACAGAACATGGTAATAACTTACTGTGCTTTTATTTGTACTTGCATTTTAAATCATGTTGTTAGCTATTGTGGCTCCCACTTCTTGGGGTGTGGGAGGATAAAAATTAGATGATAGAGATAGATACCACTTTATGATGTTCCTTCATCAAAATGGTGCAAGTCGCTTCTGATGTGAGAGAATCAGCCATCTATGAAGACATTCCCAGGGGATGCCTGTATGTGTTACAATCCTGCGGGAAGGCTTCTTTCATGTCTCACTGGAGCATTGCAGCACACCAAAATAGCTGGGAGTCACTTTGGACCATGCTCTGACTTATAAGCACTGCTTGAATATCAAGCAAAAAGTGGGTGCTAGAAATAATATTGTACGAAAGCTGACTGGCACAACCTGAGGATCACATCCAGACACAATGAAGGCATCTGCACTTGTGCTTTGCTACTCTGCTGCTGCATATATATAACCAGTGTGGAACACATTTCACCACACTAAATAGTGGATGTGGCTCTTAATAAGACACGCTGCATTATCACAGGATGTCTAAACCACACACCACTAGAGAAATTACACTGTGTAGCTGGTATCACACCACCTGACATTTGCTGGGAAGTAGCAGCCAACAATGAAAGGACCAAGGCATTAGCATCTTGGGCTCATACTCTGTTCAGATGTTTTTTTCCTAAGATCTACAGAGATATTTGCAGGAACACTTTAGCAAGTGAGAGTCCAAAAGTGGCAGGCTAAAATCCAGCACCTCAATCGGTGGCTGAGACCGGAAGAGAAACTCCCTCCTGGGCACACAGAAAAGTGGATGACCTGGAAGGTGCTGAACAAGCTGTTTCCACAAGATGCAGAGCCAACCTTAAGAAATGGGGCCACAAAGTGGAGTCCACGACATATGAGTGTGGAGAAGAGCAAACCACAGACCACCTATTACAATGCAACTTGCCACATGCGCAATAGAGGAACTTCTCATGGTGACACAAGAGGCACTCCAAGTGGCCAGCGTCTGGTCAAAGAACATTTAGCATAATGCCAAGTTCTTTTTAAAAACTTTGCATTTTTAAAAGCATTTTGACTGTACCCTCAATTCACATCTGACACAATAAATAAAATAAATCAAAATGGTTTTTTAAATCATGTTTTTGTTTTATCTGTGCCTTAACCTCAATCCCCTTCCCCATTTCCCACTATGTGTGTTGACTCGAAATCTTAAACAAAATATTCAGTAAAAAGTATGATAAAAATGGGTTTGATTTCATTCATCAAGACAGGGCTCCCCACCCCACACATTTCTTATTGTTGTATACCTTCAAGTCATTTATGACTTATGGTGACCCTGAAGTGTACTTGCAATATTTGTTCAAAGGCAGTTTGAGTTGCTTCTTCCCAAGATAGTGTTGACCATCTAACCAAACAGCATTCCACTTTGTCAAAAGGCTATGTTTACAAAACAACAGCAATGTGTGTTTAGTTGAATGCACCTTTCCTCAAAATCCATTTTATGGTGCCTGTCTGGTTTAAATAGTTAGTGAATCCAGAGAGAATGTTCAACAAATTATTTTGTTGCTTAACAAAACCAGAAGCTTTGGAAGATTTTGCAGCAAATATCTAGTCATCTGGCTATACACTACATTTTTAATTTTCGTTCTATGTTCTTAAAACTTATCTCAGGTCAACCCAGTGTAGCCACCACTGAAACTCTAACTACCGCTTGCAATAAGCATGAAGCTGGAGCATAGCAACTGGGTAAATGAGAATCAGCTTTGCCTTGGTACATTAAGCAATAACTCTAAACACCTAAAGCTCCTTCTACACTGCCATATAATCCAGTTCAAAGCAGATAATCTGGATGTTATATGGCAGTGTAGATGGGGCCTTAGTCGACACCATCTTGGCATCTATTCTTCCTTTACTTGTCACAGAGTTGAAAACCCCTATCTCTATGAGTGATCCCAGAGGTAATTAAACAAACAGCATGGGTGATACCTCCCTTCCACAGACAGGTTATTTATTTACCACATTTATATATTTACCACATTTATATACCACCCCTCTCATCCCAGAGGAGACTCAGTTAAGACCTTCATCTGCCAGCAGGTATTTGGGGAAGGATAAGGGGCAGGCTTTGGGAAGCTTGTGGGTGGAATAAGGGGGCTTTGAGTTTATGTGTATTTATTATATTGTAAACTGTTTTACTACACTGTATTATTTAATTGTTTTTAACTTTTTATTGCGCTTTTTAAACTTGACTAAAGTGTGGGATTGTTGGCCTTGAGTCTCCATGGGAGAAAAGCAGTATAAATAAAAATGTTGATGATGATGATGATGATGATGATGCCAATATCATGGTATGTTCTTATCTAAAGCATCATGCCTGGCCTCATGCACAGAGGAATAATTGTTTAGGACTGCAGACAATGTGGTCGCTGTTGCCCTTTTTTAGTCAAAAATTATTTAGCCACTTGTGCTCCTTCTATTTTTTTCAGTTTTATACTTATTTATGCAATGCTTTTGACATGAAATAAATAAATCTAAATCATCATCCAGCACAATGGCACAAGCACAAGCACAAGCACAAGCACTAAGGAACTTGCAATGGTCAAGGGAATGGTTTAATAAATACAAATCTATCCTAAGGGAGCTGCATAGTTTTATATCAAGTAGTTACAAGCAAAATAGAAAAGAATAGGTATTGCCTAAATACCCTAAAGGCATAAAATACTGTGTGATCATAGAAACTGACTGGTATCAGCTCTGGTTAGTACTTGGATGGTAAGACTGACAATGAATGCTCCTTGCTGGAGGCTATATTTCAGAGGAAGGAACTGGCAAAGCCACATCTGAAGATTCCTTTCCTATAAAAACCCTATGAAATTCATGGGACCACCATAAATTGAGAAATGACATGAATACACATACGTAAGTGAAATTAGTACCCATTTCCATGGGTTTCCACTAGTTTAACTATACTAGCACACATTTCTAGTTGAGAATGGCGAAGGTATGCTTGGGGAAACTGATGTCACCCTAGTGACTTTTAGGAATGCAACTGGATTACAAAATCACCACACCGTTTTGAAGTTTCTGAATGAGAGTCAGCTAGCGCTGGGAGAAACAGGGTGTGGTGGACTAGGATTATTATTAACTTTATTTGTACCCCGCTAGCATCTCCCGCAGGACTCGATGCGGCTTACACGGGCCGAAGCCACAAAACACAATACAATAGAAAACATAACACAACAATAAACAAGCAAATCAAACAATTAAGCAAAATAACCACAATGACAATACATCAAGACACTATTAAAACTGGTTCGGCCAGCACAATGGGGTACAGGGTTAAAAGTGCTGAGATGGCAGGAGGAACGTGGGATTAAGTGCGGTGTGCAGCAACATTAGTTGTGCTAAAGTGCATCTAGGACTTGGGATGGGGATTCCTAATCTGCGAAGGCACATCGGAACAGCCAAGTTTTTAGGTTCCTTCTGAAAACTGCCAGAGTAGGGCCTGACGAAGCTCTTTTGGAAGGGCATTCCAAAGTCGGGGGCCGCCACAGAGAAGGCCCTGTCTCGCGTCCCCACCAAGCGCGCTTGCGACGTAGGTGGGATCACGAGCAGGGCCTCCCCAGATGACCGGAGTGAGCGTGTGGGTTCGTAGATGGAAATGCGGTCACGCAGGTAGGGTGGTCCCAAACCGTTCAGGGCTTTGTAGGTGAGCACCTGCACCTTGAATTGGGCTCGGAAAATAAATGGCAGCCAGTGGAGCTCCTTGAACAAGAGGGTTGACCTCTCTTGGTAATGAGCTCCAGTTAGCATCCTGGCTGCTGCCCGCTGGACCAATTGTAGTTTCCGAGCCGTCTTCAAGGGCAGCCCCACGTAGAGCGCATTGCAGTAGTCCATTCTAGAGGTGACCAAGGCGTGGACCACCCCGGCCAGATCTGCCTTCACGAGGTACGGTCGCAGCTGGCGCACAAGTCTCAGTTGTGCAAAGGCCCTCCCGGATACCGCCGACACCTGAGCCTCAAGTGTAAGCGAAGAATCCAGGAGGACACCCAAACTGCGGACCTGTGGCTTCAGGGGGAGTGTAACCCCGTCCAACACAGGTTGCCACCCTATACCCCGATCCGGTTTACGATCGACCAGGAGGACCTCTGTCTTGTCGGGATTGATCTTCAGCTTGTTCTTCCTCATCCAGATCGACACAGCGGCCAGGCACTCGTCCAGCACCCGAGAAGCCTCCTTGGAATTAGGTGGAAAGGAGTAGTAGAGTTGTGCGTCATCCGCATAGAGATGGCACCCAACTCCAAAACTCCGGATGACCTCTCCCAGCGGTTTCATGTAGATGTTGAAGAGCATGGGCGACAAGATAGATCCTTGCGGGACCCCACAGGTCAAAGGCCAGGGGTCCGAGCAGGCGTCTCCCAGCTTCACCATCTGGGTGCGTCCCCCCAGGAAGGACCGGAGCCACAACAGAACCGTGCCCCCAAGGCCCATCCCGGAGAGACGACCCAGAAGGATACCATGATCGATGGTATCGAAAGCCGCTGAGATGTCCAGGAGAACCAACAGGGTCACACTCCCCCTGTCCAGCTCTCTGCGGAGGTCATCCACCAAGGCGACCAAGGCTGTCTCGGTGCCATGGCCAGGCCTGAAACCAGACTGTGCCTGATCTAGGTAGTTGGTATCGTCTAGGAAGCTCTGGAGCTGCGAGGCGACCACCCGCTCCAGCACCTTGCCCAGAAAGGGGAGGTTGGAGATCGGTCCGTAGTTACTCAGCACCGTGGAGTCAAGGGAAGCTTTTTTGAGGAGTGGACGAACCACTGCCTGTTTCAAACCAGATGGAAAAATCCCTTGCTCCAACGATGCATTGATAATCAATACAAACCAGTCAACCAACCCCTCCCTGGCTGATTTAATGAGCCAAGATGGGCATGGGTCTAGAGATGAGGTGGTCGCTCTCACAGCCCCAAGAATCTCCTCCACGGTTTTAGGAAGGACAAGCCTAAAAGAATCCCACAAAATTGGACAAGCAGGTACCTCCGTCACCTCTTCAGGCACCGCGATGGAATTGGAGTCGAGCTCGAGGCGTATCTGGGCGACTTTATCTGCAAAATGGTGTGCGAAATCGCGACACCGAGCTGCGGGGTCGTCAGGGACATCCTCCACCGCAGGTGGGTGGAGGAGTTCTCCCACGACCCGAAACAGCTCCGATGATCTATTTGCTGCCGATGCTATACGAGCGGTCGTGAATGACTTCCTGGCCGCCCGTATGGCCACGGAGTATGCCTTAAGAGAGGCTCTAGCCCGTGTTCGATCAGATACATCTCGAGATTTCCTCCATTTGCGCTCTAGCCCCCTTCTCGTGTGCTTCATCACAGCCAGCTCCTCGGTGAACCAAGGAGATGGCCTGTCACGACGCAACGAGATGGGGCGTTCGGGTGCGATCATATCTAACGCCCTGGCCATCTCCCCGTTATAGAGAGTTACCAAGGCGTCGATAGAATCGCCAGGCTCCAAGGCAGGAAGAACCCTAAGATTCCTCAGGAATCCATCCGGATCCATCAGTCTCCTAGGGCGGACCATCTTAATTTGTCCTCCACCCCTGCGGAGGTTTAGGGTCGCAGTAAGTCTAAATGTGATCAGATGATGGTCAGACCATGACACTGGAAGGATGTTTTGATCTTCCACTCTGATCAATTCGTTGTCCGCCACAAAGACAAGGTCGAGAGTGTGCCCAGCTTGATGCGTGGGGCCGGATATTATCTGTGACAGTCCTATGGCCGTCATGGTGGCCATAAAGTCCTGAGCTGCGCCAGATAAAGTGGTCTCGGCGTGGATGTTAAAGTCTCCCAGCACCACCAGGCGCTGGGAGACCAAGGCCGAATTAGAGACCACCTCCGCTAGCTCCGACAGGGAAACTACTGGGTCGCGGGGTGGGCGGTACACCAGCAGGAACCCCACACTGTCACGGCTCCCCACTTTCAAGTGGACACACTCAAACCCAGAAGCCTGTGGGACAGCGCATCTGATCACGGCGATGGATTGCCGAAAAACCACTGCGACCCCTCCTCCCCGCCCCCCTTGTCTGGCCTGCTGATGCACTCCAAAACCTGGTGGGCACAGCTGAGAGAGGTTTACTCCCCCCAGCTCGTCCAACCAGGTCTCGGTGATGCATGCCAGATCCGCCCTCTCATCCCGGATCAAGTCCTGGATGGCCGCGGTCTTACCATTAACGGATCTGGCATTAATCAGCAGGACCTTAAGACCGAGGGGACTGCCAAGGAGCCTACCACTACCTACCTTCTCCAGGGTCGCAAGGACTCTGTTGCGCTTCTCCCTGGGGTATCGGTGACCCGCAAATCTCCTCCCCCACACGACTTGGATGGCACCCCCTTCCTCCGGAACCCTCCCCCCCCCCTGCATGGCCGGGATCTGTAACTAGTCAGCTCTCAGAAGAAGGAGTCGGGCTGGGGAATAATCTCCCTTGGGCGTTGGGAAGGGATGTTTCTGATGATGAGGTAGATAATGAAACATCAAGGGAGCTGAGTGGACTGAATAAGGGAAGGGTTCTCGAGCGAAGGAGTGTGGCTGGTTGAGTGGGGGCGACCGGGACGGATGGAGTCTCAAAATTATATGAACCAGGAGGGGGGGCCCTAACCGGTGAGCTAGTTGTGGATGCACGGGGACCTGATGGGGAATGGCAAGAAGGAACCCCGGAGGCAAATAAGGGGCGTATCTGAGGGTCCACAACTACCCTCCTAATGGTAATGCCCCATTTCTTTAAATCATAGCGCTTTGCCATAAGCTCTCCAAGCCATGAGTTGTCTTCTGGTGTTATTTGAAGACGGGAGGAATGGTCAGATGATTGGTAGTCCCTCCATAACCACACTATGGCTTCTAGTCTTATTTCCTGTGGTCTTTTACCCAGGATTTGGGCCAAGGAGTTACAAACTGCCCTCTTAGAGGTCCATCTGCCTCTGTTTATCATTTGGTCAGCAATGTCCACCGCAAACATGTCAGTTTGTAGATGTTGATCCTGAATGCAGGCTGCGGTTGGCTGAACCAAAAGGATTAAGCTCTATGTTCAGCACTCCTGAGTAATTCACATTCCCGTTTTCTTAAAATTGGCTCATTTTCAGCCTGCTTTTTTTTCCTTTGTGGCCAATAGTAAATTTATACAGAAGGAAATGGAAAAAGGAAACAAGTAGAGCAAAAACAAAGAAAAAAAAGACAGAAACTAGCTAGGTAAACATACAGACCCAGTTTTGTGTACCTGCCCTTCAGCACTAAGCAACAGCAAACAGGTTCATGTAATGCCTGTCTAGACTAGATTTTGCAAGCCTACAGGTTAATTGTAAAAATAGCCGCCTAAGAGCAATTAATGTTGAAATTGCTATCAGATGAACATCTTGCTCTATTTACAAACACATTTATGGTTATCAGGTTCTGGAAAAATGACTTGCACATGAAAGGTAGGTTACCCTCATTCCCACAGATTGTGACTGCTGAAGTCTTTCTTCAGGAGTGTACAAAGAACATTCCTTCCTCTTTGTTCAGATATCTCAGTGTTGCAACCAAAGCCAGGAAACACATTTTTGCTCGTATTAATTAACCACAGAACCCATGAATCCTAGCAAACAAAACACAAACTGTCATGATAGCAGTGGACGACTCCCAATTTGCATTGCAGTGGATTTTTCAACAAACAGATGATAAGACTCCCCCCTCCCCACTTTTTGATGGTGGCTCTTAGTATTGACTCAAGAATGATGGTTTCAGAGAAACAGATGTCATGTTGCTTTACTGCGATGACATACAGTTCATTATATATTCTGCCACTCATAAGCAGTAGCCATTCATTTGTTTGGGAGTGATAGTGAAAGAGATTCATTTTAATGTGCTTTTTTTTTTTTTTGCAAGCCCACAAGAAGGATCTAATTGAATTTTAATCAAGATATCATTATAGCTTCACACTCAAAAGAATGAACCCAAGAATCCTTAGGAACTAAAATAAAAATATTAAAAGTGACCTCAGCATTGTTACCCTTGAGCCAAATCTTTAAAAATTTGGGACTGAGTAAACCCTGCATTGGCATGCTATGGTTTCATAGCTAAGGTTAGACTGTGGGTCTTATAATAATTTTCATCCATCCTAGAATCTTAGTCTAATTTCATTCGGATCCTGTGATATTAATACACTTGTGTTTAGCCTGTAGAAAAGAAGGCTGAGAGGAGACATGATGGCCATGTGTAAATATGTGAGCGGAAGTCATAGGGAAAGAGGGAGCAAGCTTGTGTTCTGCTGACCTGGAGACTAGAATGAAGAACAATAACTTCAAACTAGAGGAAAGGAGATTCCGCCTGAATGTGAGGAAGAACTCCTTAACTGTGAGAGCTGTTCAGCAGTGGAGCAATCTGCCATGGAGTGTGGAGGAGGCTCCTTCTTTGGAGGCTTTTAAACAGAGGCTGGATGGCCATCTGTCGGGGGTGATTTGAATGTGATTTTCCTGTTTCTTGGCAGGAGGTTGGACTGGATGGCCCACGAGGTCTCTTCCAACTCTATGATTCTATGAAATATCCTGGAATAAATCCAAACTTGTTCACACTTGTTATGTGCCTTCAAGTCATCTCAAACTTAGGACGGAAGTTCATCATAAAGTTGCAACTAGAGATCATTTTAATCAAATCCATAAATAATCAAATCTGCAACCGTCAAACTCACAAATGTGGAGGTATGTCTGTATTGTAAGAGGTTTTCTTAATGAGATGACTTAGATGCAGGAGAAAATTTTATCCAGATTGATTTTTTTGTCTGGATTCTAACTCACCCAACACAAAGTGCCCTCTAATCTTTTATTTTTGGAATTGAACAATTGTTTCCCAATATAGTTGAACAGAAGAGGATAGTGGCTGGATATCTAGTGCAGGGATGATGTTCAAGTTGCTGTAAAATATTGTTAATAGGCAGGATAGTTTTGAAATGAAATGACTTTGCACACAGTTCTGGAGTTCTTTGTGTGCTAGTTGCTATTTTTATGCTTCAGTTATTATGATTGCACACGTGTCATTTCTCTGGAATGAATTGGATCTTGGGTGGAGATTGAGATGGCTGCCGTTTTCCCACCAGTCTTGGTGGATGAGGAGCCCAACCAGAAACGTTTTGAAATAGCACCTCCCTAAATATCACTGGAATTACTTCAGCAGCGGTTTGTTTGTTTTGCAACAATGAAAATAGTTAGGTCAGAGACATTAACATTCCTTTGGTCAGGTTGTTTCTGTTCTGTGACTAACCTGGTGAAGGCTTATTAAAATAATCTCTTTTGGCCTGATGTTCCACTAGCCTCATTGAAGGTGTGCTACAGCCCTACCAACCCATACATATGAAAGACAGGAACATGCATTTTGTTTCAACAAAATCAAGAGCCTGTTTGACTCAACAAAGAATGAGAATCTTGTTGCCCTCGAGATATTGTTGGACAGCAACTCCCAGTACAGCCAGTGACAAGGAATGATGGGAATTGCCATACAATAATGTCTGGAGGTCAACATGATTCA
Organism: Anolis sagrei; assembly: GCF_037176765.1. NCBI lineage: Eukaryota > Metazoa > Chordata > Lepidosauria > Squamata > Anolidae > Anolis > Anolis sagrei. Next base: position 271,546,585 of record NC_090022.1, read on the forward strand.
CATTCTTTGTTAAGTGTCACATCGAACTGGTTCTTGTTTCTGTAAAAGCAAAATGTATTATGTTCAAAACACAATACCACCCCACGACCTAGAAATATGCAACTGGCATTTAGTTCCATCAGACCAGCTTAATGGCAAAGCACTTGCGTTTCCTGCAAAGTATAACCTGCTTATCTCCATTTAGGGCCTAGAAAGTCTCCATGGAGAACTGTGGCCAGTCAGGGCACAGTAGAGATTGGAAGCTGTTATATATAGTAACCTCCAGGTTCTTGTCTAGTTACAACCAGTTGCAAACAATTAGTTGTTTGTAATTAATTCCTTTCCCCAACTACTATGATTTACCTACATTACTGTATATTGCAGTTCTCACTCAATGACAAATCAATTAATTCCTTTGTGGTGAAATGATAATGTTTTAAGGTAAAGATTTCCCCTTAACATTAAGTCTAGTCGAGTCCGACTCTGGGGGGGGGGGGGTGGCGGTGATCATCTCTATTTCAAAGCCAAGGAGCCACTGTTGTCCATAGATGCCTCCTAGGTCATGTGGCCAGCATGACTAGATGGAGTGCCGTTACCTTCCTGTTGAAGCACTACCTATTCATCTACTCACATTTGCATGTTTTTGAACTGCTAGGTTGGCACGAGCAGGGGCTAACAACAGGAGCGCACCCTTTCCCATGGATTCGAACCAATGACCTTCCAGTCAGTAGGTTTCTGCAGCTTTGCGGTTTAACCCACTGCACTATCACAGCCCTTGTAATGTTTTAGTTACCTTTATTTTTACATGAAGATTCACTAAATGGTGGGGGAAGATTATTGCATAATTCAGTGTTGGTTTGTTATCTGGCACTACATGAAAAATAATTCAGAATATATTTTTTAAAAGTAATTGAATGTGATGACTTTCATTATGTTTGATAAACAGGAAGATAAAGAATTCTAATTTCCATTAATTATATCATAATTTCCTAAGGACTGGATGTTGTGGATTCCACTTTTTCATGATATGCGAGTGTAGAGAAGAGCAAACTACAGACCACCTGCTGCAATGCAATCTGAGCCCTGCTACATGCACAATGGAGGACATTCTTATAGTAATACCAGAGGCACTCCAAGTGGCCAGTTACTGGTCAAAGGACATTTAATCAACTACCAAGTTTGCAAACTTTGTGTTTTGTTTTTTGTTTGTTTGTTTGTTAAAAAATGCAATACAACTGTTCGGTTTGCTCCTGACACGATAAATAATAAAAAGGACTGGTTCTTGAAAATATAAATATACTGTATGTATCCTGCATCCATAACATACCACATGTTACTGAACTTACCATGGAAACAGGAAACCATGGATAATAGCAAACCTATTAAAATAAAAGACTTCCAACAGTCATATAAAGTCACCTGCTAAAGGGCCTGGCAACTTCCTAGAGAGGTATCCTGACTACAAAATTGCTAGGTCTTCCAGGGTGACTCTATGGTAACTTTAAGCAGAAGCATTCCATACAATTGGCTAAAAGGTTTAGAAAATTCCTAGAAAGGACGTATTTTGATGAATGTGGAAACATGAAACTAAAGATACTGGTACTGCAAGTATGAGGGTGATACCATAATAATTATTCTTTAAAAACTTTTCCATGTCAGGTGTAAACTCTACACCAAAACATGAACCATAAGCAGACATTAAAGAGTTTTCTTCAACTCAGTGGGCAAAAAGGTTAGATTGATGGGTGAATTCAGTGGTCACAAAAAGGGTGTTTTTGAGAAAAGAATCATATTTGACAGTTTTGATGGAAGTGTTCCAAGATTCTGGTTTGTGTTATTGTGGTGAATTGGGTGCATGGCCACTTGCCTCTTGGATATTACCCAGAGGCCAGCTTTTAATCTTGGATTAGTCCCTTGCTAATGGCTACTATGCACAATGCACAGGCAATTACTTATCCCATATAAAAACATTGTGTCATAGGCACTCTGGCTGCACATACTGTTCTACTAGCTCCAAAGAAGCAAAAAAATATTTTAAAAGAAAGATAATGCAAGGAATATTGTGCATTTATAAGAAAACATTGGAAGATTTTGTACTCAGCAAGAGCATGGAAATAATAATAATAATAATAATAATAATAATAATAATTGCAAAAGGCCACTTACTTGGATTTCCACACATCATTTGAAAATACATCACACAGTCCTAGGTGCTTGGGAAATGTAAGACTTGTGATTTTGTGATACGAAATCCAGCATATATATCTCATTTGCTGTGACATACTGTGTTTTTGTGTCAGAATAATAATAATAATAATAATAATAATAATAATAATAGTTTATTTTTATCCCACCCCCCTCTCCCCAGGGGACTCGGGGTGACTTACAACATGAATAATACAATAAAGTGCAGTACAGTAAAATATATAAAATAAAAATAAACAATTAAACAGTTAACAAAAAAATCCATGGATCATATGCAATCTCAGAATGAACAATCACAGTGAAATATTGGGACTTCCTTCTTTCATCTTGGATACATATTGGCTGACATCCTGTTAGTGACCTATTTGTGTATAAATTCCTTTTTGAACAGAGTTTCAATGGCTATTCTTGTTCTTCACCCAAAAAGTCTCATTCCTAGCAGTGTAAAGCCTTAGAAGGGACTCCCAAAGAGAAGGGAAAAGACTTTGGAGACAATTACGAATCAAGTCTGAACTCTTTCTAGAAGCAAAGGTGACTATCTTGAGTCTATCATACTTTGGAAAATATATTAATGCATATTTAAGCAGAAGGCAGTAGGAAAAGTGGGGAGTACTGCACTACAAATGGATTGATTCAATAAAAGAAGCCATGGCCCTCAGTGGGGCAGTCAATGACCAGGGATCGTGAAGGTTTTCTATTCAGAGGAGTGGCACAGGTCAAAACAATACTGACACCAAATAAAAGTAAGGACAATGTAAGGGACACAGCTACTACACTCTCTTTTTAATATGCTTACTTGATTCATGCAGAGAATATGTGGACAATGTTTAACCCACAAAGAAATAAGAACTTCTATATAAGCATGATACTCACAGAAAGCAAAATGAACTGTTGATCTGAGCTACTTTTGCATTAACTTGGTAGAACATTTGCAACAGGGATCACAAAGGAGTATGGAAAAATTATTCACAATCTGGCTAACAGTCGATAATCTTTTTCTACAAATCAGGTAAGACAAAGTTTTTTAAAAGACAGGATGAAGTGTTTCGTGTAAGTTCAAAACCTGAAGACTGGTAGGGCAACCTAAACTCATGTTTATACTTAGTAGCAGATGAAAATATTTTATTTCCCCAGGCCTTTGACATAGGGTTCTTCCAGACGGATCTAAAGAAACTTGAGTTCTCACCATATAGTTTACTGAATTTTGCTGGTTGATACCACTTCTGTTATCTGCTAGCTTCATTTTTTTCCCCAAGGACCTGTTTGTAAAGATTTCTTGAATATGCACAATGGCTCTTCAATATATTTTTTTCAGGATGTCGTTTATTCAAGAGTTCTTATGATTTGAAGGGCAACTTTCTCTATCCTTTTTTTTTTTAAAGAAAACCTTGAATAGTAGTGCAACAGTGCAATTTCTTTGGCTCGCAGATCTACCTATTAGGCCTGGGTAACAACGGAAAAATTTGTTTCTAAAATCGATTTGTATTTGGGGGTTTTTTTTTGTTTCGATATTTAAAATAATTACAAAATTTTCCTTTTAAAAAGTTCGATATTTACGAAATTTCGTAAATGGTAAAAATTTAACGAATCGATTTCCGAAACAATAACGAATCGATTCGTTAATGGCGGACGCGACCGCGAAATACGCTAAAAAACCTCCAAAACCTTCTGAAGCTTCCCTCTCCCTCTGTTGTTGACTGTTGGTGTGATATTATAATTTTTTTTCACTAATTAAACCATAAAACTGGCCCAGACATGCGGAAATAATAACGAAACGACCTCAAAACAATAACGAAACGAATACAATATCGAAATACGAAGCATTTACAAAACATTTTTGAAAATTCGTTTTTTTAAATAATTGCTCCAGAATGGTTCGTTATTGTTTTGTAATTGAAAAAATTAACGAATTATTAACGAATTATGAATTAACGAAACGAAACCACCCAGCCCTACTACCTATGCTTCATCACTCTGAAAAAGAGAGACAGAATGGAATGAATGATACTTTGTATGTTGTGTTATGCCTCAGAATGAAAAAGAATACCACTTGAAAGTAGAAATACAGTGTTGCAGCTTCTGTTTCTGTTGTCTGTCCTGTCTCTTTAATGGCATTGAATATTTGCCGTGCATGAGTTCTGTGATCCACCCTGAGCCCCCTTGGGGGTGAGAAGGGAGGAATATAAATGCTGCAAATAAATAAATACATTACAGCTGGAGCCAGGAGTTGCCAGAAAATAGCCTATGACAACAGAAACATTGTTTGGATATATTTCAAAAATAACATGAACTACAGCAATAGATACAGTATGATCTCCATATCTGAGGGATTGGTACTTGCATTTATGTACAACCACCTTCCCCTCCTCCCCCCCCCCCCCCCACCACCAAAAATCCTTTCTAGGTATTTTCAATAGGTTGTTGTAAGTTTTTTGGGCTGTATGGCCATATTCCAGAAGCATTCACTCCTGACATTTCGCCTGCATCTATGGCTGGCATCCTCAGACGTTGTAAGGACCTCACAATCTCTGAGGATGCCTGCTATAGATGCAGGCGAAGCATCAGGAGAGAATGCTTTTGGAATATGGCCATGCAGTCTGAAAAACTTACACAACCCAGTGATTCCGGTCATGAAAGTCTTTGACAATACATTTTCAAAAGAGTTTGCTATTATCCTGGAACATATCTCATGGATACAGGAGTTGTACTGTAATTTGTCCCATCTTGTTTTATTTTATTCCCATATTCTCTCTTTTATGTGATTATTATTTTTTAATCTATGCTAGGTACACTGTTGCCTTAAGAATAAATTTGGATTAATTGTCTCCATTATTATTGCAACCACTACATTCCTATATGTACTGGCAATGTTCCCTGGGTAATCTCTACTCTGCGATTTATATAATTGGCTTTCCTCATTTGAACCATCCAGAGGAGGTGCTAATGATTATTCTTTTCTTTCACAATGTTGTGGGGATTCCCAAAATAAAGCTGCCCTTCAAATGACAGGAGGCAGGGACATGATGTATAAAATCATGACATTCCCCAACTATTTGTGTAGGGTGGTGTGTTCTCCATCATTAGGCGGAGGACAATGGCTTTGTTGGTGCAGTCATTGCCAGTGAGTAGAGTTGTTTCATAAGAATTTAATGACAGAGCAGCATAAATTAAGAGATATCCAAGGGTGCAGATTTTGAAATGCTCAATACCAATGTCTTCTCAGATCTCAGGGCCAGGTCCCTCTTTTCAGGCCCTAAGGGAGAAAAGGATGAATCATGGGGTAAGAAAAATGCCTTGAAAAGTACATATGTATTTTTCTCCTTTGTTGAGACTGGGTGTTTCTTATCTGAATGATATTTTTTGTGTAACTGTAGTTGACACTTGAGGAATAATGTTTATTCACATCCTCAAGATTCAGTAGTCTGAAAAACCTTGCAATCTCAGGAATAGGATCATCTTGACCTAGAAATCCTATTTAATAATCTATATAAATAAAAATGTAATGGTCGTTTGTGAGATTAACATATCTCAAAAACCACTGGATGAATTGACACCAAATTTGGACAAAATACACCTATCAGGCCAATGTGTGACCATCACTCATAAAAACACTGAAAAACACAGCAGAAGAGACTTTAAAAGCCAAAAAACAAAAATTACAATGCATGCGCAAAACCACATATATATATATATGCAAACACACATATATACAAATACAGGGTGAGGTAGCATAACTTCCTTTTTTCAAAACTTAATAAAACCCATTGTATGAATCAGATTTTATTTATTTTTTTATAATGTAGGCACATACCTAAAATTTTGTTTTACGTAGTTTTGAAGATCAAATTAGGTGACGTCCCCCATTCTCCATTCTGAGTAAACCGATTTCTGGCGTTTGTCATGACTCTTGCCAGCATAGCAGGCATTATGTTGGCAATTTCTTCCTGGATGTTGGTCTTCAAATCTTGTAGGGTCCTTGGATGGTTCACATAAACACGGGATTTCAAAAGAAACCTATAGGAAAAAATCACAAGGGGCCAAATCTGGAGAGCTGGCCGGCCACTCCAAATCCGCTCTAAAAGTAGACCTCAATGGCAAAAGCATGCTCCTCACTGTTCCAACGCATGATGGTGACTGAACTGTGTCAGGACCTCTCGAACGAGACCACTAGCGCTCCGCTACATCTTCAACTGACTGAATGGTGCACATTTTAAAAAAGGAAGTTATGCTGCCTCACCCTGTATATACACACATATATACACACACAAAACACATATATACAGACAGCCACAGCAACATGTGGCAGGAGACAGCCAGTATTAAATAAAACTCACAAAGAATTAGCTGTGTGTGTGTGTGTATGTGTGTGTGTGTGTGTGTGGAAGACAGAGTGGAATGAAAAGCACATAGCTAACACTTCTTGGAGAAATTAAATTTTGGATTGGACTTCCCAGAATCCCAGAGACCATGGCTAGGAGATTCTGAGAGTTGTAATCTAGAGTTCCCTAAATCTGATTTGTAGTGGCAAATGCATGTGTACAAGAGTCTGGAACAGATTTCACTTGACAGGATTCTAAGGGCTGGTAAGCACAGGAGTGAGGCAGATTACTGCAAATCAGGTCTGTAAAAGGATGTCCAAAGTTAAAATATCTGTTTCATGTATCACTTCAAAAAGAACTCATACGAGGCATAGCTTTGCATCAAGCCTGCCAGTGCTACCTTATATATACAGATGCATATTTAGAAATAACTTTTGCTTTAAATAGCAAGACTTTTGATCCCCCTCCATGGGACAGGCTATGAGCAAGTGTTCCTGCTCAGTCTGTAAACAAGATGTTGTCTGTTGATAGACAGTTTTAAATCCTCCTTCTTATCATTCTTTGTCTTATATGTATAGATCAACTCATTCCGTTGCAATAAATAAGAAAATCCTTTTGATGGGGAGCACATTAAATCTTTCATATCTAGGACAGTACATAAATAATTCAACTAACTCATGGGTTTTTGTATATAAAAATGCATTAAGCAATAACATTTCTCCTTGATTCCAGACTCACTGAAACATTTGAAAAAATAATTCTGGTCCAAAACAGTTTCTTATGTTTAATATATTGCACTTGAAGATCTTAAATCTCATGCAGTTTACTTAGAAGACAGTTGCCTGAGTTAATGTTGAATGTATTCTGCAGGCTTCCTCAGATCTGGAAACCATCTTGTGGGGGATATAGGGCAGAAGGATGAGTCAGAGCTTCAAGCTTTTAAGACAGTTTCCTGACATGTTAAATTTCTTTCTCTCTTTGTCCTGTTCATCCCTATATATAAATTGGTTCATTGCATCATCTAGTGCAGTGGTTCTCTACCTGTGGGTCCCCAGGTGTTTTGGTCTACAACTCCCAGAAATCCCAGCCAGTTTACCAGCTATCAGGATTTCTGGGTCTTAAAGGCCAAAACATCTGGGAACCCACAGGTTGAGAACCATTGATCTAGTGCATCAGTGTTTTGTGAAATGTAATTAATTTGTTTTTATATACAGTACATTGTGACCATATAGCCCCATGGAGGTCCTCATGGTTTGCCCCTAGTTAAGCCCTTTTTAGTTTGAGGGAATAATATTTTCTGTACAGTTTCTGGGGGGTCAGTCTAGACAGCCTCTTTAGATTGGAAGCCTCCATCACCCTGCCCCTTTAAGAATCTCCTCAGGGGCAGAGCCTCAGGCAAGTTAACTCTGGTTCTTGGAGGAGTCAGCATTTTCATCACTGGAGGGCGAAGAGAGAGTAAGGCTGGAGGGCCTCCAAAATAGCATGTCCAGTGAGAGCTGTATGAGTTGCATTCATGTCCAGTCAGTTAAATACTGAGACCATCTTAGAGTCAGTTGAACACCATACAAGAAAGAGACAATAAGAAGAAATGAAGATTCAAGAGCCTCAGTTCGGCCAGAACTGTGTGTATCTCTCAGTCTTTACCTCTCCTCATAAAGACATTATAGTGAGATTCAGGGGGAGAGAAAGTCTAAAATTCTTGTCATTTAATAAATTCCTGTTTGATTCAACTATATAGTCTCCAATCTGTTCCCTCCACAGCTAGTTCACCTTCCAAGTAGTTAAGATAGTGTGGGGGCAGAACAGTGACCTTTGGCAGTAATAATAAACAGACATATAAGGAGTCCAGTGGAAACAAATGTAGCAAATCTTGACATCAAAGAAAAAGGAATAAAAAACAAACATCTGCTTCTCCCTTAACACTTTCCTATGGCACACAGCAAACAGATTAATTGATCAGCAACTGAACATTCTGTAGGGGGTTGGGGGACTGACTCCACAGGATGGAAGTTGTAGTTCTCCCTGCATCAAGACACAGCACTGTGACATCCATTGACAATGGACCTGGACCATATTTTGCACACAGAACCCCCATGACCAAAAGAACATACTGGAGGGATTTGGGAGGAATTCACCTAGATTTATAGCTGTTGTAGGTAGTGGGATTTATAGTTCACCTGCTATCAAAGAGCACTCTGGACCCCACCAATGACGGACCTGAAACTAACTTGGCACAAAAAACTCCCAGGACCAAGAAAAAACACTGGAGGTCTTTGGAGGGATTTATAGGAGTTGTAGTTCACCAACATCCAGAGCACACTATGAACCCAAGCAGTGGTGGATCTGGACCAAACTTTTCATGCATACCTGATATTCCCAAATTTGAATACTAGAGGATTTCAAGGGAAATTGGCCTGGACATTTTGGAGTTGTAGGTGCAGGAATGTATAGTTCACTTACAATCTAAGAGCACTCTGGACCCCACCAACGATGGCCCTGGACCTCACTTCGCACACAGAACCCCCATGACCAGCAAAAAATGTAGGAGGACTTTGGGGGAAATTCACCTTGATTTATAGGAATTATAGTTCACCTTCATCCAGAGAAACAGTGTAAATGCAAACAATGAATATGGGCCAAATTTGGCATGCATACTCAATATGCCCAAATTTTAATATTGGTGGATTTGGGGTGAAATTGGCCTTAACATTTGCTACTTGCAGGTACTGGGATTTATAGTTTACCTGCAATCAAAACCACTCCGAACCTCACTGAAGATGGACCGGGACCAAACTTGGCACAGAGAATCCCTGTGACTAACTGAACATACTGCAGGGGGCAATTGACCTTGATTTGGGAAGCTGTAGTTCACCTGCATCGAGAAGAAAAGTGACTCCCACTGACAATGGACTGGGACCAAACATGGCAAAGAGAAGCCCCATGATCAACAGAACATACTGGAGAAGTTTGGGAAAGGGGGAGTTATAGTTCACCTACATCCAGAGAAACAGTGACCCCCCCCCCCCCACCAACCATGGGTGTGGGTCAAACTTGGCACAGAGAATCCCTGTCAGTTTGATTCAAATCCTGACCCGCTAATATCCTACTCCAGCACTGAAACTGCCACCCAAGGTTGCAGTTTCTACTAAACCAACTAAACATACTGCAGGGGTTTGTGGGAATTGTCCTTGATTTTGGGAGCTGTAGTTCACCTGCATCCAGAGAGCACTGGACCCAGCCAATGACAGATCTGGACCAAACTTGGCACACAGACTCAACATGGCCAACTGTGAATACTGGCTGGATTTTGGGAAGATTGCCCCGGGAATCTGGGAGTTGTAGTTCACCCTCATCCAAAGAGCACAAAACCCAACTGACAACAGATCTAGACAAAACTTTGCACACAGAACCAACATGGCCAACTGTGCATACAGGCGAGGTTTGAGGATCACTGCCCTTGTAGCTCACTCTTATCCAGAGAGCACTAAAGCCAGACAATGATGTACCTGGACCAAAAATGGCCAACTCTGAACACTGGCAGGGTTTGGGGAGGATTGACCCATAATTCTGGGAATTGTAGTTCACCCACACCAAACTGAGAATACCTAACATCTAAAACCAAACAATACCTTTTTCAAATAATCCAGGCATCGCTGGGTCCCCAAGATAGTAGTTAGTAAATTAGAGACTTAAAATGCCAACCTTGGGTGGCAGTTTCAGTGCTGGAGTAGGATATTAGCGGGTCAGGATTTGAATCACGGCTAAGCCATGGAAACTCACTGGGTGATCTTAAGAAAGTCACAAATTCTTAACCATATAGGTAGGCAATAAAAAGCTTATTAAAAGAAAAACCTATAATAATATGCTTTAAGTCAAAATGAATTTGAAGGAAAACTCTAGTTTGGACAACCAAGTAGAATTCAAACCAAAAGAAAATAGATGGACTATAGGGCCATAGTCAATGTGACTTGAATAGTACAAATTAATGCTGAGGGCCCTCCTATAATGGTGCACCACTCCATGTGCCAATGGCATGAAAAATATGCCAACATTTCTTTCATACTATAGTGGACTCCACTGTAGAGCAGCTGTGGAAAAGGTCCCACCATGCTACTGCCCACCCCCCACCCCCCCGACATCATTATTGTGTTTCCATTCAAATTCCTATTCCATGAAATAGGGCGTCTCCAAGAGCACAATGGTCCCTAAAAGCCAAGATGACTAAACTGAGGCTGTTTAGACTTTGCACATATCATGAAAAGACATGAAACACTAGAAAAGACAAGGGTGATTGTTTAGGTAAAAACAGTAGGACAACAGGAAGACTGCATTTCAGTCCCAAGTAAAGACTGCATTTCAGTCCCAAGTGGCTAAGCAATGCAACTAATTAAGGAAGACGGTAAATGGAACATAGGAACGGCACAACGACTATGAGAATGGATCTGATTTCAATTGAGGCGTTATATATGTTGTTTGTTGATTTGTCCTGTCTGATTGTTAATTGTTGTGGATCGACGTCGTCGATCCTGTTGTTGTATTGTTGTGTTTTAATTGCACTGTAAACCGCATTGAGTCGCCTGTTAAGGGCTGAAAAATGCGGTATAAAAATGAAGCAAATAAATAAATAAATAAATAAATAAATAAATAAGTGTGCAAGACCTTAGCAGAGCTGTCGAGGATTGAATGTCTTGGACCTCTCTCATTTATAGAGTTACCAAAGGTCCAAATCAACTTGGTGGCAGTAAACAAAATGTATTTATTTAGAATATTTATGCTTTAGCCTCAGAGATTCTCAGAACTGCTTACAAATAGTTAATTTTGCAGTTCCTTGCACTCAGGTTATGATCTAAATAAGATATGGCACACAAGGAAAGGGGGATGTGAGTGGAGAAAGGGAGCTTAGTTTAGCAATGTTGCCTCTTCTTCTCTTCATCTGGAACCAGAATAGTGGTAGCAGGGATAGAAGGAGGACCTTTCTTCTACTTCTGGGCAGGGCATGGTGGAGCTGTGCCTGCCACTCCATGCCAGGTGACTCTGGCAGCCTTTTAGGCTGAAGAATAGTGAATGTATGCATGGGAATAAGGGCTTTGCCTGTTCTACAATGGTTTTTGCAGTGATGTTGTCAGGGCAGAGTAAGGCAGGATTTGGCTGTAGAATGATCAATAGCAGCCCCCTACCTTCTGACTAGGAGCTGCTTATCACCTTTAGAAACAATGTAGGCAGCTGCCTGTCACTCTGAGCTTCTGGCAGCACATGATCGAAGCCAAAAGGTTGGAGTTGCTGATTAAGGAAAATGTACATATTAATATCACTGGTTGAGGGTGCAAAATAATAAGGTGGAATTCATATTCAGTCAACTACAACAATAATCCATAAGTAGATGTGGTTGAATTGCAATGGCATACCTGATCCAGTTTTTTGGCTTCTTAAACATGATGCCTAGGATGCATATATGAGTAACACAAAGAATTTCCACATGGTGAAGTTTATTTCTAAACATGGATTAAATGCACTACAAATGTCCGTAGAAATGTATGCTTCTTATCACGACTGAGAATGTCATTTGATATTCTTAAGAAATGCTCCTCTTTCATAATGAGGGACTTTCACCTGTTGGGACATCATCTTCATAGCTAGAAGGGCAACTGGTATGCTATGTGCATTTTAAAGAGGTGGGATGTAGCAGAGCAGACCTGGAAACAAAAGAATTCAGGGCAAAGCAGGGCATGCTGGGATGTGCATATGAAAGATAACCTAGATAGGTTGCCTCCACCTCTAGCTTATCCATATTTGTATGTTTATGAGAAGAGACCTGCAGTTCTTTATCTCCCCCCCCCCCCCCAGAAACTGAACCTAAACCTAGAAATTCACAGCATTCACAACCTCATGCAGTTACAGCTTTTCATTCTTCCCACATTGTGGGTGGAACAGCGATTTACAATGGACAGCGCCATCTATGTGCCAAAACTAACCATGAATTGCCTAGAAAGCCAAAGCATATTTCTAAAGTCTTTGAAAAGATAGCTGTGTTAGTCTGGTTGCATCTACATTGCAGAATTAATGTAGTTTGACACCATTTTAACTTCTATGGAATCCTGAGAGTTGGAGTTTGGTAAGGCACCAGCACTCTTTGGCAAAGAAGGCTAAGGACCTTGTAAAACTACAATTCCCAAAGTAGTATCAAAGTGTATTAATTCTACCACAGTGAAGATGCACCTCCATGTCACAGCATAAACATGGAAATAAAGTCATGAGAAAAGGATAACTTCATCCTTTCATCCTTGTTGGAAATTGAATCAAACAGCTGAATGGGGATTTCTTAACAATATCCACAACAATAGGGTTTGAGCAGAGATTATGGAGGGTTTTTTTGCCATACTAAATATATCCATGCATAGGTTCTGATAACTGCAATTTAACTAAAGAAATCTCCTAAGTCTCTTTCATGGAATAAGCACCGCCAATTTCCTTGTAGTGGTTCCCTGCTTTGGGGTACACACACTGTGGTGTGTCCTATTTCCAGTTGAATCCTTTCTCTAGACCTCTGTTCAGTTCTAGATGTTGCAAAAAGGAAACTTTAAGCCAAGTGGGAAGCAGCATTTTACTGAAAAGGTTGATGAATGCCAAAGCCATTTGTATAATTAAGGTCTTTTGCATGGGAAAGCTGAGCGTTGGGCATAGGTTGCACTTCTGTGCAGTAGTATGTGGGGTTTGGGGGTGGGAGAGAATGCCACACACTGTTAAATGGGTTCTTCAAAATGTTTTCATTTAGTTCTTGGCAGTCCCATTTTAATTTAGAGTCCTGACTCTGTACTCAAGACAAGGTGAAGTCTTTCAGCCAAAAGTGTCGGTAATAAACTGACTGCGCAGAGCGCTCTGAGTAATGAGGCCTCTCTGCCAATTTGCTTTTTTCTTCTTTTGTGTAGCACGAATACAGGCAACGCACAATAGACAGGGCCAGAGAGTCAATTATCCTTTCAAGTAATTCTATTCAACTTTGCCAGCTTGCCCACCCACAGACCCTGGTTTCTGGGAGGCTCTGCTTATGTATGGCAACTGGCAGAAAAGAGAGTTAAGTAGCTGGACCACTGCGACACCATGACAGGGGACATCAATGCAGTCCTACACTTGAAAGATACCAGAACTTGGAAAGGGGGGAGAAGTAGAGGGCGACATGAAGAATCCACCATTTATTGTGAATACTGTTCACACTAGCTGGAGGATTCTAGTCCTAAAAGATTGAAATGAATGAGATCAAAAAGTTTGGGAAAACAAAATTTTGTCTGATCATAAAGATTGAACAAGGAAAGTGTCAAGCCAGGAGTGTACTTCATAACTTCATAACTGGAGCCCCCGGTGGCGCAGTGGGTTAAACCCCTGTGCCGGCAGTACTGAAGACCGACAGGTTGCAGGTTCAAATCCTGGGAGAGGTGGATGAGCTCCCTCTATCAGCTCCAGCTCCTCATGCGGGGACATGAGAGAAGCCTCCCACAAGGATGATAAAACATCAAATCATCTGGGCGTCGCCTGGGCAACATCCTTGCAGACGACCAATTCTCTCACACCAGAAGCGACTTGCAGTTTCTCAGGTCGCTCCTGACAAGACAAAAAAAAACCTTCATAACTGGGGTAAATGTAAAATAAAGGTTTTCCCTTGCCATTAAGTCTAGTTGTGTCCAACTCTGGGGGGTGGTGCTCATCTCCATTTCAAAGACGATGAGCTGGCATTGTCCATAGACACCTCCAAGATCATGTGGCCAGCATGACTACATGGAGCACCATTACCTTCCCACAGAAGCAGTGCCTATTGATCTATTTACATTTGCATGTTTATGAACTACTAGGTTGGCAGAACCTGGGCCTAATTGCAGGAGTTCATCCCGCTCAGATTCAAACCGCCAAACTTTTAGTCAGCAAGTTCAGCAGCTCAGTGGTTTAACCCTTTCCTCTACCAGGGGGGCACCTGGGGCACCATTACCGAAAATGCCCTTTGTGTAGTAGCCAATCACTGGCCTCACCGAACAAAGGAATCTGTTAAAAGCCAACTAAAGAATGTCTTCAGAACTAGGCGATCACACATTTTGCCAGCTGGAAAACCTGTCATTTAATCCAAGGTTTCTACAACTGAAATCTCACTCCTTTTATGATAAAATGGGTATCAACAGCAGCAAACTCTGAATTGTTTGCTCAAATTAGCAAAGGGAATTATAACAAAAGCATTTGCTTTATCCAGAAAAGAATGATATTTGGGGAAAGTTGGATTACAATACTGGTTTTATTAGAGTGGAAGTTAAGAGATGCTTTTCTCTTTCGCCTACATTCCTAAAATGAAACTTCAAAATAAATCTAATAAACACTAAATTCTCGAGTCAATTAATATCAGAAAGAAATTAGTAAATAAATTATTATGCAATTGATTGATATTGATGACAACCATTTGTTTTGGATCAACAGTGGACATCTTGCTTTCCTCCAGCATTTTGAGCAAGAACCACACAACATCTTGTTCTTTGCCCATGATGGGAGTTGTAGTTCAACAGTGTTTACTGTACCAAGTGGTCTTTCCATGGATTAGAGCAGCATTTCTCAACCTGGGGGCCAGGACCCCTGGGAGATCACAAGGGAGTGTCAGAGGAGTTGCCAAAGACCATCAGAGAACAGTGTTCTCTGTTGTTGTTATGGGGGTTCTGTTGTTATGGGGGTTCTGTGTGGGAAGTTTGGCCCAATTCTATCACTGGTGGGATTCAGAATGCTCGTTGATTGTAGGTGAACTATAAATCCCAGCAGATACAACTCCCAAATGCCAAGTCTATTTTTTTTCTCAAACATTTGGGCATATTGAGTATTTGTACCAAGTTTGGTCCAGATCCATCATTATTTGAGTCCACAGTGCTCTCTGGATGTAGGTGAACTACAACTCCAAAACCCAAGGTCAATGTCCACCAAACCCTTCCAGTATTTTCTGTTATGCCAAGTTTGGTCCAATTCTGTCATTGGTGGAGTTCAGAATTATTATAGGTGACCTATAAACCCCAGCAACTACAACTCTCAAATGACAAAATCAATCCCCAACCCCACTAGTATTCAAATGTGGGGATATCAGATATTTTTGCCATATTTGGTCCAGTGAATGAAAATACATCTTGCATATCAGATATTTACATTACAATTCATAACAGTAGCAATGAAAATAATGTTATGGTTGAGGGTCACCACAACATGAGGAACTGTATTAAGGGGTCACTGCGTTAGGAAGGTTGAGAAACACTGGATTAGAGTGTTTTTAAAAGGGAGGTTTGCAGCATACATTTAATTGTGCTATTAACTACAACAGCTAAATGGAATTCTAATGTACAGCAGTGATAAACCTTTAATAGGGCCATCCTTACCACTAGGCAGCCTGATGAAAGGTGGGTAAATGGTTAGTTCTTTAGTTCACTGCTAAGGATGTGAAGAGCTGCTTGTAGGATTCTTTTCCCATGAGTTGAAAAATCTTTTCTGGCTTGGACGCAATGCACCTTGACATGGGGAAGTAAAAACTGCTGTTTGCAGCTGAGCCTCCAGTGACAAAATATGTTGAGATGTCCTCATCTCTGAACATCAAATGCAAAACTGGCAAAGGAAGCCATTCTTCTCAAATTCTAACAGCATTTGACTGCCAAATGTTGGAAACTGAATGCTAAACAGATGGATCCTTCATATGATTCAGGAAGACCATCCTATAGTGATAGAAACATGTTGGTGAATAAATCCAATGATAAAAATAAGCTTTCACGGGAAGGGTAGTTAACTATGGCTTTCTTTATTACAAAAGCTATCTCATGAAAATATCAGTTTATATTCAAAACTGTCTATTTTCAGCTTTCTATTGCTTGCAAGTTAAAAAAAATCAAGCAAAAAAAATATTCACCCTCAATCTTTTTAAAAAGTGTGAATTTGGGGAGTTTACACCAGTCAAATTCAATTTTTTTTACAGATATTCTCAACATTGAAAGGTCTATGTGGTAATTTTCTGCCATGTTTCTGATAAAGATGAGTTTCTGATAAAACATATTATAAGAACATAATTATTTGCTAGTTTTCTTTTCAAATGAAGCTATTTTAAAAAGTTCAAAATGTTTCCTTTCAACGCAAGTTCAAGATTTATTCTGTGCAAAAAAAGAATCATTTTCTGCACAGAATTAGTCTGTATATTCTGCACAGCACAGAATGCACATAAAAATGATTATTTTTTAATAATAGTAACCATTAGGGCTGGGCGGTTTCGTTTCGTTAATTCGTAATTCGTTAATAATTCGTTAATTTTTTCAATTACAAAACGATAACGAACCATTCTGGAGCAATTATTTAAAAAAATGAATTTTCAAAAACGTTTTGTAAATGCTTTGTATTTTGATATTGTATTCGGTTCGTTATTGTTTTGAGGTCGTTTCGTTATTATTTCCGCATGTCTGGGCCAGTTTTATGGTTTAATTAGTGAAAAAAAATTATAATATCACACCAACAGTCAACAACAGAGGGAGAGGGAAGCTTCAGAAGGTTTTGGAGGTTTTTTAGCGTATTTCGCGGTCGCGTCCGCCATTAACGAATCGATTCGTTATTGTTTCGGAAATCGATTCGTTAATTTTTTACCAATTACGAAATTTCGTAAATATCGAACTTTTTAAAAGGAAAATTTTGTAATTATTTTAAATATCGAAACAAAAAAAACCCCCAAATACAAATCGATTTTAGAAACAAATTTTTCCGTTGTTACCCAGGCCTAGTAACCATAATATAATTGCATTTTTTACCCCCCCCCCTCTCTTCGAGGCAGGGTACAACACAGTTAAAATACAAAGATAAAAGTAAGAAGACTGGAACACATATTGAAAAATATTGAGAAGATTAAAACCATTAAAATAATTCTAACAAAAATGCTAGCTTAAATTCATAAGTTTCAAAATGACTAGGGAGTCCTGCCACAAGAGATCTTTGTCTTTTAAATTCTGACAGCTTGTTTAGCTGCCAAATCTCTCCTGGCACCCTGAGTATACAAAAGAAAAAACCCTATTAACATATAGGAAATGCTTATTGCTTGGTATGCTTTCCTTTTCCACCTTGTTGGACTAAAACTCCCATCACATGGTTGGGATTAAATGCAAGATATGTATGTGTACTGTACATATATGTGAAGTAGATGTTGGAGGTGGTCTTTGCGTGTTGTCATGTTTGAAGCTCTACCTTTCCTATCTAGTTGGACTTCAACTCAAATCACATCTTGTGCCTTAAGTATGGGTTTTATGAATGTCAGTGTGTGTGTCAATGATAAACTGTGAGCAATTGTAGTTGCTTCTTCATGCATAATGCTTCGTGACATCACCAGCACACTCCCCTATGACATCATCAAGGCTCAGCTCCCTATGACATCACAAAGGTCGTGTTTTCGTCCATGAAATTTCAGGGCCTGGGATGATCCTGATCTGGTGTCCCTACTGACAACTTTGACGCAGTAATTCATTCCTGTAAGGTTCTGTACATAGAATCATAGAGATGGAAGAGACCTCATGGGCCATCTAGTCCAACCCCCTGCTAAGAAGCAGGAATATTGCATTTAAAGCACCCCTGACAGATGGCCATCCAGCCTCTGTTTAAAAGCCTCCAAAGAAGGTGCCTCCACTACACTCTGGGGCAGAGAGTTCCATTGCTGAACAGCTCTCACAGTCAGGAAGTTCTTCCTAATGTTCAGATGGAATCTCCTTTCCTGTAGTTTGAAGCCATTGTTCCATGTCCTAGTCTCCAGGGAAGCAGAAAACAAGCTTGCTTGCTCATCCCTGTGACTTCCTCTCACATATTTATACATGGCTATCATGTCTCCTCCCAGCCTTCTCTTCTTCAGGCTAAACATGCCCAGCTCTTTAAGCCACTCTTCATAGGGCTTGTTCTCCAGACCCTTGATCATTTTAGTCGCCCTCCTCTGGACACATTCCAGTTTGTCAGTATCTCTCTTCAATTGTGGTGCCCAGAATTGGACACAATATTCCAGGTGTGGTCTAACCAAGGCAGAATAGAGGGGTAGCATGACTTCCCTAGATCTAGACACTATGCTCCTATTGATGCAGGCCAAATGCATAACAAAATAATTCCAAGATAACAAAGTTAATCTAAGATCTAGTAATTCTCATTTATTTTCTTCATATTCAGCAATGCTTTCCTCTCTTGAGTAAAATATTTTCAGTCATCCTCCCTTTGCCATAATATAAGAACAGTGGAAAGAATACAGCAGCTCACAGTAAATACCGAATCGCTAGAGATCATTTCCAAATATTTTGACACCTTTATTTTAAAAAGAAAAACACCCAGGACTTGTGAAGATAAATATTAACTCATATAAGGTTTGTGGATATGTCTTTGAAAACAGAGCTCTCAGCATCAATAGAATTTCCAACGGTATTAAGTTTCTATGAAGCAAAGACAATATTTGCTTAATCTGATGGGGTTTTGATAATTTGGCACATTCCACTTTGAAATGTCTTTGATTTTATCTGAAGAGACTATTAAACATACTTCCCAAATGAAGACTATTGTACATATCTATTCCATAATCATAATGTTTGGTAACTCCGACTGCAAAAATTTCCCCCTTGGTGTTTTCACAAGAATTACTTATTAAAACTCAGAAGAAGTAATTATATCTGACAGGTGTGGAAAAGCTACAGCTGGTGTGCAGACATTCAAGTTCATACTTAAATGATTTCCTGCAAGGTCCTTTTGCTCTCAAGAGCAAAGTTCATAAGAGTACTATGCATTCTAATCATAGCAAACACTTAAATGGGTTCTGTTCAAAAATCAAAGAGGAGGGATAATACTCTTGTGTATCATACAATGTGTAGGTTTTGTGCCAAGAAAAACCCGATTCTAGCACCTGTATAAATTTTAAAACATGCAAAGCTAATGTGTAACATATACATGTACATACGTCATACATATATGTGTGTTCCTTTATTTATTACTTTCGTGGGGGTTAGGAGTGCAGGACTGCTGCAAAAGTGGAAAAACCACAGACAAAAGTACACCATTCTAGAGACCTCTTGGGACCCCCCGCCCCCTTCTACACTGCCATATAATGCAATTTCAAATTGCATTCTATGGTCAGTGAAGACTCATATAATGTATTTCAATGCAGTTGTTTTTTATTCATTCAGTTGCTTCCAACTCTTTGTGACTTCATGGACCAGTCCACGCCAGAGCTCCCTGTCAGCCATCACCATCTCCTTCAGAGTCAAGCCAGTCACTTCAAGGTTACCATCCATCCATCTTGCCCTTGGTCGACCCCTCTTCCTTTTTCCTTCCATTTATCCCCAGCATCATTATCTTCTCTAAGCTTTCCTGTCTTCTCATGATATGGCCAATGTACTTCATCTTTGCCTCTAACGTCCTTCCCTCCAATGAACAGTCAGGCTTTATTTCCTGAAGTATGGACAGCTTGGATCTCCTTGCGGTCCAGGCACTCTCAGAATTTTCCTCCAGCACCACAGTTCAAAAGCATCTATCTTCCTTCACTCAGTCTTCCTTATGATCCAGCTCTCACATCCATAGATTACTATGGGGAATAGCATTCTTCCAATACAGTTAAACTGCATTATTTAAGTTTCTACTGACTATATAATGCAGTTTGAAACTGTATTACATGGCAGTATAGATAGGGCCTAGATCCTCTGGGATCACTCTATGATCAACTTCCACTAGAGTAAAATATTTCTAGTCATCCTCCCTGGCCGGAAGTTGACAACATAATTTTTGAAGACCTAAAGATTCTTCCAGAATGACTCTATGGTTAACATTTGGCAGAAGCTGACTACAAAGTCACCCTGGTGGACAAGGAAATTCTTAAAGAGCTATTTTCTCAGATAAAAATTGGGATTTTAGTCAACCCAGAGGACCTAATGATTACTAGAGAGAACGTATGAATCACAATGGCAAATAATCAAATCCACAAAAGTTAAACCTGCAAATGTGGAGAATCAGTGGTACTGTATTAAAATGCATATCCTACCTTTCTTCCAGTGAACATAAATGTCCTCTTTTTGCTGGTTAAGCTAAAAGACAGCAGCTGGATAAGGGTTATCCAGTAAGCTGTGGACTCAGTTTTGAACAGAATGGAAATGAAAAGTTATTTCCAATTTAGTTTTCAGTTGATTTTTGAGTGGAACAATGATTACAGGGGCAAACACTGGCCCTTGGTCCCGTCCCATTTCTCCAACCAATTTTAGAGTTATTTAAGCAGATCTTCAATAACTAGTGCCAAGGAAGCAATGGTAGAACTGAATTGTTGGGTGCAATAAAAGACTGGATGTGACTGAAGATTAATGTGAGAAGATGGAAGTGTTGGTGGTCAGTAGGAAAACCAGCATGGGATTAGTATCGGTTCAGGATGAAGTTGCCCTCCTTCTGAAAGATCAGGTGTATAGCATGGAAGTGCTCTTGGACCCAACACTGCCTCTGAAAGCCAGGTTTGTACAGTGGTCAGGAGCATCTTTGCCTAGCTTTGGTTGGTTTTTCAGCTGTGCCCTTGGACAAGGCTGATTTAAACATAGTGAGCGATGCCTTAGTTAACTCCCAACTAGACTGCTGTAATGTGCCTTACGTAGGGCTGCCCTTGAAAAGAGTTCAGAAGTGGTAGCTGGTGCAAAATGCAGTAATCAGGCTGGTGTCAGGTGTGCATTTTAGAGATCACATCACACTAGTCTTGCAAGAGATGTACTAGTATCCAAATTGCTTCTGAGCTCAATCCGAGGGGCTGTCACTGACCTACAAAGCCCTAAATGACTTAGGGCCAGGATATTGGAAAACCTTTTCCCATATGAGCCTGTCAGAAATTTGAGATGTTCAAGAGAAGGGAGTGTTACATGCCTCAAGGCCTCATGAAGATAGCTTGATAGTTACATGTAACAAACAGATTTTCTCTATATCAGTGTCACAAATGTGGTACTTCTACCCAAGGAAGGTAAACTGGCCTAAGCACTTTTAAGTTTCCAGCAAGCAGCCAAAAGAGTACTGTTTATTTATTGTTTATTTATTTACCACACTTGTATCCCGCCCTTCTCACCCCGAAGGGGACTCAGGGCAGCCTTACAAAGGCAACAATTTGATGCCGTATATACATATACATGTCGATAAATAAACAAATGCATTAAAATTCAAACCAATTAAAACATAAACATTCAAACATCAATTAACATCACACAATCCAGATTTTATGTTCCACATAGCATTCAGTATTTAAAAGTGCTGTTTTAACTGTTTTCAAACTGGATTCTATCAACATTTCAGTCTACTTTAGGAGAATTTAAGTGGTTGAATGTTTTTGTTTTTATTCTTTTTATTGTTTTTATTTGTTCATCACCTTGGGAACCTTGTTGGCTAGGAGGCAACACAGAAATACTTTAAATACGTTTTAAATAATGGATACACTGCATTTTAATGTTTAAATGCATTTATTAAAATAGTGTTTTAAAAGTGTTTTAATGACTGTTCCAAATTAATGCTGAAGTCATTCTGTTTTATTGAATACTTTGGTGTGCTGTAAACTGGTTGATATTCCAACCTTGAGAGAAAGGCAGGACAAAAACGAAACAAATGAAACAAATTAGATTATAATGAGAGAGAAG
Organism: Anolis sagrei; assembly: GCF_037176765.1. Lineage (NCBI taxonomy): Eukaryota > Metazoa > Chordata > Lepidosauria > Squamata > Anolidae > Anolis > Anolis sagrei. The sequence goes on from NC_090022.1 coordinate 271,568,738, forward strand.
GGGAGGGGGAAGCAAAGGAGAGTAATTTTGATATATATGCATACATGCACATGTGAGTGGATATGCACTTGCATAGCCTGTGTAATGTAATGTATGCTAAAAAAAATTATGACTGTTGAGGAGGCCTTCGTGGAACAAAGGATACCAAAAAGACGTTCTACAGAACATTTCACAAGATATTAGGATTCAACACCCTCTTAGAATCCAAGTTTAGAAATTTCAAGGACACAATAGTTCTGAGGTCATCGGCTTTGCTCTAAATCTTTTTATAGCTGCAAAACTTTTCCAGCCAACTACACAACGCCTCCCAAGATGCTTAATATGGATGAGTGGAGGCAAATGTTATGGAACACTGTGCATATGGAGAAACTGACTTATGTGAGACACTCTGCAGAAAGAATGTGTAACGTTAAAGAACTTTTTTCAGAAGCTGTGCTCTTAAATATGGGATGGGGAGAGGACAGATGTTTCCAGACTGTAACTCCTATCATCCCTCACCATTCCTCACCCCATTCTGAAGCTAAGATGGTTCATATCTACAAGCTGAGAGAATGAAAAATCAGGTAGAGTATTCTGATAAAGAGTAAAGCATGAACAGATCGACTGAGTGATCTGACAAAATTTATGTCCTACATTTCTTCTGACATCATATTGCTCAACCCCCATTAAATACAATGGAGTAGTAAAATGGTGTCTCATATGAAATGGCAACATCAACATTTAATTTTTGGAATATTTTCAAGCCATGAATGGTGGAATCCACAGATGTAGAATCCATGGACATGGAGAACCAACTATTTAACTAAAAGCAACAATAACAAATACTAAATAAATAAATAAGATGCCCTATTAGTTACTGCTGTTCCACATGATCGTTAATGTTTGAAATTGCTCTGTTTTAACTGTTTTGAAATAGTATATTAGGATTGTTTTTAGATCATTTAAAAATGTTTGTAACAAGTATTTAATGTGTTTTTAATTGTGTTATCATTGCAATGTTTTAACTAATTTCATTTCTTTGTTGCCTCAGAGACCCTTGTGGTCTGGGATGGGATACAGAATTATGATTACAGAACTCATTACAAAAGGCCAATTCATCAGCCAAAACACAAACAGACCCAAAAACCTGTGGAATAAATCTATGAGCCATGCAGGAGAGAACACTTCCCTGGGGACCTCTAGGTCCTCTGGAGAGATTTTATGGCCAACATCCAGTGGAAGTTGACTATAGATTCATCCTGGAGGATGTTATCTCAAGTTTTTTAAAAGGGCCTTTTTATACACTTTTCCCACTGTTGTGGAGATTCTGCTCCTCCTAATCCATATGAAAGTGGAAAGCTGAATATATTACTGTTTTATTGATTTCTGCTACTAAAATATTGTTTTTCCCCATACCACACAATTATATGATTTTTCAATAGATATGGGAACAACAAATCCCAGGTTCCCATAGCATTGAGCCATATCAATTAATATAGTGTCAAACAGTGTTGAGCCAGGTTAAGATCGTTTCTGCTTATTAACATACCCATAGCATCTGTAGTACATTGTCTTAGGGGGCTGTGGGCTAACAGCTGAAAAAGTAATGCCACACACATACAAACACACACACACAGAGAGAGAGTATATAGTTTAATCGTTCCTGTTTTTTTCCGACTTCTGTCTCCATTGTCTCCTCTGTTTTCTCCAATAATCATGATGCAACCTGCATTAATAATATAGTATAGTATAATCTTTCCACACATGCAATTTTTATCTTCATTCTTATGCTAACCAACTAGCCACTGCAGGGATTTATATGTGAGTTACATCACATCCATTTAATTTCTGGGTTAAAAGAGAAAGCAAAGGAATAGAAATGTCTGCAACGATGTCCTACAAATCCCATTCCAGAAATTACCACTGAAACCCTGCAGTGAACTGAGAGACTCATCTGGACAATTACTTTAATGTAATGATGGGTTGAAGAGAGTGCTGAAAGGGGTGGACAGGTTACATTGAATTAATGACCATGAACAAGTAAACACATTACAAAAGAGAAACAGAATAGGAAAACATAGGACCAGGCAGTGAATAACAAAGCAAAGTGTGTTTCGGCAAATGAGGATGAAGAAGAACCACCCTGTGACATTTTATACTCTGAGCTAAAAGATAAGATTCCTGCAACCCACTGATACCCACAGAATTGAGTGGGATTTGTAGTTTCATCTTACTTCAGTAAGATGGCTTCAAGGGGTTTTCCTAGAGCTAGGAAGAATGTCCTTTTTGAATGCCAACTCCCAGAATCCTATTTACAACTCTAGAAACATGTTGTTTTCTGAATTGTAATTCCAAAATGAAACTTGATTGTTGGTCTGGTTTATATGTTGTGTACTTTACATAATTCTGGTTCTCTGACTGAAGGGAGTTGCTGACGTACTTAGGATGAATGGCCATTGTTGCTATGTGTGTTCAAGTTGATTACACCTTATGGAAACCCTAAGGGGCCCTATTCACAGTGTTTTCTAGGGCTGAGAATATGTGACTTATCCAAGTTCACCCAAGGTCCTTCCACACAGCCATATAACTGAGAATATCAAAGCAGATAATCCACAATATCTGCTTTGATCTCGGTTATCCGAGTCCACACTGCCATATTATCCAGTTCAATTTGGATTTCATACATCTGCGTAGAAAGGGCCCCAGTGGGTTACCATGGCCAAGCAGAGGATCAAACACTGGCCTTCAGAGGCACAGACCAGTACTCAAACCACTATAATCAGGATGAATAGCCAAGAAGACATGGACCACTGCAACTCCTAAGCATTTGTCAATACTGGAAGTCCATGGTCCAAGATGGGTGGAAAGTGGGATTCACCCCACAGTGATAGGACAAAGCATTCCTTTAAGTTACAGGAGGGTAGATTTCAATTGAATATTAGAAGGATCTTCCTGACAGTGTGAGCAGTTTAGCAATGACATCAAGAGAGGAGGTAGGGTCTCTTCTTTGGACATCTTCAAGAAGAGGTGGGATAGCTACCTGCTGGGAATGCTTTAGCTGGAGAACCTGCAGTGAGCAGTGAGTTAGACTTCATAGCACATAGGGCCCCTTCCAGCTCAATGAATCTATTCCTCTCTGGTTTGGATCATGTGGTGCAAGGCCTATGACAAGGTGCATACCTTTGCACTTTTTAAGCCATTAGAATGCAGCCAAGAAGTCAAAAGCATCTCCTTATTTATTTATGAAGAAAAGCACATAAACATTTGTTTGCTTTTGCCTACACCTATTGGGAAGGGCAAGATTCTTCCTCCTCTTTTTCTCTCCCTCCTATTCAATATATTGAGTGCAAACTACTATTGCACTTTGAACTCCATTTACAGCCATGGAAGTAATCGCAATTGAAGTGGACTCTAGACAAAGAGGGGAAGCTGATATGAATATAGAGAAATCAAAACATTTAAAAGCAACTGAGAGAGGATGAGAGGGAGCTAATCAGGACTGATCAGGATAGCTGTAGGATAGTCCAGCCAACTAGCAAAAGAATCTTATTTCATCACTAGTGATGGGACAGTATGTTTTGCTGTTTCTAGGAGCAGCCGCAAACTTAGGGGATAAAGGAAAAGTTGGGTGGCTTGTATCACGAGAGCGAGAAATGTCAGACGGTTTGGGTGTGCCTTGCTTTTATTTTTTTTAAAAAAAACTTTTATTGGCCTGTTAAAGATATTAGATTAATATGAATTTTGGCATTTTTCTTATGACCAGGCTAACAACCTTTCCTTTCAAACTGCTGTGGATGTTAAATATTGATCTATATCTGTTTTATATCCTGTTTAACTAATAAAAGCTACATGCATTCTCATCCCAAGGGTTTTAAAAAAACAAAGGAGTCATGCATAGGACTATTAAACTACTTCAGATTGCCTCAGTGCCATGAGACTGCCAAGCATAATGCAGGAAACCAGCCATGTGGACAACTCACTGAAAATTGATAAACCATTTGCTATTATTGTCCCCATCATTCCCGAGCACCTGACAACCACAACACAAGGTCTGGGTGAGCTTTGCTTGATTTGGCATCAAGATGACAGATCAGGTGGTAGATACTCTATTTCTATATCAATCTAAAACAGCTTTTCCCCACAGAGGCATTAAACCACGACTCACACCATCCCCAGTGAGTATTATATTATTGGAAGAAAGTGTATCTTATGGTCCAACTCATCTGAAATTGTCAAATTGAAGTCTGCCTAAAATGCCTCTTCTGACTAAAAGCAGGGCTAAATGTGTCTCCATTTAGAAGTCTAGGAAGACTTGCTTTTGGAATATATTTATCCTAACACTCTGTACTTCACATTATTCTTGAATTTTGCCTAAGGTGTAAGAAGGGCCGTAGATTGGAATCCAGATAAACATGAGTACATTATGCCCTTGTGAAATGAGAGTCATTTAAAACCCAAAGGTTGATTTACTTTAATATGATTTAATATCACTGAATGCCATTTGGATTACAGCCACACATTATCTCATTGCTCTTCACAGATGTATACTCATTTTACAATGAAATCCAAGATATTCAGAAGTTACATTTCACAACTGAAGCTGACTATTAACCACCCTGAGTCCCTCCAACAGTCCTGAGTCCCTCCGGGAGAGAAGGCAGAGTATAAATATATTATTATTATTATTATTATTATTATTATTATTATTATTATCATTATGTCTCTTACTAAACAAAACTTTTAAATGTCTTAAAATAGGTTTATTTAATCATAGCTCTTATGGGTATTTGATTAATTTTTTACTGGGAGAGTGCATCTCTTTTGCACTTGAAAAGTAGCTCATTTTATTTATAGCGCTGTGATCTTATCAAGAAGAATCATGATACCAGCCAAACGAATTGTTTAGTGGATATGTAATTGTTTTATTTAATTATTTGAATTGTTTTCTTGCTTTATTTTGGTCGTGTTATAGACTATGATGGCTCAGGCAAAACAAACGTAACAAATTTGGGTGATACATTACGCATCTAATTCTGAAAATATACAAAATCCTTGCAACCTGCATTATTATTCTCCAAGGCAGGAAAATGTGAAGGCGGGGATGATGAAGTGACTAAATATACAAGAACTTGTATAACCTACCTCTTATAGCCTAACTCTTGTCTTGATCACCATTACTAATTCGTTTTGATATAAACTGAAGGGCTTTCTTTCTTTTTTTAAAGTGTTGCCACAGCAACTTCAAGTCATGTTGACAAGCTGGGGGCTTGTAATTGGTATGCAGTGCAGGTTGCTCATCCACCTTGCTTGTATCTCTATGGCAACATTGCTGTCTCTGCTCACTGATAACACTGGAACACCATATTTATCCTGTGTTTCATCCCACCGACTCATTCTGTTTATAGAAATAGGTTTAATTTTGAAAAAAAAAATAAGATGTTAAGTCTGGAGTAACAAAGCGGGGGGCAGAGACATTGACCAATGGCACACTCCAGTCAATAGATTTTATCTGGAATAACTTTTTGCAGCTATGTGTTTGATCAGGGGTAACCTTAACTAGACTACAGATACATAGTTCAATGAAGCAGGTTGCAATCCATAAAATGTTACGCCCAAGAAAATGTGCTGTATTTTGAAATCCCACAAGATTCTTTTGTACATGTACATAGGAGGCATGGTATAAATCAACCAATGTCGTCATCATTTCGTCATCATTATTCCATATTTAACTGCGACAGATGAATGATCGCCCACCCTCACCCCCAATGTTTCTAATGTCAGTCGTGTTATTTCCTTTCATCAGCCAAGTGAGTGAAATGCAACATCATGCAGATAGATCTTCTCATGCAATGAGATTGTCTACAGTCCCCATGGCCTCTTCCAAGCCTACTCCGCATCACCCAAGATATGCTTCTGGAAGACATTTTGAGGTGATGATTGACTATAATGGGAAAAGTGGAGTGAGGAACTCTCTTTTCCATGACACTGATGAAAACTATCAGCAGAAGAAATTCATTAGATTCCATCCAGTATCTTTTAGGGCAGATCAAGAAAGGCTGTTATCCCAGGAAAATCCACGTTTAAATTTTTTTCCTGGGGGCCTGTTCACACACACCCCAGAAAGTGCATGCTTTCAGGGGTGGGTGTCCAGACGTTCTCCTGGGACTAGCCCAGGGGAACGTCTGGAGGCCCTATCCCTCTCCCAGAAAGTCCCCAGACCCGTTTGAAGAGTTTTTAAAAAAAACTTACTTGGCCTCCAGTATGCTCTTGGAGCAGCTCTCCTGCTGCATACAAATTACATGCCAGGAGACCGGGGGGGGGGGGGGATGATTTTCCTCCCCCTCCCCCCCCCTGCTTTCCTGGCACATCATTTTACCAAGAATGGTGTCTGAATGGTTGTCCAGACACTGGAAGTAGTGGGTTTATCTGGCACCTTCCAAGAAGGCGCAGAATAAATCCACTATCTAATTAATTTGCGACAAACCAGGCTTTTCCTGGTTTGTGGTGAATCAATTCAGAACTGTCCAGAACGTTGTCTGGACAGCCCCTCCTTTATTGTGGTAGATACCACAATAAGTGTACTGTCTGGATGGGCTCTTATTTGACTTCTGATGCTCCTATGGGAATATCCACATTGTAGAATGAATGCAGTTTGACACCACTTTAATTGCCTTGGCTCAGTGCTATGGAGTTGTAGTTTGTCAGCACCCTTTGGCAGAGAAGGTTAAAGCCCTTGTAAAACTACAACTCCCAGGATTCCATAACACTGATCCATGGCAGTTAAAGCAGTATCAAATTGTATTAATTCTAGAGTGTAGGTGCACCCTGCATTTATATTAGGGATTTCTGGGGATCCCTGCAAACTGAGGTATAATTCTCAGTCCAGAGGATCAATTCAATGAAAGGAATGAAAAACCCTGTATATAATATTCACAATGCAAATCATTGTTTATCATGGTAAACATTAACTCCACAAACAAAGATCATAGTAATCTGGAGGAGGTCACCAAAGAAGCCACCTATTAATGTAAATGCAAATTTTCTATCAAAACTCTTTAAAAAAAACTTGAATGACATTTTTCTATTCCCAGTTCATGTTCTACCTTCTGGTGCTTAATTAAAAATAATATATTTCTTCCTCGCTGCTTTGTCTTCTGTGCTTTGATTTACCCACCGCTGTTTTACATGTGCAACAACTTCAGATCTGCAACAGAGGTCTATGTGCATTTGTTCAGAAGTAAGTCCCACCAGTTTCAGTGTGATTCACTCCCCATTAAAATCATTCCCCTGGTGAATTAAAACATTGCACAAGGACAGTGTGGTCTTTAAACCCTGAATAAATCCATTGGGCATAGGAATATTTCTGTGAGCTGATTTTTTTTTTTTTTACATTTGCCAACAACCTTAGGCATCCATTTGAGACAAAAGTTGAGATAAACATGAACAAAATAAAATGGGTAAACCTGTACACCTAATTTGCCGACCCTGGGATTTCATAAAATCTGTTTTGCTTCTGTGTGCGGCTTTATTTGGAGGAAGAGAAATGTATTACAGAGAGAGGGGGGGGGGGATTAGACAGACAGATAGAATCATAGAATGAACGTGTTTATGAAAAGTTTCTTCCTACTGTGTTCATTGTGGATTTTCCTCAAATATGTTAGGGATGTGTTGGGCTATGAACTATGAAGATTGCAATCTGAATGTTGTCGTGACTGAAAATACACTATTCGATAATAAATTTGCTAGCACTTATGTGGGTGCTTCTGCACTGTAGAATTAATGCAGTTTGACATAACTTTAGATGCCATGACTCAATGCTATGATCTAGTTGTAGATTTATAGGGTTTTTAGCCTTCTCTGCTAAAGATAAAGCCATAATAAGGACCACTGCCATTAGAAATAGACCTTGGAACCCGGTACAGGGTTGACTCAAGCCTACATGGATAGCTAAATGAAGGCATGTAGCTTCCATGCAACAATTGGCAAGTTTTCCACATTTTAAATTAAAAGAATGAGAAGGGAAATAGGGGCAAAAACGGAATTGTCTGACAAATCTTTTCTTCATTCACAGGGGCCCCTTCTATACTGTCATAAAATCCAGATTATCTGCTTTGAATATGATTATATGAGGGCGCTTCCAGGCAGCAATTTAATACGGGCAAAAACGGGATTGCTCCTGCCCCCCCCCCTCCACCTCCTGGCACATCATTTCTATGTGCCAGGAGGTCACTGGAGAGGCATCATGGCAGCCCCCTAAGTTTTTACTTATTGGAGGGGTTTGGAGGGGGGTGGAGGGGTAGATGCCCTCCTCGGTTCTCCAGGCTTTTGGAAGCCTGAAGAACAAAGATGGATTGTGGGGGGCTGACCACGGGCCCATATCCCATTAGATCTAATGGGCTATCAAATTAATTCATGACAAAACAGGGTTTTCCTGCTTTGTCCCAAATTAATCCTCATTTGTCTGCCTCTGATAAAAGTCTAACAGGGCCTGTATTTTGAAAGGGTCTGGAAGGGTCCACAGTCTCCACTGCCATATAATCCGGTTTAAAGCAGATAATCTGGATTTTATCTGTAGAAGAGGCCTGGTACAACTGTATTTGTATCTTCTGCTGATTGCTGTTTTATGCCTTCAAGGTATTTCCAAGGTTTAGCAACCTTAAGGTGAACCTATCACAGGGTTTTCTTGGGCTGAGAATGTGAGACTTTCCACAAATCACCCAGTAAGTTTTCATGGCTGCGTAGAGATTCAAATCCTGGTCTCCAAAGTCACATCCACAATGCCATGTTGCCTTCTGCTTAGGTAGGAGTATATCTGGGTTTTTTTTTAAAAAAATTACTTTATTTCCTTCGTTCCTTCCTTTCACATGTATCCTAACTTTTCACAAACATAGTGCTTCTGGTAGCAAGCAATAAAAAAGGTGAAACAGAGAAATTGTAACAGCTCCATAATTCTTTTAATAAACATCAGTGCTCCTCAAATAAAAATGTTATCTGAAAATGTGTAGATATATTTATTTGTTTATTTATTTTGCAGTTACATGGGATGTTTGCTTCAGATTTTTTCATACAAAAAAACAAGTGCTGTCTCTGCAAAAAGCATGTCTCTTGTATAGAATACAAGTTTTCTGCACAGAAAGTAACATTTTCCACACACAGTAGATACAGTTAAGCAGACACAGGTTTTGTATGGCAAGCATCCCGCAAAGAATTTCCCTGTATTCAGATTTCCTCAGCAAGGAATCTCAGCAGTGACAAATGCACCAACATCTTTTGGTCAAAGATTAAAAACAGAAAGCTAAAATTTTTTGAGGGTTGGGTTAGGACTTTGTCACAACAGAGTTTGAATTCCCACTCAGCCACAGAAACCCATTGTTGAATATGGTCAAGTCATAACTTATAATGTAATAAAGTTATGCAATGTTATGTAATAATTAAATCATTAATGATTAATACTCTCAGCCACAGAAAACCCCAGGGTAAGGGTCACCATAAACCGGAAACAACTTGAAGGCACTCAACCACACAGCAACCTTTTTTAAATACTGGAAGTATACTTGCAAGTCTTGCATGACTAATTTTTTTTTTTGCACTACTTGTATAGAATTTACCACACCCTAAGTGAAATGTTTAACAGAATTATACAGGAAATATTTGCGGCTTGGATACATGAGAAGAATTTGTTGCCTGAATAAACAATTCAGGGACATCTTTATGCAATGACAATAGAACAGGAAGACTACAGCTGGGCTCTTACCAGCACAGTTTGCCCGGGCAATTCAAGAATGTTGCACCCAGAGAGCTTGAGAAGGGTTGGAATTCTCACATGAATAATCTTTTGTGGGTGTTTGTTTAAAGGTAACTTCATCACTTGTGACAGGTTGAAATCTCTCCTTTGCCAAACATTGGCCTGGGCTCTCAAATTTAAACAAAACTATATTGGCAGAATAAATCTGAATCAATGCTATGTAATCAAAGCCAGTTCAAAATCCCTTCATGGTCTTGCTGACACTTGAATTCAACCCTGCATTCTCACATCTGTCATGTTCACTGCATGCTATATACCGTATGTGCATTTCCAAATGGCTAGTGAACTATAGCACTTGTTGCTAATGGCTTTTGCTATAATGGTTACAAACCGTTGTGCTCCTCTTCCTCAAACCAGGGGATTTAATTTGCATATTATGCAACATATTTTAATTATGTGAATTAGGTGCATTAATTGTTGCAGTTTTCTCCTTTCACTTTGTTTAATCTTTTTACCCATTTTTAAGTTAGGACTGATCTGAAAGAACCAGCATAGAGTCATGTATTAAATGGTGGAGTGAGGAAAAAGTACACCCCAAGTTCAAACATCTGATTGGTTGTGAAATTCACCATCTGACTTTGACCCACTTTACTTCCCCCATAGACCTGCTTTAAAGAATTGCTGTGGGGTTTTTTTTAATAGGGTAAAAGAAATAATTTAAAGTGGACAGTCCATATAAAAGCTACATGTGGCTCTCTAAAAAATTGTTGGTTAATACCGATGGGTGCTTCACCAGGTTATTTCTGATAGAAAAACCAACTTTATGGTTTCTTCATTCTTGTTTAGACAGTCCCTTCCAGCTGACGGTGTAGCCTCCTTTTTCTTCCTTCAGCTGCCCCTCTGCTGTTCTCCAGGTCTCTTGGAGTGCTGCTATATCAATGTTAAAGCGCCTCAGCTCCCTTGCAATAATAGCAGTCCTGCATTCATTGGGTTTTTGTTGTGTTCCACATTCAAAAATTGATTTGTCTTTTTTTACTGCAAGGTGGTGACCCCTCTGGATGTGGCAGTTCATTCAGAAATAAGAGAAGCAGACTATGTTTAGGGCACATTTTCTAGCCCCCTCCCAGTATGGGGTGAGCAGAGTGAATCCTAAATAGGAATGCTCAGTCATGGATACAGCTGCTGGACTGCCCAACTGCCTGCACCTTGTGGTAGAATGACTGAATCCACATGTTTATTTTAATTGTACATTGTTTTAAGGCAGCAAATAGTTGCCTATGTGTAAAGCCACCTGGAGTCCCCTCTGAGATTGAGAAAGGGAATAGAAATGTCATAAATAAATAAATATGCCCATGTGCCAGTCTGTGGTTAGAGGCTTCCATAGTCCTGCTCCTGTCACACTCACAGGTTACCATGGGACTTTTGTTGGTTTTCTTTTCTTTTTCTTGGAAGATGTTTGTGCATGAATTTGTTTTATGTGTGGAGATCAACATACAGATTTCACAGAAAGTGGTTCAGATCCAGTGGCATGGTTAACCCGACAACCGGTGGCCCCTCATCTGTTGCAGCCTTTTCCACCTTCACGGCCATTGTAATATGTGCCATGTTATCAACCGCCTGCTCTGCCATTGAGGCCTTCAGATTGTCCTCGGTCTGGTTCCTCCCCTGTGACCTTGCTGTTCTGAGAAACTCCCCTGGGAGCACATGACTCCAATGGCTTCACTCACAGGTTCACTGAAACACACAAACCCCCTCACCATGCCAAGGTGACAATCAATCGAAGAAGTTGAGAATCAGGATTCCAAATTATGTGGAGAACCCTCTATACCAGTGGTTCTCAACCTGTGGGTCCCCAGATGTTTTGGCCTTAAACTTCCAGAAATCCAAACACAAATCCTGGTAAACTGGCTGGGATTTCTGGGAGTTGTAGGCCAAAACATCTGGGAACCCACAGGTTGAGAACAACTGCTCTATACATAGAAGAGGCTGTCTTTTTCAGACAGCACTCTTCATGTAGGTAATAACAGTGAATGATGAGGCTACTATGTCCTTCCACCTTGCATGTTACCTCCCCTCTCTACATATACATATACATATACATATACATATATATAAACATATATATATATATATATATATATATATATATATATATATATATATGCATGTATGTATGCCATATCCTTCCTGTCTTCTGGCACAGACTCCCAGATTGCTGAGAAAATAATTGCAAGGATTCTGCAATTTAAAGTTGGCTTCCATTTTTCACACATATTTTCCTGAGACCATTTATCCCCTACAAGCAGGATTTTTTGCTGACTCTGTGAGGGCAGAAGCTCAAAGGATTTTCAGCGGGGTGGTCTTATGTATAACAATGAGCTACACAGAGATTTGCTCCTTTCACACAAAAAAGCCTTCTTCTTTCTAGTGTTGTGTTATTGGTGTGAATTGTCTTGTGATGGTTAACAACTGCTTTGTGAAACTCATTAGTAAGGGAATGTCCAGAATACTTGAATAAACAAACCCAGTGCTAACCACTGAACTGTATTAGGTTCCTTTGTGCAGTCACTCAAAAAAGAAGACAACAGGGGGAGTGCTGAAGGTTACAGTCATAGAGCAAGAGGTATTCTCATCAAAGAAGAAAGTCAACAACATAAGTAGAATGTCTCAATATTGTTTAATTTGAAATGGAAAAAGCTCCTTTTGTGTCTTGAAGGAATTGTATTTTCTCAAATGTGCTTAATAGAACCCGAAGTTGTTGACAAATGATACTCTGCAACCTTTGCATTGGATTCAACTTGTTACAGTAGTCACTTGATCAGCAGTGTTAGAATCATAGAGTTGGAAGAGACTGCATGGACCATATAGTCCAACTCTCTGCCATGTAGGAAAAACACATTCAAAGTTGCCCCCCCCCTTTTTTTTCATGTCAGGAGTGACTTGAGAAACTGCAAGTCACTTCTAGTATGAGAGAATTGGCCATCTGCAAGGACATTGCCCAGGGGAAGCCCGGATGTTTTGATTTTTTTACCATCCTTGGAGGCTTCTCTCATGTCCCCGGATGGGGGCTGGAGCTGACAGAGGGAACTCATCCATGCTCTCCCTGGATTCGAACCTCTGACCTGTCAGCACAAGGGTTTAACCCACTGCGCCATTCAGCTTCCAAGGGCATGGTCTTCAAACCTTTGTTCATTTTAGCTGTCCTCCTCTTGACACTTTCCAGCTTGTCAATATCTCTTTTAAATTGTGATGCCTAGAACTGGACACAGTATTCCAGGCAAGGTACAGCATCAAAATGTCTCCTAGAACCAAAATTCCACCATGATTGTTAAAACCTGCTTGTAACTTTGCAACCTGCAAGCAGGAGTGACCAAACAACCAGGATACTCAAAGTATCTTATATAAGCTAAAATTCTCAGTGTTTACATTGCGACAAACAAACTTGTATTTTGTTTAGCGCTTCTCATTAAAGTCAGATTTCAATACCTAAGGAACAACATTCATTAGACTGTTGCACCCAGAGTTTAATAGGATGCATTTGTTGTCATACCTCAGAAGTCTTGCTGATTTCAGTTTCTCTCCTGTAAGTATAATTAATTAGGTGTCCGTGTGTGTGAATGTGAAGACTGATGATTTTTTTCACACACTGTTGAAGTGACCACTGTAAAAGGTTGAGCCAGATGTGAAGATCGCAGAGAATCTTTCGCCATTAACAATAGCCTGAATTCAAAAGCCCTTTCCCATATATATTTGTATGTAAGTTGATCTAATCTTAATGTTTTTATAGAAATGCTAGACAAGTATTTGAACAAATGGCTCATATTTCAGTGACTTCTCTTTTCAAGCACACAGATATGTATTTCCCTTTGGCCCTTTATATTAATACTTGATCACAACTTACAGGAAGATAGGAAACAACTGCAATAAGCACACAAACCATTTGGGGGGGGCAAAATTAGGTATTTTGATATGATCTCTGGATAGGTCAATGGTCTTTCCATGGAGAGGGGAAAGTGCCTGTGCCAACTCAAGTCACCATCAACATTTTCTCTTGCTGGCATTCAAAAAGGGTAGAAGTATAGTTACTGCAGAGATAGTAGATAGTCCATTGCTTCTTTTTATGTTCTCCTGAAATGGACTATGGCATCTTCTACACTGCCCTGTATCCCAAGATCTGAACCCTGATTATCTGTTGAGCTGGATTATATGAGCTTCCACTGCCAATTAATCTGGGATAAGAAGATAATCTGGGATCAGGTCCTGGGATAAAGGGCCAGTGTGGAAGAAGCCAAAGCTCTCACTTTTTGTCACCCTACTCAGAGAAGTAGGGTGATTTCCCATTTGATCAGAGTTAAAATACTGTACGTACATTGACCTAGGGATAAATTGACCCAGATTTTGTTTGTAAAATTACTTGATTTATACAGTAAGATATATGGTAAGTCTTAAGAATCACAGTTTTCCCAATGATATTCACTTGAGTTTTTGTAACTTTACAGAGCTGATTGCTATGGATTACTGATCACTGGACACTTAAAAAAAGTTGTGACAATCCTATAAAACTGGAATCATCCTCTCTCACTTCTGAGGTTTTATAATATGTCCCAAAGCAGTCACTCTCCTTAAAGGCACTAAATTTATCTCTTTCTTCTACAGTCCACCAATCAGAATGTCACATAATATTCTATACTTGAAGGGCCTCTAAACTTCTTTCATAAACATTCCTTGATTACATAATAGTTAATGCAACTTTAACTATATGAAATTCTGCGGCTAATCATAGAAACAGGTGCAAATCTGTCTGAATACTCTCTGAAAGTATCCTGGGCGTAATACCAAGACATTTTAGTACAATGGTCTTACTTAATTTCCTAACAGGATTTATAGACACTTACTGATAAAAGGAGCAAGATTCAAGGTATACCTTTCAGCATGCAATTTTCCTGTTTCTTGGCAGAGGGTTGGACTGGATGGCCCACAAGGTCTCTTCCAACTCAATGATTCTATGATTCAGAATTCAAAACGATCTTGACAGATTAGAGAGATGGGCCAAAACTAACAAAATGAAGTTCAACAGTGACAAATGCAAGATACTCCACTTTGGCAGAAAAAATGAAATGCAAAGATACAGAATGGGTGACGCCTGGCTCGAGAGCAGTACGTGTGAAAAAGATCTTGGAGTCCTCATGGACAACAAGTTAAACATGAGCCAACAATGTGATGTGGAGGCAAAAAAAGCCAATGGGATTTTGGCCTGCATCAATAGGAGCATAGTGTCTAGATCTAAGGAAGTAATGCTACCCCTCTATTCTGCTTTGGTTAGACCACATCTGGAATATTGTGTCCAATTCTGGGCACCACAATTGAAGAGAGATATTGACAAGCTGGAATGTGTCCAGAGGAGGGCGACTAAAATGATCAAGGGTCTGGAGAACAAGCCCTATGAGGAGTGGCTTAGGGAACTGGGCATGTTTAGCCTGAAGTAGAGAAGGCTGAGAGGAGATATGATAGCCATGTATAAATATGTGAGAGGAAGCCACAGGGAGGAGGGAGCAAGCTTGATTTCTGCTTCCTTGGAGACTAGGACGCGGAACAATGGCTTCAAACTACAAGAGAGGAGATTCCATCTGAACATTAGGAAGAATTTCCTGACTGTGAGAGCCATTCAGCAGTGGAACTCTCTGCCCCGGAGTGTGGTGGAGGCTCCTTCTTTGGAAGCTTTTAAGCAGAGGCTGGATGGCCATTTGTCAGGGGTGATTTGAATGCAATATTCCTGCTTCTTGGCAGGGGGTTGGACTGGATGGCCCATGAGGTCTCTTCCAACTCTTTGATTCTATGATTCTATGATTCTATGATTCTATGATTCTATGGCTCTATGGCTCTATGGCTATTGGGAAAGATGGCTGCTTCTTGGCTTGATATTTATTTGACCTCAGTGGGTTGGTCACACATATTTGAATGAAATAACAAAATATTTGGACACAGATAATTTCAATGTGAAGGATTATTATTAAAAGAGCAGTTCCACTTATGTGAGGTCTTACACAGTAGCAATAGTGCTGATGACCAGATCTATTACAGCAAATGATACATAGGAAGTAGAACAACCTGGCATTTATCTATTGAGCCCAAAATAAACACTTTTTCTAGATATTGCATGATCACATTGAATACATCACAATTTTGTAACAAATGAAAATACTCTTTGGTAGTACATGTAGGAGATGTAATGTGGTGCAGTGATTTGAGTGTTTGCTAGGATGGTGGGAGACCAAGGTTCAAATCTCTTTTCAGCTGTGGACCTCCAGTGTGTAAGCTTGGGCAAGTCATTCAGTCTCAGCACAACACAACACAAGGGCAAGCCCACAGTGAAGAAATTTTGCTGGGTAGTGTAACCATAAATTTGAAATTATTTGAAGGTGCACAACAACAAATGTACATGAAAGGACTATGCATCATAGAATCATAGAGTTGGAAGAGGCCTTAAGGGTCACCTAGTTCAACCTCCTATCATCAGGAATACATAATCAAAGCACTTCCAACTGATGACCATTCCATTTCTGTTTAAAAACCTCCAAATAAGGGGACTCTGCCATTCTTTGAGACAGCATATTCCATTATCTAACTGCTCTTACTTATTAATATTCAGGTGGAATTTCATTTCCTGAAGTTGGAATCCATTTCTCCATGTTTTTTTCACTGCACAATGACAGCACCATGACTCCATTTGATCTGTCACTACAACATCCGAAGAAACCCTACAGTCTGCAACTTGATGAAGCTTTAGAGTTTTCTGTCTGGCAATTCTAAATACCCATCCTAAATTTGATGAGGCACTAGAGTTTTCTGGCTGTAACTTCTAGATACTTCTCCCAAACTTGCAAACCCCAGGATTCCATAGAGTGCTGTTCTATGTTACCTCTCTTTGGTTCAGCTTTGGTTGACATGGAAACATTCTATGGAATCCTGGGATTTGCAAGTTGGGGAGCAGCATCTAGAAATGATAGCCGGAACCTAGGACACTTCCAGACAACACTAAATCATGGGTTTTAAAGAGGGACAAAAAATCCCAGGACTTCAGAAGAGGTCCACATCCAGTCCTATTGGTCCTGGGATTTCTGCCTCCATTGTCCAACCTTGATGCTTTGTTGTGAGATATAGAGGCTTCCAAGATGACTGCCGCAAGACTTCCGCCAGGCACTTCATCATTTTGTTGTTGTTTTTTTTTAAAAAAAAACCCTCAAGATGTGGATATGCAGAGAATCACTGCAGCGAATCACTGCAAAAGTTCCATTCTTTGTCCTGTTCAGAGAAACTGTACCCTCCAGAAATTTCATAAAGTTTTGTCTTCTACTCAAGTGTCATCTTCTTTTTAGGAACTGTCCAATCAGGGAGAAACATCTAAAACCCGAGATCAAATCCAGATAAAAAATCCCATTGTTTCTGATAGCAGGGATATACAGACATATGAAGATCTGCATATTCAGCTCAAATACATGATATTCCCGTACCTGGAAATCCTGCGTTTTTTGCTTTTTGTAGCAATTGCTTCCAAGTTTACAGTCAGCAGCAACTGGCCATCCTTCTGTTTGCTGCGGAAGCTGATGGGATACATGTACTGTCTGGACGGGTCCCTAGTGTCTCACCAAACTCCAAAGTCCAGGATGCTTCCATGGCAGTTGAAGTAGAATCAAAGAGCTATGACTGCTGTTTTCAGAGAGGTAGCTGTTTGAGTCTCTTGCAGCATAAAAAGGAAGACAGAGGGAAAGAACAAAGAAAAAGAAATGTGGCATTTGGTAACACTTTCAAGACCATCCAGTTTTTATTTTCACATGAGCTTTTGTGGCTATAAACCCACTTCTTCCATGAAGCTTCTGCAGAAATAAAAACCAATTACTCTTAAAGATGCTGCCATATTTTCCTTCCCTCTTCCTTCCTCCTTTTTGTGATTATGTAGTATGCAAGATCCACAATAAACACTTTAATCTCTGGAATAATTTTGGGCATGCTCTGTTTTGTTCCCTGAAAATCAATTGGTATTTCTTTCCTGATCACCACCACACCTCTAATGCAAAGTGAGGGATCTGCTGATCTCCCATTACTCCTTATCTGGTGAAATTGTTACTCCCTCATAATTATAACTCAAGGTATAAATAATAAAAATGTGTTTCACATTCCTTCTTGTCTTGACAGCCAGGTGAATAATTTCTAGGGACCATACTTCAGACATCACCCACTAATTAGCAGCAGTTTTGTGGTATGCCAGAGTCACTTTCAACCTGCTGAGGCACAGAAAGTGTTTTGGCATGCCAGCGTGAAACTGCTTCCCTATTATACTTTAGACATCTAGTGTTTCTCATGCTGCATGAAAGCAATGCCTCCTAGCCAGTGCTCCAGTTTATAAGTGGAAAAATCTAGAATTTACTTTTTAAAAAAAGAAGAAAAAGAAAAGAAAAGGAGAATGTTTGTAAAAGGATGGAAGAAATGGAAAGGGGATTTTCTCAGAACTGATTGGTGGGATAATCAGGACAAACTTCATACAACAAGTACATTAATTCGTGCAACTCACTGGATAGTGTATTGGAGGCCAACAGTTTAAATGAATTAAAAATGAGATTAGTCTCTAAAGCAAGGGTGCCACCTTATCTCCCCTGGAACACACTACAACATTGTACTGTTGTTCAATGTTTCCACCAACACAAGTTTAAAGCATCGTCAGCACCCAAATCCTGATTATTTTTCTAGAAAATGTGGCATATGGGAAGTATGCATCTTGTTTACCAGCTATGGTGGTCAGGCAAGGTAAGAAGAAGCAGGCTTCTATTTCTTTCATAGTTGCACAGAAGAGGGAATTTCAGCAGGCGTTGCTTGTCATGCAGATTCCACCTATTGAAACTCTTTCTTCAGTGCAACAATTAAAGGGACATGAGCCCTGTCCCAATCCTATTCCCAGCAGACTCCTGCTGTTGGCAACCTATTGGAAGGCCTAAATCCTGTTAAAAAAATTTCATGTCAGGAGTGACTCAAGAAACTGCAAGTCACTTCTGGTATGAGAGAATTGGCTGTCTGCAAGGACGTTGCCCAGGGAACACCCAGATGTTTTACTATTCTGTGGGAAGCTTCTCTAGATGTTTTGGCCTTCAACTCCCAGAAATCCTAACAGTTGGTGAAGTGGCTGGGATTTCTGGGAGTTGTAGGCCAAAACACTAGGGGACCAACAGGTTGAGAACCACTGGTTTAATTCATTGTGCCACCGGGGGCTCCTGTTGTTAGTATGACTAGACAACAAATGTCTTCTCATGGGATACATTTACTTTTGATCTCAAGAGTCCATTGCTATTGTGGCCCTTGTTTACATCCTCTGTATATATTTCTTCCATTTAACCCCAAGATTTGACCTGTAATAAGTCAAATCGCCATTAGTGAGAAACAATTTGAAGGCACATCACAGCAGCAGCAACAACTCTCTATTTATCAAGTTTGTAACATATTAGTAGCATGCCTGTAACACATACTTCCATTTAAAAAAAAAAGAAATACTCCAAAAAATATAGGAACAAAAAATCTTCCCCCCACCCCATGTCTCACCACAAAAGCAATATTTCTGGTAAAAAAAAGCATAAATGTGCAACAGTTTTCAGTGCAACAGTGTTTGTTGCACTGAAAAGAAATGTTTTAGGAATAATGAGTATATGCAGACAGTACACTTAAAAATTGGCATGAGACAAAATTGTATCCTTGTAAACATCATATATTACAGCTAACTTTATTGCCTGTCACTTTCT
This sequence comes from Anolis sagrei, assembly GCF_037176765.1. Taxonomy (NCBI): domain Eukaryota; kingdom Metazoa; phylum Chordata; class Lepidosauria; order Squamata; family Anolidae; genus Anolis; species Anolis sagrei. The sequence goes on from NC_090022.1 coordinate 271,588,247, forward strand.
AAGCTGTCTTTCAAAATGAAGGCTTCTTCGGGAGTCTGGTGAGATCTGATTCACTATGTGAGCCTCGTGAGGCACATGTCAGATGTGCCAAGCCCTCTGTTGATCCCTGTTAGACTTCAGACAGCAGGCAGGGAAAAAGCAGAGATCAGCATGGGTGGCCCATCTCCATTCCATTTCGTTAGTTGTGCAACCAACCACAACGTTCTTTTGTAGGTACAATGGTTCCCACACTTCCAGTTTAGGATTACAGTTCTATTTACACATGTAAGCAGTAAAATAGCTGCCTGCATAGTAACCAGAGCTTGGAATTAACTACTTTTTTAAAAAGTAGTTATGTACAATTAATTCTTGCATCAATGACACAACTAAATTGCAGTTGAACTTTTCCTTCTTTTTCGGTCACTTTTTATTACATGTATAGTTATAGGGATTTGGGCTCACTAAATGAATGAGAAGGGCCAGCATGGTATAGAGGCTTGAGCATTAGACCATGACTCTGGAGACAAGGGTTCAAATCTATACCTGACCATGGAAACCCACTAGGTTAGTGGTTCTCAACCTGGGGTCCCCAGATGTTTTTGACCTTCAACTCCCAGAAATCCTAACAGCTGGTAAACTGGCTAGGATTTCTGGGAGTTGTAGGCCAAAAACATCTGGGGACCCCAGGTTGAGAACCACTGCACTAGGTGACCTTGGGCAAGTCACTCTCTCTCAGTCTTAGGGATAAGGGGTAAGGATTCAACACACATTGTGACAAATCCAAGGGGTCCTGGCAGGGGGCATGGAGAACCTGTTGCTCCATGCTCCACATTGCCCAACCTATCTGGGACCCCATCCCATGGGGGGAAGCTTCACCACCCAGCTTCCCCCCATTGATCCAAAAGCAACAGCATATAGTGCTTGCTCTCCACTTTCGGAATGGAGCCTGACCAGAAGTACATATGTGTCATGTAATGAGCTCCATGTCAAAAGTGGAGAGCAAGCAGTGGACAAATAGGCCTGTCTGATAAGAGAAAGGCAAGGGCATGCATCCTCTGAAGAAATTTTGCCAAGAAAATCCTGTAGTAGATTATCCACCATAGAGTTGCCATATATCAGAAATGACATGAAAGCACAAAACATCGACAAATGGTAGAGGAGGAATACTGCTTGGTTCAAATCCTGCTTTGAACTGTGCCTTGTGTAACTACCTCATGTTGTAGTTTGATGATAATGATGGCTATTGTATTTATGCCACACCTTTTCTGGACTCAAGGCAGTTTATAACTGGGATGGGATGACAGTAGCTTTGTCGGGTGAAAAAAAAAGGGAGCAGGATTCTTGTCCCTTTGGGTTGTACTGCATCTATGACAAACAGTTACAAAAAGTTGGTTTTCCAAATAAGTATTAAAGAGATAAAACAGTGCTCCTGCATGTCAATTGGCAACCATAAAGGACAGCATTATTTGAATCACTAACTAGTGGCTTACAGCATTCATTTTTTAAAAAATAAGCCACACTACAGCAGCAATAACAACATGTGTGACTAAAGCCTCCCGCCAGCAAACTCAAGTATGAGACACACACTGTATTGAGATAATAAATAGCCACAACTTGTTTATTGCTTACAGAAGAGACTCAGGGTTGGCAGCCATGCATGGATCCTGGATCCGGGGATCGCACAGCTCTCTGCTATCCAATATCACTTAACCACTACAGGGGGTGCTGTTGTTACTGACTGACACAATACCAGGACCCCAATACCGTCGCACCCCTGGAGAACCGCCGGGCCCTTTCCCCCTCTAATGAGGGGGTAGGCAAGCCAGATTCAGGGCCCATGCCACACACCAGTAAGTTGTGACAAAGGAACAATGCTCAACAAAACCATAAGACATGAAAAACATTTATAAAGGGAGGGAAAGCTGGGACACAGGCAAGGCGCACTGCTTGGTGCGGCCTTGCCCAGCCTGTTTAGGCTGTCCGAAGCTTGCCAGGGCATCCAGAGAGCCAATCCAGAGGCGAGCAGGGGGCGCCTCCGGATGGCTGGCCACCCAGCTGGCAGGAATTTCTCCCACTACCAAAGGGGCTCCTGGGAAGAAGAAGACTCCTCCAACCCCATGGGAGGTGGGAGGATGCCGCCACAACATCTCCGCCCAGTGAGTTGGGCAGAGTATCTATAAAAGTACATTTAAATTATAAATGTATGTAAAGTTGCACACTGTGGAGAATATGGTAGCAAAACAGTCTTTCGTCTGACCCAGTCTTCACTCCCTGCCCATCTCTGCCCTAGATTATATCCTCTCAATTTTATTCCAGAAAAGGTTTTCTTGTATTTATTTAGGTTTACTGTATGCACCTGATCTTGTCTTCATGTATGATTTGCTCATATATTTATTTTGTATCAAAAGCATTGCATAAATTAGTATAAAACTAATAAAAATAGAAGGAGTGCAGGCGGCTAAATATCTTTTGACCAAAAATGGGCAACAGCAATGGCATTGTAGGTAGCCTCCAACAATTCTTCCTCTGTACATGAGGCAGATAATAAAACAATAAAAACTATTTTATGATTTGCACATAAAAGCAACTGAGTAACTTGTGACTCCCTCTCAACCAAATTGCTTGGTAGAACACTCTCCACAAGAGCTTGGAACATTACTGCAAAAGTCCCAAAGCCTCTAAAGTTATTGCTATGTATTTTTAAAAGTTGTGTTCTCATTTTCAAAAAATAATGGTAAGTTAGTATACATATATATCATGGCCCTCTATTCTCATTTTTATTTCTAATCTAAGAAGTCCCAAAGAATGCAACCATTGGGTTGTTGTAGGTTTTTTCGGGCTATATGGCCATGTTCTAGAGGCATTAGAACATGGCCATATAGCCCCAAAAATCCTGCAAAAACCCGGTGATTCTGGCCATGAAAGCCTTCGACAATACAATGCAACCATTTTTCATAGGGAAGCTTTTCACTTCCTTGATCATTTGATTTCTCTGTTCTGCATAATCTTTTAGTTTGACAATGTCCTTTTTGAGGTTTCAGCAACTCTTTCCAGTAGCTCTGCCAAGAACAACAGGTAGATTTCTGAATGATATGAAATAAATTGACAGGGAATTTTCATTCCTATTGTTTAACAATAGAAACAAGGAAATCATTACTAGGATCACCAGGTGAAATAAGGGACAAGGCTGCAGTACCATTAATATTCGCACAGCAAAGGAAATAGCATGCAAGATTCATCTGCAGAAATTCCCTCTTCTACACAACTATTAAAACTACAGGAGCCTTGTTCTTTATTTTGCCTAAAACAATAATCACTTCCCCACACCAAATTATACAGTACTGCTAAAATTGGGAAAGCTGGGGGAGGGGGGAGTTGTGTGTAGGCCAGCACTGGATTTTTGTGTAAAGCTGATGATCTTAGTTCAGTGATCTTAGTTCAGTCTTGGTACGCAAATTACTCAGTATGGAATCCTGGAACCCAAAATACATGTTTTTACATTGCTCATACTCAGTGCTCATGCTCATGCTCAGTCTAGAGCAGTGATTCTCAACCTTTCTAATGTCACAACATACAGTTCCTCATGTTATTGTGACCCCCAACCATAAAATTATTTTTGTTGCTACTTCATAATTGTAATTTTGCTACTGTTATGAACCATAATGTAAATATCTGATATGCAGGATGTATTTTCATTCACTGGACCAAATTTGGCACAGGTACCCGATATGCCCAAATTTGAATACTGGTGGGGTTGTGGGGGTTGATTTTGTCATTTGGGAGTTGTAGTTACTAGGAATTATAGTTCACTTACAATCAAAGAGCATACTGAACTCCACCAATGATGGAATTCAACCAAACTTGACTCACAGAACTCCCATGACCAACAGAAAATATTGGGAGGGTTTGGTGGGCATTGACCTTGAGTTTTGGAGTTGTTGTTCACCTACATCCAGAGAGCACTGTGGACTCAAACAATGATGGATCTGGACCAAACTTGGCACAAATACTCAATATGCCCAAATGTAAACACTGGTGATGTTTGAGGAAAATAGACATTGACCTTTGAGAGTGGTAGTTGCTGGGATTTATAATTCACCTACAATCACAGCAGGAGGAGGGCTTTTAGTAGGAGGATTTGCCATCTGTTTCCAAAAAGGAAGAGGAGGACAGGTGGAAAGATCTTCAGCCTTCTATGACAAAGAGGTTCCTAAGACCACTAGAAATGTGTGTTTCTGATGGTCTCTGGCAACCCTTCTGAAACCCCCTCACAACCCCTCCAGGGGTCCCGACCCCCAGGCTGAGAAACACTGGTATAGAGTGTCTAGCCTCGAGCCTGGACACTGCACCCACTGAGCCATTAGGAGATAAAGGAATGATATACAGTTATCACTCCACATTTGCAGTTTTGGATTTTGCTGAAGACTAAGATCTCATTTATCTTATTTACTGCAGAACTGCACTTCTGGATTGCATTAATTAACAATGATCCCAAGGTCCTTTTAACAATGCAGTACTCTTAAACCAATTATACCTTATCCTTTACCTGTGTATTTGATTTTGTGGCCTAAATGTAGAACTTTGCATTTGTCTCTTTTGAATTTCATTTTATTAATAGCTGTGATGGCATGCTCAAGCCTTTGGGAAAACCATAGGGTCTGGTTTAGACTCTCCAGATCTCTGATACTGCACCCATTCTCCAAGATTTCTCAGAAATGTTGGCAAGTCATTTTGCAGTGATGTCAGCAAGTTCTTTCTATACTCTGAGATGCAGTTCATCTGGCCCTGCAGATCTGATTTAGGTCAACTGTTTCTCAGAAAAGTGGCTAGGGGCTGGGGAGAAATAGCTGAAATTGAGATGAAAATGAAATTGGAAGTGATGATGTTGTACCAATGTGGTTTGCTAGTGAGGTATGAGCATGAAAAATTACCTATTCAGGATATAATATGTGTCCCACTTTACATCTTTGGAATATTGGAGGTTATGTCCGTCTGTTTCTTCACAATTATACAAATGAGCTGACACTAACATCTGGCTTTTTCTGTACACTTGGTACCCAGCATCACAGGATTCATGTACTCAGACCACAGATAATAAATAACAAAATACAGGGGTAACTGAAAGAATAAGAATAACCTTGAACGGTTTTGTGGATCAAATGTTCCACTCTTCATGTTCCTATAATCCTCTCATGGATAAGACCATAGCAGATCACACATCGTACCAAAAGCTGGAGTTATACAACTTAGCTAATTAACTTTACATTTTTAGTATAATAAGACCAAATAAAATATTTCAAAGTATGCAGGGGCCAAGTTCAGCTCACCAGGACTTTATCACACAAGGTTGCCAGTGATGTTTGATCAGGATAATAATATCTTTGGCTGTACTTATCACATGGCTCTGCATCCTATTCATTAGTGCAGTGCACTTTTGCATTGATGGGTAAAATCCATCAATGGCTGCCTTTCCATTACTGGTGCCCTCTTGGACTCCGATACCTATCACTCTGAAGAAGCAAGTCTAATCTTCAGAGAATATGGGATCTGTATTCTAAACCATCTGGAAGACAAGAAGTTTGGGAAAGATGGAAAGAGGAGTCTTTTTTTTTCATGCTCACCAAATCCCCTTCTTTTTTCATGTTAACACGTAGCTCAAATAAACTTTTTGATAGTTGTCTGCTCTGATAACTTGATAGTGTTTCATGGAGTCTGGTGATGATATTGCACTCCTGTTGATTTCAATTAAAAGAAATAAACTTGAACAGCAACCTACAATCCTTACCACCAATATGGGTTAGGGACCCATTGGGATAATTATGTCAAGTAATCATGCCTTTTGTAAGAGTCCTAAGTGAAATTAGACCTAAAATCAAGATTGACTGGGCCATTAGAGAGCAGACATGAAAAAGTGGTGACTGGTTAGTTATTTGTTTCATTATTGCTGTATCTTAAACAGCCACAAAAAGCCTAAAGATTATTTGCCTTTGCTGGGTTTCGGCACTGTGTACCTTCAAGTGGGTGAAATGGAGATGATATGTTTTGCTGTTCTCCCCCAAGAAATAAAATGTCTTGGGCTGCACTTGCTTGCAATAACATTGCATGCATCAAAATACATAACGCACTGTACCCCTTAGTTCATTTGAAGTTTCTCCACAAGGAAGGAAAGCACTAAATGGACAGTGTCAGATTCTGTAAGGAACGGAGCCTACAGAACCTTTCCCTTGAGAAATCAGAGAGTCCTGAGCTGGGTGCAACTTGTTCCACTGCTGCACAATCCAGCCAACTTTGGGCAGCTTCTTTTTGTGTTCTGCTTTGTATCAGCATGTCAGTTGGGGCGCACAATTATGATAATACAGGGAACGCTCACTTGTGTTGTGTCAGAAAGCTTGGCCTTTCTTCCTGGCTGTCATGTAACTTCTGTAGGAAATGCTAAATAAATTAGCAATAGATGGAGCAAAGGGAATATTCATAACCACTGCTCTCATCTGGTAAAACTAATCAGACTATCTGAAGTCATTCTTTTCAAGAAAAGTGTCTACTAGGTCTAAAAGAAAATGCAAAGGTGGCAGAATCTACAGTGAATTCAAGAGAGGTTTGGTTCTTCTTCTTTCATTATATGGGCTCTCTATGGACTTTATAACAGAAAGTCACTATTCCACAATAGTTGTGCCATCACCAATAGAGCTACATACAACTGTTTTGGTTCACTCCTGACACAATAAATAAATGAACCAGCATGAATACCCTAATCTCTATGCAGATGACACGCAGTTCTACTACTCTTTTCCACCACAATCCAAGGAAGCTCCCTGGATCATGGATTGGTGCCTGACAGCTGTGATGGACTAGATGAGTGCCAAGAAACTGAGGCTTAATCCAGGCAAGGCAGAGGTCCTCCTGGTCCTATTGGGGTATAGTGTGGCAACCTGTGCTCGAGGGAGTTACAATCCCTCTGAGGACACAGGTGTCTTCCTGGATTCAGCACTGACGATTGAGACTAAGGGGTCAGTGGTTCCTGAGAGGGCATTCACATGGTTAAAACTTGTGCACCAGCTGCAACCGTACCTCAAAAAGTCTGACTTGGCCATGGTGGTTCATGCCTTAGTTATCTAGAATGGACTACTGTAATGCACTCAACATGGGGATGCCTTTGCAATTAGTGCAAAGATTGGCTGCCGGATTACAAGCTGCGGCCAATTTTAGAGAGCATACTATCCTCCTATTAAAACAGCTCCACTTTCCAGACTCAATTCAAAGTACAGGTTGTCACCTATAAAGCCCTATATGCTTCAATCCAGACTATCTTCAAGACCGCATCTCCTTCTATGAACCAACGTGGGCCCTGAGATCTGCTGGAGAGAATCTTTTCTCGGTCCCACCTCCTTCTCAAGCACAGTTGGTGGGGATGAGAGAGAGGGACTTCTAGGTAGTGGCCCCCCAGCTTTGGAATGCCCCCCCCCAAAGAGATTAGATTAGCCCCCACTCTTCAAGTATTTTGAACCAATTTGAAGACATGGCTCTTCAAATAGGATTGTGAACTATAGTCCATCAATAAGAAGAGAAGGCTGAGAGGGGATATGATAGCCATGTATAAATATGTGAGAGGAAGCCACAGGGAGGAGGGAGCAAGCTTGTTTTCTGCTTCCCTGGAGACTAGGATGCAATGGAACAATGGCTTCAAACTACAAGAGAGGAGATTCCATCTGAACATGAGGAAGAGCTTCCTGACTGTGAGAGCTGTTCAGCAGTGGAACTCTCTGCCCAGGAGTGTGGTGGGGGCTCCTTCTTTGGAAGCTTTTAAACAGAGGCTGGATGGCCATCTGTTAGGGGTGATTTGAATGGAATATTCCTGCTTCTTGGCAGGGGGTTGGACTGGATGGCCCATGAGGTCTCTTCCAACTCTTTGATTCTATGATTCTAATAGTGGAGGATGGGTTAATTGCAAGGAAGAGGCAAATCAGCACCAGGAGGTGAATGGCATTATGCTTCTATGTCAGTTTGCCTCCCCCTGAGCTATCTTCTTTACAAAAAGCTTTAGTGTCTCAGGTCAGAGAAAATCTTTGGCACAGAAAAAGGAATCAGCGTATTATTGTGGCTGTGATTCAAATAAAAATTTTAAACGAAAAACTACAGAACTCCCAAGTGGAAGAAATGTCTACCGAGTCTTATAAATCTTAGAATGTTTAAAGATGTTTTGTTTTTAAATGGCACACAAATCAATGAGATCTGTGTGCCATTAATTATGGATATGATTCATTTTGTAGTATCTGTTCATATAGGCTGATGGGAAGTACTGAAATCAGTGGGTCATCACTGAACAGTCATTAGTAATCATAAGAACAACATAACAATCCAATCCACACTACACTTGGAAGTATTGTGAACCACTAGTATATGCTGTGATTTGGTTCATGAATGCACAAATCCTATTTTCTGCAATGATGTCGTGAAATAGTGTTTCTTATATAAAAAACTAAAATTAAAGTTTGCTTTTTTGGGAGGGGGTATATTTTCAAGTCATGGATGGTTGAATCCATGGTTACAGAATCTATGACTATGGAAGGTCAACCTTAAGCTCCACTAGACACAATAGGAAATGCAGCTGCATAAACATGCATATAATTTTATTCTACGAACCTATACATTGAAAGGGCATCATGGCTTAGAAGAAATAGGACTTCCTTTCAAGCAGGCCAACTGTTGAACTAGAAGACAAAAGGCTTTTGCTGGTCTTTACCAATTTTGTGAAGTGAAAACTGTGATCAATTTTTTTTAAAAAAATCCTCATTTTATTTACTATAGACTTATTCATCAACATTGAATGTATTAATATTAATTAGTTGCAAGATCATCCCAAAAGTAATCATATTGGATCCGGGCCTATTTAACACACGATAGCCTTTCCTTTATCACTACATTCAGAAACTACTTGGAGAAATGTATTTAATTAAGAATATAGATAATATAATACCACCTGGGAGATATTGCAATGCCATTGAATCAGTGACATCAGATTCTGTTGCCAAATGGTGGTGGTGGTGGTGTGTGTGTGTATGTATATGTATAATCTTGATTTAGTTGGCATGGTAGTTTTAAATGCAGGTAAACCAAGAGCCAGCGTGATTTAATTTGAGTTACACTTCTGGATTTGTTTTGCTTTTTAAAATTATACTCACCTCCTGGTCTGGTGCAGCCTGCAGTGGTTTCTCCAATTCTATCTTCTTCTACTTTTAACAGAACCATTAAAAGGACTACATGGCTTCAGACCAGTCGCATTTTTTCAGTGATCTCAGAGGTGGAAAGAAAGTGAGCCATGTATACATATAGCCTCGAATTCAGTAGAAGGAAAGTGAGATATAAATGTAACTGAAAAGTAGTCAAGAATAATCAACTTTTTTACTTGGGAAAAGACAATAATTCTCTTTGTTGTGAAAGGCACTCAGAAAGAAAAGACCACATTACAAACTGATTGACTTAACCAAGGTTGTCATATTCTGTCATGCAGTGCTACATCTGAAAAAATATAGTTTGATATCTTGTATTTTAAAAACAAGTTACTCTAATGACAGACACCATCTAATTTCACATGTCAGTGCAGCTACCTAGAGATTTCTCAATGTCTTATTATTTTCAGATATAATCAGAAATTCTTACAGACATCCTATGGAAAAAAGTGTATATACAGGAGGAAGTCCTCACAGTAAAGTGATCCTTTCTTAAATGTCATATCCAATATGCCATGTTAAATTATTTTCCTCCAGTATTACAGAGCATGTTTGCATACAAAATGTTGACAGTTCAGCCATTGGCATCTCTAGTTAGCATGGCTTGGAAGGAAGGGAGCTCTGGCTAAGATCCTGGAGAGGTGATACTAGTCATAGTAACCAGCAGTGGATGAGGTGGACCAATGTTCTGACCTGGTATCAGTAGAGCTTGAAAGGTTTAAAAAAGAATGAATATACTTTAAGTAACTTTTTCTGGTCCCTGAAATGCTTGAGACCAGAAATGTTTTGCATTTTGGGTTTTGGAATGCCTGTTATTGCATGTACACACATAATGAGATATCTTGGAGATGAATCCAAAATCAAAACACAAAATTCATGTATATACTCCTTATACCCATAGCCTGAGGTTATAAATTATTTTAATAAGTGTCGTTGAAAGCTTTCATGGCCAGAATCACTGGGTAGCTGTGAGTTTTTCTGGGCTATATGGCCATGTTTCAGTAGCATTCTCACCTGATATTTCACCTGCATATGTGGCTGGCATTTTCAGAGGTTCTGAAATGTCAGGAGAGAATGCTGCTGGGACAAAAACTCACAGCAACTCTATTTTTAATAATTTTGAAAAAAAATATGTACATTGAACCATCAGAAAATAAAGGTGCCACTATCTCAATCCCCCATGTAGTCTACTTTAGATTTTGGAGTATTTCGGATTTTGGAATTCCAGATAAGGGGTACTTGACTTGTACAATGAAATCCAAAGCATCATCAGTTATAGATGCCCATAACTTTAGAAAGAGAGCCAGCATGGTGTAGTGGTTTGAGTGTTGGACTTAAATCCTTGTTCAGCCATGGGGACCTCCTTGGTGATCAATTGCTGCAAAGGCATTTCAAAGCAGAAAACTATTTAGCACTTAATTGACTCAGCAGGGGGAGAGGAGAGGAGGTGGAAAAATCTTCTTCTTCCCAGTAAATTCAGGCAAAAGCAAACTACAGCATCTTGTCTTTTTTGTGTCATTTTTAACCTTTGTCATCTTGACCACACTCTGAACGTATTATTATTATTATTATTATTATTATTATTATTATTATTATTATTTACAGTATTTATATGCCACTTTTATCACTCCTGGGGGGACTCAAAGCAGTTTACAAAAAATAATTGCAAATTTCAATGCCTTACATACATAAACCAAATCATAAATCAAACAGTATATAACTAAGCATAAATTCAGTAGGACATTTCACCATAAGATAAAAGAACATTTAAACATGAAAAATAAAAATTACAAACGCCTACTAAAACCTTAACATTAAAATCATATGATCCAAACTCATAGACCGAGCGATTCCAAATATCGATTTCACATATTCCATATTTACTTCTTGTGCTGCATTACTTTACTAATCAAAAGCTTGGTTCCATAACCATGTCTTTGTTCTCTTTGTTCTCTTTCTGATCTAATCTCACTGGGGAGAGAGTTCCAGAGTTGAGGAGCCACCACTGAGAAGGGGGTCTCTTGTCCCCACCAACTGCATTTGCAAAGCAGGTGGGACCAAGAGCAGGGTCTTCCCAGAAGACCGTAACCTCAATTATGGTTCATAGAGGGAGATACATTTGGACAGGCAAGCTGGGTCAGAACTGTTTAGAGCTTTGTAGGCTAAAACCAGCACTTTCAATTGTGCTAGATAGTAGACTGGCAGCAAGTGGAGCTTGCGTAATAGGGTATGTATGCCACTCCAGTGAGAAACCCGGCTGCCACGCATTGGACCATTTGAAGCTTCCAAACAGTCTTCAAAAGCAATCCCATGTAGAGCACATTGCAGTAATCTATTCTCGATGTAACAAGAGCGTGGACCACTGTGGCCAAGTCAGACTTCCCAAGGTACTGGCGCAACTGGCGCAGAAGCTTTAATTGTGCAAAAGCTCCCCTGACCACAGCTGAAACCTGGGGTTCCAGGTTCACTTTACCACAGTGTTCACCTGTGAAATTGATATGTCATACATGCTATGGTGCATCTTTGCATTTGTGTAATCAACCTTGCTCTGAGTATTTTTTGCATTTGACTTCAATTGGTTAGGCTTAGGTTGATCATGGGAAGGCTAATGTTTAAATAAGTGGAGCTGCTCCTCCCATCAAAGAATAAAAATATTTTACAGAAGGACTTTCTATATATGCAGTGAACTTGAGCAATAAACACACACTGGTGAATGATGGCATTCCCCACAAACCGCAATGTGTGTACACTTTTGACGTAGCCTCTTTGCTTGTAAGTCAATGAGCATTTATTTTAAATAAACTTTATCAACAAAAGGAAAACAGATATCAGAGGTTCCATTTGTGACCGCTGGAATTCTATATGACAAATGTTAATCTTTGTATACACTTGCTGTTTCCTAATATAACCTTGAGAAAAAATTAAATATGTTCTTTTTAAATTATCCCAAGTTCAGCCAGTGGGGAAAAAAACAAAAGGAATTTGAGCCTAATTCACTTCAGAGTAAATTCATTCAGATCAAACATACTAGTTGAGATCTGTTAACTGAGAAAGGATTTATGATGTAAATCAGAGTACGTTCTCTGGGCACTTCTTAACAAAAATGGTTCATTGCAAAAATAATTGGCTTTCTCATTTGTCATAGATTTTCTGTGTGTTTCTGCTCCCAAAGGATTGACCAAAAACTCACATAGGGCAAAAAGAATGCTTGAAGATAAGAACTTGAAAATGTTGCAGAGCGGAGAAGGAGGCTACAGCTCCCAGGGGGTCTTAGCCATCAAGGTTACTATTTCTACCACTGAGCAACAGCCCCATTTCTAGCCTAGCCCCATTTCGGGGTATGATACATAACAGTTTACATTGTTGTACTAAAAAAGAAAAAATCATTTTTGACATGTGGGTGCAACTTCAGTAAAAAGAAGGAAGATACACAGCATGTGTGCTTTTTTAGACCTTGACACAATGCTAACAATTCCTTCATCTTTACTTTCAGCACAGAACACACAGCCTATATTTAATGTATGGACAAGATAGTTCATGGCTAGTGGATTAGATGGCTTTAAGCGGGGATTAGAGAAATTGATGGATAATGGGTATATCAATACCTATTATCAGACACAGTGGCTAAATTTAAATGCCTGGTTATTGTGAGATGGAAGGAGCCAGTACATCCAGTTCCAGCAACACAAGTTGCATGGAACTAGGTCTAAGTTGTCCAAATTTCTGACCATTATTCTGTAACCCTTGCTTGTGTCATATGTCTCATTTAGGACCTCATCACATTAAGTTGGGTGGCAATGGGGGAATCCATGGGGCAGTGGGCAAATCTGTCGTGCCGTGGGGGAAAGCATCCTCAATGCCCAGCATCACCACTTTCCCCATCACACAGGGGAAACCATTGCTGGCCAGGAACCTCCTGCACTGTCCCCAGCCACACATGTTCTCAGGGTTCCATCCTATTATGCTTCCAGGATAGAGCTCCACCAGAAGTCTCCCTGCATCACATGATGGACTCCAGCAGGCTCCATCCTGGAAACATCATAGAACAGCACCCTGCCCCCATGTGATGAGGTCCATAGTGAGCATGAAAATGAAAAGAAAACTTCTCCATATTTGCATAAAAGGGGAAAAAATAATACATGAAGTCACAGAGTTGAAGGGGGGGGCATGGTCATTGGATTCAGTTCTTGCTAGAGCATTCCCAGCAGGTAGATATCCAGCTTCAGTGAACTGAACTTGTTTATAATGAAACAATGGAACATGTAAAATAAGAATGGATTGGAGGAAATGACTTCACATAGTTGGCTCAGCCAGCAGCATTCAGCAGCTTTCATAAGGAAAATATTTTGCACTTGCATTGCCATTTCTAATTCAGACATAACTCAAAGTGATCATGATGGGTCAAACAAGAAAGATTACTATTAACATATGAAATACAATCCAGGAAATAAGTGCTATGTTAGGATAGCACAACTCCTGTATCCATGGGAGATACATTTCAAAAACCTCTTGTGGATACCTGAAACTTTAGATAATAGCAAAAGCTATATTTTGACTATATTTGGGCAAGAACCACAGCATAGAGTCACATTATAGATTAAATTAGAAACAGTTTATCTCAGGGGTAGAAATAGTGACCTTACTGGCTAAGGTTAGCGGCTCTGAGTCCCTCAATGAAGGAGAGACGGCATGATACAATTCTAATGAGCTCTTATCTTCAAGCATCCTGTGTCTGTATCTATAACCACTGAACTTTATCACACAAACCCACGATTCTGTAGATGGATATATATTGGGGAGCACCTTCGAATTTGCACATTTCTTCTATAATGCAATTGCATAAATTTGCCATAGTGGGGTCATGATCATACTTCCACAAACCCTTGTATCCTCATCTTCCTGAACTATGGTGGCTCCGTTGTTGTTGTTGTTGTTGTAGTTGATGTTTTACACAACTGCACAATTTGAGCATTAAAATAAAAAAGACAAATATTTATATATAAAATGAAAACAGCCAGTTTGGGAAAAGCAAGAAGGAAGAGGGAAGGAGGAAGGAGGCAATTCCTGCCCCCTGACTTTATTAGGTTACTGCCAACATTAAAGAGAATGGTAGCCATTGCACAAAGGTTGGTAACAGGAATATTGTGGAATTTGGGCCATTGATAGGTTTTACCCATTAATATTTAGGGGTGGGAGAATCATGGAGAGAGAAGCAAATTGGTAGCAGGATGCACACAACATTGTGTGATGTAGACTGTCATGAAAGGCGACAATCCAACTGCAATGCCATTTTGTCTGCCTTGTATAATAAAATACTCAATTTGAATATGACACCAAGACCTTGAAGGAGCTCTTCATGCAGGATTTTGTTGCTAAGTTAAGTTACTTTCTCTGCATAGATTGCAGAGAAAGTAACCTGTCACACAGCAGTATTTGTTTAGTAATTTACACGACAGAGCAGCCACTCTATTACAAGATGTCATTTGACAACATCCAGACATGAAGGCTGTCGAATGCACAATATCCATTTTAAACAGGCTCTGAAGTACAGGTTTGCACAAAGTGTGTCCTTCATCCATCGGTAAGTCACATCTAAAGGAGGAAGGGGGAGAAAATCTCTCCCCAGAGCAACTGAGATGAAGTCAGCATATTATCAACACACCCGCCACTGTACGTGACAAGCCTGGTGTCAGAGGGAAACACAGGAGCCAAAAATAGGCTGGAAAACATGAGATATAACTTTAAAGGGATAGAGTCCAACAATCTGAAACTCAAATGGTTTTGGTTTCATACATAATTACCTCATGTGGCGCACAGCCCCTTCAATGTCTAAAATCTTGGGATCATAATAGAGGAGTTAAAAGTAGTAAGTAGATGTGGCAAGTTGCCTAGTTCTTACCTCCTATAAAGCAGTTATTTTCTAATCAGATCTTTCAGTCCTCTCCCTGAATTTTAAATATGTCTGAATGGCCTATGGTCACTTGGTAGAAAAAGAAAGCTAGGAAGTTGCTTTACAGATAGGCAGTCTATTCGTCCATGTAATTCATCATTGTTGATTCTGAGCAACAGTGGGTCTCAAGAGAGCTTTTCCGTTAGTTGCTAATGGAAATCTTTCAACTAAAAGATTAGTTGAAAGGGCCTGATTCTTTCACCCAAAAAGGCCAAGGCTTTAACATTGTTCAGATCTACCACTGAACAATGTTCCCATCCTATGGATAAACATACAGAGAATAAATCTGTTCAGGTCTTGGAAGAAAATAAAACATTTGTTGTTTCAATTGCTGTTTCCTGAGATTGTGTAGAAAGAAAAATTCAAAATCTAGATTAGGGTAAGAACTTTAGGCCTAACAAAAGGACACAAAATGTATGCAAGATTTCAAGATCTTCATGTGTCTTAGTCAGGGAAGACAACACAAGAAACAGATGGAAGGAGAGTAGGAAAGAAAATGCCTTCAACTGGCATTATTTTGGTCAAGTACTCCTGTGTAAAACCAGACATATGTCATCATCTTTTTTTAACAGTTGCAAATATATACAACCAAAATCCTCTTACCAAATCAATCTTTTCTCAAATATAAACCCCCAAACTCAGCCATTTCCTGGCCAGTAAAGAATAACAAGACAAATGTCCAGCTATTTTCCCATAAGTGGATGCAAAACAATGACATCAGTTACAAAGACCTGGGAGGACATTGAGGACACTTGTCTGCTGCCCACCTAAAACTGAAATTTGTTAAGGCAACAGCACAAAGAGAAGGTTAAAGACCTTGTAAAACCATAACTCTCATGATTTCACAGCACTGGGTCATGGCAATTAAAGTGATGTCAAACTGCACTAATTAGAATTGTGGAGGATTACACTCTTAGGACACATCTACACTGACCACTTAATGCAAAGGGCTCAGAATTCAGAGCAGCAGAATTAAGAATTCAGACCTTGGACTTGTGTAAACAGTTGGGCCAGTTCCAAGAAGGAACCAACTACAATTGTTTACACTATGTGTCCCAAGCTCAGGCACCCAGGGACATGGGATGGCATTGTTTCAGAGGAAGGAACTGGCAAAACCACCTCTGAATATATTTTTTGCCTAAGAAAACCCTATGCAATTAATGAGAATGCCATAAATCAACAGGCAACTTAGAGGACCACACACAAATGTAAATATATGAACAAGTAGGATCAACTATATTGATATATACTTCATCTATAAACTGAAATTAGTATACTCCCAACCAGCTCAGCAGAATTACTTATTTCAATTAGAAAAACTCACAGAGACAATATATTTTAGCTATGCAGATCAATTTAGCAAAAAGAAACTGGCAAAACTACTTCTAAGTATTCCTTGCCCAAGAAAACCATATGAAAATAATATGGGTCACTATTAATCAACAGGCAACTTGAAGGCCTATACATCCATACACGTGGCATATGTATTCTGCAACAATCTGCATAATAATAATAATAATAATAATAATAATAATAATATATTCTCAACCTCAGAGAAAGAGAACTAAAAATTCGGTAACCTAAAGCATTTTTGGAGAGGCATGGATTTACTTCTTGGCTTCATGCAAATTCAACTGTGTCTTGCAAATGGTCTATCTCAAAATATCAAAGCATTGTTTTTTTCCTGACTTCCTCCCATCTATGCGAACACAAATAATTCCCAGTTAAAATAGGCTATTTGAGGCTTCCTCATCCTGAACTTAGCCACTGGCCTTCTTTCACGTTGCATTCATAAATAGCCTGAGAATTGTCTTGCCTCTGAGGTCACGGTGTTTCACACCATTGTTCTTTATGGTGTTTATTTGAGGGTTATTTCACAGGAGCAAGGAGAGGGCAGGATTCAATCTTTCTCAGTATTGAAAGGCTATCTCTTTGGCTTCAATAGCTACAAGGTGATCTAGACTGACCTTGGCAACTGCTCAGGCTACAAATAGGTCTTGATTATTTGCCTTTGTGTTTCGTGACATAATTACTATTATGCAACTGGATATGAATTCATAAAGCAGCACATTGAATTGAGGTCAGATAATATCTTTCTACAATGGCAGAATATTATTATTGGTAGTATCGACTGACCTGCACGTATGACTGAGAGACTATTGAAATGAGATAGTTTTCAGCAGGACTATTCTGCAATTTAGCAATTTTAAAAATACAGTTCAACATATTCCTGGGGGATACAGTCCAAGACCTGTGGAGACCTGAAACCATGGATAACAGTGAACCCTATATTTTGACTATACATGTGCAGGAAACTCACCATAGAATTGCACTGGAGAACTTTGGCCCATCTACACTGCCATATAATGTAGTTTCAAATTGCATTACATGGTCAGTGTGTGTAGACTCATTCCATGCAGTTTAACTGCATTGAACTACATTATATGACTTTGCACTAACCATATAATGCAGTTTCAAAATATAATATAGTGTAGATGGGGCCACAGAGAGACTCACAGAAGCTTTGGTCCCCCAGGGGAGATAGAGTGGAATATAAATAAAGTTATATTATTATGTTATTATTTGGGGAAATTATTTTTGGAGCATGGGTAAGTGAAACCATAGATTCTTGTAGGTTTTCTTGTGAAACCATAGATATCAGATTCATGGATGGGGGGATCATACTGTATGTGTTTATTTATTTAACAGAAATGTTTCCTGCTCTTCATCAGTATTCTTAGTAACAAAAAATTCCACAGAGAGATCCAATTTTTAAAAAAGCAGTTTGTGATAAAAGTAAAACAATAGCAACAGAAGAAAGCAATGTGGCACATTAATATTCCATAAACACTAATCATTTGAAAATATGTAGAAAAATGAACAAGTCTTTGTTTTGTCGAAGGCTTTCATGGCTGGAATCACTAAGTTCTTGTGGGGTTTTTTTCGGGCTATATGGCCATGTTCTAGAGGCATTTCTCCTGACGTTTCGCCTGCATCTATGGCAAGCATCCTCAGTTCCAACAGACCTCACCTCTGAGGATGCTTGCCATAGATGCAGGCGAAACGTCAGGAGAAATGCCTCTAGAACATGGCCATATAGCCCGAAAAAACCCACAAGAACTAAGTCTTTGTTTGTCAGGTCTAAGGGCTCTTCCACACATATAACCCAGCATATCAAGGCAGAAAATCCCACAATATCTGCTTTGAATTGGATTATCAGAGTTTACAGTGCCATATATTCCAGTTCAGATACTGTGGGATTTTATTCTGCTGTGTGGAAGGGACCTGAGTCAAGGACAACAGACTGTGGTGAGCCAGAAGCAATGGGTCAAGTCAGTACTAAAAACCAAAGCATTAATAAACCCTATTATTATTATCATCATCATCATCATCATCAAACCCAAAAAGTAATTAAAATCAGAGGCAGAAAACCAAATGGCAAGAGATCAAGAACTTTACCACATGAGATAGGCAAATGGACATTGAAGTCAGACCATCCCTATTGCATGGTGCCAAATGTTCCCCACTGTTCCTTCCTCCCCGTGGTTATCTTGTCCCTCACTATCAACAGGTAAAACCTGCCAATAGCTCACAATCCGACAATATGCCTTTCACTTACCTTATGCAACAGATCTATTTCCCTTCTGTGTCGGCATGATGGCGGTAAATTGACATTAGAGGACAGGATTTGCCTCCTCTGTCCCTCCCCCTCACTACTCCCAAGCTGTCTTTTTCTGTTTATTTTATATTTTACTGTTATATTTGCCATTTTTGTTTT
Organism: Anolis sagrei; assembly: GCF_037176765.1. Lineage (NCBI taxonomy): Eukaryota > Metazoa > Chordata > Lepidosauria > Squamata > Anolidae > Anolis > Anolis sagrei. Next base: position 271,607,181 of record NC_090022.1, read on the forward strand.
TCAAAGCTGAAATTGCAAAATTGCTCTAAAAATATGGAACAGTTGAAGTGTGGGAAGGTGGCATTATGAGAGTATGCGGAAGTTCCATCACAGGACCACAAACTAGATGAATGCAATTAGATGAATGAAGAGAGATATGACATTGCTCAACCTGTTATATATCTGTTATCCATGATAACGCGGCTACAGTGGAATAGTCCTAAGTCTAAAAATGCAAGAAACAAAATCTTCAGCAGACTATTTCACAAGCCAAGTTCACCTGGAATTGGGAATCCTTTATATTTCTTCCTGCCCTGAATTCTGAAATGACTTCATTTGCCAACAAGTCTTTGGTGGCAGTCTCATGTATGCATTCATTGTACAATCCTTGTACATTGTCACAGGGGTCAGGCTATCTTTGGCCATAAGGTCTGTATAGCCCCCTCTGTGCTACATTCTTGTGAAAAAGCATCCGCAGTCTGTAGATCTGATCCATAAAGCCCTGTGGCTTTATGGGGCTCTCACCCCATTCCTTCTGCAGCCCCCAAATCCTGTGGGCAAATATCCACATAATTAACTAGTAAGAATCTGATCCTGAGTGTATACAGTTGCTTTTTTCCAGATATTCTCAATGAGGGCACAAGATGGATCTCGAAGCAGTTTTTCCATTACAAGTAGCTGTGGGGAAATAGTGCTTTTGTTGGTAACTGCTATAAGATGGGATCCTTGTGCAAGTGTGCGAAATGACTGGGAAGAGTGTGTATGGAGATTGGTTGGGGAAAGTGAGCACATATATGTGTGCATACCCAAACTCATTGGGTATGGACATTGTGACAGAAAAACATTTATACCCCTGATTTAACTAGTATATAGGCTCATCCGAAATCTTGCAATATAATACTTACAGTAACATACTATTTGGCTCTTCCCACTGAATCCAGGAACTGATTCAGCATTTCTGCAGGCTCACTTTAATAAAATGGAAAAAGCAAAGCTGGGTGTCATCACTGTACAACTGATAGCGCTTCACTCTGTATTTCTGAAGTTCAAATTAATATCAATAAAAGAAGAGAACCCACAACACAAAAAGCCACAGGAGCTCCATACCATCTTCTTGAATAGTCAAGAATGGAAGTGTTGTAAGACAATGTCCTCATCAGAGTGGTCAAATTTTTTTCTATGCCAAAGTCAAACATGAAATCAGTCCAATATAGTCTCTCCTGGATAATTTCAGCATGAAGATCTGTCTTCTTACTGAAATTATCAAGGAGAGACTATATTGTACAACCACCCAGCACTTGGGTATCTTAGCCAAGCTAGATTATCATTGTTACAGCCCCCAGGGTTCCTTCAGAAAGAGTTTATTTAGAAATAGCCTTGCATGTCCTTTGTTCCCTTTTGCCCTTCATTCAAGTGATTACTGGCCTAGAAGTACCCACTAAGAGTTTTGATAACTTCTTGAGCCTAGTAACTACTAGTCATTTATTATTAGCCAAGAAGGGAAAGTGTCAAACAAACAGGTTGTGTGTTATGCTCCATAACTAGAATTGTCTTCCGACTCAAGCTGAAGGTCACCAAACAAAGTAGAAGCCCCAGTGGTGCAGGACTGAAGACCAACAGGTCAGAGGTTTGAATCCAGGGAGCACATGGATGAGCTCCCTCTGTCAGCTCCAGCTCCCCATGCGGGGACATGAGAGAGGCCACCACCAAGGATGGTAAAACATCAAAACATCCAGGCATCCCCTGGGAAATGTCCTTGCAGACGGTTAGTTCTCTCACACTAGAAGCTACTTGCAATTTCTCAAGTCACTCCTGACTTGAAAAAAAAATCCAACAACATGAAAATAAATAATTAAATTGTGGCTAAACTGAATGCCTTGGTTATATTCTTGTACTTGATAGCTACTGTTTATTGGAAATATCTATCTATATCCTGCAAATCAGTCTGAATTGTTGAATAAGCACTTATTTTATGTTTCTCGTGAAGAGAAGAAACCATAATAAACTAAGTAGCTTCTATAAAGACCAACTGAAAAAATGCTGGGAAAGCTAAACTTGTTAGCAAGTTTTATTCCACATGATTCTGAAAAAGACTGAAAAGAAATATTTCTGCAAAAACCACCTGATCAATATATCTTCTATCTATCTATCTATCTATCTATCTATCTATCTATCTATCTATTATCTATCTATTCATATTTTGTTTTCTTCTTTTCCTTTTTTTGATTTCAAGTACTAATTTATGGGTTCCTGAGGAATTGGAATGTTCCAGTGGAAAGTAGATAATTTTATATTATTCTGAACCTTTAATATAGTTACAGGGCCAGCAATGATACATTCATATTCTAAACTGTTGTATTTATAGTCTTTTCCTGTGAGTCAGTATCTCCTAATTATTCTGTATTACTCCAAAAATATGTTGTATAATGAAATTATGTGTGGGCTAACATTTAATGGGTTCAGGTGAAATGCCTACGTTTTTCTACTTTCTGGATCAATTCTCAGGGCTCTACCTCAAATTCTGTATGATTGTCCATTCTAAATTAGCTTGTCAGCTTTTGGCCTCTATGCTTTTTTTCCCTTTCATTTAAATGTAAGCAGTTCTACTAATACAAAGCATTTTCTGTGTTCTTTGTTGCTCAGTGCCATCCCTTCTAGGGCTTTGTTTGGTTGAAAGATTTGGTCCTTTCACATTTTTGGCTCAGTATGTTTTGAACATCTTTGTGATGCTATCCTTCTCATTCCTTTTAATCCCTCCTTTAAAAATAGCCACTGAAATTCAATCCTTTCTGACCCCTATTTCCCCAATACATTCAGCACCTTGGATACACCTTTACATCCAAATTGAAGCCCAACAAAGTTTCACCATCTCATCCACACAAAAGCCATCAACATCCTCTATTTAAAATTCTACTTTTTGTTTAGATTTTTTCATACATTTATGTGCATGTTACACAAAAACATATCCGTATTGGTATGCATTTTTGAAGTGCACATGTTTTGTTTATTTATTTATTTTATCTACTATATTTGTATAGCGCCTTTCTCAGCCCGCAGGCGACTCAAGGCGATTTACAGAGGCAACAAGTCAATGCCGAACAACACCATAAAAACATTTAAAACATTTAAAAACATTAACATATAATATAAAACCGTCACAAGATCAATAAGGCATAATCATTTGTGTCTCCTAGTTACAACATTGCCCAATGTGCACAATTCTTCAAGTGCAAAAGGAAGTAGAACAGAATTTGACATTCATGAAGCCTTTGATTCCCTCCTACACAGATACTTTTGCTGTGAGAAGTTTAAAAAAACCAACTTGTTATCTACTTAAATCCAAACATCTGGTTTCTGTTCCTCCGCTGGCTTCTCCTACAATATCCATTTGGGCAATTTCCTTAATGGTCTGTAAGTTCATGTTCAAATCTGTGTGGCAGATGTGTATGTGAAAACGAGAGACTTTTTCCCCTTTGGTGTAATATCATATTGCTTTTGAAATGTAATCTGAAGATTCTGACAAAAATAAAATATCTTAAAATAGAAACAGTTTTAGGTAATGACATTTTAATCAACTTCATGCTACTTTAAAGTGGAGCCTCAGAATTCTTGGGCACAAACCCAGTTTTGGCAGATGTATTTAGTATGAAGGAGGTGACCTTTCCTCAAGCCAGAAATTTATGTTTTGCGATTGCTCATAAACATGTATTTTACCATTCAAACTGAGAGCATTTGTTTCTACATTGTCTCCATCCCCCCCCCCCCCCAAGGTTTTGACACAATGGCAAAGTTCAGATGTGGTCATCATTATCCCCTCCCAAATATCTTGGACTCTCAACTGTTACTTTTTCATGGGCTTATCTAGCAAGCAAAAGGGTTCCTGGAAGTGTTGAGATTTTCCAGTTCCTCCTGTTTTGATTTTACCTGCATATTTGTATTTTTGCAATATGTTCCATTGCTCCCACTTTCCTTCTTTTTCCTTCTCCTCCCTCTGACCACTTGTCACATCTACAAATTGTTGCATGAAGCTGCCATCTCGTGACATTTGTATTATCAATGATCATGTGAATTTACCAGAAATGTCACCTTCATTGCCACATCTCTCTGTGATAATGCAACAATGCCACTTCACCGCTCCATGATCCCATGACCAGACATCCTACTAGAAAGGGATATCTTCCCTCCCAAAGTTCCATATCTCAGTAAGGGGGAAAAATTAAACTTTCAATTAAAGGGAGAGGGGGTGGGGAAGAGTCCCATAACCCCACCTCTACTCACTTCTGCACCAACATACTATTGCACTCTAGCCCAGAAAGGAGCACCTTTTCACCCAGCACCACACAGAGTCCAGTAGAAGCTAATTACAGGAGTTTATTTACAAAAGCATATACAAAAGGGAAAAAAATAGGACCTTCCCAAAAAACAGTGGAAAAGGTGCTATGAAATAGCAATAGTCCAAAAAGACAAGGTCAATAGTCCAAGATAGCAAGGTACATGAAATCCATGAAGTCAAGAACATAGGCAATGGCATACATCCATAAGTATGAAAATATAAACTTTTCCAAGGCAAAATCATTCCTAGAACAAAGGCAAACTTGAGAGCTAAACAAAAACTTGATATTAATGCTACGTTGTCTGCTCTGAAGAGCCCAATAAGATAGCACTCAATTTAAGCCCAAACCTGACCAAGAAGCCATGAGGTCATTCCCTTTGGCACCTGGGTTTCAAGGACTATTTCTCATGAAGTCTTCCTGACTTTCTAATTAACATTTCTTTTGCTCTCTCCAAGCAGAGACCTAATCTCATATTGTAGGACAACATCCTTTATCTCTCCTCTGTCTTCTTCAGCTGTCATCCCAGCTCCCTGATCTATGACCTGCATTTCTTTCTAAGTTTCAGCCTGATCACACACAAACTCAGTGAAAAATCCATCATTCCCATCATCCTCTAAGGCAGAATCCCCAGAATCCTCAGCATCTTGCTGCTGACCCCCAACTCATACCAACACAGAAGTTTCTGGACATAATTGCACCAGAAAAGTCTTTAGACCATGGTACAGTCAGGATTATTGATTAGTTTTGCCTATCAATAGCTGGGGACTGCTTTATTGCAGGCATGTAGTGGATCAGCAACAGGCATTGCACAACAATATCTGATAGGGATCTTAACCAAAGCTGATGGTTTTGCTTCTATATCTGTTTGCTATTACCATGAAATAATGTTCCCAAGCAATGTTTCAGAAATTGTCTTTCACCAATTTTATATTGTATTATTATTAGTATTATATTGTATTACAATATTATGATCAATATTATATGTACATACAATATATTATAATGATTAGCATAGCACAATATTAGTATTATATAAAAACTATATTGTACTATACCACTATATTGCAATACTATTAGCAATATTACATGTAATATATAATATACAATTATATTGTAGTATTATTAGTATTATATTGTATTACATTATAATATTACTACCAATATTATATGTATATTCAAGATATTCAGAATGCAAAAACTGTCATGTAGATCTCCAAAAACAAAAATGGGAAAGGACAAGAAACAAGAACAAATATCAGGTTTCATGCAAAAAAAGTGCAATTTTTTTTCAAATAAAACAAGAATTTAAAAAGCTAAAAGCCCTGAACTTTGATAAATGATTGGTCATCTTCTTAATGTGATGTTTCCCTACAGCTCATCAAGGCTGTGAAAACTGAACATTCTTTACTTTCCTTGATAGCAGGACTGCTGTCTTGCATATTTGCCTCTAAATCATAGTGCTTAGGAATGGGTAGTTTGTTTGTTTGGATGAACACACCAATTTTAGCAATGGAAATTATTTGCTCAAGTAAGCAAATAGGTTGGCTGAGTGTTGGCTGAGTGACAAACATCTTTTTAAAATGCTCAATTTCATTATCTTCCAAAATACACTCTCCATTTCATTATTTCATCCCTCATGACCTCAGCAGTTGTATTACACATGTGCCACGAAATCATGTTTCCCTATGAAATCAGAACAAAGTCTACACTTGTATTTAAAAAAAAAACAGAAAGAGAGAGAAAGAGCATGACCAAAATCCCATTAATTTATTGAGGGGGAAGTTTCTAAAGATTTGAAATTACACCGAGACTTCATAACAATATAAAGCAGAGCTTGGAAGTTATTGGTTACAAGCAATATTATTTATTTTAAAATAAATTTATAACACACCTTTCAGCTTGTATAGGACCCAAGTTATTTGGAACTCATTTTTAAGGCAGAACTAAAGCCTTTCAAATTAACTACATTCCCCTGTATCTCAGAATTGGATCCCAGATTATCTGTTTATCTCATATTATTCAGCAGTGTACTCATATAATCCATTTGAAGCAGATAATCTGGGATCAGATCCTGGGATATAAGGAAGTGTAGATCCAGCCTAAGGCCCCTTCTACACTGCATATGATATCCAAATTATCTGCTTTGAACTTGACTGACAGTGTAGAACAGTGGTTCCCAACCTATGGTACATGGACCACCAGTGGTACGTGGATCACCATGAAAATATGGTCCATGGCCTCATCATTACTACACCGTTGCCTCAAAACCAAGTGGCAATGAGAGCAACTGGTCTTGCAAAATCCTCTTATAGTGCAGAGGCAACAGGGATGTTGGGAGGGGAGAGGCTGACTACCTATGAAAGATTGCTACTACCACATCAGCTCTAGATTATTAAATATAGTTTTCTGTGGGCAAGCATATGGTGACTACTAGATGGCATATGTTCCATATCAGAAACTTAGAGCTGTTGTAGTCTATCCAATGCAATTTTCTGAATCAGCAGCCCAAATAACCAAACCAAATGTAAAGTTGACCAAAAACTGTTTTGTAACCCTTTTGGTAGTAATGTTGGAGAGTGGTCCCTGGTCAAGTGATCCCTGGTCAGTAATGTTTAAGGCAGTGTTCTCAATCTGTGAGTCCCCAGATGTTTTGGTCTTCAACTCCCAGAAAACCTAACAGCTGGTAAACTGGATGGACTTTCTGGGAGTTGTCAGCCAAAACACCTAGGGACCCACAGATTGAGAACCACTGGTTTAAGTGTACCTCTACACTGCAGAATTAATGCAGTTTGACATCACTTTAACTGCCATGGCTCAGTGCTATGGAATCCTGGGATCTGTAGTTTGATGATACATCAGCATCCTTTGACATGGAAGACTAAAGACCTTGTAAAACTACAGTTCCAATGATTTCATGGCATTGAGTCATAGCTGGTAAACTGATGTCAAACAAGATTAATTCTACAGTGTAGATGGACCCTTTGCTGCATCAGTAGATACAGTGAGTGGTCTCATTATGTAGATGTGTTTGATATACAAGGCTTGTATGATTCTGATATGTTTTTAAAAAATATGTAAAATTAATCATTTTAGTTACTATTAAATAATGAGAAAGTAAAGAACTACTTTTTAAATATTTTATATATTAAGCTTCTGCTACTTTAACAATTTGAAATGACAACTTTGCAAGCTGTAATCCAAAAAAGTAATCTTTCCAAGATCTTATGTTCAGTCATAATTGTAGGCCATGCTCTCTCTACATTAATCTGAGGTGTTTCAATCGAATGAATATTTTCATGAATCTGTTGCCATATCTTTTCTGTTTAAATAATTTTCTATTTATGTTTATAACTGTATTTCAATTTAAAATATGCACGTCTCAATTACTTTTGTTTCAATTTAATGTATACATTTCTAAATGCCTTTTGTCTCAAAATACACATTTTTAGAATACATTGGTGCTTTTTTGATCCATGAACTAAGACTCATGCAATCTGAAAGATATTTACATTCCACTTCTTACAGTTGTCTATGAGGTTCAGGTCAAATCAATCTGTATTTGAATTTGCAATTTCCTCAAGCATATATCAATCACATTACATATTACTGGAGTGCTGGCTAATGTTCAAAGTTTCCAAAACCTTTCCAAGGATTTCAAAATCTAGATATACAACAGAGAGCAAACCTAGCTTCTTAAGTCTGCTAACAAACTTGAAGAAGTATTGGATGAAATTTTCTTCTCATCCGATAATTCTACCCCAAAGACATCAACTTGTTGAGTCCTTTGGCAGACTGTCAATGTAACATGATTTGGCCAGCAGTCAGTTGGTGACTTATTTTTCTCACAGGTTCAAAACCCTAATTCCCCATGCAAATTTTGGCCCTAACTAATCAAATGGCGACTCTTGCAATCCTATCTCCTGCTGAGAATTCCAATTAGTATACAAAAGTCTAGGAAATTGGAAAAGGGATCCAATTTTGAGCTCAGTTGGGGGTCGGGAACACAAGATTAGTTACACATACATATTTTTATCACAATCCAATCTGAGAACCAGGAAGTTTTATCATCTGCATGCCACAGAAGTTTACCTCATCCAAGGTTTGCACCATGTATCAACAACAGTTTGTCTATAAATAGAGGAGTTTGATAATCAAGGTTCAGGACATCTTTCTTTCTGTTTCAGGAGAAAAGGAAAGAAAATAACAAATCTTAGCAGTACTATGCTGATGAGAGCTGAAGTCCCAAACATCTGGGCTGGTTCTGCACTGTCAAAATAATGCAGTCGGACACCACATTAGCTGTAGTGTCCCCATGCTGTAGAATAATGAGACTTGTAATTTGATGAGGCACCAGAACTCCTTGGCATGAAAGGCTAAAGGCCTTCAAAAACTACAACTCTCATGATTCCATAACATTGAGACATGGCACTTAAAGTAATATAAATTACATTAATTCTATAGTGTGGATGCACCCTAGGTTGGAGAAGGCTGGTAGACAATACTTTTCCATGGCAGGCAGAGGATAAATGTCCAGTTTCCAAGGTTGGATAGCGATACAATTATTTTGAAATGTTTCGAAAACCTACAGAATGCCATACAGAATTCAGAGGAGATGTGAAATGGACTAAGATGAGATTAGAGGAAACAATTCTTCTCTGTTGGCTCATTTTAAAAACTGTATCAGGAGCAGCATGAGCAGCAATTGAGCAATGTTAAATGTAGATGAGAATTGCATGCAGAACACTTATTCACCTTAAATTGTATAAAGTGGATATCAGAATGATGTATCTCAGGAGGAAGTTGCAAGCACTCTAATCAAACAAAGAGCAAGGCCTGAGCGGTGCCAAGAAATCTGGCAATCTATTATATCGGAAATGTACAATGTCACCATCTAAAATCCAAAGTAAGTAAGGCCTTGATACATGACGTACCGAGAGGAAATGACTCCATTAAGTGGATCCACACAAACACTTACTAAAACAACATCCCCAGATTTTCTCTTCCAGCTTGTGCTGTCTTATGTTTTCTTTAGCAAGAGTTTTCTAATCCATTTCAATGTCCTGTTTTGTCTGTCTCCAAACTCTCTGATAATTCCTTGTTGTTCTGGAAAAGTCATCAGGAGAATAAACCTGATAAAAATGACTGAAGATAAAGAGAATGGGGTATGTTCACCAGAGTATTCAGTTTTCTCCCCTAAGAAAACATGCCTGGATAAGACAGTTGCTTACTTAGACTTCATCCACGTTCACCTCTATTACGTTGAAGACCAGAAGTGCCTTAAGTCACGTTTCCAGTTATTATAGTTGATGCCATCATAAACTTGCTAATCTTCAACATCTCACAAAATTTTGTTGTTTTTACTAACTAGAAAAACATCCCCAAAATCAAAAAGAGCCACTTCAACATGACACTTTTGAAGGGTAGATCTGCATAACAAAAGCAGTGACGGCTATCTATAAATCTGTGATGGCAATTTAAATAACTCTAGATGTTGTTGGACTCCCAACTTCTATGGTCATTTGCCTTTGCTGGCTAGAATTAATGAGAGTTGCCATCCAGCAACATCTGGAGGACCCCGAATTGTTAATTCTGCTGTAAATGAGGTCCTACTATCTCTTCACTCTCTTTCAAAATGCAAATGCAGAGATGCTTTCCTCAAGATTACCTGTGGTAACAGACTGAATGAAAAGTCCCAGTTTTTATTCCTGTTCAGCTACCTTTTGTACTGAACCACCTATATAAAAGGTTTTCGCAAAGGTTTTGTTACTTCTGGGACCCTTTCACACAAGACAATTATAGCATTATGGTTCCACTTTAACTGCCATGGTTCCATCCTATGAAATCTTAGGATTTGAAGGTTAGGAAGGGCTTTTTTCTTAGTCAAAGAGTTTTACAAATTCCAGAATTCCATAGGGGGAAATTATAGTTGAGTAGTGTAAAAGTGTCCCTGGGAAAAGCATGAATGACCTCAGGGTGGGACTATCCCATCATGGTTCTAAATAGCAACATTGCAAAATATCCATTTTCCCTAGGTCCCCCTCCACACCTCGCAACATCATAGAAACAGGAGTTCTTACAGCATTCTCCTCCATCGTTCTTCATCCTACCTCAGTTCAGAGCTTAAACGAATTCAGTGGATATTTCCCACCTCCCTCAAACAGAACCCCAAATGGAAGAACTTAAAGAAACTGTGATGAACATCCAGCTCACCAAATATTTTTGGACTGCAACTCTTTAGCTTTATCCAGCATAATCTATGGTGAGAAATGATGTGGGCTGGAGGCCAGCATCATCTGGAAGGTTATGTGATTTCCCTTCCTCATCTGCGGCAAAAAAATTTATATAGCCAGTCCTCCACATTCACCTGCGCAACAGCAAAAAACAGTGAATTAAAAAATCTGAAATAACATCTTTATAGGTATCTCAAGGTTCCCCGTGTGACTCTATGGTCAATCTACATCTGAAGTTGACTACATAGTTGTATTGGAGGATCTAGGCAATCACAGGGAGACCATATTAATCAAATTATCAAATAATCGAACATAGGAAATTTAAACTCACAAATATGTAGGGCTGACTTTACTCTCTAAATCAGTGGTTCTCAACCTGTGGGTCCCCAGGTGTTTTGGCCTACAACTCCCAGAAATCCCAGCCAGTTTATCAGCTGTTAGGATTTTCTGGGAGTTGAAGGCCAAAACATCTGGGAACACACACATTGAGAATCACTGCTCTAAATAATCATAACAGTAAAATGAGATGTAAATTTACTACACATTCATTATATATTGGGAATTCCCAGAAATTGTGTGAGTGAGTGTGTGTGTGTGTGTGTGTGTTAAATAATAGTTTTGCCAACTGTCTATTCTGATAGAGTTCCACTGAAATCGCTGGAGCATAGAAGATAAGGAGCTTTTTTTTTAGATGGGCAAAAAGCAATATGATGGATTTTGCCCTGTCCTGAGTTTGTTTCACTAATGGAATTTTAAAAGTCAGTAGTTTTGACAAGATAAGAAATGAGCAGGTTTCTTTTCAGGAAATGGATTTTCATCCTACATGTTTCAGCTTGTCATAGCGAATGTATTTTTGGATCAACAGTAGGAACGGGATGAAAATATGGGGGTGCAGTCACAAAATGTCATGATATGAATGGCAGGGAAGGAGCTAGAAATAGCACCAGGGAGACTGGGAACAAATACTTTTTAAACTACAACTCCCAAATTTCTCTTCCCGAATAGCCAAAAAAAGTGCCTGTTATGAAGCATAGAAGCTAGAAATGTCATTTTGGATTATGGTATCATATATAGCCACTGGTCATACTGGGAAGAATATTTGGGTGCTCATATCCAAAACTGGCCAAGTGGATAAGCAACAGTCACTCGGTATCTCAGGAACACATCTGAATAGTATGCAGTCCAATATCTTGGAATCAGCTTAATCTTATCATGGAACATATTCAGTTGTAGGGATAAAATTGTTTTCTTTTTTGTTCTGACTTGCAAAAATGAAAATCTTGAAAAGATTTTTGGGAAAAACTGTTAGAGCTCTCCTTTTAGGTATTTCAGTACCACACTGCAAAAAATTCACAATAGTATTTTGTGTAAAAAGTTGTTTTGTGCAAATAAAATACAATTTATAAAGAATATAGTACTTTGCACCTGAAGAAATGAATGTGGAGAACTGAAAAATAAAGTACTGGCCTTTTCATTCCACTCAGGGGCAAACATATTGTACAGAGTTTACAAATTGAAAACTTTCAAGGACTCATTTGCCTTAATGGTTGTATAGAAGAGAGTATTTCAGCAGGCATTACTTGTCACGAATAACAGGCAACACCTACAATCATTCCCTACTTTTCATACCTCTTAAAGATACAAGAGCCTTTTTTCACTTTGGCAGTGTTAATTGCACAACAGTTAATACTTTTTTTGAATGGCGCATATTTGTGCTGATGTGTTAAGATAACGTTTCTAATCAAAGTTGAAGGCATTTGTGATCATTCTAAACCAGGGGTCCCCAAACTAAGGCCCATGGACCAAATGCATCCCTCCAAGGTCATTTACCCAGCCCCTGCCCTAAACATCCTAACTCTGAAACGAGTTGAAGGCACACAACAACAACAATCCTCACCAGCCAAAAGCAGGCCCAATGAAATACTGATAAGTTTATATTGCTTAAATTGTTCTTCATTTTAAATATTGTATTGTTTTTTCATGGTTCGTTTGGTTTTGGGTTTTTGTGTGTGTGTGTTTTGGGTTTTTTTGTTGTTTTTTTTGCACTACAAATAAGACATGCAGTGTGCATAGGAATCTATTCATGTTTTTTTCAAACTATAGTCCAAGCCCTCAACAGTCTGAGGGACCATGAATGGCCCTCTGCTTAAAACATTTGAGGACCCCTGTTCTAAACAGACCTAATTTGAGTGTACATATCAGATTACGTATCTAGGAATTGTACTACAAACACAAGGCACCCTTGGAGTTTACATGCTACAATCCTTTGAAACTGTGAAATGGATTGGTCAAGGCCTATGTACAGAGAAAGCGGCAGGGGGGAACGAAATGCCCTTCTGTGTGAACATACGTTTAAGCCATGTGTCGACTTATTGCAACCCCATGAATTGCATACGATTTTCTAAAGAAAACCATGCTCAGAGATAGTCTGCAATTTCCTTCCCCTGAAATATATATCCAAGTACTAACTCTGCTTAGTTTCCAAGGTCAGACAGGATCTGGTGCCTTTACACTTACAGGTATTTAAATGAATCTGTAAGAAATGAATTCTCAATCCTTTCTTCTTCACATTTATCACTTATTTTTGAGTGTTCAGAGGGACACCCACTGCTGGAAAAGGCAACTGCAGGCTTTTTATAATAGCACAGCCATGCAACAACCATTTCACTGTGATTTTCCCCATGTGCTTACAATAGCACATGAGGCTTACTCCCAGGTGAACATGATCAGATTGCAGCATTACAGACTAATCTGACAGGTGATCGCTTAGAAAGATGGAGCACTCTGGTATCAGATGCCTCCAATCTACCCATAGGCATTTTAATAGTATGATGCAATATGGAGCAAGCTACTTTTTATTTATTTTTCTCCCATTTGGAATATGTCTGTTGTATATAGGACTGTTTGTTTATAGCTATTTAAAACAAAATAGTTGATTGCAGACAATTCATTTGGACTAGTGCTACTCAAAAGTGGTGTTGCCTGGACCAGTGCCGGTCCCTGGTGGTGAGTTTCCAGGAAGGAAGGAAAAAAAGGAAGGAAAGAAAGTGTTGTAGTCAATAGATGCAGTCCCTGTCACATTGGGGGGAGGGGGGCAATTGCTAGTTGTGACGGCGTGAGTGGCGCCACCTGTGTGTAGAACTTTAAAGTGCAAAGGTTTAAACTGTATAACATGCCCATACTTGCTTACTTTGTAAATGTATAGTTGGATTGATTGGTTATTTATAGCTGTCAATCATTGTTGTTTGCACCAGTTATATTGTTTCCTCAGCTCAACTGCTTAGCTCCACCTCTTCCTGGAGGAGGGCAGAGCTTTTCCTTTTCCATTTTACCATCAAACTTTCTATCAGACGTGAGAAAGAGACATGGCTCTAAAGCCCTTAATTAAGTTACCTCTCATCACCAATTCTAAGGTTTTTACCCTTGGGACTCATACTTCATGTCCAGATCGCCCTGGACAACGTTGAGGAGACCCAAGCACCTTCAAACTGGTGCTTTGTTATCAAAAGAAAGACTCTGTGCCTTCAACATAGGCCATTGGACTGGGGGTTGTGTTTGTTCCGACCTTCACAGCCATTGAGAAAAGAGGGAACAGGAAAAGTTTCTCAGCTGAGAAATCTCCTTGGACTCAAGACAATCAGAGACTGTAATGTATATTTCCTTTATCCCCTTTGAAACTTCCAGCTTATTGCCTTAAAGGGATAACTCTTTGTGAACAATAAAACTTATTTTGAGTTATCTGCAGTGTTTTGGTCCTTGGGAGTTCCAGTTCTCTAAAGGAAGGGAAGAAGCAATCCCCTGGGGGAAAGATGTCACGTCTATGTCTCTTTCGCTAAGAGTTATAACCCCCAGGTGTGACGGCATACTAGTTTCCCCATCATATAACAGAGGGCTTGTCTGCACTATATTCAAAAAAGGATTAACTGCACATGGGTTGTTGGTAGTGTTCTTTTCACACAGCCATTTCAGGTATACTAGGAATTTTTTGGCTATTGTTGTTGTTCATTCATTCAGTCGTCTCCGACTCTTCATGACCTCATGGACCAGCCCACGCCAGAGCTCCCTGTCGGCCGTCACCACCCCCAGCTCCTTCAAGGTCAGTCCAGTCACTTCAAGGATACCATCCATCCATCTTGCCCTTGGTCGGCCCCTCTTCCTTTTTCCTTCCACTTTCCCCAGCATCACAGTCTTCTCTAAGCTTTCTTGTCTTCTCGTGATGTGACCAAAGTACTTCATCTTTGCCTCTAATATCCTTCCCTCCAGTGAGCAGCCGGCCATGATTTTCTGGAGTATGGACTGCTTGGATCTTCTTGCGGTCCAAGGCACTCTCAGAATTTTCCTCCAACAACACAGTTCAAAAGCATCCCTCTTCCTTCGCTCAGCCTTCCTTAGACTATATTCTCACTTTGGGATTTGCTTGAAACTCGGATGTATCTCATTCCCCTTTTCTAAGGTTGAGAGAACACCATGAACCCAAAGTCACCTGTGGTATTTCCATGGCCATGTAAGAATGTGAACCTATGTCTCCTGGCCCTATCACACCACACTGTTATAGTGTTTTTATGGTATTTTACTATTTATGGTGACAACATTCTGTGAAATTTTGGCCCTTGTACTTTAGTGAGAGCCAAATATTCTGTGACTGGAAATTCTAAATGATTTTCTCAAAACTGCAAACCCTGGGATCATTCCATGGCAGTTAAAGTGGAATGATAGTGCTACAACAGTGTTATAAGACCCTCAAAGAACTACACCGTGATGTCTCACTTGGAAGCATGAGCCCCCTTACAAACAAGACACACAATTCTCAATCTTTACACACAACACTCATTCTTTACATCTAAAATGCAACAATTTTTTTAGCATGACAGTGAATTCAGTATGGGGTACACTTTCAAATTGTTTCTAGTGGGAGAAAAGTTGATTCCAATATGTTTACCTCATTCCTCAAAGTTGTCTGGCCCCATCATAGAGCAAACCCCCTGGCTACAGTTAGGAGAGGGATTTCAAGATCAGATTTCTCTCTCCAAAATTGAGGCTTTATCTGTGTCTTCAAAGGGGGATTTCAGTTCCTTCCTATGGCCCCAGCATGAACTTTTGAAGTCCCTCTCTTTTCAGACACCTGCTTTAAAAACCCACTCATTTTCCAATGACTGCTGTGCCCTTTGTTGCCCACATCAACAATCTATTACTGTTGGAGTTCTTTACTCCAGTATGAAAAAAAATCCAACAAATCTTACTGACAAATAACAAATTATGCCGTAAAATACCAGATATTTCATCTTTCACACATAACACACAAAAATACACACTTTCAGTGGGCTTGAAATTAGTGGGTAGAAAAATAAATGACTTTTTATTCTCATTCATACTAATATTCCTACCTGCAAAAATAATACAAATCTGTTGGCAAAGCATATTTCACAAAACTAATGAGACTTAATGGCATCACTTCCATCCCTACTGAGGTTTTTCATGTTATGACTGGAAAAAATTTCCAAGCTTTAGATATGGGTTGTACTGACACCCCGTAACCAATGCAGTTTCACATCACTTAACCAACCATGGCTCAATGCTATAGAATCAGAGAATTTGTAAGCTGGATCTATGGTACTAAATTTATTTATCATATCAGAAGTGAACCAAGGGTACAGTTGTGATGTATTTGAGAAAACACAAAGTTTAAAAGCTTGGCAATCTATGAAATGTCCTTTGACCAGTAGCTGGCCACTTGAAGTGCCGCTGGTGTTGCTATAAGAACGTCCTCCATTGTACAGGTGGCAGGGCTCAGACTGCATTGCAATAGGTGGTCTGTGGTTTGCTCTTCTCCACACTCGCATGTCGTAGACTCCATTTTGTGGCCCCATTTCCTAATGTTGGCTTCGCATCTCATGGTGCCAGAGCGCAGTCTGTTCAGTGCCTTCCAAGTTGCCCAGTCTTCTGTGTGCCCAGGAGGGATTCTCTCATTTGGTATCAGCCATGGATTGAGGTCCTGGGTTTTAGCCTGCCACTTTTGGACTCTAACTTGCTGAGGTGCTCCTGGAAGTATCTCTGAACATCCAAGAATACTATTTTTTGATTTAAGGTTTTGGCGAGTTGGCTGATATCTGAACAGGGGATGGGCCAGGGATGTCAGTGCCTTGGTCCTTTCTCTACTGGCTGCTATTTCTTGGTGGATATCTGGTGGTGCAATACTGGCTAAGCAGTGTAATGTCTCCAGTGGTGTAGGGTGCAGACAGCCTATGATAATGCAGCATGTCCCATTAAGAGCCACATCCATTGTTTTAGCATGGTGAGATGTGTTCCACACTGGGCATGCGTACTCAGCAGCAGAGTACTACTAAATAATGCTACTAAATAATGTAGTTTCAGAATGTGGATTAACTGCATTGAACTGGATTATATGAGTCTACACTGCCATATAATCCAGTTCAGTGAAGTTAAACTACATTATGAAACTGAATTATATGGCAGTGTAGATCCAGCCATGATTTGGTGAGGTACCTGCACCATTTGGCAGAGAAGATTAAACGGTTTGTAAAACCACAACTCTCATCATTCCATAGCCTTGAACCCTGGCAATTAAAATGGTATCCTTGGAAAATTCTCCCACTTCCTACTGTAACATATATGAAGTTCATTTTTTCCTGGATTAGCTGTGAAATAAAACAGAGAAGAGAAATATAGCTACAAGGTGTTTCACAGAGCTTTAGTCTTATTGGATTGTTCTGACCAATTTACCTCTCTTTGATTTATCACACTCGATTTGGGTGCAACAATCATTCTCCCCAATAATGATCCCTCTAAATGACTAATGAGATCAAGACATACCATCAGCATTAGGCAAATCACTGTCTTGGATATCACATTTGGGCATTTATCTCCATGTGATTAAAATTACATGGAGGAAAATTGTGGGTTCATGTGTAACAGAATTAACTCTCTATTAACTACTGTTCTTCATCTAATGCTGTTCATGTGTGAGGGGGTGTATCTGCACTGCAGAATGAATACAGTATGACACCACTTTAATTGCCATGGTTCAATCCTATAGAACCATGGGAGTTGTAGTTTCACAAGGTCTTCAACCTTCTTTGCCAAAGAGTTCTGGTGCCTCACCAAAATACAGATCCTAGGATTTCAAAGCCTTGAGCCATGGCAGTTAATGTGATGTCACATTGCATTCATTCTAGCTCTGAATTGCAGAGAGGTGAACATCTCAGCAGGACATATCTAGATTCACCTTCTGAACACAACAACAATGTACTTTACAGGGATGGTGATCTTATCATGATTCAGTCAGTCCCAGTTGCTTGACATGTATCTAAACTGGACCATAAACTGGACTCACTGTTACTGGACCACTGTCTTTAGGACGTGTAACGACTTCTGGGGAGTATTTAGGGTTTATCAACTACATTCCAGTTTTGCCCATTTTTGGCCTCGTTGGGAATTGTTATTATTGTTATTATTTTGTTTATTTATACCCTGCTTTTTCTCTACACAAGGAGACTCAAAGCGGCTTGGAGATTTTTGCCCCCAAATCTGGAGTTTGTTGGAAGCTCCAGTGTATCCCAGGACTTTGGGCAACCGGATTGCTGGATTCACCATTCAAAGTGGACACCTTTGCTATCATCCTCTCCCTACGCTAAAAAGTACAAGAAGGTCTGTTGCCACCGCTGCTTCCATTCAAGCTCCTGGCCATCGCAAAAAGCTCAATTGATGTCAGAATAGGTACTTGTGTGACTCCAGGGCTAATCTGGACTACACTATTCAGGCCTGCCTGGTGCAGGGAGCTCCGAGACTTGCGGTTTTTTTAAAAAAAGTTGCCAAGTGAGTGAGATAAAAAAAAATCTGTTCTGTGAAGATACACCGCAACATTTTGTTACAGGCTCCAATTCAACAATAATAACCTTCTCATTTGAAGTAGCCTTTGATGAAGTAGGGAATTTTAGCAGTACCAACAAAGAAAGTGAGTTACACTTGCACACCCTTCAAGCAACTTTGAGGTATGTGCACAAGATATCAGAGATTATTATCCCTTAATAGATGCCAGCATGGGATGGGATTTTGGACTGCAGGTGTTCTCTATTCTTGAGTAGGCTTGGGATTGATAGCCAGGACTGTGTATCCATAGCTACTGATGTCCATCTGAATTGACTGGGATAAATGTTTTTCGGCCTTGCTCCCCTCTCTGCTAGGATTACCTTTCTGTCCTACTTTTACAAGAAAAGAGATGTATTTAATATTCTGCAACATTGCTGAGCAAACTGATTTGTGCTCTTGATCACTTAAGGATAACAGTCCTTCTCATGTTCTCATTGTGTGCTGCAGGAAGGTTAAATCCACTCACTTCTATTCATGAATAGGCCCTATTTAGTATGGGGAGCTGTTAAAGCAGAGGCGCTTAAAAGGGAGCCCATGGATGTTGCGCTGCATTTCACATTGTGTTATCGTTAAGAGGCATCACTTTTGTTTTTTAGCATATAGCACATTCTGACCTTGATATTTCATTGGGTGCATTTAGAAATGATGTTCTTTTCTCTCCTTGTGTTTTCCTCTCTCTTTTCCCTCCCAACACCTTGGTTGAGGATTGTCTACTGCAGGAAAAATCACACTCACTACATAGGCATCACAATCCTGACACACACTGTTTTTTATTATTTAGTTATAATGTAATTCTTTGGGTTTTAATTCAGTTCAAAAAACTGTGCATATGTGTTTTGTGTGTATGTATGTGTATATTTATGGTTTTGTGCATGTATTGTAATGTTGTTGTTTTTTTAAGTCTCTTCCACTGTGTCTTTCAGTGTTTTTAGGGTAATAGAGTGTATTGTGTCCAAATTTGTTATGCTTGTTATGTTAATCTACAAATGAGCATTATATTTTTATTTATATAGATAGATGTAGATTTTAGGCATGTGGCTGATCTTCCAGACAGCACTGCTTTGTTATGGAGTTGGAAGAAAGTCCCAGTACAATTCCACCCCCACCACCCCCCCCCCCCACCCCAAAAAAAAACCTCCTGGATCAGTTGTCAGTTGATATTGACAATAATGGGCTAATTGGTCTGACTCATAGTAAGCCACCACCCCCCAGAGCTATTTATTTATTTTCTCCTAATTTTTGAAGAAATTGCATGGATTGTATTGTTGATTGTTTTGAAATTGTCGTCCTGCATAACTGTAGTCTTCTTTCTCTACCAAAAATGTAAGAGTGAGGCAGCCTCCCACTATGCAGGCATAAAATGTGTACCTCCTTCCCAAGGACTCCTGGTGACCTTGTACTCCTACAGCTTGCATTCCTAGCCCTTCCACCTGCTCCATAAATCCCTCCCAAATGTCATGCTGCGTGAATTTTATTTCCTGCTGGGGGAAGCCCTGTGACCTTTGTCATTGGTTGTCTGCGTCCCACTAGTGGGACAGGGTGTTACTCCTGAGCAATCTGTTTGGGTGGATGTCAACAACAGTGGGCCCTTTTGCAGGGCAAAACTTCAAGGAGGAAGGAAATGCTAGGCAGGCTCTTTCGCTAGAGATAACACTTCATGCATCCAGCGGATGTCTAAGCAAAAGGAAATTTTCAGGAAACGAGAGCCACATGACTGCAAGCAAGGGTTTAAAAACTTTGCCATAAAAATAAGGCAGAGAGCAAGGCTGTATGGTAGGGAGCTTAAGGGACATATCACAGTGTCTTCTTCATGTTGTGCTCTGATATCAATTTATTCTCTTACATGTACACACCACACAGGGTGGATAACTGAAAAATAAAAGAAATACAACAAACACAGTAACATTACAAGATATCATAAATCAGTAATACAATACATTGGAAATATAATCAACATATAGCAGAACTCAACATAAATTATCTAATGTCATATCAAGAACTTCCATGTCAGTGCCACCTATTGGATAGGAAATAGTTTTTATTTGTGTTTACTCATACGTCCTTTCTATCTTGCATCCATATTATTTTAATGGAAACACCAAGGTGGAATTTTTCAAATGATAATGCACTCAGATATGTGTTTTCTGTCATGAGATTCATTTCCTTCAAAATATGCATTTCCTATATTTTTAAAATTCAGTTAAAGTTGTCTGCTGATCCTTTTTCAACCTTAGAAAACTGGTTGGCATCCCCACTTATACTTGTGTAACTCAATTTTAGAAATCATTGTGGAGATCAAATTGCCTGCTGACCTGGAGCAATAAACAAACTTCTCCCCAAATAGCACCTTTTATCTGTTGCTGGTAAACATAACCATTTATTGGTCAGTGGAAAACAATAGAGGAGTGGTAAAGAAGTGACTGGACTGACCTTGAAGGAGCTGGGGGTGGTGACGGCCGACAGGGAGCTCTGGCGTGGGCTGGTCCATGAGGTCACGAAGAGTTGGAGACGACTGAACGAATGAACAACAACAACAACAAAGAAGCACCCAACTATCTGGAATCACAGCAATGAGGTCATTGCATGGAGACACCATGGATGTATTGCCCTACATCCAGCTATAGGACATATACCTACCACCACTATTTCCTTCTCTACCAGCCAAATGGTCATAGGAGGCTGTTGCAGGTAAAAGGTGAGTTTCACTTGGAAGATAAGAAGAGCTACCATATCTCTACTCTGTAGAACATTGTGCTAACATCCCCTTGTTCCAGGATCTCAGCTGCTGTTGGAACATAGCAGAGGAGTATTATTTGAGTCTCTCATGATTTTGGAAACTGACCACTATTAGCCCTGATTAGTACTTAGATGGAAACCACAGGTTCTATGTGTGAGAGGAACACAGCACCTGTAACTTATTGATAGAGTTCACAATCCGCATTGTAGAATGTCCCAGGATCTTCTTCAGCATCTTTAGATAGGACCAGGAAAGATCTATCTAAGGCCTTGGAGGACTATTCCCACCCAGTGTTCCAATTTGGCACAGGCAGTCCAAATTAAGTCTTTTACAGTTGCTTCTAAAATGTTCCAGTTCCCTTTTCTTTCTCTTACTTGTCCTCTTTGGCCTCATCTTCCTTCCATTGCTACAAAATGATCTCCAAGTGAAAAAGTAGCTTGCACCCAATTAACTTAATTAAAGCAAGAGGCAAAGGAGATGAGGAAGTGAAGTCTTTCTCTTCTCAAAAGACTCAGGTAAAAGCAAACTGTTGCAACCCCTCTTAACTTGTGGGTTCTTTCTTGACTTTTTACATCTTAGGCCTGCCCTAATATTGCTTGGTCACCTGTAACCCAGTTTTCATCTCTGAAATGTGGGAGAATATGAATATATTCTTTCAACATTCACAGTAAAGTTTCTGATACCACCAGGAGACCATACAAGTCTCGGTTATCTATGCCTAACAGGTGATCCACACCATTAGTAACTCTTGACTAAATCTAGTTGGTGAGAAGGGGACATGGGCCCATTCCAACTGCCTTGCAATTCACCAAGTGGTGTTGTCAAAGGCTTCATGGAGCTTGAAACATTTGCAACAGACTTTCAGCCAAAGGAGAAGTGCAGACAGGTGGAAGAGCATACAGACTGTCATCATTTGCCAGCAGCAAGATCCAGACTTATGACAGCATTTTGCTTCATTGCCCATCTTTATATTTCCCTTTTGGCATTGGGAAGAGGAAAGAAAAAGAAGATGGGGCTATATTTGGCTGCCAGCAGCTACTTAGGAATGATTTTTTTAATTGGGGTGGGGGCAGGGGGTTTGACCTCTCTTTTTTCCCACCTTCTTGGATTGTGAGGAATGCAACGGCAGAAGGGGAAAAGGAGCATTTGAGGAGAGAATAAAGATTTTGCATGCTGGCAGCACATACACAAACCTTTCCAATTATATAATACCTGTTATTAGCCATTGCAAAATAAACATGGAGTTAAATACAAATAAGGTGAACAAACTCTTGATGACTACAGAACAATACAATATATTTCTGTGTTTGCTAGTAATCTTTATTTATACTTTCACATAGTCTTTCATCCAGATTAGAAGTAATGATTCATTCCAAGTATAAACAGTAATACTGCACCCCTTTCCAGTGAGTCTGGAAGAATAGGTATTTCTGCTTGTCAGCATCTATCTTGAATTGTGGTGCCAGAACTTGATACAATATTCCAAATGAAATCTGATCAAAGAAGAATAGAATGGGGTTATTACTTCCTTCAGTCTAGATACTTTATTCCGGTTGATGCAGACTAAAATCACATTGGTTTTCTTAGATGCCACATCCATATTAAACTGTTGACTCATGTTCAGCTTGTGGCCTACTATAACTATAAATCCCGATCAGGTGTACTATTTCCAAGCCAGGTATCACCCATCCTATATCTGTGCATTTCATTTCCCCCTGTTGAAATTCATTTTGTTGGTTCTGGCCTAACTCTCTAATCTGTAGAAATCATTTTGAATGGGACCCAGTTTAAAGGCTTCTGTTCAGGTTTTCAAGACTCTTACCAAAACGGTTCCTGCCAGCTGTTGTGAGGTGTAGCCCATGCCTTGAAAGTCCATCTTCATGAATCTGGGGGTCATGCTCTAAGTACCTATATTGTATTTACTCTAGGTTTGTGATACACATTGGTAATTTTGCACAAGTTGATCTCTAGGCAGAATGAATCCAATATATATTTATACTTGATTGGATTATTTATAGTGATTCATCCATCTGTCACAATCTTCACCACTGATGATCTTCAAGTCTGTCAAGTAGCAATCTCCATAAGAATAGTTGGCTATAGAATTACAGGGGTTGCAATCCAACACATCTGAAGGACAACAGATTGAGAAAGAATGAACTATCTTGCATGTCTCCCTGATGTTTCTCTGGAACATACTCAGGAGATGTTACAAAGATCATTTTACCTGGTGCATCTCCTAGTGATGTCATTACCCAGTTAATGTTAAACTATGACCCTTAAATCAGCATTTATTGGTATGGATTATTTTAATGTGTTTTAATCTTATGTCTATGTCTTTTAATATAAGGTTTTAATGGTTTTATATTCTTATTTATGTATTTTAACTATGGGTTGTTGTAGGTTTTTTCGGGATATATGGCCATGTTCTAGAGGCATTCTCTCTTGACGTTTCGCCTGCATCTATGGCAAGCATCCTCAGAGGTAGTGAGGTCTGTTGGAACTAGGAAAAAGGGTTTATATATCTGTGGAATGACCAGGGTGGTACAAAGGACTCTTGTCTGCTGGAGCTAGGTGTGAATGCTTCAGCTGACCACCCTGATTAGCATTTGATGGCCTGGCTGTTGTTTGATGTGGCTTGTTAGTGCCTGGACAATCTTTTGTTGAGAGGTGATTATTTTAACTATGTTGTCCCATCCTCTCCCACCCACCGAGACTTGAGGAGAGGAGGATAAGAAATATTACAGTGCATAAACCAAATTACATAGAATCATGGAATTGGAAAAGACCCCAAGGGCCATCCAGCCTAACTCTATTCTGCCAAAATCAATGCATTCTTGACAGATTGCCATCCAGCCTCTGTTTTAAAACCTCCAGAGGAGACTCCATCGCAATCTGAGGCAGCATATGGCACTTACCATCAGAAACTTCTTCTTAATGTTTTGATGGAATCTCTCTTCTTGCAATTTGAACTCATTGCTTCGTGCCCCCCTCTCTAGAGCAAGTATGGGGAAACCCAGCCTGGGGGCCGGATGGGGCCCTTGGGCTCTTTTCTCAGGGCCTCCTCCCTCTCACCATCCTATCCTTCTTTCCTTCTCTCTTTCCTTCCTCCTTCCCTCCCTCTTTCTCCTTCCCTTGCACCCTTTCATCCTTCCTTCCTTTTCTCGTTCCTTCCTTCCTCCCATCCTTCCCTTCCACCCTTGCATCTTTCCCTCCATTTTGTCTTTCCTTCTCTTTTTTCCTCTTTATCTCCCCCCTTCCCTCCCTCTTTCTCCTTCCATCCTTCCTTTCCACCTTTTCATCCTCCCTTGCCTTTTGTCTTTCCTTCTTTCTCTTTTCTTTATCCTTCCCTTTCTTCTTTCCTTCTGTTTTTCCTTCCTCCTTCCCTTTCTTCCCTTCCACCCTTTCTTCCTTCCCTTTTGTCTTTCCTTCCTTCTCTCTTTTTCCTCCCTCCTTCCCTTCCTCTTTTGTCCTTCCTTTCTTCTCTCTTTCCTTCCTCCTTCCCTCCCCTCCTTCCTTCACTGGGAAGCCAGTCTTCCTAGCAGGGAGTGCAAGCATACAGCCCCTGAGTTAGAAAGTTTACCAATGACTGCTCTAGAGCAGCAAAAACAAGCTTGTCCTTTCCTCAATGTGAAATGCTTTCAAGTATTTAAACATGGCCATCATGTCCCCTCCGAAGCTACCCTTCTCCATGCTAAACATAGCCAGCTCCCTGGGCCACATAGGCATGTCTTTGAATAAAGAAACACCCCAAAAATGAGGGGAAATGCACACGAACATACTTTTTGAGTTAGCACCTTTGCTTTGAAGACCACAGAAGAGGGCCCTGAGATCTGGGAACCATACTACCCACTCATTGCTTTTTAGTTTCTTTTTGCTTCCCCGTTTCTATTTCCGAAAAAGACTATGGAAGTAGGGAGGAGCACCATTTCACCACACAAAGCTGTGCTTTACACATGAAAAAGATTTTCTTGCCTGCACTCAATTAAACATAATGCTCTATTAGAGAGATAAGAGCAAATCAGCAGGCAGCAGCTGACTCATAGCTTAATTCAGACAGATTGAACTGCTGGAGATGACAGATCACCACCCAGCAGCACATAGCAATGAGGTTTGGGTTGAGGATGTGTCACTGCTTCATGTTTCTCAACTCCCACTCCCCTCAGCTTGTTCATATGTTCATATTCCCATACTTAGCGGAGGGCATTGTTAAGTGTTCAGTTCATTTCTTACTGTTCCGGAGCCTTTATGAGCAGCAGAAAGGAAGATGACAAAAGGACTTTGACAGCATTCACCATTAATTATGTCTGCTGACAATCCTCCAACTGGGACAGATTTCCTGAGTACTGAGAGCTTAGGTGGGGTCTGCCACAGTGAAGGACGTGTGTGAGTCTGCTGAAATGTGTCATGTTCAACACCTGCTTCCTTTGCTGGAATCAGCTTCAGATGTAAATGGGGGCTTTTGGCTGTGAGTAAACTGCATCTTTACAAAATACAGATGCCTCCTGTTGAGCAAACTATATATTGCCACTGATCTGAGTCCAGATTGCAGCAAAATCTCCTGGCACCCATGGGGTAAAAGGTTATTGAAGAGTAGGGCAGAATTTTCACTTTTAAATTTTGTCCATTACATTTGGCCCGGCCTCTAGGTTTTTAATTGCGTCATGGTGTCATTGTTTTACTGTTTTATTGTTTGCTTGATGTTTTATTATTTGCTTATGAGTTTTACTGTATATTGTATGTTGTTGTTGTCGGCGGCCTTGGCCTTTGTAAGCCACATTGAGTCCTTCGGGAGATTTTGCAGGGTATAAATAAAGTCAATAATAATAATAATAATTTTCATAATGTGTAAGAATGCCCCAGGCCAGATCAAGACCTTCAGTGGCCCTAGGCATTTAAAAGGTTTTGCTACCCCTATTTATACATAGAAAAAATATAAAGAATAATAAACCATAAAATAAAATATTAGTTTTCCAAATAAAACTTACAGTAAGATGGAAAAAATGTTTATTTTGGTATACTTACACTTTTTTATATTTTGAAAGTTTTCTCCTACTTTTTAATTGCAAATAATAATAGTGGTAGTAGTAGTAGTAGTAATTTTATTCTTATACCCCACCTCCATCTTCTCGAACAGACTCGGGGTGCTTACATGGGGCCAAGCCCAATCAACAAAGTTAAAACATAGCTTATTTAAAATACATAACATCAGTATAAAAACAACATAAAACAACATTATAACAGTATATAAAATAAGTGTCAGTAACAAAAACCAATAGTATAATTCAAGTCTCATAGTAGGTGGGCTGGTGTACAATAATTTAGGATGTAGGACTAGTGAATAAAGTGCATAGATCTTACAGTAGCAATAAGGATAAGAGCAATTTAGAAAGGATTATTTTAACTTTGGATGCTAAGTTAGTAAAATGCAAGGAAGATTTAGGACCTAAGTATTTTATTGCAGGAGCCCCTTTTTGTGAAATCTGGTTCAGATGCACCATTTGCAGTTTTGCATCATATGGTCCATGGCAAATCTGACAGTGGAAAATATCTGTGGTACTCCTCTTCCCTTTATGCCCTAAGCATAGGCTTATTTTGCTTAATGGTGAATCTAGCCCTGGAATGCCCCTTTTTCAAGACTTTGGGCAATCCTAACCATGGACAATAACAAAGCTGTTTTTTTCCCTCCAGTATACCAGCATCCCAACACTAAGAAGATTCTTTACCAGTAACTATGCTATATGGAACTGAGATAGGTAACATCTCAAATCTCTGGGGTCCTCACATATTTTATCCAGGCCATTTGTATATTCCAAACAGCTTTTTTACACTTCCTTATCATGTACAGGGCTTAGTGAAAGGCAGATGAAAATATGAGAGATACAAAAATAAAACATGGAAATGGAAGTTGGTCTCCATTATGAAAACAAAACTAAATATGTGTTTTCTGATTGTAAACACACACACACATACTCAGGCAACTCATATCAATATCTGGCGGGGATGGGTCCATTTGTTCATTGGTACTTAGTTGTCAGAACACAAAGGATCTCATCACATGTTTAGCATCCAGGCATGCTGCTGCCCTAGTTGAACAACGGAGTCCCACGCCACACATCACATGCCATAGCCTCACTTCCAGCTCCATTGCTCAACTGTGGCAGCAGCATCCTAGGATGCTGTGTCACCAACAGAGGAGTCTCCCCCATGTTCCATTTGGAACAACGGGACTACCAGAGAAGAAGCCATGCATCGACGCTTCCCTATGTGTGACGGGGAAGTGTCGCTGCTGGCCAGGAAGGGCACGGGGTGCTAGGATTGCCCACTGCCCCGCCGATTCACCACAGAGGCTGGTGAAGTGACACGCAGGATCTCATCAATGTGATGAGGTCCAAAGGCAATATCCTGAATGCATAGGAGATTTTGAATCAAATGAAATCAAGCCAAAAGGCACATCGAGCGTCTAAAAACATTAGGATATACATAATTGCAGAAGATCTCAACAAGTGTATTAGAGAGTGTACAACTGATCATGATAATGAACATACGATGAAAACAAAGAATGCCTGTTGTTGTTTTGTTTGGATTTTCCTGAACTATTCAGCAAATTTTGCAGAAAATACTGGGTTTTTTTCTATAAAGGGAAACAGTTATTCCTTCCTAACCTAATGCCATGTGACCTGTCCCTTAGGTGAATTAAGAAGATCTTTGGCTAATTTCTGGTCAACATCTTAAACAAGTCCTCCAGTCTACCGCTTTTCCAGTCTACTGCTTTCCCCACTGGCTATTTTTTAAAAAAACAACATTGTCAGTACTAACAATATTGCTAAATATATAGCTAATCTGGTCAGAGCAGCAAAGAGCTTTCAAGTTCATTGCTTGAGTTGACATAAAAGCCAACTGTAAAAAGGAAAGGTGCTCCTTCTGACCATTAAAACTGCCCTAGATGCATTGCTTCATCTTTCTTGTAATCATAGGGTAACTCTGTGGGGAAATCCTTAACTTTTCTGGGACCAGACTATTTGAAAGATTGCATTCTCCTATATGAGTTTGCCTGGGTTTTCAGATCTTTCGTGCAGACCAGTGTTTCTCAAACTCTGCTTCTCCAGGTGTTTTGGACTTCAGTTCCCATAAATCTCAGACACCGTTAAGAATTGTGGGAGCTGAAGTCCAAAACATCTGGAGAAGCACTGTTTGAGAAACTCTGGTGTAAATTGTTGGTCATCTTATCATCACTCAAATTGTGTCTTGTGGGAAACAAAGAGAGAGCCTTTTTGGTGGCTTCTCCCAGACTCTGGAACTCTCTGACAAAGAAGTCTACTCAGGGATGCTTTGATGCCATTTTAGCTGCCATGGCCAAACGCTATAGAATCTTTTTAATTTGGTGAAAGTTCAGCACTTTTTGGCAGAGAAGGCTAAAGACTTTATAAAACTACAATTTCAATGATGCCTTAGGACTGAACCATCTACCTCATCACATGGCTGCCAAAAGTGTCCCATGTTGCTCCGCTTCACCGTGGAATGTGGAAAAGCTGCCACCCCATGCCTTGCATTGCCGGGTTCCTCTGGCAGTTTATCCCATGGGGGAAAGTGTGGTGTGCACAGTTCTCCATTAAAGTCAACAACAACACTGTGTTACAGTGGTGGCATGCCGGTTCTGCCTTCCTTCACCCATGGAGCCAGCACAACATCGTCTAATGGGAGCTGGCCAGCTCCATGGGTGACCAGGGCTAGATCAACGCATGCCACCAATTTTAGCCCCATATGATCTGGTCGAAAGATAATGAAAATTGTGTCAAACTGCATGCATCCCCAATTTGTCTTCTGTTATCCTTCCACTGGCTGACAAAGTTATTTTTCATTCAGGCAGGCCTTTGTTATATAGCTTTTGGTATCCACTAACATTTGGTTTCAGAACCCCCATGGATACAAAAGTCCATGGGTGCTCCAGTATCGTTATATACAATGATTCAGTAAAATGGTGCACCTATATAAAATGACAAGTGGGGGGGGGGGGGGGCATTTTCAAGCTGTGGATGTTTGGCTCTGCAAACATAGAGGTCCAACTGTATAAGCTTATTGAACTGATTGGGTGCTAATTATGTCTTTATTTAATTATTATATATTAAATTGTGGCTTAAATGTGTTTGTGTTTATATTATGTTTTAATCATATGGTAGTTTGTTTTAATGTGATTAGAATTCAACCTCCACCTTCCATTGTTATTATTATTATTATTATTATTATTATTATTATTAATGTTCCATTCTGCAAATAAAGTTAGGCTGAAGGGTTTAGCAGCCATGCCGACTTTCTGCATAGTGTAGCACTCGTGCATTGCACCATGGGAAACGTAATACAGAAGTTTCATCCAAATAGCCAACACTGTTATTGCCCAAACCCATTAGGCATTACTGAAGAAAGGGAGGATCAATGAGAAGACACTGTCCATGTCCCGTCAAATCTGATGCCATTCTTGGGCACAAGCTCAGTAATTGGCTGGTTGGATAGATTGATAATATGACTTGGCAAATTGCAGCTTCTTTGTTGCCAAACTTCCAATGCTGAAATTTTAAGCATTTTCTCTTAAACAAATGTTTTACAGAGATGAAGGGGAGAGTATTGAACAAACATGGTTGTAATTGGACTGCTTCGGTTATTTTCACTCAGATTATTTAAGTGTTTGCATTGCATGGACCAGTGAACAGCTGCCTCCTCCTCACTTTTGCTAGTCAGTCATGGTTTCATGTATCCCTCCCATCTCCCTCTTCCCACATCCTCTCGAAGAGCTCCAATCATTTAAAGACAGCTGCAAGCAACAAGATCTGTGGAAACATATCCCATATCCTTCGTGCGGTTTTTTATTTGGGAGTGGGATGAAAGCTTCAAGGGTAGGGTGGGAGAGGGATGAAAAGGTTAAATCTAATTTAATTTTACAACAATCCTCATTCTTCATTCTTCTTCCTTTCAAGAATTGCTTTCAACTCCCATGGGGTCTGAAAGACCCCTTTTCAGGACATTTTTTTGGAGCAGTTGCCCAAGACCAATCAAAGAGACATTACTAGTTGACCAAAATTCAGGTGCTGAAAATCATCACAAACTCTGCTTACTAAGCAAGTCCAGGCTGACTAACAGACTAATCTCCCTCCCTGAACCTACTCAGACTTTAAAATCTTCAAGAAAGGCCCTCTCTGCCCCAATACTATCAAAGGTATGGCTGATAAGAGTGTGGAGGAGGGCCTTCTCAGTGACTGCCCCAGGTTAAAGAACTCCTTTTCAGCAGAAGCCAGAATGGTCTGCTTCTTGCTGACTTTCTGTTATTATAGACTTTATTTAAAACAATAATCTAATAGTCTTTTAGAACTAAAGGTTTAGAAAGGAAGGAAGGAAGGAAGGAAGGCAGGCTTTTATATAGGTGTTGCATTATTATAGTACTTTTCAACTGCTTAATATATGTGTTATATATTTTACATTTTGATAACATTTCTTTAATAATGTTTTAATTTTGTATGTCTTACCTCTATTGTACTTGTTTCATTTCAAAGCCACCTTGAGACCAAATTTGTAGATGGAAAGACAAGATATATATACAATCAGTAGATGATGATGATAACAATTCATAGGGGCTGTCTGAAAGAGTCAGGATTTAGATGGAGGTCTAAAAACCACTTACTCTCACAATAATGATGATGATGATGATGATGATGATGATGATGATGATGATGATGATGCAACAAAGAACTGTTGGGATCACAAGCTGGAAAAAGTTACAGAGAATGAACACGCCAAACTCCTCTGGGACTTCTGAATTCAGACAGACAGAGTTCTGGAGCACAACACTCCTGACCTCACCATCATGTTAAAAAACCAAATATGGATTGTCGATGTTGCAATCCCAGGTGATAGCAGGATTGAGGAGAAACAACTGGAAAAGCTGATATGATATGAGGATTTAAAGATCAAACTGCAAAGACTCTGGCGCAAACCAGTCAAGGTGGTCAAAGTGGTGATCGGCACACTGGGTGCAGTGCCTAAAGACCTTGGCCTGCACTTAAACACAATCGGCATTAACAAAATTACCATCTATCAGCTGCAAAAGGCCACCCTACTGGGTCTTCGTGCATTATTCGCTGCTACATCACATAGTCCTAGACACTTGGGAAGTGTCCAGTGTGTGATCCAATACAACAACCAGCATAGTGATCTTGTTTGCTGTTTACTAATTTTGTTATATTTCTAATAATAATAATGCTTTATTTATATCCCGCCCACCCGCCCCCCTCCCAAAGGGGACTAGGGTGGCTTACAACAAGAGGAAACAATATCCAGTAGAGTCTCGCTTATCCAACATAAATGGGCTGGCAGAACGTTGGCTACGTGAAAACGTTGGATAATAAGGAGGTATTAAGGAAAAGTTTATTAAACATCAAATTACATTATGATTTTACAAATTAAGCACCAAAACATCATGTTTTACAGTAAACTGACAGAAAAAGCAATTCAATACATGGTAACGATATGTAGTAATTACTGTATTTATGAATTTAGCACCGAAACATTGCAATGTATTGTATATGTATTGAAATAGCTGTGGATCCAGGTGGGAGGAAGACTGTGTTGGATAATGCAGAACATTGCATGAGTGAAGGTTGAATAAGCAAGAATCTACTGTACAAAATATCAGTCAATCCAGAAAAGGTTAAATCAAAACAAAAAAATCAAAAAAGACAAATCACTAAACATAGAAGAAAAATAAATCCCAATAAACATACTAATTATATCTCATAAATATCACCCATATAAATATAAAACTTTACAACAATTAAGACATATAGTACCACTAAAGACATATAGTGCCACTATTTTCACTGACTCAAGAGGACTGACTACTAAAATGCAGAAGCATGACAGAGATGGATAGTTTACTTGGTTCAAAGGGAGAGGAACATATGCAAAACAACAATATAGTATGGTGCGGTGAGTGTAATGTGTGTATGTGGAAGCAATAGCAAAGAAGTTCTCACAGGACTGGGCAGGCAATAATGAGAAAGAGCAAAATGTTCTTATAGTATTACAGCCAGTTTTCCTGGTGATTTATGGAGCACAAAGAGTCGTGTTTTGGCACCAGTGGCACGTCATAGTGACTCTTTTCCTGTGTTTCTGTTTCCTTCAATTTCACACTTTCTAGGGTTTCATTTTCCATTAAATGTCCACACCTTTTGAAAACAAAAGCTACAGGACATCCTTGCACTTTGCATTGTTTGGACACAACTCACTTTAAATCATCCATTCACAACTCACTTTAAAACATCCATTCAGATAGTAAAGTGGTGCAAAGCAAAAAAAAAAATCAGAAGAAAATGTACTTTTGTCTTAGAAGATGGGAAGATACTGAAACTCAGTATTACGAAATTTTTCATTATGCCTCTGGTCTTGAATGCAGAAGATGGCCAATCTGAGGCAGGTGCTGGGCACCCATATCAATGGGCAATAAATCTGGTCTGGGCTTTAATCTGAACCTTAAAAGAGTCCTGATCTTGTTTGCTTTTACTCAGCCTTGGTTGTTAACGGGGTTAATAGCCGCAGACCCTGATGAGAAACTTTCCTATTTAGATATTTTGGGACTGTGGGAAGTGCTATTCTTTATCCTGGCACTGATTTTAAACAAGACTGTTTAAGAGGAGGAGAGAGAAAGAGGCTAATTCGTGCAAAATAATTGCATTTGTTCATACATAATGATTTCAATCCAAAAGAGGAAAAGGACGGGGCAGGAGAGTAGAAGAAATATATCACACTCCACTTGCTGTAAAATGCTGAATATTCAATGAATCATTGGAACACCTGAGCTGGAAAGCCCACACTGCTGAGTATTTTTTGTGGGTTTTTTTAATTACACAATTAAAGCTGCAAATGAAATTGAGAAAGTAGAGTTCTATCGGATTGTCCAGTCTTTAATTGACTTGTCAGAAAAATATCAACATCACAGCTATTAGGGATATACTTTTCTTTCATGTCAGGAACCACTTAAGAAACTGCAAGTCACTTCTGGTGTGAGTGAACTGGCCATCTGCAAGGACGTTGCCCTGGGGACACCTGGATGTTTTATTTTTTACCAGCCTTGTGGGATGCTTCTCTCATGTCCCCACATGGGGGGCTGGAGCTGATAGAGGGGGCTCAACCCACTCTCCCAAAAAGACCCTGCTTGGAGATCCATGTATGGAGTATACAATACATGAGTAGGAACTAGTATCTTCAAAGGCAAATCAGTATTTCCAAATTAGGTTTTAGCTTTTTTCGTGTCAGGTGCGACTTGAGAAATTGCTTCTAGTGTGAGAGAATTGGCCATCTGCAAGGACGTTTCCTCAGGAACACCTGGATGTTTTACTATCCTGTGAGAGACTTCTCTCATGTTCCTGCATGAGAAGCTGGAGCTGACAGATGGGAGCTCACCCCACTCCCATCTGTCACCCCACCACCAGGGGCTCCTAGGTTATAGCTGCACAAATTAGACATTATACAAGTACATTCTACCTTAGATGTAACTGCTCGAAACAAAGTTGGTTTTTGTAGATGCTGTTTGTAGAACAAACATGGCATAGTGGTTTGAACATTGGAGGCTAGGGTTAGAAATTTTGCTCAGCTGTGGTTCAGTGGCAAACTCCCTCTGAACAAACTTGCCAAGAAACCCCTTAGGGTTGCCATAAACTGGAAACTACTTGAAAATGCTGTTGTTGCATGCCTAGGCCACTGGACATCTTAATCTGCCAATCTCTGGAACAGACTTTCCAACTTGGTGTCAGGTTTCAGGCATTTTAAAGGAATTGTTAATGGCATTCATTCTCCCATTCAAAAAGTTCAGAGTAGAAGCACTTCTGCTCCATACAATTTTCAAAAGGAGGAAGTCAATACAGAACCAAAAATACTTTTACACACCACAATATCCTAGCAATATTCATGCCTCCAAGGGTGAATATTCCTGAGGCATAGCCAGAACTATAAGCAAACATTCCAAGTACAGTTGGACCACATTTATGGGAAAGGATATTATGGTGGTGGAAGCTTTCTTTTCCTTCTAATTATTCCCAATATGAAATTTAGCCCCTTTTATGCAGAACACAGAAAAGTTAATTTTAATAAATATTCCAGATTTCCTAATTTTCTAATATACTCAAGTGCTTCTTATAGTACATTGTATTTACTTGATTTGAGGTTTTGGATTTCTAAAGTGCGAAATGTGGCAGTTCTCTCAGCAAACACAAAATAGTTGTGATTTACTGCACACAACTGCACTGACTGCAAAGGGAGTGGGGGGTTCTCTGGAACTTAATTTGTCTCCATTTTAGAAAAGCTAAAAATGTCAGCTGCTCTTTGCATAACAAGGATCAAACTGATGAAAGGCCTTTTAGGTTCTTCCCCTGAGATACTGTTAAGAGAAGTCGGTCGTGACTGTATTCTGAAACCAGAAATCTTGCTGGATGGATGTTACCTAATATGATTAGTTAGAGATCAAATGGTGTTATTGGCTTCCCAGAATGAATTCTGCTAAATGTTTATTCCAGCTTGTTAGAAAGGACCCCTCCTTCTCTCAACATTACTTTTGCAAAATATCTACCAGTGACTAAGAACCTCATCACATTGAGGTCCAGTTTGCAGGCAATAGCGTGGGGGTCATTTGCCAGACAGCATGGTGAGTGCGACAGCAAGTGGGGAAAACCATCACCCCATGCCCCACATTGCTCGAATCACTCTCTTACCCATTGAGGGAAGCATCGCTGCCCAGCTTACCCTCGCACCTTTCTTTCCTATGAGAACACAGCCTCCTGTGTTCTCTGGGCAGCATCCTACGACACTTGCAAGTCACTGGAAGCACGGAGTGCCACCGGAAGTAGCCCTATGTCATGTGATGGCACGCTCGAGCCTTTGGGAAAACTATATTGTCTGTCTTTACTCAGGAGCTATCTGTATACCTTCTGTTAAGATTAAGACCCTTAGCAGATACTTTAGGCAAGGTGAAAAGATAACCAAATGAGTTTACTAAAACAAGATCAATAAAGTGTTAACTCCACCTGGGACTATCATAAGATAACATAAAACACTACATTACCAAAGGAGCATTTGCTGGTTGCAGTCATCTTTCTGGAATCTTCTGCCTCTGATGCAAAGCAATGGATTACAAGTTGTCATGTTTAAACTGTCTTAATCTTCATTCCTGTGAAGCTTAGGCTGGCCAAAAGCTTCTGTTGTCCTTTGGACTGCTGGCATAAAAATACTGCTAAATGCAGCAGGTGCTAAAAATGCCTGTTTGGATTGCTTGGGCCTAGGATTCCAGATAATATCTAAGCTTCTGTAGCTCTGCTGCAGAAAGAGGAGTCGTCCAGCAAGAGCTCTATACAGGGAAATGGAATAGACCAACTAAGACTGATCTCTGGGGGATTTTAACCTCCACCCAAAAACTAACACAAATTAAGGTCTCTACACTATTGGGAAGGCTATAAACAGGGGAACTGAAGCAGAGGAGAGGAAAAGGCAGAGGTAAGATTTCACATGTCATCTGATCAGCTCCGGCAGGCTCTGTCTGCGCATCTTCCTGCAAGCATCTTAGGATGCTATAATTCTCTAATATGATGAGGTCCTAAGATTCCTAAGAGACAAGGCTTGCAAAATGCATATAAAAGTGACTAAATTCATTTTAAGTTATGTTTATTTTAACATTGATGTGTCTACCTTAACAGTATGGAGAAATCAGAGCTCATGTTTGATTGTCAAAAGGTTTGGTTCAGCTGGATATAACATTAAATTGTCAGTTTCACAAATAGAACTTAGAAGTAAGTGGTTACAAATAACAATGTTGTTGTTTTGTTGCTGTTACCCGCCATTGAGCCAACTTTGATATATGGTAACCCTATAATCGAGAGACCTCTAAGAGTCTAATGCTGCATCTACACTGTATAATTAATGTAGTTTGACACCACTTTAACTGCTATGGCTGAATTCTTTGGAATCCGAGGATCTGCAGTTTGGTGTAGCACCAGCACTCCTTAGCAGAGAGGGCTAAAGATATTCTAAAACTACAACTCCCATGATACCATAGCATTGCTCCACAAGAGTTAATATGCTGACAAAAGTCTTTCTCTTTTTCTGCTCCCTCCTTACCTCTTCTTTCCTCTCTTCTTCTCTCTTCTGCTCTCCTCCAGCTGAGTTAATTGAGTTCAAAGATTTTTTTTATCAACTAAAAACTCAGTTTGAAGCAGTTGCAATAAGATAAGGACAAAGGGAGAATTGGGAAAAGGAGACGTAATGGCTAGAAGACTATGGAAGTCAAATTCCAAAAACATGAGTGCCTCCTCTCCCAGTAGAGATTACAGTTGTTCTTCCACATTCAAGGTGGTTAGGGACATGTGATCCACCCAAAGCTGGGAAAGCTGCAAATATAGGCCTGCAATTTTTTGTGCCTGAACTAACACTCATATAGGCATTTGTAGGTCCCGCAGCACGATTCTTTGATGTACATAGAATTGCTCTAGAATAACTACAGATGCTTAGAGAGAATAGTCATATAAATCCGTGGTGAAGATGATGGCAAATGCAGCATTCTGCAGCTATTCCTGTCCATGAACACTTAACCTTCAAATGTGAGCAGATGACTATACTCCTTTATGTAGCCAGACCTTTTCCATCTTCTGGAGAGCAATGGGATTGGGAACAGAAGCTAAAATGGACCCCAACAGATGTGTTAAAGCATCTCTCTGATCTCCTCCAGGTGGTTCGCATGTTGTGAGGATGCAATACAAGTATTTTAATTAATAAAGACAATCAATTTAAAACCACTAAGAAATCTTCTTTTAATTATTATCTCCTTGGTGGAAATAAATGCCATTCCACGTGATACAAAGTTACTTTAATCATTCTGCAAGTAACGCTGCCTTCTTTTCTTGCCAGCCTACCCTTTTCTCACATCAGCAAGAACAAATTAAAAATGAGAAGAATTAGCTATGAGTCAGTGAGATTACTCAAAATGATGACAAACCTTGAACAAAGAGCCCCCAAAAGCTAAATAAGACTACTGTTTCTGGCAGGTTTATTGAAGCTGCTCATTAGCCATCAATTATTGTTTCTCATGCATCCTGGCTCCTTCCACCTCCTCAAAGCAACAGAACCAGTCATTTCCCCCCCCCCCCCCTGCAAATGAGGAAGAAATTCAGATTTCATTTGGGAAGCAAAAAAATGTATTACAGAAAGGGAAGAATCTCAGCATGCTTTAGGATGTGATCGTGTTTGATTTTATAAAAAAAAAACTTTCAGATAAGATTTGCAGGGTTGGTACGCATACTTTTTTACATTATGAATTGAGCAGTATTGCATTCAGCATACAAATTCAACATGGTCCTGTTTAAATTCAGAATTAAATTGAAATATATGGTGAATATTATTCAGGGATTCTTATACTGTATAATGTACATCCCTGCTCCTATTCCTACAGTCGTCCACATATTGTGAGCTAGATTTCTGTAGTAGGATTTCCTTCTGCAGGAGTTCAGTCCCCACTATAATTGCAGGCCAAGGCTTAGAGGAATAAGGGGTATGTGGGATAGGATAAAGCTAAACAAAGCAAAGATACAGAATAGGGGGACGCCTGGCCTGACAGCAGTACATGTGAAAAAGATTCTAGAGTCCTTGTGGACAACAAGTTGAACATGAGCCAACAATATGATGTAGCGACTAAAAAAGCCAATGGGATTTTGGTCTGCATCAATAAGAGTCTAGTGTCTAGATCCAGGGAAGTCATGCTACCCCCTCTATTCTACCTTAGTCAGACTACACCTGGCATACTGTGTCCAGTTCTGGGCACCGCAATTGAAGGGAGATGTTGAAAAGCTGGAATGTGTCCAGAGGAGGGAAACTAAAATGATCAAGGTTCTGGAGAACAAGCCCTATGAAGGACAGCTTAAAGAGCTGGGCATGTTTAGCCTGAAGAAGAGAAGGCTGAGAGGAGACAGGATGAGGGCCATGTATAAATATGTGGGGAGTCGTCTTAGGGAGGAGGAAGCAAGCTTGTTTTCTGCTATCCTGGACACTAGGACACGGAACAATGGCTTCAAACTACAGGAAAGGAGATTCCACCTGAACATTAGGAAGAACTTCCTCACTGTGAGAGCTGTTCACCAGTGAAAGTTCCTGCCCTGGAGTATGGTGGGCTATCCAGTATGGTCTATCCATCCTTTTAAGCAGAGGCTGGATAGACATCTGTCATGGATGCTTTGAATGAGATTTTCCTGCTTCTTGGCAGGGGGTTGGACTGGATGGCCCACAAGGTCTCTTCCAACACAATTATTCTATGATTCTATAAACAGATTCATTACTTCACATCTCAAGGCCTGGCCCTTCTTCAGGTGAGAGGAGAAAAATCTCAGAACAAGGGCTGGAAACCATGTCTGATGAGGAGCGGCTTAGGGAGCTAGGTAAGTTTGGCCCGGAGAGGAGAAATTTAAGAGGTGACACATGATTGCCATGTTTAAATGTTTCAAAGATGACGTACTGAGGTGCCAGCTTGTTTTCTGCTGCTCCAGAGACTGGGATATGGAGCAATGAATTCAAATTGCATAAAGAGAGATTCCACCTAAACATTAGGAAGAACTTTCAGGCAGCAAGAGATGTTAGACAGTGGAATATACTGTCTTGGAATGTAATGGAATCTCCTTCTCTGAATGTTTTTATACGGGTTGGATGACCATATGTCAGGTTTGCTTTGCTTGTCTATTCCCACATGGCAGCTGGTTGAAATGGATGGCCTTTGTGGTCTCTTCTAAATTTGTGATTCTATGATTTTATGATTCAATGGTTTTAAAAGCACAGCCCTGAAAAGTGTATGTATGTTCCTTGATCTTTCTCCATTGAATGGCATGCTCTGTGTAACCAGTGGGTGTCCTTTGTAACATCCCCCTTGTAACATCACCAGGACCTGTTCTCCATGGTTTTTCTTGTGATAATCACCTTTTGGACCTGAAGTCTCAGCGGTTAGTACACTCCTGACTTAGCAACCCTACTCTTGCCCTTCTATAATGGGCATTATGTAGGGAGGGAGAATGATTGAGTAGGGCTGCATAACTCATTGTGAGGGTGGGGAACCTCTTTCAAGCAATGAGATTCATTTTTATAATAATAATAATAGGCATTATGGTAAGCATTTCTAGCTTTAGGTTCTTGTGGGGTTTTTCGGGCTATAGAGCCATGTTCTAGAGGCATTTCTCCTGACGTTTCGCCTGCATCTATGGCAAGCATCCTCAGAGGTAGTGAGGCTTTCTGAATTGGAAAAATTGAGTGGAGAGCAGTTTGTATGACAAGCATGGAAGGGCCTCATCCTTAAGTTGACCAAAGAATGTCCAATGAAAATACACCAGTTCCTACTAATTCAAGGAAACCACTGACCACTGACCTAAAGACTCATGAAATGGAACCTCATTATCTGTGGAAATTTAGAATGATCAAAATCAATGGCCAGGACTAGAAGTCCCCCATCTCTGGTGTTTAGCACCAGTAAGGTGTACAAAGATATGGCTGCTTCCAAGGGATAACTGAATGAGATCTTACATGTGAGTTTGGGGTACAGGGAAGAGAATTCCCCCAAACCTTCTGATATGGCTCCTTTGGTAAGCAGAACTCTGCTAACCGCAGCTTCGCACACACATAACCCTGTACAAACAGTACCGTTGACTTGCACATCACATTTGCAAGTCATGCTTAAAATGGAAACTGCTGTGTGGCTTATTTATATGCATGAGTTCTGTGCTGTTTGCAAGGACGGGGAGAGCTCTGAAGTCAACATTTTGAGAATTACATTGTGTCGAGTTATTATTCAAATCTGCTGCCATTTATTTCCCCATTGGAGTTGCTCTGTTTGGGCCAGAACAACAACAAATGTTTTTGTGATTTGGGGTGTTTTTTTCTCCTTGCAAAACATTTTGAGTTTTACATGTATCATTTTGTTTTAGTATCATTTAGGACAACGACCATGCAAACATGCAGATCTCAATGGGCAGAATTTTGAACAATGTTAAGTCTTTATAGAGCATATATATATATTCAGAATACTTCTAAAAGGTCATAAAGAGTTCAAATGATTGTGTGCTGCACAGGAAATTAATAGCCATGTGGAAAAATACAAGCAATTGTCAAATTGGAAATAAGATTTGGTTTTCTGCATTCTTTTCGGTTTTTCCGTCTTTCAACACTGTTCAGCAATGATTTCTGCACCAAATAGCAAATCCAGTAATGCATTTTGCAAACAGTCTCAGTAGATTTCCTCCAACAATTGGTCACAATTTCATGAAATTACAGATTCATATAACCTAATCCAGACATCAGTACAGTATATTCATCTGCATATTTAAAAAAGACTGAGTAAAGTGGGGGCGTATTCCTATTCCTATAATGATGGTGATGAAATGACATGCAATAGCCTTGTCTTTCAGAAAATATAAAATGTTTGAATCATGGAGATAGAAGAGACTACAGAGGTCATCCAGTCCAACCCCTTGCCTTGCAAGAAAAGCACAGTCAAAGCACACCTGACAGAAAGCCATCCAGCCTCTGCTTAAAAGCCTCCAGAAAAAGAGACTATATCACATTCCAAGGTTGCATATCCTACAGCTGAACAGGTCTTACTATTAGAAGGTTCTTCTTAATGTTCAGATGGAATCTCTTCTTCTATAAATTGAATCAATTGCTCTGAGTCCTGCAACCTTGTCACACTGCCCTTTTAGGCCATGCCATTTTGCTGGTGAAAGGGAAGGTACGCAGGGCGGCTCATGACACTCCGCTCATCCTCCCTCCTCCCCTCATGACATGGTGGGGATGGGAAAGGGTGCTTTGGCACCCTTTCCCTCTCCCATCAGATGGCAGAAAGAATGGCAAAGCATGACAATGTGATCTGCCCTGTCGCCCTTTCTGCTATCACATAGGGATTTGGAGAGAAAAGTGCAGATAGCTCAGTCAGAGCTACCTGAACAACACTTTTCTCTCTGCAGTGGAAGACAATGCACATTTCAGCATTTCACCTCCACTTTGGGAGGAAAGCGGGCAGGGCCTGATGGTGCACAGCAGGCCCCATCCAAGCTGCAAAATAAAGCAGCAAAACAGGGCATTTTGCCCAATGCGGTCCCTAGTCTCCAAGGCAGCAGAAAACAAGCCAGGTCACTCCCATATAGATTCAGACATTGTTTCAGAAACTGCCTTTCACCAATTTCCACAGAGACATTTTAATTACTATTCAGGAGTTTCAAGAGTGTAGTGTTGTGGCTGGAGCACTAGACCATGTCTCTGGAGACCAGGTTTCAATTCCCTGTTCAGCCACGGAAAGCTGCTGAATAATTTTTGGCAAGTCACATTCTACAGCCTCAGAAGAAGATGATGGCAAACCTCCTCTGAACAAATTTTGCCTAGAAAATCCCATTAAAGGTCCATAGAATCAGAGTCAGAAAGGGCTACAATGGCTATCTAGTCTAATCCCCTACCATGCAGAAATACACAAAGTACTCCTGACGTGTATTGTCGAAGGCTTTCATGGCTGAAATCACTAGGTTGTTGTAGGTTTTTCGGACTGTATGGCCATGTTCTAGAAGCATTCTCTCCTGATGTTTCACCTGCATCTGTGGCAGGCATCCTCAGAGGTTGTGAGAACAGGGAATTGAACCCTGACCTCACAACCTCTGAGGATGCCTGCCACAGATGCAGGTGAAACATCAGGAGAGAATGCTTCTAGAACATGGCCATACAGCCCAAAAAACCTACAACAACTCAGTACTCTTGACAGCTTGCCATTCAATCACTGTTTTTAAAAATGCCATTCCACCGCTAAGTGTTCTACTGTCTTACCCTCAGGAAGTTCTTTCTAATGTTTACGTGGAATCTCTATCCATTGCTCCATGGATTCTGTGGAGCAGCAGAACACAGGCTTCCTCCATCTTCAAAATGAAATCATTTCAGATATTAAACATGGCTATTACTTCACCTCTTAAGCTTCTATTCTTCAAGCTAAACACTGCTCCTCATAAGCCATAGTTTTGACCATTTTGATCCCTCTCCTCTAGACATTTTCTAGCTTTTCAATATCTTTCTTGAGATGTGGTTCCCAGAATAGGACACAATATTACAGGTGAGTAGTACCATTGCTTCCCTTGATCTAGACACTTTAACTCCTATTGATACAGCCTAGAAACACATTGGCTTTGTTAGCTACCACATCACACCGTTAAAAGGCTTTAACAATATTAAGCATTTAACAAGTTAAGCATTAGGATCAATTTGTTTTATTACTAGCATTTATCCTCCCTGTGCTTGACCTCTGTTGAATCTTCTGTCCTTGGAACACTGTCTATGTTTCTTGGCAGGGGCATTTTAGCTAGCTCTGGTATAACGGAAATGGAGATGTACATTTCACTTTAGGAAATAACTGGGTTTAATGAAATTGTTATTATTATTGTTGTGAATGTATTGACCACTTCTCTTTATGGCTTGACCAGAAGACTGGAAATAAATGGTTCTTGTAAGTATTGGGAGTTGCCTGGGAATGTTTTAGGATGAAGAAGAGAGAAAAAACAGGAGTAAAATCAGGGACTTGTGGTTTTTCCAGTTTGCCTAGATGGTCCTTTGTTTTTGAGGACCATCTAGGCAAACTAGAAAAACCACAAGTCAAAGAGAATCTTCCTGGATCAGACCACCTGTCTTTTCCATTCCCACAGTGGTTAATTAGAGGCTTATAGAAAGTACAAGAGGATATATTCATTAGTAAGTGATGCACAATGTACTTTAGTATCTCCAGCACTGGAGAATTCATAGCCATCATGATCAATTGATGTAGATAGCCTCATCCATTTAAAGCTGTCCACATTCATGATCACTACTATCTTTTGTGTTAATGGAATCCGTTGTTTAGCTGTGTACTCTGAAATAGTGTTTCTTATTATTTTCCTCCCAGAATCATTTCCCCTTGATGACCCCAAGGCTCTGTTTTAATGAAACATGAAACAAACTTTCTTCCTATGTATTTCTTTGGTCTGGGTGTAATATATTCCTATCATGTTTCCACCTGCTTTGTAAGTCTGGAGGAAATCTGGAGATGATGGAAATACAAAAGATGAAGATGGAGGCCATGATTAGAGGCTATTTATGTGGAAATCAGTGGGAAATTAAGATTTGATAGTGGAAGGAAACTTAGGTCACCTGCTTCATTTCTCTCACTTCCTGTTGTCTCATCCCCGTTCTTAACTGTAAATTGTTTTTAAGTCAGATGTTTGTAACTCAGGGGTTGCGTGTTCTATATTGTTGTGACGGGTATACCACTCTTTGATTTATTGCACTAGAGTTGGTTACAACGATCATCCCCCCCCCCCCCCCCCATGGTCGCTCTGAATGACTAATGAGATCAAGGCATATTTTTGACCCATTTGTCTTACATTGTGACATTTATAAGCCCCCTTTATAGACATGCAAGCTTCCCAATGAATTTCAGTACCTGCTTTATATCAGGACTGGAAACATATCTTCATGTTATTACTACTCAATCCTTTCAAGTAGAGATCTTCGATATACAGAGTATGTTGTCACTGACCTATAGCCCCTAAATGTCAACTCAAATATAATGACCTGAACCCTGTTGGTTAATCCCAGCTAAAACAGATCCATGAAATCACTTGCTGAATGATGAGTCAACACATAGCTATATCTCCCTGAATGTATGGGTCTACTCTAGCAGACACTAGCAATAGGATCCAGCTTAATTATAGTAATTTATTGGTGCTTTCAATGCAATGTTCCTGCTTTCTGGCAGGGGGTTGGACTGAGTGGCCCATGAGGTCTCTTCCAAATCTATGATTCTGTGATTCTAGTTAATATCCAGTAATCAAAACCAAGGCATCAACATTGGTAATGTTTAAATATGGAAGCCAGCCTAGTGTATGACTATCATTCAGGAGAACAGGGTTGAAATTTATTTACTTATTTATTTACCCTATTAATACCCCACCTTTTCTCAACCCCGAAGGGAACTCAAGTCGGCTTCTATATAGGCAATTATTCAATGCCATAAAGCAATATGCAATTCCAATGAACATTAAAACTAAAATTAATACATATTAAAATTTTAGAACATTACATTCAGTATTAAAAATCACGCCATCCATAATCGTAGTCCAGGGCCATTCCAATAGTTATTGCACATATTCCATATCTATTATTGCATTGCAACCATTCCCGGAAGGCTTGATCCCAAAGTCATGTTTTCACTGTCCTTCTGAAGGCCAAGAGGGAGGGAGCTGATCTAATGTCACTGGGGAGGGAATTCCACAGCCAAGGGGCTACCACTCAGAAGGCCCTGTCTCTCGTCCCCACCAGTTGTGGCTGCGAAAAAGGCGGGACTGAGAGCAAGGCTTCCCCTGCTGAAAATCCCTGCTGAAATCCATTGGGTAACTTTAGGCATGTCACACTCTCTCAGCCACAGAGGAAAGCAATGGCAAATCTTCTGAATAATTTCTGCCAAGAAAACCCTGTGATAGGTGGTTAAGGTTCAGAAATGGCTTGAAGACACTCAAGCAACAAAGAACCAAAACAATATTTTTCCTACTATTTTGCACATTAAAAAAGAAGACAGGAATAACATTCCATAAATGCAGAACAGTGCTTTGAAAAACATTGCTTGCTATCAATAAAAACTTGCTTTCACAGTCATTAGTTAAATAGAGAGCCATGTTTTCCTG
The DNA here is from genome assembly GCF_037176765.1 of Anolis sagrei. Lineage (NCBI taxonomy): Eukaryota > Metazoa > Chordata > Lepidosauria > Squamata > Anolidae > Anolis > Anolis sagrei. The sequence goes on from NC_090022.1 coordinate 271,652,098, forward strand.
AGACCCCCCCCCCTCCTCCTACTGTTGACGGGTGAGTTGTTCTCATTTGCAAACACCCCTCACTTGCATTCCAGTTGGAGTCCGTTCCACTCCAAGAAATTCCCAGTCATGTAGGGCTCTTTGATTTGTTATGTGTGTGGTAGAATGAACTCATTTTCTTCCTACTCAAGTTGTGTGGATTTGACAATGGACGAAGACATTTCCAGGCGACAGTGAGGACATTTGTGCTCTGCCGCTTGAGATGAATTGCTTCAATTATCTAAAATGACACGCAAGGGCTCCTTCTGAAATTTGATTTAATTAGGACTCAGGGTTGGGGCTGCTTCCTTTTTCTTCTCAGCCAATAAAGAATGGGCTTAACTGTTTAAAACTAGTTGAACACTGCAAAGCTTTTTGCTTTGGCTTCAATGCAAAACTCTCCAAATTGGTTCAGGTTTCTGATTCTATTCAGTTTTGGGAGGAAATGAAAAGTAAAACAATTGGAAGGAAGAAAAACAGACACAAAATGTGTGCCCATAGAACAGCTTTCACCAACTGAATGTGTATTAACCATTCAGGCTGAGGAATAATGGAAGTTGTAATCTACCCGATCTGGAAGATTAGATAAGGTAGATAAGGCTGTCATAGGAATTAACCATCAGCAATCCCTAAAATAAACCCCCAATAAATGTGGTTCAATGGGTTAAACCCTGGTGCCGGCAGGACTGCTTACAGATGATAGTAGGGCGAGCTCCCATCTGTCAGCTCCAGCTTCTCATATGGGGACATGAGAAACGCCTCCCACAGGATGGTAACATATCCAGACACCTCCTGGGCAATGTCCTTGCGGACGGCCAATTCTGTCACACCAGAAGTGACTTGTGGTTTCTCAAATCCCACCTGACACACACACAAAAAAACCCCTAAAGGCTGATCTCAAAAACTGTGGCAAAATGTCCCAGGGCATGACAGCAAGTCCAAATACAGACCTCGCAATCCTGAGAAATGGACCTTTGCTATCCTCATGTCTTTTTTTTTTTTTTTTGAGGCAGATCAAAATGGTGGGGGGGGGGCAGGGGACATCTGGTGCAAGTTATTGTTTTTATTCTCTCCAAGATGCACTGGACCTCACATCCAGAGATCCCAGTGTACACACAAGCAGATTTTTTATCTCTCTCTTTAGCCCCCTGTTAATTCCAGCTCTGTTTAATAAGAAAGAACGGAATGGTTACAGGAAAGTTCTAATTGCTTTCCAATTGTGCTTCCCTTTAGCCACCTGTGTGTCTGTGACTCCATTCTTTTGACAGCCCAGTCAGCTGTTTTTTACTTTTTAAGCATGTGTTCTGGATCAGTCCACACAGGGGGATGAGAAGGAAGTTACATGTTTTCCATGAGAACATGTGAATTTTGAGGGTGGGATTGGGTTTTAAGCACACCTTTAAAACACGTGCTTTTCAGCTGAGAACCCGATTCTGCCTGCACTTTCCCCAAGCGTCATTTAGTCAATCTTTACAATTGTGTTGTTCTTTATATTTTGGAGAAAAGAGCACTAGAGACTCAATATGTCTACTCTTTGTAATAACTACTTTGTTTACAGATTGGTAATTGACAGAATGAAAATATACTCACATAAGGCAAGAGTAGTCCTAAAGCTACACCAGTATCAGAACAGATTTCTGCCATTTCACACACCCTTACCAGAAACACAGTTTAGAACTGTGTTTGGTTTTGGGTTCCCAGAATTCCCAGTGACCATACATAGTGGGGGTTTCTGGAAATTCAGCCAGAGTAGTCTAAAATATCTAAAGTTGCTCCAAATGCCTGGAAATACGCTATTTTTCCCCAGCCATAGCTCAAAGCTTTATTTCAGCTCCATGATCCAAATAGCATGTGGCAGTGCCAGATCAATGTCTTTACATTTAGATCTGCTTCAGTCATGTGCAAAGTGGTGGAATCCAATTAAAATAACAAAAAATAATACCATGGAGGGATCTCATCTGGTTCTGGTCTCTTCAATGTTCAACTGAAGGAAAAGCAATATCAGGAATAAAAGTTCAATAAGCAACGCAATGCAGCATAAAACATATTGCCACCCACTGCTTTGTAATGGAGCTTGGAAAAACAAATTAGGGTTCTAAGCATCCAAATGTCACAACCATTGGCCATGCTGGTGAAAAAAATCTGTGATCTGTAGTCCAAAAAAAGGGGGGGAGGATATTTACAAATCCTTTAGATGAGATTACAATAAATTTAGATGTAGACACTCTAATGCAGAGGGAGGCAAGAGGGACAATTAAATCTTCAAATTCACTAAAGTTGGAGTGCATTATCCTTGCAAAAGTGAAAAAAACTGCAAATAAACACCCCACCCCCCATACACACACACACACTATTTTTTTTATCTGAGAGAACACATCTCTTGGGATCTTTAGTTCCTTCTGAGCAACTCTATGGTCAACTTCTGCCAGAAATCAACCTCTGTGTGACTTCTGGCTTAGAGAAGTGTTGTCTCTAAGAATCTCAAGGTCCTCCAGCACAACTCAACCTTTGGCAAATGTTGACCATAGAACAATGCTGAGGACCTCAAAATTCCAAGAGAAAATGTTGTAATCTATTACACAAGGGGGGGGGGGCAAAGGTATCAGAAAAATTAGCAAACTGCTCATTATTATTTCTGTTATGTCAGCAGAAAGTACCAAATTAATAGACCATCATGCCATCATGCTATGGCCATAACAATGAGCAGTTTCCTTGAATGTAATGTAGCAGCAATGAGGGAATCAGCTGTTGGATCCCAAGAAGCTCGGGAATTGTTTCCTCTCCTGATAGAGAAAATTTTTCTTGCTGTCCTTCCCATTCTTACCCTACCAGCAGCTGTCTGACCTCACTTGTTGTACTACTGCCCATGCTACTATCATAGCTATATTTAGGGTTGCCAGGTTGAAAACTCTAGCTCACCCTGTAGCAATGACATCGCTAGGGTTGGTGTCATCCAATGAAGTAACTCATTATGTCACTTCCATGGACTTTCTCACTTACCAGACCATATCACAAAATTGTAGCTAGGGTACCAAAAATGACAAAATCAGTAACTATTTTTTAAAGCAGCAATGAAAACATCACTGTGTATTTGCAGTGTGGGAAGGGGGAAAAAAACACATCTGATTTGAAGTATAATTGTAATTAGGTAATAATGACAGGTTTGACTGGATTGCATGGAAATTAAGAGATTTGAAAGTAAGTCCACAAAGAATTTTAACCTTGTCAACCTCTGAGGATGCCTGCATAACATCAGGAGAGAATGCTTCTAGAATGTGGCCATACAGCCAGAAAACTTACAGCAACCCAATTTTAGCCTTGTTAGTATATTGACACAGTTCAATATACTAAGCTGAAAAAAATGTTGTTTTTTGTGGTTATATCCAATTGAAGGTATTTTTATAAAGAAACACCACATTTCTGCAGAAATAATGCATTAAAATTTAATAGACAATCATTTTAGTGTCACTCCCTCTGATAGTGTCACTCGTTGTAGTTTGCACCACCCTCACCTGCTGAAATTCTCTTCTACACAACCATTAATGGTGGAGAAGCCCCTAGTTTTCACTCTAACAACCCTACAACTCCAATTTACAATGGTCCCTGTCACACTGCACAGTTATGGCACTACTGTGCGGAAACCACCAACGTTGTCTACTAGACTGCCCTCTGCACTCGCTCCCAACCCTATGGTTGGCCCTTGTACAACTGTTCAATATATCAGATCATCTTGTTTTTCTTTCCATACAGGGTGTACTAAGGGCTGCCTCTTTCCCAACAGACTTATTTTATGTATCAAGAAGAGTAAGGTAGAAAGTGGCTGTTTGTCAGTCCTTTAGAATGTAGCAATATTGGACAGGCAACTAAACAAACCGTCTACATTTTCTTGCTAATCGGGCATATTTGATATGAGGGCCCAATGGAGAAGATCAGTAAGGTTTCTTGTCAAAAAGCTATTTAAAAGATAAAGCTTTTAAACAAAAATTGGCTCATCCATCAAATGCAAAGTGCTACTGACATGACATCATGGCATTTTTTTTATGAAGCTCAAGAGAGATTTAGATTTAAAAGCTTATTTATAGCTGTCCCCTTATGGTTTCACATTCAGTATTTTCAGTAATGGCACTAAATAGAAAAAGCTACTGAAATCAGGAGCAAAATGTTTTTTTCTCTCTCTTCTTTTTTTTACAAATAAACAGAAATGGTCTAGGTCAGTATTTCTCAACCTGCGGGTCGGGACCCCTGTGGAGGTCATGAGGGGGTGTCAGAGGGATTGCCAAAGACCACCAGAAAACACAGTGTTTTCTGTTGGTCATGGGGGTCCTGTGTGCCAAGTTTGGTTCAAGTCCGTTGTTGGTGGAATTCAGAATGCTCTTTGATTGTAGGTCAACTACAAATCCCAGCAACTACAGCTCCCAAATGTCAAGGTCTGTTTTCCACAAACTCCACCAGTGTTCACATTTGGGCATATTGTGTATTTGTGCCAAGTTTGGTCCAGTGAATGAAAACACATCCTGCGTATCAGGTATTTACATTACGATTCACAACAGTAGCAAAATTACAGTTATGAAGTAACAACGAAAATAATTTTATGGTTGAGGGTCACCACAACATGCAGGACTGTATTAAGGGGTCAGAGCATTAGGAAGGTCGGGAAGCACTGGACTAGGTGGTTGGAAAGAGGAACATACTCTCAAGACCTATAAAATTTAGAAGTTCTGTGACTAGCCTGTAACATGAATAGGTGAGTTTACAAAAGCTACATCCTTGTTGCTTTCTTTTCAGTGGTTGTGTCTTAATTGTTTTGTTAGTTTAATTGTATGCTCAGTTTTGTATGATGTAGATTTTAAAGTAGTGTCATTTTTACCCCGTGTAAGCAGCCTTGAGTCTCAATCAGGAAAAATGGCAGAATAAACAACCATCCCCACCTCAATATTCAAAAGGCAGTTGCAGTGAATCTCTGGTAGACTGTTTTGTGATTCTTCTCTGGACAAACAATATAGACATAATTTCTACATTGCCCTTTCCATATCTGTTTCTCCAAAGGAATAATTTCAAAACCATATCCATGGAATGAAATAAGCTCAAACAAAACTAGCCCCACCTTTGTAAGAAATTTCTTGCATTTTGTGGGAACACATATGTGACGTGTAAAGTAGTTTAAACTCCATGAAGGGAGTAGAGTGCTGGCAAAAAAAAGGTGAAATGCAGAGGAAGAAAACACATTTTCACACATGGAATTCCACAGTAATTAATCATAATTGTATTCTGTACTGCTTCTCAGCTCAATGACATTTGCAGGCAGTTCTCTCAGATCCTTCTGGGATCCTTGTGGTATGTTAAGATGAGAGATGTTGCTTGAATCTGAATGTTAATAAATGGAATTAAATTAACAAACATGCAGTTGCCTCTCCTCCCACTGCATGGGCCTATCCCAAGTGTTGGGTGATCCTCCTAAACAAGGTCATATGTGGTGCAGAATTGAGAACTGCACCTCCAAAACTGGTCCCTAGAATGCCAGCTGGGAATTCTGGGAGTTGTAGTCCAACAAGCATTTTTTTTCTGAGCTCTGCAATGAATGGATATAAAACCACATTGTTTCAACCAAGAAGACCATTGCATCAGACAAACGTAATAATACATGAAGTCTGTACTTCATTGCTTTTTAAATATATGAAAGCACACTCCCACAAAATAGGTAGGACTTTACATCTGCATTCTACATTTAAGCTTCTAAACATCTGAACATCTAGAGCAATGGTTCGCAACCTTTTTTTTTTGACCAGGGACCATTTGACCAAAAACCACTTTGACCACGGACCACACTCCAACAATGGTACCAAAGGGGTTAAAAATCAGGTTTTGGTCAACTTTAGATTTGGTTTGGTTATTTGGGGTGCTGATTCAGGAAATTGCATTGGATAGACCACATCAGCTCTAGTTTACAGGACATACGCCATCCAGTAGTCTCCATCTGCTTGCCCACAGAAACCCATATTTAATCATCTAAAGCTGATATGGTAGTACCATTTTTTTTTGTGGGGATGTCCCCTCCTGACATCCCTGTTGCCTTAGCACAATAAGTGGGTTTTGCGAGACCAGTCACTCTCGTTGCTGCGTGGTTTCAAGGCAATGGTGTAGTAATGATGAGGCCACGGACCATATTTTCATGTTTGTGGCCCACTGGTGGTCCATGGGCCACAGGTTGGGAACCACTGATGTAGCTGCTTAGGTGTTAGAAACTTAAAATCATGGATGGATTCACATCCATGTAACTTCCCAAAACAAGATACCACCTAGAAAACATATAATAAATCTTAAATAAAATAGATCAATATGAAAATATATAATAATTGTATGAGATACAGGGAGGGCCAAACAGAATTGCTGCGTGCTTCTAGCTGCCCTGTGCTTGTTAACCTTCCTCTCTAAAACAAAGGAATGCTATTGGGCTTTTTGCCAAACTGCCTCAGTGGGCAGGGTTTCCTTTCCAAATATGCAAACAGTTGGCAAAATTGGCAGGCTGTCCAGCTTTTATGCTAGGATGAAGGGTTTGGGATATTCCCCTTCCCCCCTGATTCATATAAACTCTGGTAAACATCCCTTTCCCTTTTATTATAATGGGCTGAGTTACTCAGTGTAATCTCAGCTGCAGATTTCAAAATAATTAAAATAAAACAGTTGGCTGATGAAAGCCTCTTTCCCTAAACCTAGGTAAAGAAAGGCAGGGAAACAACAACATCAAAGGAGCAGCTTAAAGTGGCCCCAAGCAGCGGGAGTTAGTCAGCTGCTCACTTTGAAGCATGGTGAATGGAGTTGCATAAGGCCATTCAGTGGAACAGAACTTCTGGACTAATTGGTCATACCAGAAGACAATGTAAATTAAATGGGGATTTAGCCTCCATATGTATCAGGACTATGCCAAGCTAAATGCACCCCACTAGTCATATATGGCATCTCATTTGGGATTTTATCATTCTGCAATTTTAGTTGTCTGTGCCTAAGTGCCCTACTTTATAGAGAATAATTGCCTACTTTAAGGCATCTTCCATTGCTACACAGACCCAAATCCATTTTAAATATTGGGGGCAACAAGTAGAGAGAACACCAGCTGGAAAGCAGACTGACAACGTTCATAAATGTCCTGATCACAATCTGTCATACTATGAAGAGTTGTATTGTATTGCTTTTGTATGTGTGTGTAGGGAGGGACTTGAGAAATGCAAGTTGCTTCTGGAGTGAGAGAATTGGCTGTCTGCAAGGACATTGCCAAGGGGATGCCTGGATGTTTTATCATCCTGTGTATTTCTAAATATGGTTGTGCAAATATAGGCTGATGTAATGCAAATTTGATGTAAGGTGACATTGATTCTGTTTGGGGTAATACATTTCCTTCCTTCCTTTCTTGTCATGCATATGAGGCCACTCTACTGGGTTCAAAAGCAACTGTGATGGTTGTGATGGTGGTATATGTACACCTGTATGTTTGTGTGAATCACCTGAAACCTAGTTTATATATGTCTTACATCTGGGTTAATGAGTCATCGAGTTGGAAGAGACCACCGTCCAACACCCACCCCCCAGGAACACCCCTGAGAAATGGCCATCCAGCCTCTGTTTTAAAACCTCCAGGTAAGCAGACTCCTACACACTCCAAGGCAACATTTTCCACCATCAAACAGCTCTTACCATCAGGAAATTCTTCCTCACAGTAATTTGTGGTCTAGACCCACTTCCTCCCACATAAACTGCACCGGGATTGTGGCGCAGCTGGCTGAGTGTCAGCTGCATTAAAGATCACTCTGACCAAAAGGTCATGAGTTTGAAGCCAGCCCGGGCTGGAGTGGGTGTCCAGCCATTGTGTAGCCCGTTGTCGACCTTTGCAACCCGAAAGACAGTTGCATCTGTCAAGTAGGAAAATAAGGGACCACCTTGTGTGGGAGGCTAAATTTAACTAATTTATGAGGCCATAAAGAAAGAAGACTCCGGGGAATGTGGAATGCGGAAGAACTTCACCGGTGTCGTTGATGGACGATGAAAAGCAGCAGCTCCCATGGCGGCCAGAAAAAAAAAGTTAAATAGCCTTTGTCTGTTAAATGTTGTTTGTCAAACTGGCATTGAATGTTTGCCATATATGTGTTTACTGTAATCCGCCCTGAGTCCCCTGCGGGGTGAGAAGGGCGGAATATAAGAACGGTAAATAAATAATAAACCTCAGCCATTTTCATTGCCTGTTCCTAATCCCATTACCATCTAAAATACAGTAGAAAACAAACAGAGGACAGAATCTTCTCAATGGTAGTGCCCAATCTTAGAACTGGTTAAACTGGAGGTAGCAGTTTCTGCAACAAAAAACCTTCTAGTTGTATTGACTCTCTCATCCAGTTTGGCCATTGCATCCTTCGGGACAAAATGTTTCCATTTCCAAGAGGCTTGAAAATGGACTCCTATGAGTGTCTGTATCCTTGGTTACCTGGTTTGCTCCCCGACACTGCTAGGTATGGCTAAATATTCTGTTTGGTTTGCTTGCTTTTTAATGAAAACTTCACCAAATTCTACAAATAAACTGAAAATAAATATTTTGCCATTTTAAAAGTTTCCAGGGATAAAGACTCTACTGCTACTTCTCTGGACCTGCCACTTGGTATTGAACCTGCAAGATAAGGTATAAGCCTAACTATCTACACCCAAAGGATCCTTAAGCAGCCCCCCTAAAAATGAGAGGCACAAAGCTTGCTAGCCCCCACAATGATTCTTTCCACAATGGTTTTCAAATGCATACACTGTATTGTATTGGCAATTATTATTATTAGCCTTTAAAGAATACATTTTAACAGTCTTGCACAATGTTTATCTTTTCTCCAGTCACTTTATTTATGAAACTTTAAACAAGCAATAAGGGATAACATAAGATAATAATCAATACAAATCATACAAAGCAAAAGCAAACCACAACAGCACTTTGAAATCAGCTTGTGTGTTCTTCCTTCTTAATAACTTTTACCATCTTGACCACATTTGCTTTTGCTTGGGCACATATGTCTCAGTTTTCATCTGTGAACGGTGAAAGATATAAACATATGGTTAATGTTGATACAATAAAATGTTAATAATCTAAACTATAAAGAAATCTGAACAATACTTTTAACTGTTATCAAACAAGTTAAGGGGGATTTCAATGATTACTATAACTACTTCTGGGAATAAATGGTGAAACTAGCCAAAATAATTCAGTAAATTGTGATTGCTTTATGCCCAAGGCAGATTTATGCAGACAGGTCGTGCAATAATTTTACTGTCTCCAAGTTCCACGCCTACTCACTAACCTGCCACAATGTATTGATTGTATATTATCAGAAGTCTTTGATATGTTATGGAATTCTCAGACAATGAAGCTGTTGTCTATGTTTTCGTGTCTCGGCTCTATAGATGAGGTATGTTTGAACCTGCCTCTGATGTAGTAATGAGTGGAGGTGAATCCTGAGAACCTCTGCTCGGGACCTGAAAAGATTTCTTATACTTTGGACTTGCAAAACTTTCCTTTTCCCATATACGTGGCTAGTGCTTTGAGTACTGGCTAATGGATCTGGAGAACAATGTCTGAAGCTCCTCTCAGCCATGAAAAAATAGTGAAGAGTAGATACATCACTCTGACAATGAAGATCCGCATAGTAAAAGCGATGGTATTCCCGATAGTCACCTACAGATGTGAAAGCTGGATCATAGGGAAGGCTGAGCGAAGGAAGATAGATGCTTTTGAACTGTGGTGCTGGAGGAAAGTTCTGAGAGTGTCTTGGACAGTGAGAAGATCCAACCAGTCCATATTTCAAGAAATAAAGCCCAACTGCTCATTGGAGGGAAGGATATTAGAGATAAAGTTGAAGTACTTTGACCACATCATGAGGAGACAGGAAAGCTTAGAGAAGACAATTATGCTGGAGAAAATGGAAGGAAAAAGGAAGAGGGGCCGACCAAGGGCAAGATGGATGGATGGCATCCTTGAAGTGACTGGCTTGACTCTGAAGGAGCTGGGGAAGGTGATGGCTAACAGGGAGCTCTGGTGTGGGCTGGTCCATGAGGTCACAAAGAGTCGGAAACAACTGAACGAATGAACAACAACAACATTGGTAGTTTAATTGTGGCCAGTCTCCCGACTGGCCCTGGAGGTGGCAACACGCTCCATCCCTGATCCACATCCTTGGCTCCTCTGAACTGGCACCTTCACTTCCCTGTGGCCATCACCACTGCAGAAGACCACAGAGCACCGGAGAGCAATCCTTGCTCCTTTGCCATGGTTGTATGGATGCCTCTGCAGATGTCAGTATGGGGTGGCTGCACCAGCCAGGAGTAATCCTGAAACTTTACAGTCATATGTAGTGGTGATGAGGACAACACAAGTTCAATCAATTCTTTTTTTCCCCTGCATTGTGCCAAAGTGTGGGGCTACTCCAGAGTTTTGCCCAAACTCCAGAGCATTCCCCAACTTTCCTTAGCCCCGCAATGAGGATCAGAAATCTCTGGACATTGTGTAGACATCCAGAAAATCCAATGATAGGGTTGGCTTAAACCAGAAATGGCCTGAAGGTACCCATCAGTCAGGCCCGTAGCCAGGATTTCGTTTCGGGGGGGGGGGGGCTGAATTTTTTTTCAGGGGGGGGTTCATGGGGGGGCTGAGTTTCGGGGGGGGCTGAGTCTGAGTGAAAGAGGGTCTAGCCTAGCAAACCTTTTGTATCATTACCCCAATACCCCCATGCATATGGGATATATTGAGTATGGTGATCAGATCATGATATGAATAAACATAACAGTTTAAATAATGCACCAATAAGGCCTTTTCGCGAACCACCATGAAAATTTCGGGGGGGGGCTGAAGCCCCCCGAGCGCCCCCCCCCCCCCCCCCCCGGCTACATGCCTGCCATCAGTAACACTGAAGTTGTTAGTTAGCTTTGATGCTACAATAAATATCACCACTAGTTGTACAAGGCCCTGAGCCTCAATTACTTAAGCAAGAGGTAGTGTCTTGCTTTCACATTGTGAAAGACCTAATTTGCTGATTTCTGCCAAAAAGTTGTCACTTAAGGAACAGAATCTGACCCAAGTATGTTTGAGTTTGTTTTTTCAGGTCAGCATCATCTAGAAGGCCGATTAATGGGTTAGGAGAAAAGAAAAAGTGGGGATTGCAGGATAAAGTAGACCTCCCATTCCATGTATAATGTGTTGTCGAAGGCTTTCATGGCCAGAATCACTAAGTTGCTGTGAGTTTTCCAAGCTGTATGGCCATGTTCCAGAAGCATACTCTCCTGATGTTTCACCCACATCTATGGTAGGCATCCTCGGAGGTTGTGAGGTCTGTTGGAAACTAGCCAAGTGATCTATAACTGAGAAGTGTTGTAGAAAAATGTCAATTTAGGCTTATAGCACCCTTTCCGAGACTGGGCTGTGGCGCAGCTAATGAGTAGCCAGTGGAATTAAATAACTACTGACTGAGTGGTCATGAATTTGAAGCCAGCCCAGGTCAGAATGAGCAACTATTAGTAGTCTAGCTTGCTGTCAACCTATGCAGCTTGAAAGACAGTGCATCTGTCAAGTAGGAAATGTAGGTACCGCTTTATGCAGTAAGGCTAATTTAACTAATTTACACCATAAAACCTTCCAGCAGCATGTATAAGAATGAGGAAGCATGCCATTAAGGATTCAGTGTCACAAATGGACAGCAGCTCCCCCTGTGGCTGGAATTGAGCATAACCTCATGAAGCCAGAAAACTGGAATGTTAAATTACCGCTGTGTCTGTCTCTATATGTTGTATGTCTAATGGCATTGAATGTTTGCCATGTATATGTGCATTGTAATCCTCCCTGGGTCCCTTGCAGGCTGAAAAGGGTGGAATATAAATACTGTAAACAAACAAATAAATGAATAAATAAATAAATAAATAAAATTCCCACCATCCCCAGTAACTATGATCAATGGTCACAGATTAAAAGAGTTGTAGTTCAGCATCTGGGGACCCAAGGTTGCTTTGTAGGGAACTATGTTGCCTCGGAGCATGGTGAAGTCTCCTCCTCTGGAAGTTTTTAAGCAAACGTTGGGTGGCAATCTGACAGGAGTGCTTTGATTGTATAGCCCTGCATTGCAGGGGGTTGGACTACATGGCCCTTGTGGTCTCTTGCAGCTCTATGATTCTATGATTTGGCAACATGGCTAACATGCTGCAAAAAGTCATTGTATTGATGATTGTCATCACTAATATTCATACCCCATTCTCCAACAACATCCTTGGTGAACATGCAAAGAATAAAACAAATAACGTCAAGTCTCCATTCTCTCTCTCATGCCCAGGGGTGTTTATTTGCTACTGTTATTATTCTCTCATTCTTACTAATAGTTACCAGTAACAAGCAGTAGTTGATGTGGAAATATATGACATAATGATATTACAGTTAGGGATGGTTGACTCTGACAGACCCAGAGTTCTCATTTTCCCAAATGCAAAATCCATAAAACAAAGCCACTAAAATATCTACACAAGCTGCAAGAGTTTATCTGGATGCCTTTTCTGTGATACCCTTTCTCCACAGTTTTGAAAGATAAAAATGCAAACATCTTGTCCATATCATAAAGAAATAAGTTAGACAAATAAGTAAAATTATATCATGTGTTTACTTCCAATAATTAACAAAATGGTTTCATTCTAAAGCAAATTTTGTTGAGTCCGGGCAAACAGCCAGTTGGCATCTTGATAAATAGAAATTCATTTAAAAATATGAAGGATTATGCTGGCAAACTGGGTGACTATCAGGAATATTGTCATCTGCTGTTTTCATTTTTGGATCATGGAAATTCTGACGTGATGACTGCTTACCAAAAGATAGGAGCTATTTCACAATGAAAAATTTTCAATTAATGCTCCAGAGAGATCTGCTGTGTTCCAAAGCACACTGTCAATGCCACTTTTTGAGTTTTGCCTTGTGTAGATTTTGGCACAGTAACTGAGAGATCAGTTTTGAGAGATTCTTGTCATTCTTGATGGATAGGACAGTGAGTGACATCCACATCATCTCCCATGGTGGATCACAAATACGTTACGATAAGCTTCAGCTTGCAGAAACTCTACCTGCCACTGGCAACTGTCACTAGAAGTGTCTGGAGAATCCATAATGTTACCCAGACACTTCGGAAGACATCACTCATGTTCATATCACAGATGTACTGTGAGGCATCTTACTGTAAGCCTTTTCCAGGAGGCAGAATGCAATGCAGATAGTTCAGCTCAACACAAAGAACTATACCACCATATTAGTTGTAATCTGCACACTGCGAAATTTTGTGCACACATGTGTGACGCTTTTGTTGGGTAGCAACAGGAACCTCAAATCATAGCTGCTGTGACTGTATAAACTTTCTAGGGAACACTGTAAATTTAACCATTTGGATTTGGAGTGTTATACATTTTGGAATTCTAAGTAAGCTATGGTCAAGCTTTATAAATAAATCAGTTTCTGCTTCATAGAGGAGCGTGGGAAACTTGGCGCCCCACACCTCGCATCACCCAACTCCAGCTGAGGGCAATCAGATGGGAGGAAGCATGAGAGTGCATGGTGCATATGGCTTCCCCCCTCCCATGTTGCCTTGGCAGCGACATGTGCCAGCTCCATCCTTCTTCACCTATGGAGCTGCGCTGGAGTCATATGATGGGAGCCAGCTGGCTCAGTAGGTGCCCTAGGCTAAATCGCTGCATGCTACCAAATTTAGCCCTGTGTGAAGAGGTGGTTATGCCTTTTCCACGCAGCTGTATAAAATCCACATTGAACTGGATTACATGGCAGTATAGACTGAGATAACCCAGTTCAAAGCAGATATTGTGGATTATCTACTTTGATATTCTGGGTTATATGGCTGTGTGGAAGGGCCCTTAATGCAAACCCCAAGCGGTTTTGACTGAGATAATGCAGATCTCACCAAGAAGGATTCCACATACCTGCCATTATAGTCCTGCCCAAAATTTCACTACAAACTACAACTCATTCAAAAATATTTAACAGTGTGGTGACTTTTCTTCAGATGCATCTCAGCTCATTGTAGGAAACCCCAATGCTTTCTAATAGGACCCCAATGAGGACCCATGTACGCTGTGAACTATTTAAGACATTTGTACTCCTGTTGAGTTCCAAATTCAAGATGCAGGAATATGTTTTGAACTTTTCCTGCAATGCTGGAAGCAACTTTTCCTGTTTGTCAGTGTGAATATTATTAAACATTGTAAACTTCATTTTCTATCATCCCTCTTAAGTTTATGCCATGACTTGAAGGCATGTGAATTATTCCCTCCTCTTCAGCTTTCTCACAACACACCTTCTTGGATCAGATTCAATTTGAGGGGAAAAAACATCCACAGACTCATTTTCTTCAGACTGGCAACTCCACCTTTGCTCCAGGGCCACTGCTAATGCTATATCCTTTTCCTATTTACAGGGGTGCCCTGTGTTTTTTTTTTACATTTACGCAGCAGCTAGCATGTTCTTCATGTCATGCTGCCCTGACTTTGAAATCCTCTGAGGATGACCTTTTTGGAATGCCTCTTGTAAAATCACCTTTGTAACATCTCCATTGCCTGTTTCCTTGTAACATCAGAAAAGGTGTTACGTAGACCAAAACTTCATTCTCATAAATCTATAAAAATGGGTCTAGGATAGTCCCATACCTTCCAATTATTCCAAATTCACTGAAACGTTCCAAATTGAATTCAAAAGTAACTTGTATTGAAGTAACTCAGTGATGGAAGGGGGAAGAGGAGATGAAGGCAGGGATCTTATCCTTTCCAGTAGGTTCAAGCAAAAGCAAACTGCTGCAGCCTCCTTTTGCTTTTTCAATTTTCTTCAGTAATAGCTTTTGGCCATCTTGACTATACACTGATGTTACTTGGCCACATGTTTTTAAACGTATGTGTATAGTCTCTTAGGTTGTATGAGGCCATGGATTTGCCACCTCTGAAACAGAGAACTTACTGAAAAAGAGAATCACACATGGTCACTCTTTATTTATCATATACTGTACTTACTTTAGTTAGGCTTCATCTCAAGAGTAAAAGGAAGGTGATAATGTGCGAAAATACAACAAATGTAAGAGACACCATTAGCACATTGTTGAAAATTATCTCCTTTCATGCCCAGAAACAGTGGAATTACAGAAAATTATGAATTACACTATACACATAGAAAATAGGCCATGGGAAGAGGCTGAGAACTCCTTTCAATTACCATCTGCATGTTGTCTCGAAGAGCTTTCTTTTGTGCTGACGCAGGGAAGGCCAGAAATAATCTCCTGCATTCATTGAGCAAGTACATAATTATTGCTAAACCAGGCTCTGTAGTCAAACAGCACATGGACCTCCAGGTGACTTCACAGCAGACCTGACATGAAACAGGGCTTTGTTGTTTTCGGTTGTGGTTAGTTTTTGAAGCTATTCATAAATCTTTGGGGTTCATCAGCAATCACCTGATGCTGACAATACCATTAAATGGCAATGTAGAATTATATCATCCAGTTCAATGCAGGTAAATTGCATTCCGAAACTGCATTATATGGCAGTGTAGATGGGGCCTTATTATGAAAACTGTATTTAAAAGAACGGAACAGAAATGTCATATTTTGGGGAGAGCAAAACTGTAATTCTTGCAAACTTTCAAAATGCCTTTTTGGAGAGTGGGGCAGGGGGAGATTTCCCATCCATGGAGGGTACTGTCCTGCCAGTGCTTTAGAAGACAGCACTTGAACACCTCCCTACAAGTCTCTACTGCTGATTTAATGCATTCCATTGGATTCAACCATTTTGAGATGGTTCCTAAAAACATCTTGGAACGTTACTTTTCAAATTCATTGCATCTTACTTTCTGAATCATTACTTGCTACTTATATGCTACCTTCTCCTACACTGCTTAGAAAGACACACAACCCCCCCCCCCCCAAAGTTACATATTCCTTAGAACAGTGGTTCCCGACCTTTTTTTGACCAGGAACACTTTGACCAGGGACCACTAAACCAGGGACCAGTTTGAGCAGGGACCACTATGACCAGAGACTAGTTTGAGCAGGGACCACTTTGACCAGGGACCACTTTGACCAGGAACCACTTGGTCAGGGATCACTCTCCAACATTAGTACCAAAGGGGTTATGAATCAGTTTTTGGTCAACTTTAGATTTGGTTTGGCTATTTGGGGTGCTAGTTCAGAAAATAGCATTGGATAGACCACATTAGCTCTAGTTTCTGATGCAGAACATATGCCATCCAGTTTTCGTCATCTCCTCACCCACAGAAATCCATATTTATTAATCTAGAGCTGATGTGGTCTATCCAAGGGGGTAGGGCTTGTCAGCGATAGGAAAAGAATGGCAGGCGATGCAAAAGAAGCGGAAATAAAATAAATAAAAAGGAAGGAGGTGCACGGACCAGATTTTCATCCTTATGGCCCACTGGTGGTCCACAGCCCACAGATTGAGAACCACTGCCCTAGAAGATATGACAATACTAGCATTTGTTGCATTGCTAGGTAAAATAATAATGTCATTATGCCAAAAGTCATGTGTCACAGACAGTATCATTACTTGTATTGGGTTATGTCTAAGCTCTGCCAAAGGATAGAATCTTCTTGACATTTATCCTAACTAGGTAACACTAGACATTATAGAGTGCATTTACTATTACAGTTTCTATATTTCTGAAAGTATACAATGGATCACTTTTATACGAAACAATTATATCACTGTGATTTTACTTTAAATCCACCAGGTGGACTTCTGGGATCTGAAATTTGCTGCAATATTCCAATCACTTGCCAGAGAGTTCCAGTACCTCCCCAAACTACAAATCCCTGAATTCTGTATGGTGCAGCCATGTCAGTTAAAGTGGTATTAAAATTGCTATAATTGTATCATTTGAAAGAAATCTCACTGCGTCCCAAAACAACCTGTGCTTTGTTTACGATTTTTTAACGATCACATCTAACTCATATTTTCCAACATTTTTAGCTGGAACTTGAGACATATGATGCCCAGAAACATCAGAGTGTGGTCAAGGTGGCAAAAAGTTTTTGGAATCAGCAGGTCAAATCAACAGGTCAACTTGTCAAAATATGTGTTGGCCAATGTTGTCATTACACATTCATTTATTCGTTCAATTCCCTTTTTCTCTTTGCATCCTTGATGAACAATCCAGGGCAGGTAGGCATTGCAAGCTTGTATGTGCTACAAATAAAGGTGGAGCACAGGCTGGGAAAAGTTTCCTTTTGTAGTAGACCTCCCAGAATGTTCAGAGAACATGACCATTGTTTTATGAGGTAATGCTATTAAAAAGTAACCTTTCCAAGCTCTCAAGTGGAGGAAGCTCCAAGGCAGTATCCCAGTCACACCTGAGTCATAAATCATTTTAATAAGCATCCCTTGGATTAGAGCATGCCCAATATCAAACTGATAAGAATAGGCTTAAACTCCACCTTGCACATTATGAAAGCAGGTTGCTACAAGTAGAGCTCATGAACTACAAATAATTTACAGAGAAAAAGTTGCATTGACAAAGTTACAGTGTACAGACAACTGATATATGGAATATAGTGTGTGTAAAGTTCAAAGATTCCAGGAGAAGGGTATACCAGCATTGAGAGAATGGGAAGTTCCAGGCCTTCTTTCTGAGAATAGGATATGGAGAGGCCTTAGGTGCATCCGCACTGTAGAATTAATGCAATTTAACACCATCTTCACTATAATACTTCAGTGCTATGGAAATCATGGAGTTCAGTTTGGAGAGGCACCAGGTTTGGTTACGCAAAGGCGGCTAAAAGACCACATAAAACTACAATTCCCATGATTCCACAGCATTAAGTCAAGCCAGTTAAAGTCAAACTTCATTAATTCGACAGTGTAAATGCACTTCCCAACCTTGATTCCACAACTACTGGTTACTATTACACATGATAAACTCAATCTCTTAATGAAAAGAAGTTATGAAAATGAGAAACCCATGCATTTAGTGGGAAAAGATCAGTGAGATTAGTCTGTTTGTTTTGGTGAGATTAACTTGTTCATTTTATCTTGGTGTCAGATCTGGTTCTCTTGCTGCCAAAGGCAGATTGAGACAGAAAAAAAGGAGGAGCAAAGCTGGAGTTTTGCTGCAGCAAATCTCTACATTCCTGAGTATGTCTGACCAGAACTTTTTATATATAGCAGGGATTACCACCCAAACAAATGGCCTGTTTACACAGACAACCTTTAGTTACAGTGCGTGGCATCCATCACATCAACACTTCAAGCCTCAGACAGAGCTCCAAAAGGTTACTTTTTAGACCACGGTTCCCAAAATCTTCCCAACCAGCACACCTACTAGGAGTTCTAGTACAAACCAGGAGCTTTTCCATGCCCTTGCTATGGGCTCTAGTGCTTTGGGAAATGACTGTATTTTGGACTTCGGGGCTCTGTTGATTACTGCCTATTACAGGGAGGTGATAATCTTTCACTGGCTAATTTTAACATAATTGCAACTTCTGGAAATTTATCACATGAAAACAGAGACATCCCAGTGTGTGTGTTTACCTTTTGTGTTGTAACTGGAAGATGAAAGCAAAAAGGGGAGTGAGAGAATTAAATATTTCCTAACAACAAAAGCTTCATCAATAGAACTGCCAGAAATTTGTACGTTTCATGCATCTTACTCAAAACTGGCCAGCCCTCAAACTTGTTCTTCTCTGTAATCTGGGATAACAACTATTGTGAGGTGTCAAAATGCAGAACTGTATAAAAGTGAAATGTTTTAACACACCTGGGAGTGCAAGGTGGGAGGGGGGAAGAGAGATTCTAAAAATGTATTTTAAGTTAATGTATCAAATAGCTACAATTTCCAATATGCTGAGATAAAAGTTGAGAACCCCCTTAGCCAAAATCCTGAAATCCAAAATATTCTACAATCCACATTAGGGACACTTTTGCTTTCTAGTATACAGTGTTCCCTCACTTATCGTGGCTGTTACATTCCAGGACCACCCACAAAAAGTGAAAATCTGTGAAGTAGGGATTATATATAACATTCTGAGGGTGAGGCAGAAGCGAGGAGAGATTTAAAGGCATACACACTTCTTTTTTTTCTTTCTTTTTTTTGGTTTTTTTTTTTTTTTTTTTTTTTTGGCTAGCTATAAGGAAGGCTTTGCATCTCTTCTCTCTTTCTTTATGACTGGCTATCTCTCTCCCGAGGGGGAGGGTGAAACCCCTTTCCACACTTCATCATTGCCAGGAGGCAAAAACCCACAAAACAGCGAGGCAGTGAAAAGCGAACTGCGAAGTAGCAAGGAAACACTGTACTATGCGTTTTTTCTATTTTCAATTTACATATTCATGAACCAATATAACACTACGTAACTTCTATACAATAATTGTATTTGGTTATACCCTTCTCTTCCTCCACCCCTCCCAATTTGGTGACTTCCCATCCCTTGGATTGGTGACATTCATATATAATTCCATTCTTCCTTCCTATTACATTATTTTTCTATCCTTCCTTCGGGACTGATAGTTATTATTTATAAATTCCTTACACAGATTGGTTAAATTATGAAGCCTTCGGTAAAAACGTTTCCTTCTTTCTTTTTTTTTTACAAAGTTTAAAAATGGCATCTAGCCTTTGATAAAGTTTTTTGTTTGTATTTTCTTTGTTCTTCATTGATAATTTGTCCATTTCTGCTATTTAAAAAACTTTAACCATCCATTCTATTGCTGGGAGGTCTGCCTTCTTCCAAAACTTTTGTTTTCTGACAGTTCAGTGCTATGCATAAAAATTACTTTCAGGCTTATGTGTAGATGATGTCTATGAAACAAAAATGAATTTTGTGTTTAAACTTGGATCCCAAATATTCCAAAATAGAAATTAAAATCGGAAATCCAAACCACTATGTTCCATACATTTCAGATTAGATCTGCATTTGCCTTTCTTGTTCTTCATTCAGCCATTCTATGTTGAAATCTTGCGATGCTCAATTTTCACTACAAAGCTCTTTCAAAGGAGCAAGTTTCTTCTACAAATGCACAATACTCCCTTTATGGTGTAATCTTAGGTGTGCCTATTCAGAAGGGCCCTCAATAAATACGAAGATAATCATCACCTTAGAATAATTGGGTTTTAAGTCCAAAAGTGTCTACTCTTGATTTAAGTAGTTCCTTCTGTCATACACACTTTTATGTTTGCATTTCACTTTCTATAGAATGTCACTTTCTATAGAATGTTTCAACTTCTTCCAACACAAAACAACATAGTCAATGCATTGGATGAATTTCCTCCAATGTGCCTCAACACAAGAAGTGCTGAGTCACCTCCCATCCCATTGGGGATGGACAGGAGTGCGTTAATACGGGGAAATGAAAGAGAAAACCCACTTTGGTCACCTTATAAAATAAACCAACATCCCCACACCATTCCCTCAGAATACATAAGGGGCCACATCCTGTTAGCGGTGTGCATGTGGGTATGGCGTACATACATGGATGTCTACTTTTGGATGAGGCCCTTTGTACTCCATCTAAACCTTCCCCTATATGTCTGTCAAACCCTGGTAGGGGTCACTTTTCCTGCTCACAGATGGGGAAGGAAGAGAAGCCATGTAGTTTAAATGGTGAAGAAAGGACCACTTTTGGTTCATCAGGTGGAAAATAAGATTGCATTCCATCTGCGAGTGTTCCCTTGCTTTTCTGGATCAACCTGAGACCATCTGCTTCTCCCCCTTCTGATTTTCCTCCCATTTCTCAACCAATAAGCCGTAGCTTTGAGTTTCCCAGAAAACCAACAAGTCATCTTCCATTTCACAGCAAAACTCGTTTGTAACAAATAATAACTAGTGTTGTAATGAATTACGTCTAAGCTCTAAACTGAAATGTTGATGGGTGGAAGCCATTTGGATACTTATGCTAACATAACCAGGGCTTACACTATTTACATACATTGCTCCAAGAGGCATCCAATCATTTCTTGTGCAATGGCTTTTCATCAACCACAAATGGCTGCTGGACAGTGCTGGGGTTCAGCTTCTTCCCCTTGCCCTGGTCTCAGAGGGAAATAAGTAGAGCATGCCTAGGTACAGAAGCAGATGCAATGCTCTCTCAGAGGGAGAGAAGAAAATGCAAACACAATTTTATTGTGCTTTGATCCAGAAGCAAATAAAAAGCCCTGCCTCCACCTAACTGCCACTGCCCTGCCATCAGAGGAAAAGAAGAAGAGTGCCCGATATCTCAGTTCCAAGCTGTGTAGCCTTGGAGAAATCTCCTATGAAGGATCAAACAGAGAACACAAGTGGCATAGATATCAATGTGTTTAGTGTGTTTGCTACCGAGCAGAATTCAAAGTGCTGGCTTTAGCCTGTAAAGCCCTAAACAGTTCCGGCCCATGCTACCTACCTGTATGTATTGTCCCTTACGAACCAGCAAGAAGATTAAGATCTTCTAGGGAGGCCCTGCTCTTGGTCCCACCAGCCTCACAATTGCAGCTGGCAGGGACGAGAGACAGGGCCTTCTCAGTGGTGGCCCCTCAGTTGTGGAACTCCCTCCCTAGCGACATCAGAGCAGCTCCCTCTCTATTAGCCTTTAGGAAAAGAGTCAAAACCTGACTCTGTGAGCAGGCCTTTGGAAACTAAGGCAATGTAGTATTTTTGAATCCAAACCTTGTGCAATTGTCCTTGGAGTGGCCTCAGACCATGAACTTGGATGGCATGTTTTGTAAATTTTAACTTTTCAAATCTGTTTTAACTCTCTTTAATATGTTGCAGTTTTTGAAATGGTTAGGTGATTGTGTTGAGGCACGACATTGTGCCATTGTAAGCCACCTTGAGTCCCCCTGTCAGGGTAGAGAAGGGCGGGGTACAAGTATGGCTAATAAATAAATATATATTGTTCAGAATACAAGAGCCTCGACTACTAGCTTCTTATATAGTACTAACAAAATATCATAAATCACTCACACAGGAATCCTGGCACCTGGAAGTTGCTCCTTTCCCATTCCAGAGCCCAGTTCTCCCTCAACCTTTAAGCAATTGCTTTTTATGGCAGGTCCATTTGTCCTGCATTCCCTTTTGACCCAATGGCCATGACCATGTGTTTTGTGTCAATTGTATGGCATGAACTAGAGATCAAAGAGGCAGACACGACTTTAATGTCCCTAGGCCCAGAAGCACATGGAGAGAAAACACACTGTCTATCCTAACTGCCATTCCCATGGTCTTGAAGGAAAAGAAGAAAAGGCAGGTACAGCTCCTTCATGTTTAGGCCCAGAAGCAACTGAAAGGGCCTCTGTCCATTTCAACAGGAGAGAAAAGGGGGCAGGCACAGCTTTAGTGTCCCTAGGCACAGAAGCACGTGAAAAAACCCTCTGTCTATCCCACTTGCCACTCCCCTGGCCTTGGGGGGAGAGAAGAAAATGTCTTTCATGCTTAGACCCAGAATCAGATGAACTGCCACTTCCTCTCCTGAAGAATAAAAGAAGAGGCAGCATCTAATGAACTTAATCTCTTCCCACACTGCCATTGCCCTTTCTTTTTGTGTCATGTCTTAATTACACTGCAAGGCTGAGAATAGGGAACTATTTTGATGTTCCTTTAATTTTAAAGTGCTATGTACAATGAAAGTGATATGTAAATAAATAAAGGAGGAGGAAGAGAGTTCTATCGCATTGTTTGACAGCTGACAGCTGTCATTCTCCTGGACCACCAGTAACTAATTGATCAGTATTTTCTATATAACACCATGTGACCATATGCAGCCCAAATGTTATGTGTTTGATGTATGTCCCTCCATTTATTTTATTGATGTAAGAGATACATAAAACCCTCCCCAGCAAGTTCCCAGTGCAGCTTATAGAGAATCACAATTACAATAAAAACAAATTTGAGCAAGGCAGTTTCAAAGAGCAGCATGAAAGCAGACATAAGAAATAAAAGAAACACAGTATGATGTAAACTTGATCAGCATAGATAAAATGGGCTAGATTTAAAGGCCTGCAAGCAGAAATACCACTTAGAAATACCACCACGATAAGAGGTCCAAGATGATTTTCCCAGTGGAAAGCCACCCAGCAACAAGAAGTCTCGTTACTGGTAGTCACCCACAAAATCGCCCATTGTTGGAAGCACTGCAAGATCTTTTGCTGAAAAAAAGCTTACAGTATTGGTAAAAGAAAAGAGCCCAGTGCAGTGGTTAGACTGCTTGACATGGACTAGGCCAGTAGTTTACAACCTTCCTAATCCCACAATCCTAAATACAGTTCCTCATGCTGTGGTGACCCCCCAACCATAATGTTATTTGTGTTACTATTTCACAATTTTGCAACTGTCATGAATCGTAATATAGATATTTGATATGCAGGATGTATTTTCATTCACTGGACCAAATTTTGCACAAATACCCGATACACTCAAATTTGAATATTGGTGGGACTGGGGGGGGGGGATGATTTTGTCATTTGGGAGCTGTAGTTGCTGGGATTTATAGTACACCTACAATCAAAGAGCATTCTGAACTCCACCAGCGATGGAATTGAACCACAGAACTCCCATGACCAAAAGAAAATACTAGAAGGGTTTGATGGGCATTGACCTTGAGTTTGGGAGTTGAAGTTCACCTACATCCAGAGAGCTCTATGGACTCAACAATGATCGATCTGGACCAAACTTGGCATAAATACTTAATATGCCCAAATGTGAACACTATTTGGGGAAAATAGACCTTGACATTTGGGAGCTGTAGTTGCTGGGATTTATAGTTCATCTACAATCAAAGAGCATTCTGAACCCCACCAATGATAGAACTGGGCCAAATTTCTCACACAGACCCCCATGACCAACACAAAATACTGTGTTTTCTGATGGTCTTTGATGACCCCTCTGACACCCCCTCAGAACCCACCCACCCCCGAGGGGTCCTGACACTCAAGATTATAAATGCTGGACTAGGCAGATTCAAGCAGCACATTTTGAGTGTCAGGAGAAGTCAACAAATTCTTAGATATTTAATTAGTCATTATTGTGTACTTACTGCAAAGGAGATGCAAATGATATAAAAAAAACTGGGAGATAGCTCATACATTGGAAGATAGGAACATAATTGCTTGAAACTGCAATAAGATTGTATTAATGACTTCCAGCAGAAGCAAACCATAGAGTTCTACTGGAGGACCTAGCAGATACCAGACAGGGGTCCTATTCTGTTTGTTCTTTTCATTTTTGAAAATGTTGGATTAAAAATCAATTCAATTTGGGAGGAGGAATAAAAAGATATCAGTAGTACCAGAAGGATGCTGGGAATAAATCCAAACAAGGCACACATCACCTGCACATCAGAAATAGAAATCAGTTTGCATAGGAATAAAACCTAGCATTTTCAGAGATGTTTAGCGATTTAAACAAAGTCTCATCTAGATATGGACCTTGAATTGTTAATGTGCCCTTTTCCTGCGGTGCCATAAGCCATAAAACGTCTTGAGCTGGCCACAAAATTATGTAATTCAACCTCACTCTTTCGCTGCACACAAAAAAACCTAGTACTTCTTAAGTGAATGCTGAATAACTAAATTAAATGCAATATATAACAAGTGCTAAACACCTGTTTGTTGAGGGTGGTACAGAAATATAATGTATGAAAATCACTGGGCGAAGTATTTAACATACACATTTATTATCTGCTTTAAATGCAAGCGTGCCACAGTCCTAAAGCAGGCCTCACGTGTACTGTTGTCATTTCAGAAAGCAAAAGAAACGGGTCACCTCACCAGTTCACTGCAAACTTGTTGTGGCTTCTGTGGTGCTTTTGCAGAAAAGGGTTTGGAGCGAACAAAATGAGGCAAAGTGTTGATAGGGATGAAGGAAAGATCAGTTTACACTTTCACACAACTTTTCATGCTTTCCTTGTGGCCCAAATATGAAGAGATGTTCAACTTTCAGAAAATTCTTGAAAATGAAGGAGAAATAAAATTCAAATTGAATAGCAACATTTTGGAATCCCTAGTCAGTGATTCAAAAGTCAGAAACCTAATACTTTTGCACTTAAAGTTCTGAATCTGGATAGAGGAATCTGTCAGTTACTTTTTCTCACACATTCAAATCTTGTAATTGTACTTTCCTGTCAAAAGCAAAAGAAAATACATTTGTATTCATTTATCTATTTGTTAATATATTTTGCCCCATTGTATCTATGGATTCCATATCAATGGATTCAATCACCCATGGCTCAAGAATATTCAGAGAAAAATCACAACATTCCAGAACCATGATCTTACCATTTTATATAAGGAACACAATTATATTCCATTATGGTACATATGCACACACATAGATAGATAGATAGATAGATAGATAGATAGATAGATAGATAGATAGATAGATAGATACTCTAGATAGGTAGATAGGTAGATAGATAGATAGATAGATAGATAGATAGATAGATAGATAGATAGAGACTTGAGCATCCACTGATTTAGTATCCAAGGGAGCCCTGAAATTAACCCTCGGGGAGATAGGTTGGGTTATAAATAAATTATTATTATTATTATTATTATTATTATTATTACCAAGGTCCCACTGCATCTTGCTTTTTTCTTTGAGCTAGAGAGAATAATTAAGAAAGATGTAAGGCAAATAAAGAGTTGTGATGAAAACATCATTAAACAAACAAACCAAGAACTCAAAGCCATTAGAAAATATTAATAGAAAGCATAAAATTAAAACAACACAGAACATTAAAAGACTTTTTCATATATAATAATCAATTCCAAAAATGTTTCTGAGGGGAGAAGTCTTCACAGACAGCTTGGTATTAAAATAAATTGTAAAGGAGTTCTTCCACACGTCTTTATTTGCTTTGGATTCATATTTCAGATAAATATCTTAATTACATGAAAGTAAACTTTTATCTGCAGATTTGTCCTCTTGCATTAAGGATGAATCCTCATTATTTTTATTGTTGTTGTTGTTGTTTCTCGTCACCGCAGTTGAAGGGAGATGTTGACAAGCTGGAATGTGTCCAGATGAAGGCAGCTAAAACAATCAAGGGTCTGAAGAACAAGCCCTATGAGGAGCAGCTAAAAGGGTTGGCCATGTTTAGTCTGAAGAAGAAAAGTTCAGAGAAGACATGATGGCCATGTATAAATATGTGAGAGGAAGTCATAGGGAGGAGGGAGCAAACTTGTTTTCTGCTGCCCTGGAGACTAGGACGCGGAACAATGGCTTCAAACTGCAGGGAAGGAGATTCCATCTGAACATTAGGAAGAACTTCCTAATGGTGAGAGGTGTTCAGCAGTGGAACTCA
Organism: Anolis sagrei; assembly: GCF_037176765.1. NCBI lineage: Eukaryota > Metazoa > Chordata > Lepidosauria > Squamata > Anolidae > Anolis > Anolis sagrei. The sequence continues at coordinate 271,678,441 of NC_090022.1, forward strand.
CTGCCCCGGACTGTGGTAGAGGCTCATTCTTTGGAGGTTTTTAAACAGAGACTGGATGGCCATCTGCCAGGGGTACTTTGAAGGTGATGTTCCTGCTTCTTGGCAGGGGGTTGGACTGGATGGCCCTCGAGGTCTCTTCCAACTCAATGATTCTATGATTCTGTGGTAGTTGCTATTTGGTTATTAATTTATTTAGCACTGTCAATTGCTCAAAAAAATTTCTATATTCCTCACAACTTCCCTTTCAGATAACAGTGATTTCTTCTTCCCTTGAAAGGATATTTATATGGTCAATGCACTAATTTCCAAGGAAAGTTCTAATAACACTCACTTTGGATGTCACCTCAGCACAGCATGGCATCAATATGTTAATAGGATGGGACTGGGAATCCATCTGTTATGATTATCTCTCTATATTATAAACATGTCTATTAATTACAAGTCAAACATTGTGACTATGCTGTGCAGTGTAACTACATAACTGGTTTTGTAAGCTCTCCCACGCTTTCCCCCATGTCTGCATTTAGTTACTGTGGTTTGCTTGGTGTAATTAATCTACCAGGAAGCCTACTTCCATGAACACCAGGACCTCAGATCCAACTGCTAGTCTCAATCAGAGTTGATTCATTGAATCAAAGGGATTTATATAAGTGTCAACAAAACCTTTGATTTAGTGAGTCTATTCTAGATTTAGCAATTAGACTAATCTTGACATCATACAACCTATGTTGTTGGATTGCATACTATTGGCAGCAATATGAAAAGAAAAATGGGGCAGGGGAGATCACCCAAAGTTTCATCTGGATACCTTAATGAAATTATTGCTCATGAATGAGCACAACGAACAAAGCCGATTTTGTCAAGAGAAGCATATTATAAATGAGCTTTCAGTGTTGAGCATGAGCAGAATTCAAGAGCAGGAAATATGTTCTGACATGCCTCTGTTGCTGAGTTTTGTAAGTGTTGATTAAAAAACAAAGCACTTCACAATTCAAAGCTAGGATCTGGTAAGACAATTCCCTGTTCCTTCTTTGTCTTTAGATACAGCATAGAGCAAGTACTGTGCAAAAGCCAATGTGCCATATCCATCAACTTTTAAAATTTCATTAAAAGTTCTAGAGTGACAGCATGGTAAAGTGGTTTGAATGGTGGATTCAGATTCTAGAATGCTATGATTCAAATCCTCCCTCAGTCATGGAAACCCACTGAGTGAGGATGTGCATGTCCCACTCTCTTAGGCTCAAGGAAGACAAGGACAGTCCTCTCTGAAGAAATCCCCATGTTAGGTTCACCTTAGGCAGGGGTGGCTCAACCCATTACACAAAATAAGCATTTGAAGTATAGTTGATTTTGCCCAGGGGCGCTCTTGAGGCACTCTTGGGGGGAAATAGACCTTGACATATGCGAGTTGTAGTTAATGGGATGTATAGTTCACTTACAATCAAAGAGCATTCTGAACTCCACCAATGATGGAATTGAATCAAATATGGCACAAAGAACTCCCACAATGAACAGAAAATATATATCAGTGATTGGTTGGGGGGGGGGGCACCAAAATACTGTTTGCTTGCCGTTGAAAATTATCTAGGGCCGCCTCTGACCTGAGGGTTGCCATAATCATAGAATCATAGAATTGGAAGAGACCTCATGGGCCATCCAGTCCAACCCCTGCCAAGAAGCAGGAAAATCACATTCAAAGCATCCCTGACAGATGACCATCAAGCCTGTTTAAAAGCCTCCAAAGACAGAGTCTCCACTTTTTTATTGTGTCTGAAATGACACAATAACAACACCGGGTAAGATGTTTAGTATGTATTGCATGGAATCATTACGCCCTCCAGGAGATGGACTCCAAGACCCAACATTCCTGTACTAATGAGGAATAATGGAAGTGGAAGTACAACGACATCCCACCTCTGCTGTCCCATCACAGGGACAGCTTTTAACCATAAGTTTAAAGAGTGTGCTGATCTGCTTTGGGTGATATTTTCTTCCTTTCTATAGAGTTGTTGTGTGACTATTGTGTGATTTGTTTGGGAAACAATACACAGAGGAAGACGTGTGCTCTATGTGAACATTTCATGAGTCTCATAACCAAGGAATCCCATGCTTATCTTTGAATATATATGTGCCTTGTATTGTTGTTTTGGCATTTTTCTACACTTACATTGTGAGGGGAAATGGAGAGCTTTCACTTCTTCCAGTGAATAGAATCTGTATACACTATTATTTTCATATTGTAATAAAAATTCTGTTTAGATTAGTCATTGTGTGTATTTAGCGTAGCCCTCTTTTGAATTGGAACAAATGAGCCTGCATTGGAAACTTCCAACAGAATGCATCAAGGGATTTCTCAGAGAAATCTGGTAGAAGCAGCAGGAGTTTCTTTTTCCATCACAGGTTAACCCACAAAACAAAAAAACAAAAAACCACCTCCCAACAGGCAGGAATCAGTCAGTCTTTGAAGCTGCAAGGGTATTCAATTCTAATCAAGGTGGCCAGTTGCAGCATTCACACTTGCCTCAAGCAGACAAGATTTCTTTCTCCCACCCTGGATATTCCACAGATATGTAAACCTCACTTGCCTAGTTTCCAACAGACCTCGCAGTCTCTGAGGATACCTGCCATAGATGTGGGCAAAACATCAGGAGAGAATGCTTCTGGAACATGGCCATACAGCTTGGAAAACTCACAGCAACCCAGTGATCCCAGCCATGAAAGTTTTCAACAACACAAAAAATTGAACCACTAGTAGATATCAAAGTCCCTGGAATCAAATGTAGGAGAAAGAGGAAGAAGACCTAGAAGTAGATGCAGCAGTAGTAGTGCTTGAGGAAACACTGAAAACCAGAAATATTGACTTGAAGAAAAGCAGTTCAACTTGAAGTACAACACATATTTTATAAACCTTTATGGAAGCGTGTTCACATTTATTAATCTATTTTTCAGTGCATAGCTTTGAATTGCACTAGATGGTCTTTGGGATTCCTACTAACTCTGTGATTCTATGTTTCCCTTCATTTACCAGTTATGCTTTGCTTAAAGGTAGTGAAATGTGTTGATGTTTTTGAAGGAGTCTGTTCACACATTAAAGTACAGATCCATCTACTACCCAGTGATGAGAAATTGAGTAATTACTCTTGCGTGTGAGCCTCCCTATGTTTTTCAGTCTCTTCTGGTGACAAAAGCCTCTTTCATTGTAAGAGAAGTACATTTTTAATGTTTTGTGTCACACCTTTCTTCCATGTAATGACAGACCAGAATGTTACTTCCATTTGTAATTGATTAGAATTTCTACCCTTCAGATTCAGATTGGAAACTACTTGACATTTATATAAAAATCAAATGTGAGAGAATATGTGAATCGAATGGATTATTCTGTCCAGGTGCAAATCTTATCAGTTGAATCCCTGCAGATTTAACATTCTAAGATTTGAATTAGAGTTGCTACAACATTCTTCATGAAAGGTTCCTCATCTATAACACGTAAAGTCAGCCCTCCACATTCACTGGTGTTAGAGACAAGGACCACCAGAAAGATCCATTGGAAGTCAACTATAGAGCCACACTAGAGGATCTAAGACCTAATCAGACGACCAATTTGCCCATCATATGCTGCTTCACCTCCCTTTGCGGCATGGAGCCCTTCATATGACATAAAGGGAATTCCCACTGGGATTCGTGCTGAAAAGGGAGGTGAAGCTGCACACGCTGCTGCAGTGGCAACACAGGAGCCATTCTGTGTTATCTTCCCTTCAGTGGGGGAAGCCAGGCAACAACACTTCCCCCCATGGCATGAGGGTGAAAGTAAGGTGGATGATGCAGGGCGTGGAGCGGCTCACGCAAGAGCCCATGGATTTGCCCCGAGGCAGGCAAATCCTTGGGTCTTTATGATAAAGTCCCTAGAGATTCCTAGAGAAAACATTTTTATCAAATTCATGAATAATAAAATCCACAAAAGTCAAAACCAAGAATATGGAGGGTTGGCTGTCTATTGATGTTGAAACAAGCAAGTGGCACGCTCTGAGATTTTCCTATTCCTGAATTTTACCAAGAAGGCCTTGTGATAGGTTTGCCTCTGGGTCATCTCATGGTTGCCATAACTAAAAAATGTCTTGAAAACATGCAGCAACAACAAGACATGGTTATCCCTATCCTCCCAGCACAAATGAATTGCAGGATAGTTTGGACTGCCTCATAATGTCCATTTCATTCATTTCTGTTTATATCAACTGGTTGTACAGTGAAACCGATGCCCAACTGATGTGGCTGTGCAGGTGTAGCGTTGCTAATCACCAGCTTCACCACAGACTTAGTTTTCTAATGACTGGATGCAGCCACATGAAAAGAAGATGAAAACATAATTCCCACCCTACATACAAATGCTGTTGTGCAGCTCCAATTGGTTTCAGTTGAGCTAATATATAGAAGTACTCTCCCAACTCATTATTGTGCCCAGCCTTCCCCCAAAGGCCAACACCTGTGATTTGCAATAGCATTATTACTTCCTTGTTTGTACTAGCAATTGAAGTAAAATAATTCTCCCCACCCTGTCAAGGTCCACCATGAGAGTCTCATTGTAATCATCTGTGGAGAAGTAACTATACGTTGGCTGCGATTTTATAATAGGCTGCATAGCAAACATCTCTCCACGTGGTCTTAGTCAACCATGCACTACTAAATGCAGATGTATAGCCACGTGCAGTGTGTCTCGATGCACAATGCACATCCATGTGCAATGCAAGTAGAGTGGTGTTGCATGCCCAGCTCCACATTCACAACCTTGAACTGATTGCAGATACTGCATTGAGCAGGGAGTTAGACTCAACAGCCCATGAGACTCCTTCCAACTCTATGACTAAACGATTCTAAAAGGCTGAACTGGCTCTTCTAAAGGTGGTAGGAATATCAAACAAACGTGTGCTGGTCTTTTGGGTTCCTATTCTTTTACCTTTAGCCCTGACCATCAATGCAATGTGACTGCCAAATACTTATCTAGAATTGAACTCAGACTGTAGTTTCTCTATATTCGTAATAGTTCAAATCAAATGATTTCCATATTTGTTCTACCATATATACTCAAGTATAAGCCGACCTGAATATAAGCCGAGGCACCTAATTTTTCTACAAAAAACTGGGGAAACATTGACTCAAGTATAAGCCAAGGGTGGAAAATGCAGCAGCTACTGGTAAATTTTAAAATAAAAATAGATACCAATAAAATTTCTTTAATTGCGGCATCAGGAGGTCAAATGTTTATGAATATTTACATAAAACTGCAATTTAAGATACGTCTGTCCAACTCTGATTAAACCATTATTCTAACCTTCTTCAATGTAAATGTGCTTACGTATTCTTCCAATAATAATAAAGAGAGTAAAATAATAAATGTAATAATAGTAATAATAACAATAACAATAACTGACAAAGTTTTGGAACACAATACACCAGACATCACGATTGTGGAAAAGAAAAAAGTCTGGATTATTGATATCGCCATACCGAGTGACAGCCGCATTGAGGAAAAACAACAGGAACAACTCAAAATCGAACTGCAAAGGCTCTGGCATAAACCAGTACAGGTGGTCCCAGTGGTCATTGGCATACTGGGTGCCATGCCAAAAGATCTCAGCCGGCATTTGGAAACAATAAACATTGACAAAATCACAATCTGACAACTGCAAAAGGCCACCTTACTTGGATCTGCACGCATCATTCGAAAATACATCAGACAGTCCTAGACACTTGGGAAGTTGTGATTTTTTGATACAAAATCCAGCATATAGATCTCGTTTGCTGTGACATACTGTGGTTTTGTGTCAGTAAAATAGTAGTAATAATAATAATAATAATAATAATAGAGTAAAATAAAGGAAATGTAATAATCACAATAATAAATAGAGCAAAACAATAAATGTAACAACAACAACAACAACAACAACAATGTTATTATTTTATTTATTTACAGCTTTTATATTCCGCCCTTCTCACCCTGCAGAGGACTCAGAGAGGATTACAGTGTACACATATATGGCAAACATTCAATGCCAATTTTTGACATACAAACATATACAGACATAGACAGAGGCTATTTTGACTTTTTCTGGCCGCCAGGGGAGCTGTCGCTTTCATCGTCCATCTGCGACGCTGATTAAGCACTTCCGCATTCCCCACATGCTTCCCCGCTGGAATGCTTTGCTGGAGTCTTCTTTATGGCCTCATAAATCAGTTAATTTAGCCTCCCCACACATTAAGGTGGTACCTAATTTTCCTACTTGACAGATGCAACTGTCTTTCGGGTTGCAAAGGTCGACAACAGGCTACACACAATTGGTTGGAAACCCACTCCAACCCAGGCTGGCTTCGAACTCATGAACTTTTGGTCAGAGTGATCTTAATGCAGCTGACACTCAGCCAGCTGTGCCACAACAACAACAACAACAACAACAACAGAGAAAAATAATAAATAACCTTGATTCAAGTATAAGCCAAGGGGGGCTTTTTCAGCCTAAAAAAGGGGGCTGAAAAACTAAGGTTATACTTGAATATGTGCGCTGAGAAAGTCACCTTTATCGCAATAAGCTATATTTGTATTTTAGCTAACAGCTTTTGTGAACAGATGAGCGTATTGTCACTTGGGCACATCATAGAAGGAAGGAGTTCAGTGCACTGGCCTGCATCCAAAGCTGAAGTAAGGCAATACTTGGAGACTGTCAAAAATGGAAATAACCCTGCTCCAGTCAATTACTTAATGCAACCTCCAGAATTCACATCATTGCCTGAAGAATGTAGGTGAAGCTTCCTGGATGGCTGCCAGGAAATGACACCTAAGAGTACATTGCTCCAAGACTGATTAAAAATGGTTAGCACCAGTATTGGAATTGAGACAAGCTGGGTTAGACCCATTAACCTGCAGGTTACCAGTGCTTTGCCTCCAGCGGGAAGCAATCAGGGTGGATCATGTAAGATTGGCTTCTCTTCCTTTTAATTTTTTTTTTTTTGCAGGATTGTTGTTTTCAAGAAATATTAAAATACCTCCTTGTGTTTGACTGCATTCAGATGAACATAACAATACAATTGGGAAAATCTGTTTCTTTCCGTTTCAATGTTTTTAAACTTTATGTTCTTGCCATTAGAAATGTAAAAGAATGTTGGTAAATGCAATAGAAACAAACTGAAATGAAATGCTCACTCATTTTCTCTGACCAAATTTATTATTTATTTATTTACTTCATTTATATACCACTTTTCTCAGCCCTCAGGCGACTCAAAGCGGTTAACAACAGCAAAATTCAATGCAAAAACATCACAAAACGAAAATTCAACAGATAAAGCCATTCCCAGTGTGTGAAGGTCTATGATAAGGCTGATAGTCACAGGGCCCTTCCAAACATCCCTATATCCCAGAATATCAAGGCAGAAAATCCCACATTATCTGAGTGTGGACTCAGATAATCCAGTTCAAAGCAGATATTGTGAGATTTTCTGTCTTGATATTCTGGGATACAGGGCTGTGGAGGGGCCCTGGGGCTGGCATTCAATAATGCAGTTACAGATTCATATCCCAGGCCCCTTCTACACTGCCATATATTCCAGATTATCAATGCAGATAATCCACATTATCTGCTTTGAATTGGATTATAAGGGTCTACACTGCCGTATACTCCAGGTCAAAGCAGTTAATCTGGATCTTATATGGCAATGTAGGGCCCTCTCTCACCTATGTATCTTGTATTTAATATATTTTATTTTATTTTATGAGTCACGGAAAGGTAAACATGGGCTTAATTTGCAAGTATTTGACCCTTTGGTGGATATTATGGCTATTATTCAAGGCAGGGAAATATTACCCAAGTAAGTGCTACCTGCCAAGAAGTGGATTTTAGATTGAGGTGAAGGCATAAGAAAATGTGTAATTTTCTTGCTCTATATGTCTAGTGATAAAAACTTCTCGCTCAAGGAGATCACCCTTCTCATTCAGTATAATTGTCATACTGGAATACATTATATTTCAGAAAAATGCACTGACAGGATCGTTAGAATTTCACACATTTCCGTATTCTGTTCAAATGTGTTTTGCCATCTGTTTGCAAAGCTATGCTGTTGAATACCTAGTAAGAGGATACTGGGAGAAATTAGAATACACAGTTCATTTTCATTATCTGAAATAATTGAAAATGCCTTTTCCTGGGGAAAATACCCCATGTGTCAGGTTGCTAGACCTCAGGGCCTAGTCCTGGGTCTTCTCCAGGCAGGAAACAAGGGTGAAAATTCCTCAGTTTTTGGTGGGCTCAGCACCAGGAAAGATGAAAGGATCGTTTGGAAATCTCCAACTCAGCCGAGAAGCAGCTTCATTAAATCATTTCTACAACTTGCGATGACTCTAGTGAGATCTTTCTATTTACCCAATTAGTTTTCTTCTTTCCTCCATGTCGTTATAGGACCAGGGGCAAATCTACATTGACCGCAAAAGCTGAAACCAGTCCAAAGCATTTATGCTCCAGACTTGTCCAGGAGGTGGTCAAATGCATCTGCTGTGGCATCACATTGGCATCTCACTGGGCCAAGGCTGCCCCAATCCTGCTGGACCATCACTTCAACATGTTTCCACCGCCACTCCCAACTGGCCATGGAGCTCTATCATAGCTGCTGGCCATTGTAGGAGCCTCACAACAGCCAGGATCTCAGGTGGAGCTCTGTGGATGACTGGGAATGAAGACAGCAACACAAGACAAGTTGTCCCTTTTCACTCCATTATTCAGTGCAGGGAAAGAGTGGTGGTGCAGTGTCCATCTGGACAGCAGATCGGGTCAAATCAGGCCAGATCCAGCTATCTAGACTGTTCTGGGATATGTCTTCCGAAGTAAATGAGAATAAATACTCCCCCTTTTTCACCTTGATATTAAAGCAATCTCTTTACCTAGAATTTCTCACCAGGCCAAATTCTCTCATATTCCCAACATGCATCATCCTTTCATCTAAGTGAAGTTGACATCTTGCCTTTTTGACCTGTTTGAACTATAATCCCCTCATTTTTTACACAATAAGGATTTCTTAACGATGAGACAAAAAGCTGTTGATTAGAAAACCCATGATGACATTGGGAGAGCAATTGGGTAATTGAGTTTAGATTGTATCTGCAAAATTCTATGTGGGCGACTCAGAAACTCACAGCAAAATGTCTCCCCTCTGCACGCTAAACATTGCTGCAACTTTCTCAATCCAACCCAATGCTTTGCACTCTTTGTAGCAAACCATGCACAGTTTTTCTACCAGTATGCTTTTAACATACCAGTGCAGGAGCTAATCATTTTACGTGGGAAGTCAGAGCAGTATTTGAAATGAAATGATAAAATGGAGCAACTGCTGGGATTGTTGGGGACTGTGAGAAATAACAGGGTATCTCACTGACATAGTAATTAGTATTCATAAGTAGAACGTCAGCAACAACCAGTCCCATTCCACCCCACTCTCACACAAGATCTAGGAAAGGAATAAATCGGGTTCTGTTTTCTTTGGGGGGGGGGGTGTGAAATAGCTCTACTTACAGTGGGTTAAACCTCTGAGCTGTTAAACTTGTTCACCGAAAGGTCGCAGATTCAAATCCAGAACTCCCGCTGTTTGCCCCAGCTTCTGCCAACCTAGCAGTTCGAAAACATGCAAATGTGAGTAGATCAATAGGTACTGCTCTGACAGGAAGGTAACAGAGCTCCAGCCAGTCATGGTAGCCACATGACCTTGGAGGTGTCTATGGACATTGCCAGCTCTTCGGCTTAGGAATGGAGATGAGCACCAACCCCAGAGTCAGACACCACTAGACTTGATGTCAGGGGAAAACCTTTACCCTTTACAAATATTTAAGTTTTCATATCACCTTATGGAGTGACTGTGCAACATGTGCTCCTGAGACACAGATGAGAGAGAAGACTGCAGAAAACAAGCCTGGATTTGCTTTCTTTTCCTTTCCCTCCATCATCTCTTTTGAAGCTGTGTTTTGATTATGAACCTGCAGGCTAGACTTGGGTTTTGTTCTTGGTTTGCTTGTTTATGTTTTTGTTTTATATAATTCATCTAATTCATGTAAACTGCTTGGGAAGCCACTCTAACGGAAACAGGATGGAGCACCTTGAAATGGATAAAAACAAGGTTGTAAAAAAAAGCTCAAAGCTCAAGAACAATGTATGTATGACTATCAGAATGATTTTGACACATTTTCCTTCTCCTTGCAAAGCTCTAAGTTAAAGCTTGTAAATTTTATTTTTAGATCGAAATAGCAGTGACTTGAAGGCGGGTGGAGATTGTAGTCCAAGCTACTGTGGGACTACAATGCCAAAAGAGTTTTGGCAATGTCATCCAAAAAATAACAAATATTTCCAAGTCACTTTGACAGTTTGGAATAGAAAATGCTAGATATATTTTCTCTGTGATTTTCTTTCCCATGTCTTTTCACTCACTTGTGTCAACCAGCTTCTGAATGTAGCAGTGATGTCTGCAGGTGCCATACTTTTCACATTGCAAACAGCCATGCACACCCCAGACATTGGCATTCGTTTGTCAGTGAACACGTCCAAGCGTGTGAAAATGGATGTGTCATTTTGAAAATATGAATTTCTATCATGTTCTTGCTCTTTGTCAGAAAATAAATATTTATCCAGAAGTGATTATGAGTAGTTGGAATGATGATGACATTCGTTATAAGTGATTCATGGAGCCAGAGGCTAACAAAATAACTCCTACTTGGCTTTTGAGGGTTTCCATTGTAGCAATGAGAGCTTGATAAAACTGTTGAAAATAAACATATCCACCTGAATACATCTGAGCCATGGAGACCATGCATGCTTTTGCAGTGGCAGTGCTGATAATGTTAGAAGGAAATAGTATTTGTTCATCAAGGTGACATTGCTGCCAAATCAGGTTGGCTAAACTTGTCAAACTCTGCACACATAATTGCATGTTGTAGGGGAGCTTTTTTCCACTGATTCAGTAGAAGATATTTTGTTGCATCATTACTGGGAGCTAAAATGATTAAGAAGCAAAGAATCCAACCCCTTAATTCAGGCCATTTATGCAACGTTAAAACTCTCACACACAAATGTACAAAGGAAAGCAATGAAAGGACATGGAATTTGTAATAACCTGAAACAACCTATTTTGCCAGTACTGCTTTTCCTTATGTCCACTACTAGATTTGACCAACTGATATCGAACATGGCTCAATTTATTGTCATGTAATCATTCTCAAGGAGATCTTTCTTATAGCATATTTGGTGAGGATATATGAGAAAGTGTTCTTGGTGATCCCAACCAGGTATAAAAAGAAGCTAGTCTGGCCACCCCTTTGCTTGACAGGAGATTGGACTGGATGGCCCTTTTGCTCCTTTCCAACTCTAAGAATTGGTGCTTCAATAAAGCCCTATTCCTTCTGCTGGCAGGCGAAGATCCTTTTATTTAAATATACCTTGTGCAATTAGCAGCTTGTTCTAGAAAGCCCTTTCAATTGATTTTTTCTACTGTTATCCTTTAAACTGTTTTCTACCATTTTAAATATGATTTTGACCTTTTTTGGTATTCTGGTTGGATTAGCTGTGTTTTGTTTTTACTCTTGTTGTGAACGACTTTGGTTGCCATGTTTGCAGGAGAGAAGACATATAAATAAATGATAAAAGTTACTGGCCACTGGGAATGCTGACTAGGGGTTTCTGGAAGCTGTAATCCAAAATATGTGATGTCATCATTAAATTACCTTCCAGGTGTAAGCACGAATATGTCTCTCTTCTGCATCTCGAGTGACTTGGTGGAGATCTTAAAGGTGACCTCATTACTCTTTCCCCAACTGCAGAGTTGCCACTGGGGCAGCCCCTCACCAGTTGTTTCCTTCCTTCCCACAGTAGCAAATGGTTATGGTAGCTTCTTTGGGAATGGGTTGAAAATTGTACAAGGAGGTAGTGAATAACTCCTTGCACAATATTAAAAAAGAAAGAAAGAGATGTGCATACATAATTCCGAGTTACATGTCTGTATTTCACCAAAAGCATTCCAGATATTATGTAACTCTGGCTTCTTTTTGTAACTCATTCCTTTTGCAACTCACTTTTTATTATTACACTTGTAACAACTCCCACGATTGATCCATTGATTTAATGGTGCAATAAAAAGAGCTCAAAGGAATGTTTATTCTCACTGCAGTAAGTGAGTCCTGCCTCATTACACCCTAGATCTGAGCTCACATTATTAGTGGCTTGCCAGCAGCTTCAAGCTATCAAGTTAATAACACCATTGGAATAAAATAGGTATTATTCTTTTATAAAAGTGCTGGTTTTATCTTGTGTCTATGGTGGAAAAAAGAAAGCCTCCACTATTTATGTGTGTAGAAATTTAAGTCTATTGTTATCGGTGTGGTCATATTTCTTTTACTTTTTTGCTTTAAAAAAATGTATAGTGGGCCCTTGCTATTCACTGGGGTTTGGTTCCAGGAACTCCCTGTAAGTACCAAAACCCATGGGGCTCCCATGCCATTATATATAATGGATTAGTAAAATTGTGTCCCTTATATAAAATGACAATGTTTGCCTTTTGGATTTTTTAAAAATATATTTTTTTCAAGCTCAGGATGGTTGGATCTGCTGATACAGAATCAGTGGATATGGAGAACCAACTTAAATCCTTAATGGTTTCAGAGTTTTTATTTTCTGTTAGATTTCATCTAGGTACTGCTGGTTTGCAGAGATATTTTTCAAATGCTGATTTCTTTTTCATTTTAACCATGTGTCATTTTGCTATTGCATTGCTATATTATTATATATACAATTGTATTTGTAGAGTTAGATTTGGTATCTTTGTTAAGTGTGTCATCCTCCTTTCTTTCTGTATCTCTTTGTTTTAGGACAAATGCACTACAAAAATATGAAATGTAAAATAAAAATACAACCAAGGCAACTTTATATCCCCTAGCACAGAGTTTCTCAAACTGTGCCCCTCCAGATGTTTTGGACTTTAGATCCCATAATTCCTAACAGCTGGTAAACTGGCTGGGATTTCTGGGAGTTGCAGTGCAAAACACCTGGAGGAACACAGTTTGGGAAACACTGCGCAACATTTCAGAAATGAAAACTGGGACATGTGGTCAAGCAATAGCAGATTGTGAACTGAACTGAACTGAGTTTGTAGCAATTGAAAGCAGCTGAATACAAAGGGGGAAAGCAGAAAATGGACAGAGAGCTGAAAAAATGGTTGAGCACTCTTTCAATTTTGATTCTCATATGTTTTATCTTTATTGTTTTGCATTGTAAGCTGAATGGTGCAGAAAAGGTTAATGAAATAACATAGGCAATGACCAGAACTCCAACCAGGAGCCTGTGAAGCTGATATAACAGTGCGGCCAAAGGATTAAAAAAACAAACAAAAATAGCCACACTAAACTCACACCAACCATATGTTTCTTCATGTGAAAACATAACTGCACATGGAGTACATTGCAGTAATCCACTGGAGAGGAGATAAGGAAGATGCCAGACTGTTCAGATCTGCCTTTTCCAGGACAAAGCACAGTTTGTGCTCCAGAGCCAGGAACAGCATCAACACATGGCATATGCAGATAAGTACAAGGGTCTACTGTCAATGCTGCTGGGACCAGCAACTGCCAGAACAATTCTTGCTGCTTCAGCAGATGACCATATGCCTTCCTGTGGTGGTCAAAGGGAATGGGGGCGACACAACAGCACCCCACTCCTGTCTTAATTTACCGTTGCTCAAAAGCAACATACAATAAAGCAGAGGAAAGCACTCATTGAGTTATGCCATGCCGTCTGCTGCATGCTTTACAATTAATAAAGCTCATGCTAGAACAGTAACCAAACAACTTGTGGAGAGGCTGGAGACAACACCTAGTTACAGATTAGGTAAAGGTTTTCCCCTGACATTGTCCAGTCATGTCTGACACTAGGGGGTGGTGCTCATCTCCATTTCTAAGCCGAAGAGCTGCCATTTTCAGTAAACACCTCCAAGGTCATGTGGCCACATGACTGCATGGAGCGCCGTTACCTTCCCCGTGGAGCAGTACCTTTTGATCTACTCACATTTGGATGTTTTCGAACTTCTAGGTTATCAGAAGCTAACAGCAGGAGCTCACCCTGCTACCTGGATTCAAACCTGTGACCTTTTGGTCAACAAGTCCAGCAGCTCAGCAGTTTAACCCACTGCACCACTGGGGGCTTAAAGATTACAGATTAGGACACAATAATGTCCCCAATATGCATTAGTCAAGGTCATAACCATGATGTTAACATAGCAAATCCAAGGATGCATCTACAGTGTAGAATTAATGTAATTTTGACACCACTTTAACTGCCATGGCCTAATACTATTGAATCCTGGGATTTTTTTCTCTCTCTCTCTCTTGCTCTCACTCTCGCTCTCCAGAGATCTGCTTGGTGTCAAACCTGCAGACAAACTTCAATAATATCCCTGGTCACAGCCGCACCAACTGTGAATCCCGAAAATGCCAACTCCATTTTTGCATTTTACACAAGAAGAAAGCACACCATTGAATTTTATTCAGAAATCTGGGACAGTTTGGTAGCCTGTAGATTCTGGACTTTCTTTGAAGTTGGTAAGTGTGCATAAGATGAACACATCTAAGCAAATGAAGAATCACAGGAAGTTATAGATGTGATCCAATGTTATTCCAAAATACACGAGTATATGTGCACAAAAGTCACACTTCTGCATGAAAGTAAAGACACTATAGATGTGAAAGCAGAGTGTATTTTGAAATGTATGTTTCTTAGAAAATGCTGCTTTACACATCAATCCACGACCACTCCATAGAATCAAAGAAGAGAAAGAACAGGTTAGCAAATATTTTCAATTGCTAATTGCAATGCAGTGTCATAAAAACCAGGGTTGGTTTCATACAAGAGGAAATCTTAAAACAAACTGCAAGTTCAAAGAAAGTTTGAGAATGCTTGTCTCATGTGTACACAACGAAAGGAACACGTGCATGTAGTATAATTATTGAGTCTGTACATCTAATTAATGTGTCTGTGATCACATATAAGTAGCAAGTCCTGCAAGATTCCGAGTACCTCTAAAGAAAAATGGCGCATAGATTTTTCTATGTCCAAAAAGAGATTCAAACTCATATATCAAGAGCAAGTAGAACTTGGAAGTCTACATCTAGTAAATACAGCAGCCAGTTCTGGATTTTTTTTCCTGCTTTATTCTTCTTGCAATATTCTTTTGCCTATTACTGTTCCATTTCAACATTCTCGTTTTATCATTTTAGCTGGGACAGGCCACTTGGGACTTTCTTGCATGATGCCTCTGTGCCATTCACATGATCAAAGATACTGGCACCTTCCCAACATGGCAACCCTCATAATAACACTGCTGCAAGTATCATGCAACTTCAACGCACCAGTAATGCGAAATTTTGTGGCTATGTTTCTGGGTGAGCAGTATAACTCCACCTACTCTTTGTGCTCTTCTCCATTAAAAAAATATATATATTAAAAGAAATTTTGCAAGAAATTTTACAGTAAAGTCAGAGTGGGACAGGAGGACAATCCCTGGGATCATTGCACCTGTGGCACTGTGGCACAATCTTCTTCTTACTTTACTGCTTTCTTAGGCGATCCCTCTTAGCCCGAGGATGATTGTCTTCCAGATGTAGTGTCTTGGCGATGAGTTCATAGATGACTGTAGAACCCTATTCTTGATCCGCATCTTCTCTTGCAGTGAGGACATCAGTTTCCAGGTGGAAAGCAGTCCCAGACAAGGTTGGCTTGACAGGCCTTCCTCTTGGCATATTTCTTTCTTTCGCCCTCCATTCATGCCTCTTTGAATTCTGCAGCACTGCTGGTCACAGCTGACCTCCAGTTAGAGTGCTCAGGGGCCAGGGATTCCCAGTTCTTAAGGTTAGCTTTAAGCCCATCTTTAAATCCCTTTTCCTGCCCACCAACATTCCATTTCCCATTCTTGAGTTCGGAGTAGAGTAGCTGCTTTGGAAGATGGTAACAGGGTATTTGGACAACGTGGCCAGTCCAGAAGAATTGATGGCAGATGAGCATTGCTTCAATGCTGATGGTCTTTGCTTCTTCCAGCACACTGACATTTGCCCACCTGTCTTCCCAAGAGATTTGCAGGATTTTCTGGAGGCAGCGCTGATGGAATCATTCCAAGAGTTGCGAATGACATCTATAGACAGTCCATGTTTTGCAGGTGTATAGCAGGGTTGGAAGGACAATGGCATTATAAACAAGCACCTTGGTCTCTCTATGGATGTCCTTGTCCTCAAACACACTTTGCTTGAGAATGAAGCAGAGAGTGTGGCACAATAAGTGGCTATTGACTGTTTTTTTCCCATCAGTAGCAGGGGCAGCTTTGTCATAGGGAGGTGGAAGACCAGCAACAGGATGGCATAGCATTCTGCTTCTCTTCCACTTTTCCACCTCCATGTAATAAAATCCTCCATCAGAGACTCAACCATATATTGCTTGCATTTTGTTCGAGGAAGTACGACTGTCTGTCAGGGCTGTAGGTATTAGGGATGGGGATGAGAATTCTCTATCACACACATATACACAGCTGTATCCTGAGATCTGTGGTGACTGTAGGTGATAGTTGCGATAGGTGGTAGCATTTAGGCTTGGGTAACCACAGAAAAATTTGGTTCTAAACTCGTTTTGTTTTTAGGGGGCCCTTGCGTTTCATTTTTTTTTAATAATTCCAAAATTTTCCTTTAAAAAATTTCGAAATATACGAAATTTCGTAAAATTACGAATCGATTCGTTAATGGCGGACGCGATTGCGCAATATGCTAAAAAAAACCTCCAAATGGGATAGGGAGAACTTCTGAAGCTTCCCTCTCCCTCTGTTGTTGACTATTGGTGTGATAAAACAAACAACAACTATAAAACTTGCACCAGACATGCGAAAATAATTACGAAATAATTATGAAATAATTACGAAATAATTACGAAATAAATTGAAAAAATTGTTTCGAATCTAATTTACTCCTCACACTATTCCTGCATGGCTCAATATTAGATCGTAAGCTAATTTAAATACGAATTAATAATGAATTACGAAATTAACGAACGAAATTGCCCAAGCCTAGTAGCATTGTATCATTTCCTATGAATTGGGAATATGTCAGTTACTGAAGCAGTTGAGAAACGGAATGTCCAAACCTTCTCTCACATTCCTCCTGAGCAAGTTGTGTAAATGACATTTGAGCTGTAATTAACTGCTAGACTCCTAAATCCCTCACTTTAAAAAAACATTTCCAAAGGAGAAGAGTCCCACCCATGGGAGGAAAACGGGATATAAGAGAGTGCTCACTAATGCTTCCTCTTCATCTTGGAAAGAAGTGACAAGTGGAGTGCCGCAGCGTTCCATCCTGGGCCCGGTCCTGTTCAACATCTTTATTAATGACTTAGATGAAGGGCTAGAAGGCATGATCATCAAGTTTGCAGATGACACCAAATTGGGAGGGATAGCCAATACTCCAGAGGACAGGAGCAGGATTCAAAATGATCTTGACAGATTAGAGAGATGGGCCAAAACTAACAAAATGAAGTTCAACAGTGACAAATGCAAGATACTCCACTTTGGCAGAAAAAATGAAGTGCAAAGATACAGAATGGGGGACGCCTGGCTCGAGAGCAGTACGTGTGAAAAAGATCTTGGAGTCCTCGTGGACAACAAGTTAAACATGAGCCAACAATGTGATGTGGCGGCAAAAAAAGCCAATGGGATTTTGGCCTGCATCAATAGGAGCATAGTGTCTAGATCTAAGGAAGTAATGCTACCCCTCTATTCTGCTTTGGTTAGACCACATCTGGAATATTGTGTCCAATTCTGGGCACCACAATTCAAGAGAGATATTGACAAGCTGGAATGTGTCCAGAGGAGGGCGACTAAAATGCTCAAGGGTCTGGAGAACAAGCCCTATGAGGAGCGGCTTAGGGAATTGGGCATGTTTAGCCTGAAGAAGAGAAGGCTGAGAGGAGATATGATAGCCATGTATAAATATGTGAGAGGAAGCCACAGGGAGGAGGGAGCAAGCTTGTTTTCTGCTTCCTTGGAGACTAGGACGCGGAACAATGGCTTCAAACTACAAGAGAGGAGATTTCATCTGAACATTAGGAAGAACTTCCTGACTGTGAGAGCCGTTCAGCAGTGGAACTCTCTGCCCCAGAGTGTGGTGGAGGCTCCTTCTTTGGAAGCTTTTAAGCAGAGGCTGGATGGCCATTTGTCAGGGATGATTTGAATGCAATATTCCTGCTTCTTGGCAGGGGGTTGGACTGGATGGCCCAAGAGGTCTCTTCCAACTCTTTGATTCTATGATTCTATAAATAAATAAATAAATAATACAGAGAAACAGCAGGAAGTGAAAATAAAAACAGAAAGGAGTTTCAGGGCCACATCTTTAAGACTATCAGTCCCAAGTGACTGAATATATTTGTGCTGGGGTTTTGCCATGTGAGTGGGCTGCTGCCCTTGTGAAACATGTTGGTTTTATTTCTAATTTAGCAATCCTGACAAATGCACATAAAACTATGATGGCTAAATATGTGAAATCTACCCTGCAGTACTCAAGCAATGGGAACTTGATAGATATCGACACAACCATTCATTTGCTCTTCACTCTTTCACTGTTTTTTAATATCCTGGATTATTTTTAATTATTATTATCGACTGAGCCTTTTGAAGTATTGCTGAGTGGTGACCTGCTGGGCGGAGGTGGAATTAAGAGTCAGCAGCATTTTTAATGCCTTCATCCGTTTGGTATGTTCCTTCCTTTCACCCTAATAGCTGGGAAGTTCACACCCTTCTCTCACATTCCTCTTGAGCAAGTTGTGTCAAGGAAAACGGGGGAAGAGGAAGTGATCCCTCTTATCCGTGGAGAGGAAAGTCTTAATTAGCTTTCAAGGGAGACTCTTGCATTAACGACAATGACAAGCAAACCCCACAGCCCTTCCTTTGTTAATTTCAAGTCTGCTCATGTACAGTTAAAACCGTTTATAAAGAATCATTGCTCTCAAGGGTAATTTGGACCAAGTTAGTTTTATAGCTGAAATTTCCTTTCCACAGCAGCTATAATAAATCTATTTGAATTAAAAGATACATTATGACCCCATATCTGCAGGGGTTACATTCCTGGACTTCACGTGGATACAAGCAAACCCTACTGAAATGAAGGACATTGGCCAAGGAATACCATCATATTACGCTGGAGGACATAATAAAAATGCCTAAAGGTAAAGGTAAAGGTTTCCCCTGATATTAAGTCTAGTTGTGTCCAACTCAGGGGGGTGGTGCTCATATCCATTTTTAAGTCAAAGAGACGATGTTGTCCGTAGACACCTCCAAAGTCATGTGGCCAGCATGACTGCATGGAGCACCCTTACCTTCCTGCACAAGCGGTACCTATTGATCCACTCACATTTGCATGTTTTCAAACTGCTAGGTTGGCAGAAGCTGGGCCTAACAGTGGGAGCTCAGCCTGCTCCCCAGATTCGAACCGCCAGCCTTTTAGTCAGCAAGTTCAGTAGCTCAGCGATTTAATCCGCTGCGCCACCAGGGGGCCCAGAAAATGCCTAGTGATAACATATTTATCCACATCCAACAAAATATGTTCACTTTAAAAAATGCCTAGTGAGAAAATATTTTGTTGAACGTGGATAAATGAAAGCATGGATAAGGGGTTGTATTGTACTTAAGAATCAGTGTGGTGTACAAACACTCCTACACACAAGTTCTAAACTTGTTCTCCTCACAAAGTACTTCCTTGATACAGAGGCATGCCTGCAAGCTGCAAGAGGAATCATAAATGGGAAATTCACATACAGCTGAAATCCTATGCATGTTTGCTTCAAGGTTATCTCCATCTGATTTTATATTACTATGTGTGAGGTTTTTTCCACTGGGGAATGGATGCATTCAATTCAAAGTGGCAGAAGCAGAATTGCATGTGCAATGTCATTGCACATGGATGTAATTGTGCATGGATGCCCATACACAACATTTGCCTATGCATTTGGTAGTACATTTGGTATTTTAATTCAGTTGTGTAATGTTGCCATTCTACACAAGAGTTGCATAGAACCACTCCTCATGTAAAGATGTATGCTACACAACCTTAATACATAACCCCAGCTTGTTTTTCTAGTACTGTATTCGCTTTCAGAATCTCATGAGTAGGACAATGGCTCCTCCACCCTCTCCATGTCCACGTGCAAAGCACCATTAAAAGGGAACTCAGACTTACATTAAATCTGTATAATTTAATTTATATAACTAGATGGACACCTAATAATTATGGTAATGACAGTGACTGAAATGCAAGTTGGCTCACGCAGTGTACAAAAGTTTGGTTGATGGTCTGCATTCTGCTCAGTCTGATAGATGTTCACATGTTAACTATCCAAGTGCAAAGTATCGATAGATAACTCCAAATCTTCACTTCTTACAGTTCTTTACCCTTCAGTCATATTTCGACCAGAAGGCCCTTCCTATGGGGAACACCTTCAATCTGAAAGCTGTCTTCTTTACAGAAGGAACCATATACACTTGGTTACTCATCTGTGTTGCTCTTTCTGCATATCTCAAATTGACAGGTGTATGATAGTGGGTTGAAAATGTCAATCCAATACTTAGGCGATCCCTCGTTGTCCAAGTATGATGGCCTTGGAAGTGTCTTGGAGATGGGTACATAGGTGACTGTGGAGCTCTGTTCTTTATCTGCATGTTCTTCCACAGTGAGGACATTGGTTTCCAGGTGGAAGGCGGTCCTGGTCAGGGTTGGCTTGACACGCCTTCCTCTTGGTATGGTCACAGCTGACCTCAATTCAATACCATCCTAGTGGAAGTAGAAATAGAAAAAGTTACTTGTTATGCTCTGCCCCTGTTAATGATAAACATATGATTAAGTTGCTGTGGCTCTTTTTGGACAAGGTGCAGATACTTACCTCTTGTTGTTGCACTCTATCCAAAACCTCTGTTCCCAAAACTTCAGCTGCTGTTTCTCACAGATAAGAAAGGAAGAGAGGGAGAAAAAGTCAGGTCAAACCATGGTGATGCAGGTGCTGTGAACTCCTGGGAAAAGGAAAAGGAGGTGTGCTCCATCAGTAAGTGTACCTTATTCCTCTCCCTCCACAAGTTGAGTCCAGCAGCTACATCATAGATTGAATGGTCTCCCCCACTTCCTCCCCTTCATATTATTATATTATTATTATTAACTTTATTTGTACCCCGCTAGCATCTCCCGAAGGACTCGATGCGGCTTACACGGGCCGAAGCCACAAAACACAATACAATAGAAAACATAACACAGCAATAAACAAAGCAAATCAAACAATTAAGCAAAATAACCACAATGACAATACATCAAGACACTATTAAAACTGGTTCGGCCAGCGCAATGGGGTACAGGGTTAAAAGTGCTGAGATGGCAGGAGGAACGTAGGATTAAAGTGCGGTGTGCAGCAACATTAGTTGTGCTAAAGTGCATCTAGGACTTGGGATGGGGATTCCTAATCTGCGAAGGCAGCCCTTTTAGAAGCTTGACCATTGCCACAGGGGCAAAGAACACACGTACGCATCAGTGAAGTTGCACCTCAGTGTAGAGTCTCAAGAAGACACTCCCAGGAATTCCCCAACTAGCAGGATAGTGTCTCAGCTCTCAGAAGCACATTTCTGAAATGCACTGGCTGCAGGAGAATGGAAGAACCAGGTCTAGTCTAATTCTGTCACTGACAGTAGCAAACAATAGCAGAAATGATCAGCTGAGCCCTGTCTTATCTATCTCTTTCTGTCTATCTGCCTACTTTTATTTCTACCTGTTGTAGAGAAGTATATTGACCACATTCAAAATGTTAAAATGTTACTGGCAAGAATTTGATCCTTTAAAGATCCTTCAAAACAATCTGTAATTTGTTTTTGGTCTTGGCCAAAATGCCATACAGCAAAAACATTACCAGATGCTGTGCAGTTCCAAATCCAGAATGTAGAAAGTATGTTTCTACAGCTTGCAAACACAAATGGAGATGAAAAAAAAGAAAGGGTGCTCACTTGCTGAACAGGAAATAAAACCTGGCATGCCAGTTCCTTAGTCACTGCAAATTTGTATGAAGATTATGTAATTTATTTTATAGCTCCCCAGACTGCCTTCAAAGCCAATAAGTGTAACAATATTGCAAAACCAGATGATTTAAATATTGGTTATTTATGTGGCCAAAATGGGTGCACTGATGGTATGGACAAAAAAAAATACTTTACCAGTATGTATGTCTGCTCAGAAGCAAGTTTTGCTGGGTTCCATAGAAATTATTTTCAGACTGCAGCCAAAAGAGCTCACTATGCTTTAATTCTAATATTTCCAAAGTTCAAGCTGAGAGCCAGTGTGGTGTAGTGCTAAAGTCTCTGTAGTGTTACATCTGGAAAAACCTTTAGGTAAAATATCCAACATTAGTGCTACCTTCCTGTGATGTTGGGACTGAACATTCCTATAAGGTAAGATGCTATTCTACTGGCAGCAGTGCAGCTGGTTGGGTCTCTCATGTTAGGCAGGCTTTTGCTTAGGAGCCGGACTGGTAAATGTGCTAAACAACTACGGAATGGCAGTAATACCCTGTTTCTCTGAAAATAAGACATACCCATAAAATAAGCCGAAGCAGGATTTCTAAGCATTTGTGCAATATAAGCCATGCCCTGAAAATAAGACATAGTGATAGCCGTGTGTAATGCACAGATATCTATGGCAACAACCAACAAAACAACAATGTATGTGCGTGACTCACAAATTCTGTCTCAGGGTAAGTTACTTCATGCTGTATTACTATGTTGAGAAGACTTCAGAATTCACAGTAGTAAAAGTACAATTCTTATATTATAATTCAACTAAGGATGTCCTATTCACAAAATAAGTAACAGATATAAAGAAAATACGTATAGAAACAGCCAGTCCTAATAAGTCCTAGAGCTACGAAAGGTCTTGAGTCCAATACCAGTGGTAGTAAGACTCCAAGCAAGACGTCCCCAAATGCACTTTACTAGAGATCTAGGAAATCTGCACGCCCCACCCACCTCCAAATATGTACCCTTTCACCTTTCACCTGGTCATGCCCAGCATATTTTAAAAAAATTTAATTATTACATTTGGCCCTGCCATAGATTTTAATGTGTCGTGGTATGTTGTTAATGTTTATTGTTTTGTTTTGAGTTCATTTGTTGTTGTATTGTTGTTGTTGTTTTTAGTGATGTATGTGGGCTCGGCCTCTTGTAAGCCACACCGAGTCCTCCGGGAGATGGTACCGGGGTATAAATAAAGGTTTATTATTATTATTATTATAGTTTTTAAAAAGCAACACAACAAGATCTCCCAGGTTGTTTACCTTGTTTCATTATGCTTTCTTCCGGTGTTATGCCAGTCTTATCTATAATGCTTGAGTACACTAAATAAGAAATAAAGCAACATACAGACAATGGATATACTAAAATCCCCAAATTAACATTGTTTTGGAAAAAGTTTTGGATACACACGCTAGTCTATTTACATTTCTGATAGTAGTTTTGGCTCTGTTGTGAATGTCTGTCTTTATCTATAATGCTTGAGTACACTAGATAAGAAATAAAGCAACATGCAGACAGTGGATATATTAAAATCTCCAGATTACCAGTGTTTAAAAGAAGTATTGATACACATGCTTGTCTACTTACAAACCTGTTAGTAGCTTTGGCACTTTGCAGAATTGCAAAATTTCTTTAAAAATAATTTTTAAAAAATGGAGAAGAGCAAAATGGGTAGGTGGAGTAACAGGATTTCTAAGCATTTGAGCAATATAAGCCATGCCCTGAAAATAAGACATAGTGATAGCCATGTCATGTCAGGTCGCGGTTGTTCTGTGTGTGCTGCAAGCTGAGGCATAGATGGAGATATAGAAAGTGCAAGTAAAAGTCTCCTCAGTGAAGTGAGGAGCAGGACGCTCTGCTTTAGGTATTGTGTGTCCTCAGGGGAAAGAAGTAAAAAGCTGTGGCTGCTGTTTTACTCAGCACTGTGGGTCTTTTTCCCCCAGCACCAACCAGCAACAGTCTCTCTGTGGGTCTCTCTCACCCCCCACAAACACCAGTAAAGCTGCCGCTCCACAACACTGACCAGCAAAAGTGTGTGGGTCTCTCTCACCCCACACAAACACTAGGGAATAGGGGTAAAGCTTCAGCAAGCAGTCTGCTACTGAACCCAGAGACATCATCCCATAAATGCAGATTGTTGTACCATACCTAATAAAATATAAGACATCCCCTGAAAATAAGACATAGTCTGTCTTCTTGAGGAACAATAAATATAAGACAGTGTCTTATTTTCTTGGAAACACAGTAGTGGAAGGGAGTGTGACACAGGTGAAGAATTTCTCAGATGCAGCAGCAGCAGCAGCACAGCTAATATGTATTAGTACCACACAGAAGGAGGCACAGCAAACTCCTTTTGAATGTCTTTCACCATGAAAACCCAATGAGGAGATAATCCAAAATGAAATGAGATAGTGCAAGAAGATGAAACTCCCAGATCGGATGGCACTCAATGAGCGACTTGAGTATAGCAGAGTTCAACTACAAGTAACACTGTGACTAATGAAGCACCTGGACTCAGGCCAAAAGAATATTAAGCTGTTGATGTTCACTAAGGACCTTATCCCTGGGGGTGGGGGTAGCGTCATAAGTGTGGCATTTAGTCCTGTAGCATTGCAATTCACTATATTCCGCTATTCATAAGTCATAACTTATCACATGTCATCTGAATTTCCTGATTTACTTGTTACTATACATTTTCATTACTTTTTAATTTTCCTTTAAAAATTACTGTGCAAAGATCAGGCGGCTGCATTAGTACTCAGGACTCAGTGCTGGGTAGAAGACTGGCCACAGGACAGCTCATTTGCACATGTCATCAATACAGATCAATGTAGGTGATACTAACAGCTCCCATCCCACATTTTTTTGGCCTTTTGTAATGGAATATCCCAGTTCCTGAGCTTCTGAGACAATCTCAACCCATCTTTTTTCCCCTCCCTTTTTTGGACTGTTTCTGGCAATTCCCTAACAAATCTTGATGGGCACTGACAAGAAGTCACATTGCATCATGAGATGGGCTCTATCAGTTTTCATTAGCTGAATGGATAAATGGGGTGGATAAACTCCTTAGAGATGAATGGAAAGTTCAAAGCTGAACATCACATATTATAGAGACATGGAATGTGAGAAGCATGAATCAGAGGAAACTGGACATAGAAAACAAGAAATGGAACATTTAAACATTGCAATACTTGGGGTGAGTGAATTAAAGCAGACAGGAATCAGACACTTTCAGTCAGATACACAGTGATTTCCTCAGGATATCAAAATCTAAAAGGAAATAGGGTGGCATTCATAGTGGGGAGAAATGTAGAAAAAGCGGTCGGAGGATATATCTGACCAAATCCAGAGTAAGACATCATGAGAAACAAAACAGAATCAAAGACAGTATGTTGAATTTCTATGTAAGTCAGAACAGATACTCCAGCCATGTACACACGCATGTACACACACATGCAAGTACTGGATAGCATAGGAAAGGGTTAACACTCCAGTGATGTTTGCTACGCTATCTGTGCCCCTTTTAAGAAGATTTTGTCTCTCTTTCTGTCCCTGTGATACTTGGATTTTGACAAATTTGGCTTGTTGTGGAAACAAGGATCGGTGATAAAGCTTCAGTGGAGACACTTTTTCTCCATGATAACTCTTTCTGGAGTGAATTTCCCTTCCTAGTGATAGATTTCTCTCACTTCCTGTTGTCTCATCACCATTCTTACCTATGAGTCATTTGTAAATCAGATGTTTGTAACTCAGGTACTGCCTGTTCAATTATAAAAAATAAATGTTGGAAAAAGAAAAAAATGATAGATCATGTAAATCCTAGCAAGTAAATTTGAGCTAGATTAATTGCTTTTCTTCAGTTTAATTGTACATCTGTATTTCACCCTTCCTCTCAAATTCTTGTAAACATTGCTTGGTGACTTGCTTTTTTCCCCTTTTGAAATAAATTATCCTTACCCAAAAAAAGTAATATGGCAAAACGATGAGTTGAAAGACACTCTCCCCAGTTTCCTTATTGCTGTCTCCATTATATCTGTCTCCCATATTTTAACTGATCATGAGACTTCCTACTGCTTTACCCAAGTCATCTACCATATAACTGATGACATAGCAACCAGATGTCCAGGAAAGTAAGTTTTCTTTGATCAGCAATACCATTATCTAGAGAAGCAAATATTCTAATAGAACAGGCACTGCTAATGTAATCTAGCAGGTGGAAGTAATAGAAATAGTTTTTAAAATTACCTATTGGATCAAAGGAAAAGCCAAGATGGGCCAAGCATTGATCTTAATAGTCAGGAAAATGTTTCTGAAAGTTCACCAAGCAATGATTCATCTTATCCACACCATTACTGGCAATTCTGAATTTGTATGAAGATATTGGCAGGAGATTATGTTTTATACGACTAAAACATGCTTCCCTTTCCAGCATGCAATGTAATTTATTTGATTTGGGGGGGGGGGGTATCATCTGCAAAGTCAAATAATACCAGCCGAGCAGAGCAATTCAATAATTACACCTATTTTCCATGTGCATTATGTTTCTATGCCATACATAAACACAACCTCTTTATCAACTTTCTGCAATCCAATGTTTTCCAGATTCCATGTACAACTCCCATCACACTCTGACATCAGGCCTCTATCAATTGTGATTATAGGTGATGTAACTGATTATGTCTTGAGACACTGTAGATCAGGGGTCCTCAAACAGAGGGGCAGGTCACAGTCCCTCAAACTGTTGGAGGGCCGAATTATAATTTGGAAAAAAAAAGAATTAATTCCTATAAACACTGCACATTTGAGTGCAAAAAACTCCACTTAAAAACAATAATTAAAATGAAGAACAATTCTAACAAATATAAACTTATTAGTATTTCAATGGGAAGTTTTGGCCTGCTTTTGGCTGATGAGATAGGATTGTTCCTGTTGTTGTGTGCTTTCACGTTGTTTCAACTTAGGTTGACCCTGAGCGAGGGCCGGATGAATGACCTTGGAGGGCCGCATCCAGCCCCCGGGCCTTAGTTTGAGGACCCCTGCTGTAGATCATCCCTCTACAATATTCACCTTGTCTATATTGTATGGCCCTCAAAAGATACTATGAGGGGTTTTTCAGAAGCAGTAGTATATGGTGACTATAAGTGCCTAGCTGAAGCCTATCACATCCTATGCTTCTTTCTGAATGCCTTACCTTAAACTGTACTCTCCACTTAACCTAAGATATTTAACTATTGTATTTCTACTCCAAAGAATTAATGCAAATTGAAACCTCTGTCACGGTTTGATACTGTGGAATCCTGGGAGTTGTAGCTCTCTTTGAGGTGCCAGCTCTCTTTGACAGAGAAGATGAAAAAACCTGGTCAAATTT
Source organism: Anolis sagrei (assembly GCF_037176765.1). Taxonomy (NCBI): domain Eukaryota; kingdom Metazoa; phylum Chordata; class Lepidosauria; order Squamata; family Anolidae; genus Anolis; species Anolis sagrei. The sequence goes on from NC_090022.1 coordinate 271,705,943, forward strand.
CTTAATAAAAAATATTTGCAAAAAATTTGACCACCTATTTAAAAAATGGAAATCGGATGTAATTAAATTCATTTGGAAGAACAAGAAAGCTAGGATCAGTTACAAAATTCTGACTGATGAGAAAAAGAGAGGAGGTTTGGGTTTACCAGACTTTAAAGTGTATTACGAAGCATGTAACTTAGCAAGCATCAGGGAATGGACCACATTAAAAAACCAAAAATTACTGGCATTGGAGGGGTTTGACCTTAGATTTGGGTGGCACGGGTATATTTGGTATGGGAAAAGAAAAGTAGAAAAGAGCTTCAATAATCATTATATAAGAGCGGCGTTAATCAAAACGTGGGAGAAGCACAAATCAAGATTCTATAAAAAGATACCGACATGGATATCTCCGATAGAGGCAAGACACAAAAAAGAATTAGGATGTGAAAATTGGCTAACATATAATCAAATTCTAAAAGTAACAGAAGAGAGAAAATTAACCATTAAATCAATAGAGGAAATCAAGCTATTAAAACCTAATTTCACATGGCTACAATATTACCAGCTACACGAGAGTTTCAAAACAGATGAAAAATTGGGCTTCTGTCAAGAAAAAGGAATTTGGGAAACAATCATGCAAAAAGAAAGGAACATAATCAAATTATTATATAAACAACTCCTATGTTGGGAAACGGAAGAGGAACAAATCAAAGAGTGTCAGATAAAGTGGGCAAAAGATATAGGCCATAGCATATTATTGAAACAGTGGGAAGACATTTGGAACAGGAAAATAAAATACACTTTAGCCAGTTCTCTGAGAGAGAACTGGTATAAAATGTTCTTCAGATGGCATTACTACCCAGAAAAAATCTCCAAATTTAACAAATCAATTTCAAATAAGTGTTGGAAATGCCAAAAAGAAATAGGAACGTATTTCCACCAATGGTGGCTCTGCAAAAAAGTTAAAAAATACTGGAGAGAAATACACTCAGCCACACAAAAAATCCTAAAAATCAACTTTCCATTGTCACCTGAGATGTATCTTCTAGGTATTTCCTACCCAAAATTCAATACGAATCAGGATAAGATATTTTTCATGTTAAGCACAGTGGCCAGGATAACACTAGCCAAATTATGGAAGCAAAGTGACATCCCAAAAATTGAAGACTGGATCCTAAAAATATTTGATACGATTCAAATGGACAGTTTATCGCAACGCCTAAATAACTCATCAAAAAAGACAAACTGGGAAGGTTTCAAAGACTTTATTACAACAAAAAAGAAGATGACACTTATGATAGACATATCCAGCATTTGAAGAAAAATTATGCTTCGAAGTAACGCCGGTAATGAGAGAAGTGTAAATATATAACCAATCACTACATGGAACTCTTTGAAGATGATGGGAAGTCACAGCACTGGGGGGGGGGGGTGGTGGTCGGGAACTCTTTCTGGATATATCTTAACTGTTTGGTCAGTGTGTATACCTTTCTTTCAACCTCTACTTTTTCTCTGCTATTTCATTTCACGATTTGCCTTTGCCCTCTTTGTCACTTTCAGTATTACTCTATCTTACCTAACTTTCTCTCTCTTTCCTTTATATAACTGGAAAATTTGCACAATAAAAATTATATATAAAAAAAAAAAAAAATATTTGCAAAAAAAAAAGACCTGGTAAAACTATAACTCCTATGATTCCATGGAGTTGAACCATAGCAGTTAAAAGTGTTGCCAAACTGCATTAATTCTACAGTATAGATACATTCAGGAGCCCTCGATGACACAATGTGTTAAACTCTTGTGCTGCCAGGACTGAAGACTAACAGGTCGGAGGTTTGAATCTGGGGAGAGCACAGATGAGCTCCCTCTGTCAGCTCCAGCCCCCCATGCGAGGACATAAGAGAAGCCTCCCACAAGGATGGTAAAACATCAGAAACAATCTGGCTGTCCCCTGGGCAACATCCTTGAAGATGGCCAATTCTCTCATACCAGAAGTGACTTGCAGTTTTTCAAGTTGCTCCTGACATGGAACAAAAAAGAGATACATTCTATGTCTGCCTGAGTTATACTCAGCAGTAGCCTATAAGAGACTACATGCTGTTAGGGCTGAGACAACTTTAACTGCGATGGTCCCCAATCCCCACTTTCCAGCCAGTAGGCACTGTGAGTGATTGGGGGTCTGTACCTCTATTGATCAGAAAGTAGCTAACTGGCATTTCCATCGCCACTTCTTGTGAGTGATTTCTGGTACAAGGGAGGATCGCAACAAGGATACTGGTTTTGATTGTCACACTGGAGATTGTTCATAGGAGAAAGTGGAAACATTAATCAGCTGTGACAGCAAAGCCACAGGACATGCTGACTGAAATTATACTTTCCAAATGTAACTTCTTCAAAGTCTGTTTCCTAAACTCCACCAAAAAGAAGTGAATTGTGATTTGGACCCTTTCTTTCTCCAGTTCAAATGTTTATAAGAAACCTGCAATTACCAATTTATATCACTTTACAGTGGCATAGTTATAAGCAGCTCAAGCATAGTACATAATACACATAGGTAGGTATAAGTAAGTAGATGTGCATAGAACCACACTGATATATGTCAAAGATTATATACTTGTAATACACTGGAACTCAAGCAAACATCTTGTGATAAGATATATCAATGGCTAAGGACTAAAAAGTGTACTCCACTGCAGGAAAAAGGTATCATTGATGAAAGTTGCAATAAAAGAAAACCCACAACTTCGGGTGGCCATTCAGCCCCTGAGATTCTCAAAGTTTTAGAAAAAGGTCTGGTCCTCAAATACACACATGAAAGCAAAAAGTAGGATAGAAAAATCCTGATATATTGGTGAACTTCTCAAATTACTGCTTTCACAAAGTAAAAAAGGAGGAGGACGAAAGACTGAAAGTTCAAGACACCATCAATTCTGAAATCCGATAGCAAGTTTCATTCCAGCTCTCTAATAGTCTTTAAGACAGACAGGCTTTAAGACTCAGTGCTTCCAATGCATCTTGAAATCTCATAATGTATCAGCCACGCAGACCCCTTGAGAGCTAATGCAGCTGGATTAATATTGACTTTAAAACCTTCCTCTTCCCATCTTGAGTACAGATAATGTTTCTCAAAGAAGGATGTGTCGGCCATGTTTCCTCGTCTGTAGAAATAAGGGGAAGCAAATTAATCATGGTATTCCCAGACGTCAACAAGGCACATAATGATGGCTCACTTGTGGGGTGGGCTGTGTGGAGCTGGAATCTATGAACAGATTAATAAAAAGTCACCCAGTCAAATCTTCTGACTTTTCCTTCTGGGCCAACCACACAGATCTGCAACGTTGATGTAAATCCACTCTCCAAACCAATTCTGGGGAATACATTATCTGAGAAGCAGCAAAAATAGAAGAACATCAATAGCAGCTTTGTGCTTTGGGAAGCAATCAAACATATAGATTACATAATAAGACACACATTCCTTCTTCCTTTGTACAATTTACTTTAACACACAAACATGCCAAATTAATGATCAAAATGCAATGGAAAGAACAAGACTGCTCTGGAATAACTCAAAAGACCAAAGCGGTTGGGGGGCAACCTATGCCAGTGTACATTAGCCAGACACTTGCCATTTTTTGTTTTTGTTTGAAGTCTCCATATAATGGAATTCAACAGCTTGTGCTATTGTCCTAAAATGATGAATTAGTTGAAGTCAGGGCCTCAGGAAAGCAAACTGATTCTCAGCCACAGAAGCTACAGCAAACACATCCATCTACAATATGCAAAGCCAGATACCAGAGATGTCTCTTTCCATCTTGTGTCTTTTATGTAAAGTCAGCATTTGAAGGACTAAGGTTGTCATAGAGACAGAGCTGTGTTAACTCTTTGGCTACAACCAGAATTATGTGATATTCTAACCATGCAGACATCACTCAGTACATGGCCATACAAATTTAACACTTCCCTGTACACATTTTAGACAATTTACATGTCCTATGCTGTTTCCAAATTTTGTTTTGCCATGCCATGTCATGCCAACATGTTCACTGTCTTGTGTAGGAAATATATGTCAATGTACAAATTAAAAGCTCTCCTCTCCTATGGTACTTTATCTTTAAGATAGATTTGGACTAAAGAGCTAAGTAAGCAGATAATTCATTCAAAAAGGGGACTGACTCTTGACAGCTGCTTTTTTTCAATTTTCTTCATTTTGAGTAATGACTTGGTGGATAATAATGGCACTGAAATCCTTTGAGATTATCTATGTCTTAGCTCAGTAATGTCTCAAAATGGAGATGATAAGAAATCAGAAGAAGGCTAAGATACGGAAGAGAAGTATGAAGAAGAAAAAGTAAAATCAACAAGAGTAAACATCTATTATTGAATACCAAAGTCATGGTTATCCATACCATAGTATTTCTTGTTTCTACACATGGGCATGAAACCTGAAAAGTAAAGAAAGGTTGCAAGGGCAAAAATCCCACGAGTTTGAAATGTGGTGCTGCAGGAGAGTTATGCCAAAAAAGACAAGTAAATAAGTCCTGAACTCTCCTGCAAGACAAGATGACTTAATAGAGGCTATTATACTTCGGACTCATTCATGTGATAACAATACTCCAAGAAAAAGCAGATAATTATAGGGGACCTGGTGGTCCATAATAGGTCCAGAAGTTGCACAAATCTTACACCTGTTGTAGAGTAAGCATGCATGGTCCTGATCCACATTAAGGACATCACACACAGGTTGGGGACTGTTACATTGCTCTTAACTTGACTTTGTTCTTTACTGTTCCCCACCCTTCAAATGCAAGGCCTCAAAACAAGAGGAGGAATTGCGTTGGACTTAATGCAATGTTCAGATTCTCTTTTTACCTGGTTGGGGCAGTAAGAATGGACAAGGAAGAAATAATATGGTTTACATTTCTCCCACATGGGCCCTGAGATGGATATGTAATAGTAGAAGCTCAAGAAGAATGGAACCAAGAGGTTGTTTCTCTATCCCTTTACCTCTTCTATTGCCTGCACATCTTATTTCATTGTGTCTATAGGTTTGCCTAGGGGTCACCACAAGTCAGATATGATTTATACAACAACAACAACTACAACAACAACAACAACAACAACAGGGACAGTTCTGCACAGAGTAGGCAAATATCGTAGTAGCCTTCAGTGTTAACAGTAGCCCACACATTCACATGCAGCGGCATTAGTCCATGCTGGATATTGAAGACAGCTGCAATTATAGGCCATTGCCATTTTAGATGGACTGTTGCAGGACCTCTGGTAATTGTTGATTATATGTATATCACCCATTTTCCTTCATGTCAAACTTAACAAGCAATTTTGAAGAGTGTCTAAGCTGTTTGGTCTACCCACCAGACCTAGACCCGCTTATTAGTAGCAAGGAGGCAGCCTCATGAGTCTTCAGACTACATCTTAGTGCAGATTACTTTAAAAAATAAAATTAAGAAGAAAGAAAATGAATGAATGCTGAACTCAAGTTTGATGTCTAAAAGGAAGATAAGCTCATTTGTTTAAACCAGGGCCTATTCTAGTCATATATCAACTGAGGGCTCTGCCTCAAGAAGAGGTGGGGGGCATGAGTAAGAGGAGCTGGAGCCCCTCCACCACACATCTTTCCTTTCCAGAGCCTCTCCCACAAATGCTTTTCTCCCAGTTGAGTTTCCTTCCAAACATTTAGTTGAGAGGAAAAGCAGCTGGAACTGAGGACACACTAAAGGGAGAGAAAACCCAAATGAGGGAGGTTTTGGTATATATATACACACACACACAAACACCTTTTGGCCTCAGAATTTCCTGCCTTGTTACATGCCATGGGCTATAAGCAAGTTGGTCTGCTGCCATCAGGCCTAGATCAGCCCTTAATTGTTTGGCCATTACACTGCAGAACATACTTAGAGGAGATGTTGGATCCAGTGCTAGTCAGCACTATGAGAACATACTAAATGTCAGCTTGAGTTGTAATGTTCCCTGCTGCTGGCTTAACATTTTGCTTCAGACAATCCCATTAGATCTGCTGATTGAACATGATGGGCTTCCTGTCTTGGAGGAACTGTCAGGAAGAGGGAAGGGAGAGGGAAGTTCCTGACACATCAGCTGCAAATGGCATTTCAACAGTGGGAAAATGTGGAGGCAGGAATTCCTCTCTTACACAACTCAGAGTTGGAAAAGGAACAATTATGTGAAAAGCCAGCTGGAAACGCCCAGGTCAATGCATAGAGAGAGGGAAAAATATAAACAAATTATTGGGTTAATATCTACATTTTTTCAATATTCTACACATTTTGAGAATTAACACTTTTAAAATGCTTCATTATTATCACTCTTCTCAAGCAAAAGTTATCATGAAACATGTCAGATTCATGCTAAACAATGTGACTGTGCATGGAAATGCTCTCACATTAAAAAAGATATAGCATAGGCCATGCCCGCATGGCCAAAATAACGTGGACCCTGGATTAAGTTGCTGCAACAACTCCACATTATGCATGGCTGTAAGTATATGTAGTGGAATCTCTGAATCCAGACATTAATTTGTGACAGCACAACCTGGGATTTTCAGGACTGATCCTGCAGTTTTGGAAATATGGACAAATGGATCCAGCTGGATCTGGCCCAGTCTGGTCTGATCCACTGTCTACATCACTAATGGACCCATTGGTGCATGACCACTAGCAAGAAGCTCTCTCTCCCAGAGGTTTTCTGGTAACATCATGTTTTTGGTGATGTCATGACCAGAAATGCAACATTGCCAGTAAGCCCCTGATGTGCCCTTGGACCAGCCAGCCATGTGTGTGGCCAAAGGGCCCTGGAACACTTCCAAGGCTGCTCTGGAGCATTTCCAAAGACCTGTAAACTGGATTTTTCCAATATATGTAGATAGAGCCATACCCAGCACACCACCTTCCCATTCAAAACTAGTTTTGTCTCCATCTTCCTTGGGCATTACTTCCTTCTTTCTCTTCTCCTTCTCTGACCCTATTCCCTTCTTCTCTCTCTGCCCTACTTCTCAGTGTCTGGCAGCCACCAGACACTTGTGGATTCAGCCAGTAATTTTGCTGATGGTTATTCAGTTTGTCATGCCTCATCCTTTGTTTCCAGGCCTCTTACAAAGCCAAGAGATTTCTACACCTTTTCCTGAGTAAGAAATGGAAGCAAGACATGCACATCCATCAGATGGACAGGACTGGAGCGATGAGGTGATGGAACAGTTCCAAAGAGAAAGGAACTGTTCCTATATAGTGATGAGTGACGAATTACTATTTGCTCTTTCCTTGGTAAATGGTTCCAAATAGGCATGTGAAAATATGTCAGTTTTGTTTTTGTTATAAAGTTCAATTTTTTTAATTCCCGCAATCTCAGTTTTTATGTGTTTTCTCCATTGTGTATGCTTTTTTGCACATTTTAAACAGGTACAACATTTCTGTATTTTCCCCATTCCCAAAAGAGTATTTGTGGGTATTTTTCAAATGCATATATTTAGTCATGTGCATTAAGTTGTGCATAATTTGAGGGAGAGAAAGAGAGAGCAAAAAAAGAATCTTTGAGGTTCTTTCCCATAGCAGGAAAGCAAATTAAATGTCCTCATTTCATGAACAGTCCCACAGACTATAAAGTGGAGCAATCTATAAAACAAAGCTCTGTTAATGCAAATTTCCATCCCTAATGGCAGGTTCCCCACATGAAGTGGAAATTCCAGGAATGGAAGCTTTAGCTTCCAGTATCTTGCCCTCACCCTTTCCCCTTTCCATTCAAATATTTAGAAGATATATATTAAAAAGGGGGAGAAAACACATTTTCCACTTTCCCTGCAAGATGAATGGATCCTAAGTATTTTTTTTACAAAATAATAGAGTTGGAAGGGGCTGCAAGTGCCATGTAGTCTACTCCAACCCCCTGTCATGCAGGAATACACAAGTAAAGTTTTCAAAGGAGGAGAATCCATCCATGGAGGAAGTCTGTTCTACTGAAAATTTGGATCTAGATGGCCAAACTTAGCCTAAGTTGTGGAGCCTAGTCTAGACGCTAGAGATGAACCAATTGCTGTGTTTCTCCCACATTTGACTTTTTTGAAATCTAGAGGGTTTTTTCATTTCTGCAAAATATGAAGAAACATGTGGCTGAAATCTTGCATTATCAATAAAATTAATGTAACGATGGAGTCTTTGAAGCACGGCAGTGCCCTCAAACAAAGCCTTTCTGGGAACTAGGGATCAATGGAGTGAGATGAGAAAGATGTCGACATGGCTCCACAGGTCATAGAGCATGTCAAGAAGAGGCAGCAGGAGAACCCTTTGGGGTTCTGCTGTAAGTGCTTTTCTCAAGGCCATCCATAACAAAGAAACTAATATAGACATCATTTCCCAGCACATATGATCTCCATAAACAAAGTGATCAGGACACTCCCAGGCTGCAAAGCTAGGCTTCTGGGAACATCTTTGGTTGCACACAACCATAAATGTAGACCCACTGCAGTTACTAGAACAAAAGTCCAGCTTATGATCTCAGATCTGGTGAAAGAATGCCATCTGGGTGAATTTTTGGGAAATTATTATCAAATATGTACTTAAACATATTTTTGAATATTCTTTACAGCTTTAATGAGCCATAAATTGTCTTCTTTGTGGACTTCCAGACAGTTGTCCATGCAGCAAAATACAACAAAATACAAAATCCATGAAGGTACAATACCTTTATTTATGCAAAAAGTACACCATGCAAGCTTTCAAAGCTTGATCGGGCAATGATGTTAAAAACCATACCGGAGAAGTAAAATGACAATGTTAGAGTCACAGGTCAGTTCTCTGTGACTTCTGAACATGCTCAGTCTTAACTGGCCTATGTTTAAAATCTCTCCCCACACACCCAGTGATTTCTTGCATGCTCGTAGTGTTTCCACACTCCTACCCGGAGTATGCTCTCCTTCTCCTGCTGATTACAATCCATTTGGCATGTCTCCCAAAGACTGAATTTGATATTAGAAGGACTCCCAAGTTTGGTTGGAAAGCCAGGATATTAATAAGATGATAGATAGTCAAGCTGAAAATGAGAAGAGAGATAAACCCCATTTTGAATTCCATCCATATGGCATTTTTGTGTATTCCCTTTATGTGGTAATTTGCAAAATAATAATTCAACAAGACCACACTAAGTCAAATCAGAGCTCCATCTTTCTAGCCCTTTGTCATTTTCTATAATTATCAGCTAGGTGGGCTGGGAAAGCTAATAAATATGACATGACTGTAATTCATACTGTTTTTTCCCAATATCTAAGGGACATTACCTTGGGTGTCACTGATTCTTTCACCTAAATTTTTCTATTCTCCTAAATGCAACTCAGGGGGAAGAAGCCTGCAGAATATGAATAAATACATTCATGTGATTGTTTCCAACCCATCTCCATTTGAATACATCCAATAAAGGACAACACGTTCTGTCCAAGAAAACTCTAAGATTGGGTCATCATAAGTCAAAGTTGTGTTGAAGGCACACATCAGCAACAGTAGGAGAATGGGTGGCCATTCAAAGGGTGGAATGCAATCCCCATCATCTCTCATCAGTGGGTAGTCTGGCTGGGGCTGATGGGGATTACAGCCAAACAACATCTGGAGAATCATATACTTCCCATCCCTTTTTCAATGTTGAAAAATACACTGGGAGCTCCAATTACAGAAACACCCATGAGTGAGTGATCAAAAAAAGTAGCTGTAACATATCCCATTCCATGGCAATTGGATCCAATCATCCTAACAGAGCCATAACATACAAGTCTCTGTCCTCCGTGCTGGTTTTTGTCAGGATTTTCCAAACTCCACACATTTTAAACTGAGAGAAAATTAAACTTACAAATGTGTATGTGTGAGGCCTGTAACAATAATAATATAATAACTTTATTTTTTATACCCCACCTCCATCTCCCCAAAGGGACTTGGGGCAGCTTACAAGGGGATGAGACTGGACAAACATAGATTGAAACCTGACACAATAAAATAAAATCAAAAATAAAATAAACACATCCCAATAACATAACACAACATCATAAAAACAATCCCTAGGCTGAACAGTAATAAATACTGAAGTCAGAGGTCTAAGAGCCTTTGCAATAGTTTCAGGACAGGGGCTAGTGGAGAAGTGCAAAAGCTGATAATAGTTAGGGCTGGAACAGTTAGGGCTGGAAGAGCAGATCTTTCCTTGTTACATTGAAATCTCAGTGTATAACTCTAAACTTATTGGAACAGCCATTAGACCAACTCAATATATTAAAAACGATGAGAGTTTTAAAAGATCTTCCTGATGTTATTTTGGCTTTGCCCAGGTTTATTTACATACAAAATAGGGACTTTACATAACCATTACCATCATATATCATGCCTCCACTCCCCAATGCACAGCATCTTCCATGAGCAACACCATTGCTTACATGTTTACAGACAAAGTACTATTTATTATTGGCTATTTATGTAACACCAGGAATATATTTGGCACTTCAAAGTGCCACATAAGCACAGTGTCACTCAAGACATTTTGTCGCCTACAACTAGTGCTGAGGGACACACATTCATACGTGGTGTGAGATGTTTTGCTGCCTTAAACAAAGGAGGAGATGTCACATTTTATGCACAGAAACAAAATGGACTGTCAGATCATTGCTGGAGTTCAGTTTTAAAAAAAACCCAGAGGGCTTGGAGAATGCCAGATAACTTCAGGGGCTATAGAAAGGGCTGCGTGGCAATTCTGGTCTTCCATATATAGCTAAACTCATTATATGTGTCTTCAAGTATAGCAGTTATCAACTTACGACAACTCTAGGATGAATCTATCCTTTTTTCAGCAAGATTTATTCAGAAGGATTTGCTATTTCCTTCCTCTGGGCAGAAAAAGTGTGAATTGCCCATGGACAGCCAACAGGTTTCCAAAGCTGTGAGGGGCTCCAAGGCCAATACCCAAAGCACTACACTGTGTGTAGGTGTGTGTCTTCAAATTGCCTGTTGATTTATGGCACTCCCATAATTTTCAAAGGGTTGTAGTTTTATAAGATCTTTAGACTTGTCTGCAAAAAGCACTGGTGCTTCACCAAACTATAACTCTCATGATTCTCTAGCATTAAATCTGTATTAATTCTACAGTGTACATGCACCCTCAGAAGTCCCACTGTTATTTTGGGCCTTGTAGGGTTAAGCAAGATGAGATGCATCTGGCTATATCCCCATAGCCAGACTTGAAATGGTTACAGAAACACACAGATCAACCAAGGGATTTCATCACTGATGTAAATCATTTTGCATCAGACCACAGGAACATAGCCAGATACTTCTCTGATGTTGCCAACCTCTGCAGCACCCCCAAAAAAGGACATACACAGGTGCAAGGGGAACTTGTATGTGTCTATGCCTCTATCAGAATGTCAACCTACATTTGGTGACTCTCTGATTAAGTATTTGGATACAGCATAACAGAGATACAGGCAAATATATTAATTATTGCATAGATTTAGTTTTTTTGTTGTTACCATTGTATATGTGGGTGTGCAGTGCACTCGTGCTCTATTCATTTTGAGTGACATCATAACTCAAAATCTGCTGGACGAATTGCTGCCAAATTTGGCCACAAGACACCTTCTAACTCAAGGAGTGACCATCACTAAAAAAAAATTGATTTTGTCATTTGGGAGTTGTAGCTGCTGGGATTTATAGTTCACCTACAGTCAAAGAGCAGTCTGAACTCCACCAGTGATAGAATTGAACCAAACTTGGAACACAGGACTCCTATGTCCAACAGAAAACACTAGAAGGGTTTGGTGGGCATTGACCTTGGGTTCTGGAGTTGCAGTTCACCTACATCCAGAGAGCTCTGTGGACTCAAACAATGAAGAGTCTAGACCAAACTTGGCACGAATACTCCATATACCCAAATATGAACACAGATGGAGTTTGGGGGAAATAGACCTTGACATTTGGGAGTTGTAGTTACTGGGATTTATAGTTGTCCTACAATCAAAGAGCATTCTGAACCCCACCAATGATAGAATTGGGCCAAACCTCCCACATAGAACTGCCATGACCAACAGTGTTTTCTGATGGTCTTTGGTGACCCTTCTGACACCCCCTTGTGACACCCCTCCCCCAGGGGCCCGATCCCCAAGTTGAGAAATGCTGCCTTAAGGCCATCCAGTCCAACTACCTTCTCCAGGGCAAGAAAGCATAATCATAGCCCTCCTGACAAAGAGCCATCCAAACATAAATATAGATAGATATGATTCACACACATATATGTATATGACAGATATCATAGCAGAGATTTGAAAAGGACCCCAAAAGAAGGATTATTGTATGTTGCATGTTCCAGAGTAGGCAAGCCAGAAAATCTCTACATCAACATTGACCCACAAGCATAAAAAGATCACATATATTAGAAACCAACACTTTCTCATTACTTTATTTTCCAGATCATTAAACTGGGTCACAGCAATGTGTGGCACAGGACAGCTAGTAGTTATATATATTTGGCTAAGTGGTTGGTTCTAATTCCACTACATTGAGCATGGCTCATTTTTACAGAAAAGGACCATGCATCATTTTAAAACGCATTAAGAATTCACATTAGCAGAACCATGGTCTTGCAAGTCCTGGACACAAATTAGAGCAAGCAATGCATACATACACAAATAAAGTTTTTTTATATAATTTCAGAAAAAAATAGCAGAAAATTATGCTCCATTGTAATATATCTGATGGCACCAGTTCTTTCTCTGACATCAGCTAACATTGATGCTAACATTTTTCTTTCTTTCTTGGATTTTTTCATTCCATTGTAGATTTCTTGCTAGCTGCTGAGTGATTTAGGCTTGGATTTATTCCACGTGTTCTGAGACTGGAGAAAAAAAACCCCCACTGTGCCTTTGTGAACACTCAATGAAACCACACATATGTACTGCATTTTCATTGTCTTTTTTGTACTTAAGCTCTTATACATCAGTGACCTCTAGAGGCTTGAGTTTCAGCTCCGAGACACATTAACTATCTTTCCAGAGAAACGGCATTTTTGGACTTCAGCCTAATATTTACAACAAAGTCCAGATGTCAAAGTCAGGTACAAGAAATATAACTGAAGTATTTGCACTTGAATCCTCACACTTGCACAAGGATACTAGATAAATGAATTGCTGCTGCTGCTGTTGTTGTTGTCACCACTCCCTTTCTCCCAGATTTGGACTCAAATTAAATTGATTACAATTTTATTAAAAACATTAATGAAGTAACCATAGAAATAGAATTAAACAATTTACAATACCAAAAGAATGTAAAGAAAATACTTTTGTAAAATGCTAAAAAAGCAATTGCAGTTTAAAATAGCATAATTTAAAACAATGCAGCACTCTCATTTCCTCAAAAACCTTTAATGATAAGAGCCTTAGAATTTAATTTTAGTTTTTTAAGGGGTTGCTTGTTGTTGGAAAGACAGCAAGGGAAGTCCATTTCTAGCCTTCCTAGACAAAAAGCTCCAGAGCCTAGGGGTGCATCTACATGTAGAATATGGTTTGATACCACGTTAACTCTCATGGCTTAATGCTATGGAATCCTAGGAGTTGTAGTTTCGTGAGGCACCAGCACTGGGACAGAGAAGGTTAAAGACCTTATACAATTATAGATCCCATGATTCCATCGCACAGTGTTTCCCAAACTGGGAGACAGGACCTCTGGAGGGGGGGGGGTCGCAAGGGGGTTTCAGAGTGGTCACCATAAACCATCAGAAAAAACATATTTCTGATGGTTTTGATAGTCTTAGGAACCTCTTTGGTAGAGAAGGCTGAAGATCTCTCTGCCTGTCCTTCTCTTCCTTTTTGGAAACAGATGGTGAATCCCCCACCAAAAGCCCTCCTCCTGCTGTGACTAGACAGCCTCTCAGCTAGCCAAGGGGAGGGCTGTTTCTGACACTCCAAGTGGGGAGAGGAGAGCCAGCTTGCTCCATGCATGTTAGCATGGTGCCAAATTTGTACCAAAATTGGTCCAGATCTATAGTCGTTTGGGTTCAGTGTTCTCCGGAGGTAGGTGAACTACAGCTCCACTTAAATCACTGTCAGTTCTTCCCAAATCTCTCCAGTATTTTCTGTTGGTCATGGGGGTTCTGTGTGGGAAGTTTGGCCCAATTCTATTATTGGTGTGGTTAAAGGAGCTATTCTGATGGTAGGTGAACTATAAATGCCAGCAACTACAACTCCCAAATGTCAAGATCTATTTTCCCCAAACTACACCAGTGTTCACAATTGGGCATACTGAGTATTTGTGCCAAGTTTGGTTCAGATCCATCATTGTTTAAGTCCGCAATACTCTCTGGATGTAGGTGAACTACAACTCCAAAACTCAAGATCAATGCCCACCAAACCCTTCCAGTATTTTCTTGGTCCTGGGAGTTCTGTGTGCCAAGTTTGGTTCAATTCCATCCTTGGTGGAGTTCAGAATGCTCTTTGATTGTAGGTGAACTATAAATCCCAGCAACTACAACTCTCAAATGACAAAATCACCCCACCCCCCAACTCCAACAGTAGTCAAATTTTAGCGTATCAGGTATTTGTGCCAAATTTGGTCTAGTGAATGAAAATACATAATGCATATCAGATATTTACATTACGATTCAAAACAGTAGCAAACTTACAGTTATGAAGTTTCATAAAAAATAATGTTATGGTTGGGGGTCACCACAACATAAGGAACTGTATTATGGGGTTGTGGCATTAGGAAGGTTGAGAAACACTGCCATAGCACTAAGCCATGGCAGTCAACATAGAGTCAAATTGCATTAATTCTATGAGGTAAATGCGCCCCCTGTCTTGCAAACTGATTCTAAGAGCCATCGCAAACTCTGTTCCTGCGGGAGCAAACCTTGCTAGCATGTCCCTGACGTCATGAGACTCCGCCTCTTGCCCCGCCCCTTTCTCCGCCTCTTTCTCCTTGCGAGAGTGGTTTTTCCTTTGCTAGGGCAGCATTGCCAGCATACTCTCTCAGTTGGCAGAATTCAACTGAGAGAAAATGCGGGCAATGCTGCCCTAGCAAAGGAAAAACCACGCTGGCAAAGAGAAAGGGGTGGAGAAAGGGGCAGGGAGAAAGGCGCAGGCTCATGACGTCAGGGACGTGCTAGCAAGGTTTTCTCCCGCAGGAACCTAGTTTGCGACGGGTCTAACAAGAGAAAAAAAATACATTTGTACCGTATAGCAAGCAAAACAACCCTCAACTTCTTTATCTGTCATGTTTTTATTTCCTGCACTTTTAATAGGAAACATACTTTGCCATTACTATCCTTTAACCCCACAACAACCTAAAATGATAGTTATGTGACGATGTCATCAAGTGACCTTCATGGCTGTTACAGGGCCATCCCTCTTGTTCTCAATGTATTTGGGTTACTACAGGTTCCTCCTAATCTGGTGATACATCTCTCTCTTGCATGGGGTAGGAACATTGTGGTTACCTAAATAATGGCACTGAAGATCAAAAATGGTGAAGATGATAAGGTTTCTATCAGACATTCAGTCAATTTATTATTAAATCTTCAGGCATAACCGAGCCAGCACCAATAGGCGGTGAATATTAATATGTCTAGAAAATGCCATATTGGTCTGGCTGTTTGCTCAGTGTGAAATTTTTGCCTGGAAATAATGAGCCTCCATAACTCTCTTGCTATTTTAAAATGATGTGAAATTACTGCGACATCTCTGCAATGCAGAGCCATTAATAAGGCAAAATACTCTTCAATAAATCGGCAGGATTTATAGAAAGCAGCCAGGTTTTGTAAGAAAACATATCACCCTAAACAGCAATATTTTCTGGGGAGTGGGGGGAGACGACTGCTTATTTTATGGAGTGCTTTGTCTCCCAAATGAATGCACAGTGCAGCCGACGTCTCATTCAGCATCTGCAGATTTTGTGAAAGAAAGCAAATAGATGATCTGCTGCAGCAAATTGGTTAATGTTGTTCTGATTTGATAGAAAACATGCAGGCTCTTTTTTAAATGGAGAGGAAAATTAAGTATCCATTTTATGCAAAGTTCAAGAAAATAAAGCAATTGTTTTGCCATAAAGGGACAAGCATAAGAAACTGTCACACCTGCTCCTGATTCGAGTTCGGTGGAGTTGCTTCGCCAGGAGTGACATATGCTGTAGATAAGATCATTCAGAAGGCAAGCCCTAGAAGAAATGGCAGGAGTTTCCAAACCTACTGGATATTCTTTTTTTTTTTTTATGAATTAGCTGCGTGATCCCTTTGGTTTTCATCATTGTTATTTGTTCTCTTGGCTCTGGGATGCCATATTACCCAGTTATCCAAGTTTTTCCTACATCTCAGGCTTATTACCCCAGTTCAACCTCATACCCATTTCCACAATCAGTTGATCCAGAAACATTTCTACCCTGCATGTCAATCCGTTACTGCCTTGCTTCTGTGACATCACAATTGGCACCAAAAAGACATACTACAACATCAGAAGGCACCATCTCCTGATGTCAGATGTAAGCCCTGAGAGCTCAGTTCATGGTTCTTGATGACCTGGCAATTCTGGATAAATAGGCAGGCTCTGTATGACTGTTTAGCTCCCTGGACCCTCAAAGATGCTACCACAATACGGTGCAAGAAGAGACTGATAGCTATAGCAGATTGGGTGCCGTTGGGACCAAGTGACCTTGGGGGGATCAGGCAAGGCACTGTTGATGGACCCTAGCAAATGCCCCAATAAGCTAGGACTACATCTACACTAGACAAATACTGTGGTTTGTCACCACTTTTAACTGCCATGGTTCAATGCTATAGAATAGTTTGGTAAGACACTAACACTCATTGGCAGAGAGCGCTTTTAAAACTATATCTCCCATAATTTCATAGCATATTTTCATGGCAGTTAAAGTGGTGTCAAAGTGCATCCATTCTACAATGGGGTACATCCTTTGGTGCTGATGCCAGGCCTGCATTCACCAATTTGGTCACATAAAAGGAGTCCATTGGATTCTGGATCCTGATGAAGTTGTCCCTTTTTTTGATGCTCTCTGATCTTTCTTAACATCTTGATGGTGGGAATGAGTGGAGGCAGAGGCAACCATAAACCCACAAAACCATGAAGCTATTTCACAAATATTATTTAGACCTGTGTTTCTCAAACTCTTCTCCTCCAGATGTTTTGAACTTTATCTCCCATCATTCCTAACAGCTGGTAAGCAGGCTAGGATTTCTGGCAGTTGAAGTCCAAAACACCTGGAGGAGCAGAGTTTGAGAACCACTGTTTTAGTCCACTCTGCAAGATGCCCTAAGCCTATACAGCCAGGTTTCCACATTTTCTGGGGTTAAGGTAAATGAGATTGAGCAAAAATGGGCAAAATAGGAATAAAAATGCACTTTTTTTACCTGAGAGCACTCTTCCATAGCAACCTCTAGGTCCTCCAACAAAATTCCAGCTCAACATACACCAGAAGTTGATCATAGTAATTGGACCTAGAGATTCCCATAGGAGAGTTTTCACATATTCTGATTTTTAATAGGCATGTTTTAATCTATTGTTTTAATTGTTGTTTAAATATTTTTAATGTATTCTTGAATGTTTTATGATGCTGGCATCGTATGGTGCTTCTGTGAGGCCGCCCTGAGCCCCCCCCCCCCCCCCGGGGTGTGTGAGAAGGGTGGGGTATAAATGTAAGACATAAATAAATAAATAAATAAATAAATAAATAAATAAATAAAGTGTTGAACATATGATGGTGATGATGCTGATGATTAACAGCAGTATTTGCACTCCATCTTTTTCCCCATTGGGACTCAAAGCAGGTAACAACCAAACAATCTAATGACAATTCGAACTAAAGCAAATACAAAAATTACAAATAGAGACACCTAGGGATTCTTACAGAGACTATGTTTATCAAATTAGCAAGTAATCAAATCCACAAATTTTACACCTTCAAATGTGAAGGTCAAAGCATTTCCCACCCCTAACTACCATGTTTAAGCATTCAACATTCAGTTTTATATAGAAGCAGGGTTGTATAAAAACATACACACATATACTCACACATACAATTCCTTTCAAAATGCAGCAGACGAGACAAAAGCATATTTTGTGAACTGTTCCAAATTCTCACCAATGCCAGAACACTAAAGAATGCAATTGGAACATTGGGGAAATTGAAAAAAAGGGGGGCAGCCAACTGTAAAGAGAAGTGGCTAGAAGTGGCTAGAAGTCCAGAGCCGACTGAGAACCGGATGCAAAGGAAGGCCAAATTGCACTTTCTCATGATGAGAGGCTTTTCAGCTGACATCTCAAGCAGGGAATTTTCCCTTCCATCAGCAAGGCATTCTATGAAGCTGGGTTTTCAAGTCAAGTGCTCACTCAGGGGGAATTCAGACAACAGTGCATTCAAATAGTGCTTCAAGGCAATTACCAGACAAGAGCAAGCCTGCTGGGAGGTGGTTAAGCTATCACTACTCAGTCACAGGGCCCTAAGTATCCTAAAGGCACAAGATTCTGTTTGATCTTGGAAGCTAAACAAGGTTGGCCCTGGGTAGTATTTGAATGGGAGACTCCATGAATTTCATAGGGTTCTCATAGGCAAGGTTTACTCAGAGATGGTGTTGACAATCCCTTTCTCTGAAATATAATCGGTGGCATTGGATATTCATTAGTGATCTTCCATCCAAATATTGACCAGGGCTCTGGCCCTGCTGTGACTCCAAAATCAGACAGAATCTTGTGCCATAGGCTGAATTTCAGTTGAAAAAGAAAACAACCAGAAGATTAATCAGGACTGCCCCTTACCAATCAGGACAGCTGAAGGGCATGTGTTGCCTATCCTTGAATTTTGCAAATGGTAGGAATGGTCTACAATGATCAAGTATTCATTTCCATTTTTGAAAGAAATAAGTATGAAATTGTACATTGTAATCCTCCGAAGTACATTTTTCACACACCTCACTTCTCAACATATGCAAATCAGATATAGATATACAGGCAGTCCCCAGGAGGTTTTCACAACCAGAATCACAGGGTTGCTGTGGCCATACAGCTTGAAAAACCCACAGTCCCCAAGTTATTGCTCTGGCAGTTATGGATCAGGCTGAGTCATGATTCAAATGCAACTTGTACTACTGTTCACAGTGGTGTACAAAGGGTAACTGTACTTTCTGAAATTAAATGTAACAACAACAGCAACAACAACAAGACTTTGTTATGCTCCATGACCAGCACAGAGTGGTTGAAATGCATCTGTGCAGGTAGTCCCCAAGTTACGAATACAATGGATTCTGAAGCTTTGTTCTTAAGTTGAATTTGTATGTAAGTCAGAACAGGTACCTTGTGTAACACCAGCAAGACAGACAGACAGACAGATAGCATAGGGAAGGGTTAACACCCCTGTGGTGTTTGTTTTGCTGTCTGTGCCCTGTTCAAAAGATTTCACCTCACTTTCTGTTTCTGTGATCATTGGTTTCAAAATGCCTGTACATTGATATAGTTTATATAAGTGATATAGATACAAAACTGAAGTGAGGAGAGACAATATGAAAAAAAAAATAACAGTGTTATTCCCATCATAAAGATCATCCTTTCGGCATTTGCAAAAAGCACACATAGTGGTCCCATATTTTATGCAGAGTTGCCCCTCCATGAAAAAGAGAGATCCAACATCACAAGCAGCAAATTTGGTGCGTCAAATAAAGACATCAAATTGTTAGTTGTTTACTTGGTAATGTTTACTGCTAGAATTAATAGAAGGGAATTTGTGGAATTTTCTGTTGTATATACCAAAATAACTTGGCTGGCTTTGGCTACCTTAATGCTGTTCTATGTCAGAAAGCAATTTTTTTTCATCTGGTCTTGTTCTATCCTCATAACTATTGAGGATAGTTATGACGGTGTGGTGAATGAATTAGAACCAGACATCCTGAGGAGTGAGATTGAATGGGCCTTAAGAAGCATTGCTAACAACAAGGCAGCAGGAGACGACGGGATCCCAGCTGAACTGTTTAAAATCTTAAAAGATGATGCTGTCAAGGTGATGCATGCCATTTGCCAGCAAATATGGAAAACACAAGAATGGCCATCAGACTGGAAAAAATCAACTTATATCCCCATACCAAAAAAGGGAAATGCGAAAGACTGCTCCAACTTCCGTACAGTGGCCCTTATTTCTCATGCCAGCAAGGTAATGCTCAAGATCCTGCAAGGAAGACTCCAGCAATACATGGAGCGAGAGTTGCCAGATGTTCAAACTGGGTTTAGAAAAGGCAGAGGAACGAGAGACCAGATTGCCAATATCCGCTGGATAATGGAGAAAGGCAGGGAGTTTCAGAAAAACATCTACTTCTGCTTCATTGACTATTCTAAAGCCTTTGACTGTGTGGATCATAATAAATTGTGGCAAGTTCTTGGTGGGATGGGCATACCAAGCCACCTTGTCTCTCTCCTGAGGAATCTGTACAAGGACCAGGTAGCAACAGTCAGGACTGACCATGGAACAACAGACTGGTTCAAGATTGAGAAAGGCGTACGGAAAGGCTGCATCCTCTCACCCAACCTTTTTAACTTGTATGCAGAACACATCATGCGATGTGCGGGGATGGATGAATGCAAAGCTGGGGTGAAAATTGCTGGAAGAAACATTAACAACCTCAGATATGCAGATGACACCACTCTGATGGCCGAAAGCGAGGAGGAGCTGAGGAGCCTTCTAATCAAGGTGAAAGAAGAAAGCGCAAAAGCCGGGTTGCAGCTAAACGTCAAAAAAACCAAGATTATGGCAACAAGAATGATTGACAACTGGAAAATAGAGGGAGAAACCGTGGAGGCCGTGACAGACTTTGTATTTCTAGGTGCAAAGATTACTGCAGATGCAGACTGTAGCCAGGAAATCAGAAGACGCTTACTTCTTGGGAGGAGAGCAATGTCCAGTCTCGATAAAATAGTGAAGAGTAGAGACATCAGACTGGCAACAAAGATCCGCCTAGTCAAAGCCATGGTATTCCCTGTAGTCACCTACGGATGTGAGAGCTGGACCTTAGGGAAGGCTGAGCGAAGGAAGATCGATGCTTTTGAGCTGTGGTGTTGGAGGAAAGTGCTGAGAGTGCCTTGGACTGCGAGAAGATCCAACCAGTCCATCCTCCAGGAAATAAAGCCCGACTGCTCACTGGAGGGAAAGATACTAGAGACAAAGCTGAAGTACTTTGGCCACATCATGAGGAGACAGGAAAGCCTAGAGAAGACAATTATGCTGGGGAAAGTGGAAGGCAAAAGGAAGAGGGGCCGACCAAGGGCAAGATGGATGGATGGCATCCTTGAAGTGACTGGACTGACCTTGAGGGAGCTGGGGGTGGTGACGGCCGACAGGGAGCTCTGGCGTGGACTGGTCCATGAGGTCACGAAGAGTCGGAGACGACTGAACGAATGAACAACAACAACTTGTTCTTGTGAAGCTGACAAGCAAAAAACAAAGCAGATGTGATGCTTTGGTGAGATGCCGTCATTTAAGATTGTTGCTGTTTGAGACCCCAAAAGTCAGCTATAGCTTATCAGCCCTATAGTATGAATGCAACATATTGGCACCCATACCTTGCTTTTGCATCAAAGAAAAGGGTGCATTTTGGGCTTGATGCGTCACTCAATTTAAAATGGCTAAGTTGTGATGATCAGTACATTGGAGAAAAAGAAAGCTTTTCAGTGGAGAGGAGGAAGACAACTGGGGAAGGGGCAAGAGATAGGTTTGTAAAACCACACTTATTGAGAAAGGATTAGTTACAGAGATGCCTTCTCCTTTCCTCGTAATAATGGAAGTCAGGGTCAGCTAATGAAATAATGCTAGATCTAATTTCCTTTCCAGAAGTAGCAACATTATGTGAATGAAATCCTATCCAACATGCTCAGATAGAAAGAATCCCATTGGTAACATGTGCTGGCAAAATCTGTTGCACAAGCATTTTCTTGGCTGTTCTGGAAAGAGATCTTCAATATCTTATTACATAACATCAACATTGTAGCATAGCAGACCTTTTAAGTGCCAAATTCATGTCCCACGGCCACTTTGTGGATAATGGAGAATGGAGAAGCATTTTGGTTGTAGTTCTGAAGCTTGAAAGAAAAGACATCATCTCCCCTGATCTCCAGTGAAACACATAAACACTCCTTATATATTTTATTACACTATGAAGTGTCTAACCAGCAGGCATGCTATACAGATCCACGTGCTTGATAACACAAGGTGTTACCTAATGTGACCAAAACAAAGACTATTTATGAACGGACTTAGATCCAATTGGATATTAGCAGGCATCCCACATATTTTCATGCTAGTTTGTGGCCTTTGAGGAGACTTGGGCTTTTTCATCCAGACGGTTACTGGTTTGGGTCCATTTTGCTGAAACATGCTACAAAACAAACTTCAATAATCATAGATGCTCGGAATTCAGTGTTTCAAATCGTAAGAAAAATAACCAATATCCACTCCAGCCATTCTGGTTAAATTTCCTTACAGGAAAGAAATGAAATGTTTACATTATGTCTTGGTTAAATTTAGGGTTCTTTGCTTGCTACGCTTGCAGAGGCAGATTATAGATAATCCCTCAAATTGTATCAATCCACTGTTGCTCAGTTGGTTTCCCTGTAGACTTCCAGATGCATGACCAATAGGATTTTGGGACTGCATGCAATTGCTTAAGAAGATCTCTCTGAAGGGCTCATATGTTCTTCTAAAGGTTATTATCCTCATTATACGATTAACAGGGTGCATTTTGGGCTTGATGCGTCGCTCACAACAGTGGCTACGCATGGCAGTCAATTCAGATTTGTTTGTTTTGGAAGTGGAAATACTACACACACACAGATCATGTACACTAGGAAGTTTGTTCAAGCCAAAAGCGGAACAGAAAACTGTACAAATTTTCCCTCCCACACTTCCATGCTGATAACATTATCATGGGATATATAACAGGGGAATCCGGGTGCCAGCAAGCTTCTATTCAGTTATGTCCGCCATTTGTTTCCCTTTGACTAACTAGCTATTCAATTATTTTTAAAAGGCCAAAAGAAGGGAAGTATTTATCAAGGGCTAAAACTGGCTGAATAAAGGCAAAATATTAAAGGACGTGCTTTGTTCAAAGGCACTCTGTCCTATTAGAATCAATAGCATCTTTTAATCACAACATAAAGGCACTTGTGTATATGAACTGCATAATCCAAACTGGGCCAGAAATCACCTCTGGATGTCCACACAACATTCAGGGACTTTTGGCCCCGAACACAGAATAAAACTGGTTAACCTAATTTTGTCCTGCATTAGAAGTCAGAGAATGCTCCAAAACATTCCTGAAGATCCAGAGCAGCCTTGCACTTCATTGTTGGTTGAATAGCAGAGCCAGTTTTAATTCATGCTTTGAACCAATAAATGTCAAAGGTATACAATTTCTTTCTTATCAGCCCCATCCAGCCCTGGAAAATGACCTTTGGCTGACGTGGAAATAGTTTCCTCCACAGCAGAGCTAAGAATGATGTCTTTCTAGATTTATCTGATGGAATGTATCTGATCCATTTGAATTCTACCTACTACTGTGTTTATCGCTCCTTTTTGCAAGACTAGGAAAGAAAAAGAATACCTTGCATGAGATGCAGAAAGATACTACAGTGAAACACACACCATTATTAAATGCAGAGACTAAATATAAATTTTGTATTGCTGAAGGTTTTCATGGCCAGAATCACTGGGTTGCTGTAGATTTTTCAGGCTGTATGGCCATGTTCTAGAAGCATTCTCTCCTGACTTTTCACCTGCATCTATGGCAGGCATCCTCAGAGGTCTGTTGGAAACTAGGAAAATTGGGTTTATGTATCTGTGGAAAGTCCAGGGTGAGAGAAAGAACCCTTGTCTGTTGAAGTTAGGTGTGAATGTTTCAATTCACATAGTGGTTTGATGCACATAGTTTGATGCACATAGTTAAACAGAGTATTGAGGAAGGAATGGAATATCCTCTTCTCAATAGGTACAGGCAAAAGCAAAGTGCTGCAACAACCTCTCTTGTTGCCATCTTAACATCTGATGTTGCTTTGCCTATACATATCTCAGTTTTCATCTGTGAAATGTAGGGTATTGCCAAATTCGCCAGGTAGTTCAGGGAGCTGTAGTACAAAAAATACAATTTCAGTAGTCCAAAAAAAATGTTATCCAAGCTGTACTCCAATGCTCCCAAGTGCTATCCTTGTTCCCCTTACAAAGATTTAACCTGTGGCCTTAAGCCTTGGCCAAGTAAGCAGAAATCTTTTTCAGACATACTACCATTACTTTTTAAATCATCCTGGATATTTAAAGGATGTAACCCATAAGCCCACAACACTTGTCTGCTGTGGTCTTCAGGTATAAATAATAATAATACCAAATATTATTACAGATGGACCAATAATGTGACACAGTAAATGACAACTTCTTGTATTTAAAGTGAAGAATGGATACCTATATATTAGTAAGACGGTTACATTTCTGTGCACATCATGCAAAGGATTTGATTTTCATTTGGAGGGTTTAAAGGAAAATTTACGGTGGTCTGCAGAATAAGATAAACAAGGCAAGGATCTACAACCCTAATGGCTGTAATGTCTTCCTTTATGTGCAAATCTCCATTTAAAAAAACAGGCTTTCTTCTCCTCAAAGAGGCTTTCACAAACCCAGAACTACTATAAATTGAACAGAGCAGTGACGTATTTCCTGTCCCAAAGCAAAGTAGGATTTGTAATTCATCAGTTTGTTAAGGTTTCATTGGTGAGGTTTACAATTTCTGGCACAACAATACATAGTTAATGTCTTAGTTTCAGCTTTGTTTTGTTTTCCTTTTTTTTTACTATAAACTTAAACTGCAGAAGCAAAAGCACAGCTAAAGGTGCTAAACAAATCAAAAGCAGCTTTCTTCTATATTATTGAAGGGCTCATGCTTTCAATTTCCTTACTGATAATTTTTGTAAACAGGCATCCTAGATCAAAGGCATCACCGCTCATAAGATTAGCACCAGGATTACAGAACATCTATGGCTAGAAAAGTTACTTTTGCTTAGCTCACCCAAGGCATGAGGTAGTCATGTTTATTAGACATCCTGAAATTGCTACTATAGCCATTGGCTACTCCTGGTTATGAGTCGTAATAAAAAGACTTTATTTATAACCTGCCCTATCTCCCCGAAGGGACTCATTTCTGTAAGCACTTTCAGAAAGCTTAAAAGTGCTTTTAGCTTACTGCAGCAGCTCAGACATAACTCTTCCCAACCCATGCATTGTCCCTCTTCATCCATGCCCTTCCTCTTGTAATGTTTTTTTTTTAACTCAGAAGAATTGCATAATTTCAAGAGCGCACAATTTCATGAGACTGGGTCTCATATCTGTTTCAAAGTTCACAAGAACTGTTCCTACAAACAGTTAAAATATTACAAGGGTTGAATGAAAAGTAATGCCTCCACCATCGTTACTTGGGTTTGTATGGGAATATTTTAATAAATCAAACACATAAATAATCCTTAGAATGTGCTCTTTAACTACCACTATTCACTTTTTGACATAATCACCAGACAATTGGATATATTTCTGCCAACGATTAATAAGTTTTCTGAAGCCATCGCAGAAGTCAACACTCTGTTTCCACAACCCATTGTGCACAGATCTTCTGATAGCCAAGCAAAGCAATAATGTGACCCACACATTCTTGTGAAATGCCGATTATTCTTGATTTTTTTTTCTGAGTGATACAACAGTTGTCCTGAATCAATCTGTCAACCTTTTGCTTGTGAAACTCAGCGGTTGCTGTCACAGGACGTCCAACTCTTTGTTTGTCATGTGAGTCAACATCTTTAACTTACTTGCCCAACGATGCACAATACTCACATCAACACAACCACCATAAACAGCTTGCATTCTCTGATGAATCTCCTTTGGAGTGACACCTTCTGATGTCAAGAATTCAATGACTGCATGTTGCTTAAGTCGCATTGACTGACCATCTGCGCAGGGTTCCATACTTCGCACTTTAATAATACAACCGTTCAATGCTAAGGCTTCCCACCAAAATGGAACTGTAGAAAGGAGTCTACTGAACAAGCCAGAACCTGCCACATACTAGTACTGCCATCTGTTGAATTACGAAGGTGGAGACATTACTTTTCATTCAGCCCTCGTAATAAAAAATAAGGATACATTTTGCAATTACAAGCCTTTTCAGTTTTTTGGTATTCTGCAAGTAGGCGGTGTTCTTATGCTTAGGAAGGCCCAGCAACTCAACAGATCCGGACCTTTCAGTAAGGTCCAAATCTGTTGAGGCGTTTTATTAATCCTAAGTAAACTGGGAAAACCGTTAATTTTGAATTAATCTGGGTTTACCTGAGGCATCGTTTGGATGTCTCAGGTAAAACCGTTATCTATCACAGGTTTTGGGCTTATGTAGAAGAGCCCTTAGAGACAGGGAAGTGAAACAGTTGAAAGTTGCATCCACAACATGCTCCTCAAAATACATGCATGTTCTAAATTCATTGCCAGCAGTGCTTTGCACTTATTGAGCCACCTGGAAGCACTTTGAACACACTTAGGACATTTCCTTAACCTAAAAATGAGCCCCCCCCCCCCCATTAAAAAGTATACAGCCTATGAATGAGTTGAAGACTGTTTCAAAGTCCTTTAATGATGATGTACTGTGATTGTGAGAGCTTCTGTTAATGGCTAGGGAGCTTCAAGTGCACACTACAAACCGAATGTGTTAATCTCCTATGATTCCTCTGTAGGGCAAGTAACTGGTTTGGAGGATGAGGTTTAGGCTGGTAAATGCATGCCATAGGCTTCCTGTCCTATTTTTCCATACAAATACACTGAAAATTTCAACAGAAGTCCTTAAGAAATGAATCCATAAGCTGTATATTATGTTTATTATGGAAAATCTTAGAAGGTAGATATAACAAAAGGGAACTTTTTTAAAAAAAAGACATGTAAATCACCAGGAAATAAATCTTTGTTGGGACAAATGTTTACATGAATACTTGTAAGTAAGAATCAGTATAAACTATTCAAAATAATTTCCATTCTTCCTGTAATTCATCTTTTACAGCTGTTCCAAGACTGATGACTTCACATTCCACAGACAGGATACGTTTTTGGAACCATTAAAAGAGAATAGAGATTGCTTTCAAAGTAAAGTAGTCATATTGAAAGAGCAGAATGGCAGAGGATTGAAGAAGCTATAATGTAAACAGTAAATAATCAGGCAACTAATCTGAATTGCTTGTATTCACGCAGCCCTCTCATGCATCATCAGAAACAACTACAGTACAAGTATTTCTCAACCACTCACTCCTCATAAATGCACACACAGACACAGTGAGGGATGATGGCTGATGAAGTTTATGCCCAGAGTAGGGTTTTGTTCCCTGATTCAGCAAATGTCCTAGAAACAAGCAAAACTGGGATTATCAGCTTTCTCAGAATCATCCAAGTGTTCCTTGTTTCCTAAGCATATTTCTAGACTTTAAAGCTCTAAAGATGAGCTTGGAGCAGCATAAAAATCTTAGAAGTCAGTAGAAAACTAGATCTCACTGTCACAGCAGCAAAAGTCTCCCAAATGCTGCTATCCAAAGACCTGAGACAAAGGATAAGATGGCATCTTTGTGTCAAATTTATTATTAGACGCCTTGGGAGAAAGGCAGGACAAAAATAAAATACATAAAATTTTAAAATAAAATAAATCATTTCCCCAGTCTGCAGGCCCGTAGCCAGCAGGCATGTAGCTGGGGGGGGGGGGGCTTTGGGGGCTTCAGCCCCCCCCCCCCCCGAAATTCTCATGGTGGTCTGCGAAAAGGCCTTACTGGTACATTATTTAAACTGTTACGTTTATTCATCACCATGGGGGTATTGGGGTAACGATACAAAAGGTTTGCTAAGGGAGACCCTCTTTCACTCAGACTCACCCCCCCCCCGAATCAAACTCAGCTCCCCCCGAAACAAAATCCTGGCTACCAGGCCCATAGCCAGGATTTTGATTCGGGGGGGGGGGGGCTGAGTTTGATTCGGGGGAGGTGAGTCTGAGTGAAAGAGGGTCTCCCTTAGCAAACCTTTTGAATCGTTACCCCAATACCCCCATGCATATGGGATATATTGAGCATGGTGATCAGATCATGATATGAATAAACATAACAGTTTAAATAATATACCAATAAGGCCTCCTCGCGGACCACCATGAGAACCCCCCCCCCCCCCCCCCGGCTACATGCCTGCCAGTCTGTGTACAGAAGCCAACTGGGCTGGCTGTTGATGTCTCCATGAATCCTATGGAAGGGATGGAGTTCTTTACCACTCCTAAGATAAAAAACTACTATGCAACAGTGGCCAATTCTCTGTTACTGAGACTTACCAGAGGATGCAAAAACCAAAACTAAGCACATCCCTACACACTGGAAGTGAGTAAGAATCCACTTCTAGTTTTGAGCAACTTTTTAAATAAAAGAATAAAAATCATCCAACATGAATGAAGTTTGTCTGTCTGACGTATCACGCCAACGCCTTAAATCAATAAATAGTTTTCTAAGATATACAGAGTTAAAAAGTGAAAATGTGAGTATTTGAACACTCCTTCAGAATCTAATGCAACAGTCAAATATGAAGTTAGATGAAAGTGAACACTGAAACGGCTCAGATGACAATTTTTGGACAATGAGACTAACAATGAAGGCATTGGTTTTATATGTTTTAAAGGTTTTATTGAACGTATTTTTAATTCTGTTTAAATGTCATTTTAAATTGTATATTGTTAGGCATCAAATTGCTAGGCAGCAATTTGGATAGACTGTAAGCCGTCTTGAGTCACCTTCAGGTTCAAGAAAGGTGGGATAGAAATATTGTAAATAAATAAATAATACTCTCAGGAACACCTCAGCAAGTGAGAGTCCAAAAGTGGCAGGCTAAAACCCAGAACTTCAAGCCATGGCTGATGCCGAATGAGAGACTTCCCCCTGGGCACACAGAAGACTGGGTGAATTGGAAGGCACTGAACTGACTGCGCTCTGGTACCACGAGATGCAGAGCCAACCTTAAGAAATGGGGCCATAAACTGGAGTCCACAATATATGAGTGTGAAGAAGAGCAAACCACAGATCACCTATTACAATGCAGTCTGAGCCCTGCCACATGCACAATGGAGGACCTTTTTATAGCAACACCAGAGGCACTCCAAGTGACCAGCTACTGGTCAAAGGACATATAATTTAATACCAAGTTTTTTAAAACGTTGTGTTCTTTGAATACATTACAACTGTATCCTTAGTTTGCTCCTGATACGATGTTGATTTGGGGACTGAAACTCCCTGAATTCCTAGACCTCTCACTGACTCTGGGATTCTAGAATCTATGTTCCAGAAAGTAGTTTATCCAAGCTCTAGATTTTTAATAAATATTGTCCTCACTGATAAATAACATGTCTGCTAAGAGGTCCTGCTAAGAAGTTATTTTTAAAAGGAGGAAGAGTGCTGTTGACAACAGCAGATGTGATACTTCAGAAAATGTCACAGCAGGAGGTGTAATGTCTTTGGGGAGGGTGCTGTCAGTAGGAAGTGTGATACAGGGTGTACAGCATGTATTCGCTTTGCCATTAGAAAAAGAAGAGCAGGACATATCACACAGCGGCAACCTTGTCATGGTTACAGCTCTCTTCTAGCTGTCTTTCCTTCTTGAAGCTGACACTTTGCTTCTGGTTTGTAGAAGGAAGGGCATTTTAAGAAAAATGAAGTGTCAAAGGATTTCTTCCTTGTCTTTTGTTTGGTCTGGCAGAGGAAACAAATGGAACATATTTCACTGATTTGTCTTGATTCATATTTCAAGACAAGGACAAGGAAGAGGGCCTTCTCAGTGGTGGCCACCTGGCTCTAGAACTGTCTTCCTAGGGAGATCAGACTGGCACCTACCCTGTCCACCTTTCACAAGAACCTAAAAACATGGATGTTCCACTGTGCCTTTGAATAGGAAGTTAAAAAGAATTGGCCCAATGTTACTTAAGTTCCAGCACTTTAGCATGGCCCTCCGCTCTACAATCCTGACAGTTTAATGCCCATGAACATTATCCTCCCAGCCCTGCCTTTCTGAATTTTGCACTTTCCCTTAGCTCTGTCTAAGAATTTGCACAAACCCAGAGCCCTCTGAACTCAGGACTTTTATCGTTCTGTATGGTATTGTTCTTATGATGCTATGTTTTATTGTGTTATGTTTTTGTTTGGTTTTGTTTCAATGCTACCTTATTGTATTATGTTTTTAACTTTGTGCTCTCTGGGCTTGTCCCATTTTAAGCCACCCCGAGTCCCTTAGGAGAGATGGAGGCGGGGTATAAAAATAAAGTTATTATTATTATTATTATTATTATTATTATTATTATTATTAATTTCTGACACAAAATACAGTATGTTACAGCAAATGAGATATACAGGGTGAGGCAGCATAACTTCCTTTTTCAACATGCGTGCCATTCAGTTGGTTGAAGACGTAGCGGAGCGCTAGTGGTCTCGTTTGAGAGGAGGGAGTATAAAGTTTTGTCCTGACACAGTTCAGTCACCATCATGCGTTGGAACAGTGAGGAGCGTGCTTTTGCCGTTGAAGCCTACTTTTCGAGCAGATTTAGAGTAGCCAGCCGGCTCTCCAGATTTGGCCCCTTGTGCTTTTTTTCTATGGGGTTTTTTGAAATCCTGTGTTTATGTGAACCGTCCAAAGACGCTACAAGATTTGAAGACCAACATCCAGGAAGAAATTGCCAACATAACGCCAGCTATGCTGGCAAGAGTCATGGCAAACAGCAGAAATCGGTTTACTCAGTGTATGGAGAATGGAGAATGGGGGACGTCACCTACCTAATTTGATCTTCAAAACTATGTAAAACAAAACTTTAGGTATGCACCTACATTATAAAAAAAATTCTGATTCATACAATGGGTTTTATTAAGTTTTGAAAAAAGGAAGGTATGCTGCCTCACCCTGTATATGCTGGATGTCATATCACAAAATCACAAGGCGAACACTTCCCAAGCGTCTAGGGCTGTGTGATGCATTATTATTATTATTATTATTATTATTATTATTCATATCCTAGTATCCCAAGCAAGTTCTAGGTGTCCTTGTTCAGCAGCAGAGACAGGATCGGCTTTATGTGTAGAGCACCTTTCCCTGACATAAGTGGTTAATGAAGTTATGCTTAGATGGTGGGGAAAAAAATATCATTTCAGTGATGGGGAAAATGCATCAATGTGTGCATGATTCACACATGCAGAGATTGATTACAACAACCCTGTAATTAATATGGGATTTAGCATTTTATCTCGTCTGTCCGCGCCCCCCCCCCCCAATTCTCAAGAATTTTTCATTTGCATGCTTTTAAAAATGACACAAATGTTTTAAGGTTAAATAGTTCAGTAGGCATTAAATACATTTGCATTGCTTGTGCATCATTGGTGCACCAGAAAAATATAGTCGCTCAATGCTTCTTTAAAAGATTTGCATACTTGATAAGAGGTCCACACCTCCACCATATGGTCAAGCTATTTCCTTTACCATGGAATTTCAGTATCACCAGGAGTGTGTATAGACAGCCAGTTCCTGCAAAAAGTAGGCCAATGCACAGGTAGTCATGCTGTTGCTTCATGTTTAGCAGCTGATTGAAAAGCTGTAGAAATTGGAAGGGACTGGAGGAGCTGCTGTGAGTAATCCCCAGTTGGCAAACTTTAATTGCCTCACACTCAGCTACCCAGTTCATGGTATTTCAGAAAGGGGGTGGGGGGAGTTATAGTCTTCTTGTGGAATGGAATATGGCATCTGATATTGGATGCATACACATTTACTTTGTTTTAAGTAATATACACACTTTCTCTATGCTTAAAGGTCTTAGACTGAAACAAAGAATGCATATGAACTATGAACATGATACACCATCTGTTCGTCTTTGTGATTCCATCTACACTGTCATATAATCCACTCTGCATTATAATGGTCAGGGTAGATTTATATAATGCAGATTCAACCAGATTATATGAGTTTACACTGCCATGTAATCCAGTTCAATGCATTTAATCTGCATTCTGAAACTGGATAATTGTGTAAATGGCGCCTCTGTTAACAGCTATCAAGGGCTTCCATGTCAGTGGGATGATGGATCCGCTCAAGTGCTTAGTCCAAACTTTAAAGGATGGGAAGCTCTTTAAAATGTATTTATTTACTCTATTTGTATCCCACCTTTTTCTACCCTGGATACAAACAGAGTAAATGAATAAATTTTAAAGGGGACTCAAGGCAGCTTTACATTTGGCAACTATTCAATGCCTTTGAACAACAGTTAAAATACATTAAATTAAAGATTTAAAATTTAAATTAAATGCACATTAAAACCTATAAAACATTGCAATCACTATTAAAAATCATACCACCCACAATTCACAAAATTTGGACTAAAATCCATGGTGGACTAACATGGAAAGCACCTCCTTCTGCTAAATCCATGTGGGCCATTCCAGTTTCAGAATAAGGCTACATGAATTTATTTAGAACAGGAATAGAAACATTGGGGTTTCTAATCACGTAGAGAAGTCTCCGTGCATAGGGAATCACTCTCCATATGAAGAGAGAATAGCAGAAGCAGGACAGGCTCATCTGCCCCATTCTTCAATTGTTCATGAAACAAGAGTACGGCGTTATTTATCTTCAAAAACATACAATCCATCCTCTGTCATACTAGATTACCTATTATGGTCAATACCGTTTGGCACATAGGTCAAGATGCCACATAGGACAACAGATAAAACTAGTAGTAGGTCTCAGATTCAAAGATATAACTCAGCCCCCCTCTACACAGCTGTATAAAATCCAGATTATCTGCTTTAAACTGGATTACATGGCAGTATAAACCCATATAATCAAGTTCTAAGATGATAATGTGGATTATATGCCTTGATATTCTGGATTATATGGCAGTGTAGAAGGGCCCTCAGAGGTGTGGACACATCAGTAGTTGTGGCCACAAGCCACCTCTAAAGTTTCAATACAAATGACACATGGGCCCTATACTCTGGGTAATCCAGTTCTGTGCATTTAATCTGTATTCTGAAACTGGATCATAATGTAGATGGGGCCTCTATTAACAGCTACCAAGGGCTTCCATGTCAATGTAGTTACAATTAAATTAGTAATTCTTGCTTCCATTTTCAACCAAAGACAATTTATTGAAACTATTGAACAAACCAGGTTGCTCTGAGATTGATTTATTTCAATGCTTCCTATTACACAGCCATCATTCTCCGGGAACTCGTGAGTACCCCTGAATGTCCTAGAGGATAATGCTGTTGTCATGTATCCAGCTATAGGGACATACTTGGATCATGTATGAATGGCCCTTGTCTTCCCCAAGTCAGGCCCATGTGGGGGAGCATTACCAGGCTTCACATTCATTCAAATGATGTTGGATCACGGTCAGACTGTACTTAGTTCTAACCATAGTTTTTCTAAATTTGAACATAATGAAAAAAAACATGATTAGATAAAAAAAATAGAAGTGAATGTTTCCAATTCTTTATTTCAGTGTGCTTGAAGAGGAGAGAGAGAAGAAATGCACAAATCAGAAGTTACGGAAAGCTACTATTTTGGATCAGGATTTTGCCCTGCATCAATAGGAATATAGGGTCTAGACCCAAGGAAGTCATGCTACCCCTCTATTCTGCCTTGGTTAAACCACACCTGGAATATTGTGGAATTTTAGAATATTGTGGAATTCTGGAATATTGTGTCCAATTCTGGGCACCATAATTGAAAGATATTGACAAGCTGGAATGCGTCCAGAGGAGGGCGACTAAAATGATCAAGGATCTGGAGGACAAGCCCTATGGGGAGCATGTTTAACCTGGAGAAGAGAAGGCTGAGAGGAGATATGATAGCCATGTAAAAATATGAGAGAGGAAGAGAGGAGAGAGGAAGTTATAGGGAGGAGGGAGCAAGCTTGTTTTCTGCTGTTCTGGAGACTAGGATGTGGAACAATGGCTTCAAACTGCAGAAGGGAGATTCCATGTGAACATTAGAAAGAACTTCCTGACTGTGAGAGCCGTTCAGCAGTGGAACTCTCTGTCCCGGAGTGTGGTAGAGGCTCCTTCTCTGGAAGCTTTTAAACGGAGGCTGGATGGCCATCTGTCGGGGGTGCTTTAAACGTGATTTTCCTGCTTCTTGGCAGGAGGTTGGACTGGATGACCCATGAGGTCTCTTCCAACTCTATGATTCTATGATTCTGGGATCGTGTCACCTATAATATAGAGCAGTGATAGCAATCATGGAGGCCTGCAGATGTTATTGGACTTCACAACCCATCAACCCTAGCTCGCATTGGCAATAGTGAGGCTAAAATGATAATGCTAAAATGCTGGAATCTCCAGCATCAACATCTTGAGGTGTATTGATCAGCATCAACCAATTCACACACCTGCAGCAAACATTTTTTATATGATTCAAAACTTCTCAAATGAAGAAGCAAATATCCATAATCTGCCATCAGCCCACCACATGCAAGTAGGTTAGGGACACAGGACCTTCATGAAAGTAAAAAAAAACCCTCAAATATCTTAAGCTCCCCCCCCCCCCCCCCACACACACACACACAACCATATTCAACACACAAAAAGTATAGCACCACCCAATAATTCAGCCCACCCTTCTTCATAAAGTAGAAGTGAGTAGTTGATGGGATTTGCTGCCCTGTGCCATTTTTATTAGGGTCTTATAAGTCTCATCTCACATGCTCAGTCTTGTGAGATCCATTGCAACTATAGATTACAGCAACAGGAATATAATATCCAGATCAAATGAAGTAATATAACATTTTGTTTTGTTTTGTTTTGATCAGATCTCATCTGGAATAGTGTGTCGAGTTCTAGGCACCACAGTTCCAGAAGAATATTGACAAGCCAAACCTATCCAGAACAAAAAGAATTGTCCTCAAATAGCAGCACCATCTAGGCAGGGGTCCTTACATCCCACCATTTGGAGAAACATTTTAACATTTTAGAAAGGGACAGATCCTATACAGAAATGTGGGGACTACTAAATGATGGTGTAATGGGGAAGAAGTCATGACTATCCGGGGAACCCTTGAGGAGCGTATTGAGATTCCAGGAAATCTAAGTTCACATTAAAGGCCTGAGGCTACTTAACTCTACATTTGTTCTGGGGATTGGCATTGGTGACATATATTTCTCATGAATGGGGCTCAGGTGTTCGGCAAGCAGCTGGCTGCCTTACGGTCAAACTAGATGTAACATTAATTGTATAAGTGCAATTAATACTCACATTTGTGTTACGTAAGGAGCAATCTTGGGGAGAATTAAGAATTTAGATAGAAAATTGGGAATGAAGTTAACTCTTTTTCTCCCTACCACAGTCTCAATTTTTTTAAAAGTTGCAGAGCTGCTATCAAGGGAAGCCTTCATTGACACCAGTGCAAATGTTCATTGATTGGAGCCTGGCTGTCTCAGAGCTTCCCTATTGTCTACTTTCCTTTCCACTACAGTTCCAAAGTTACTTGAGTCTGCTATTTGTGTTTTCTAAACCAAGCAAGTTAATTGCGTTCTCATACTTAGCAGCACCTCCATTCTGTCCTAATATGAAAAGAAATCTCCTGAAAACAGGCAGCTGTTTTCTTTTCAGATCTGATGGCATCTTCAGCAGGAGAAACGAATCCATAGGACCTTGTTGAGAGTTATTAAGGGAAAAGCTGCAGAACAGATAAAGTACAACCTCAACGGTCCAGCTATTTTAGTCAGAGTCATCTGCTTGGTGTGAGATCTGCCGTGAAATGTGATTCAATGTCTGGAATAGATTGCTTAGAATAACATGCCTGCTTCATGAAAAACCATCTGAGTCTCTTTGAGTAAAATAGTAAGTGACAGCAGAGAAATATTTGCAAGGAAAATCAGATATACAGGAAGAAAAAAACATGAACATTAATTCAAAACATTTCAAGTTGCCAACCTTCCGGTCTCCATGTACCATACAAAATGCCAGAGGGAAGCAAACAATAGTATGGCTGTTTTCTGAGATAGGTTACATTATGGCCAATTTTGGGAAAGTTCCATGTTTGGACATCAGATTTCCAAAGTAGCCATGCTAATTAGGCCATCCTTAGAGTTTGAGGCAACCCCCTCCCAAAAAAAACCCTAAACTTGTAAGAGTTCACTTTTTTTGGCCATTGCAATGGTCAGAATCTTTGCCAGCTATGCAATGATTAAATTCCCTTCAAATAATCCCATGTTTTAATCTGATGTAGATCCCCCATTGTGGTCATTTTTTGATTAGTGGTGAATCTTGTGGTGTGAGAGATGATAGCAGAGCAGTGTCCCAATATGTTCCTATAGCTCAGTGGCTCTCAACCTGGAGTATCCAGATGTTTTTGACCTAAAATTCCCAGAAATCCCAGCCAGTTTATTAGCTGTTAGGGTTTCTGGGAGTTGAATGCCAAAAACATCTGGGGACCCGCAGGAAGAGAACCACTGCTGTAGCTGGATGCACAATTATGAATTCATTCCTCAGGATCCACAAAATATAGTTCTAGAAGATCTTATGTGTCCACTATAAGAACATGGCTGGATGCTTCTCTGCCATTGTGCCCTTGCTCTCCTTCAGCTGGTTTGAAGGGCTGCAGCAAATTAAGAAGTGAGCTTGTGGAGTGAGAGAACATATGTTCTGATGTATGGAACCTTATGATACATCCCCCAATCCAGAATTTTGTCCATCTTTCTCAGACTCTCAGATTGTTGCCCAGTTCATGGCTTGCGAGAGGAAGGGGCTATTTCTTGCCACTCCTAGTGGACTCAGGTAAAAGCAAATTGTTGCAGCTTGTGATATGTGATGTTTCTTGGCCACACAGGTTTCATCTGTGAAAGCAAAAAATTACTTACCCTGGAAAAATAACATTTCCTAGTAAGGCAGGAGGAAGGAAGAGGGGACTAAAAGGGAGGTTTCCTGGTTACTACCATTGCCAGAGGTGTTGGAAAGGTGTGTTGTAAGATCTGCAGCTAACTTTGAATTTAAAATTAAATGAGATGTCCAAATAATCACAGCTAAATTGGTGGTGAGGTACAGGAGAGAATCCTGCTGGATGCCTTCCTATGCTACTTTTGGAACAAAAAGTGGATGAGTAATAGATGTATGCTGCTGGAATTGGGTGGCACCCCAACCCCCATCCCCAACAGGTATCCAGGATATGTGGCAGGGAATTGGTCGTTTGAGTGCAATAGAAAAAAAAAACCAAAGAGGTTCTCAAAACATTTAAACAAGTGTAATTGGTTGTGCTTAAGGGCAGGTATATGGGTGAGATAAACACAAGATGCATTTTGAAGCATTAAAAAAATTAAATAAAGTGGAAATAATTTCCTCTTTAATTAAAAAGTAACCATAGTAGGCTTGTGTTGTGTGTGGTTAATATTATGTTTGGTAAAGTTCTTGATCTGCTAAATTCACATTTGAAAAGAACCATCCCAAGCTTTTTGTTAAATACCAAATATTTTCGGTGGGCTTCCCCCCCTCCCCTCCTTTCTTATGCCATGCAACAATTCCAAGCCTGTAATATATCAGAATAAATTTGATTCTTTATTTCCTTTTCCAAGCTAAATACAGAACTTCATTGACATCAGCCAGCTCTTGTTTTATCAGCTGGTTTGCATTCAAGCAGGAAGCAAAAGCTGCCAAGAAAAGACCAATGTTCCTAACAGAAGGGTGGCCCCAACCATTTTCTGCCTGTAGCTTGGCTTGTTTGTGCAACAGAAGTAATTATTTCCTTAGTACTGCCAACAATTTGGCAAAGATGCCATTGGCATTTTGGTAATAGATTGGTTTGAACACTAAACTGGAATGTTATCTGCATCCAAAAGTGGAACTTGGTTTTTCTAGTGCTTTGGGTATCAGATTTTATTTGCAGATCAAACCGTATCTGCTGTAGAGGGAGAAAGAGGCAAGGCAGTTACTCTGCCAAAAAGGTTTGTGTGAATCAGGAAGAGATGCCAGCTTCACTGCCTCTACTTTCTTTGAAATGTGAATTGAGGGCCACAGTTCAAGAAGGATATTGACAGGCTGGAATGTGTTCAGAAGAAGATGAGCGAATTAGTTAAAAGTCTGAAAACCAAGTCCTACAAGCAAAATAGGACTGGGTATGTTTGCCTTGGAGATGACAAAATTGAAAGGTGATACCATAGCCATATTTCAGTATCTGAAGGTAAACACAATGGGTACAATTTAGTGCTGGTCACGGGTTAAGTGAAAGGGGAAATTCCTGGGCCCTCACATCAGATAGCATAAGAAGCACTGATGGAGAAGATGGAGATGAACTTATTTTCTGCAGCTCCAGACTAGAACACAAACCAATGGATTCAAATTGGATTTCATTAAACAACAGAGACAACCTCTTGACTTTTACAAACTTCTTCACAATCAAATAGACTTTTCTGAGGTTACATTTTCTCCCTGTACCCTGCTGGTGGGTCACACTGCGGTGTCCCCTCAGGCCACCATTTTGACTAATTTCCGAGATTTCTTTGGAACCTTAAGAGGTTTAGAGAGCTTTATGTGTAGGAAAGGCAAATTATTGCATTTGTGGCTGTTTCTAAAGTTCATTTGCTTGTTTTTCAGCATTTTAAAAAATCACCTGAAAATCAGCAACATGTTCAAACAGAGATTTGGGGGCATTTAGACATTTCTAGGGGGGCTTGAGAGGCTGCAGACTGTGGTCCCAAGTGCTGCATGTGACCAGTGTAGATAAAAAGTGGCACTTGGGCATGTTCTTCCTCATGTTTCAAAATAACGGTTGGCTTTGAGCACTAAGTATCTTTTCTAGAGTCAGGAGATGACACCATTTATTTCACTGCCTTACTAAACAAAATGACTTGGGGCAGCCCTGAAACATGGTAAACAACATAAACTTAAATAATATATTTTAAACATTTCAATTTAAAAAGATCTATTATGACATGGCTGGAGTCCTCTGGATGTTAAGGACCCCATTTCCCACTAGCCTGAGTTAGCCTGGCAACAGTGAGAAATGATAAGAGAATCAGAGTTTGTGAACAGTTGGTCAGAAATTTCTCATTTCTCTTTATCTGTGTGTGCCTTCAAGTTGCCTGTTGACTTAATGGTTCCTATATTAATTCACTGGGTTTTCTTAGTCAAGGAATACTTAGAGGTGGTTTAATAGTTCCTTCCTCTGAACCAGTTTTTCTCAAACTCTGCTCCTCCTGGTGTTTTGGACTTCAGTTCCCAGAAATCCCACCCAGCTTACCAGCTGTTAAAAATTCCAAAACACCTGGAGGAACACAGTTTGAGAAACTGCTCTGAACTATAAGTTATATCTAATATAGGCTACATTTCAGAGGAAGGTACTGGTCTATACTGAAATATAGGCATTCACTGGCATTCTTCCATCCAAGTGCTAACAGGGCTCATCCTGCTTAGTTTCTGAGATCAGATAGATCTTAAATTAAAACTTGTGCACCAGCTGAGCTGGTACCTTGGGAAGTCTGACTTGGCCATGGTGGTCCACACACTTGTTACATCTTGAGTAGATTATTGCAAGGCACTCTACGTGGGGTTGCCTTTGAAGACTGTTCAGAAACTGAATCTAGTCCAACGGGTGGCAGCCAGATTGCTCACTGGAGCGGGATACATGGAGCATACCACCCCCCTGTTACGTCAGCTCCACTGGCTGCTGGTCTGCTACAGAGCACAATTCAAAGTGCTAGATTTAGTCTATAAAACCCTAAACAGTTCTGGCCCAGTTTACTTGTCCGAACATATCTCCCTCTATGGATACACCTCGAATGTTAATATTTCCAGGGGAGGCCCTGCTCTCGATCCTGCTACCTTTGCAGGTGCATTTGGCAGGGACAAGGGACAGGGCCTTCTCGGTGGTGGCCCCCCTTCTGTGGAAGACACTCCCTAAGGAAATCATGTCAGTCCCCTCTCTCCTGTCTTTCAGGAAGAAATTGAAATCATGTCTGTGGGACCAAGCTTTTGAGCAGCAGTTGCAGCAGTAACAATTATAAAGGAATAATGTGATTGTCAATGGATGGATTTTGAATTATCACTCTGGACTTGGATTTGTCTCTTTTAAATGGTCTTTTTAACTTATGATGATGGTTTAATTAATGTTTAACTGTGTTTTCATTATTGTTGTTGGCATCTAATGTTTGCCGGTTGTAAGCTGCTCTGAGTCCCCCTTTGGAGGTGAGAAGGGCAGGATATAAATATCAGAAATAATAAATAAATAAATAAGTTGAAGTACTGAATAATCAGTGTTGTTTAACATTATTTCTTCTTCACAGTTGTAGCCATATGTATAACTTTAGAGTTGTTGCAAGTCAGCTAATTTGCTTCTTTTGATGCCACAGCTGCTCTTTCCAGCTCCAAATTGTAATAGCAAATTACTTTATTGTGGCTTCAGGATAATCTCTTACATAAATTCTCCATTTAAAAAATATATGAGTGGGTCTAGCAACATGGCCTGACCAAGATGGCCTCCACACTTGGCAACCCAACCTTAACTAGAACATTGGGGAAATTATCCTGGCAATTTTCATCCATTTATATTTGTAGTTGAAGTCAATAAATTGAACTACTTTACTATGGTGTGCTGGTTTTCTAAACATGATAGAGGAAAATCAGTAAGAGTTGCAAAATCCTGTCATTCTCAAAAAAAGAGCACATGCCTGGATAACAAGTCAAATGCAGATGGTACACGGTATGGGAAAGTAATATTATGTGCCAGAAAAAATGGGTGTCACAGTAAAACGTAGTTTCATAATTCTCTTGCCTTGCCTTAAAAGTGTGTCCCATTCATAGCTCATCACCTAAAAATTAATTAACTGTGAAGGAAATTTATACAACACCCAAAATTATTGTCAAAGTTTTTATACCATCTTAGTCAAAAGAGAATGAAACAGCTGTGAGGGTAAGAAATCATGTGGGGAACATACTTTTTTTGTCTTTACAATATAGATAGAAAGTGTGTGCTGCTCCAGATGTTGCCGAACTGCAACTCCCATCATCCCTCAACATTGGTTATGCAAGCCATAGCCTCTGGGAGTAGCAGTTCTCCAACATCTGGAAGAATGCAGAGTTTCTATCCGTTTTAAAGAGAATGGTAGAAAGTACGTATGGGTAACAAATACGTATTTATTTGTTTCTTTGTATTTCATCGTTCTTCCTGGTATTTCAAGACAGACATAATAAGGAATCATATGAGGAAGGCTAGGCTGAGGGAGAAAGGCTAGCCCAGAGTCACCAAGTCAGTTTTGTGGCTCAGTAGGAACTGAGATTACATTCCTATAGTGATTCCTGTAATGATACCTCAACAGAAGTACATGACCTAAATAGAAGATGTGCTGGCAATTTCCTACATCTTACTTTTTAATGAAAATATTTATCTCCCACCCTGTTTCTCAGGACGGCAGGAATGTGCACAAATGAAATCCATTTAAGCAAACTAAAAGTATATTAAAATACAGGTTTAAATGATTATATCAATTCACACAGTATACACTTGCATTTTAGAATAAATCAATTAGACTACCAAGGCTCTAATGAAAATGATGTCAAAGAGGATGCTTTGGAAGGACACAGAATTACCCATCTTCAGCAGACCTATTGGCAATGAACACCATCTCTATTTGGTACTTTTGAATAAAATTTGAGACAAGAAGTGGCTGCCAGAAAACAAACAGAAAGTCGTGTTGTTAATAGTAATCCAATAGAGTATAAAGGACTCGCTTGTGTTGTGCATCTTAACACACAGAAGGCTCTGCATAAGCAAGTCATGTGAGTGATCTGAAAGAGATGCCTGAATGTGGTAGTGGCTGGTGGCTTCCTGCTCTGGCTTCAGTCTGAATTGTAAAAGAGCTACCGAATGTACTGAATTCTCTGTGCAAAATGGGTTCAGCACTTTGGACAGTACCTTTAATGGTTCTTTACATCTGGAGCAGATTCACCATCCCACCATCATGGAAACAATTGGTATTTACTACCTCCTAGCTCAAGGACCAAAACAGTCTTGAGTCTAGATTGAGGACATCTCTGCAGGTGGGATGCTTACATTGTTCTATACAAGGCATTCTCAAACTGTGTTCCTCCAGCTGTTTGGGCCTCCAACTCCCAGAAGCCCTAACCAGCTTGTTAATTGGTCAGGATTTTTGGAAGTTGGAGGCCTAAACAGCTGGAGGCTATTCCAGATCTGGAAACACCTATGACCAGTGCACCACACAAGAATCCACGAATACAAGCAAACAGTCTATTGTAAAACATATAAAAGGTTTGTAAAAAGCAGGAATAAGAAAGGAAGATATATAGTCCAAAAAGATTTTGCAGCAGGTGATACCAAACAACAATCCAAATGTCTCATAAGGTTCCAGAGGTGACAAAGTCCACGAACAGACAGAAATCACAAGTACAGCATAAGTCCACAAGCAAGAAGTACAAACTTTAACAGAAGTACATGAACAGTAACAGGAACATAGAAAACTTCCAAGATATTAAAATCCAAAACCAAGGCTTGACTTGAATCAGGAACCAGAGAACTCAGGCTTCACTTGTCACTCTAATACAGCATTGCCTGAATTGTCCTTAAAGTAAACAACTTGTTGTTTAATAGACACCCATGAAACCATTATGTCTCCCATGAATTTTCTCCACAACTTTCCCACATAATCTCTCAGACAGCAGTGATCTATTTTTGGCTCTGACCGTAAAAGAAGACTTTTGTTGATCTCCATAGCTGCAGGTAGTTTCTCCTAGGAACCCTCCTTATAACTCAGCTCTTCACTTGATTCCTTAACTGTTGTTGCAACTTCTGGCTCCTCTAACTGGCCTCGAAACCCTGCACTTTCCCAGCCAGTTTTCTCACAGCAAGAACCATCATTTCTCAGACCTGAATTTCACAGATTTGAGAGCCCATCACTTTGTGCCACAGGAAAGCCCACAATACTCTCTAAATCAACAGAGGACCACACTTGGAAAATATTCACAAAAATGAAAAATGGTACCTTCACAGCACTCCAAGATGTACTATTCTCTGGTCTCCCAACAACTCTAAGGGATCCAAAATCACTATATGTTTTCTATATTGGGAGTTTTAGTTTCAAAATCAATGTGTGGGTTCAACCTACAGGCCTTGAGGACATGGAGAATGGGATAGGCAAGTTCCCCAGACCTATTGGAGCAACCCATCATTGTGCTGTGGTATATATTTATAGATATTTCTGCAAACATATCATCAAGTACTATCTGTTCCTTCTGTTCCTTATCAATCAATCGATTGAGAATGACAAGGAACAGAAGGAACAGGTTAACCCTGATTGTTCAGAGGGTTCTTTATCAGAGCTTGATAAATCTGTAGGAATACATGTATCCCT
The DNA here is from genome assembly GCF_037176765.1 of Anolis sagrei. Classification (NCBI taxonomy): domain Eukaryota; kingdom Metazoa; phylum Chordata; class Lepidosauria; order Squamata; family Anolidae; genus Anolis; species Anolis sagrei. Next base: position 271,749,381 of record NC_090022.1, read on the forward strand.
AACAAATAACAATATATGTGGTTAAATGGCAGCATCCCCTATTCTTAAAAAAAAAACCTGAAACTAACAGTTTGTTAAATTTAGGACACCAAAAATTTGCTAACAGATTTTAGGCCTAAAGCAAAATGCTTTATCAGAAACCAAAACATTTTTTTACCATTGCAGTAACTTAAAACTTCACTTGAACATTTCAAATGCAGCTTAGGCATCAAAAGAAAAAGGGCAGAGAAAATTGCCAAGGGAATGCAAACACAGCAAATATAAGAGTTCTAAGTGAACAATTTTCAAAGCACCATTCTATGTAGTGCTAGAAATTTAGAGACCAAAGGAAAATTGCATGAAGAGGAACAGGATGCTTATTTGGATACCCTCAATGCCCTCATTTCGGCCCCGCAAGACCTACCAGGGGGTCAAAATCATTTTCCAAATGACCTCTAGGGACTTCTTCACAGTTATTTCAAAATTGCTTTGTTTTACTAGCAGTTACTGGCAAAACGGCAGGTGCACGGGGTGCCTCGCGGTGCCATGCATGCCCTGCCTCCTTTCCCCATCTCATGTGAGGGACAGGGCAAGGCCCTATCAGACGGAGGAAAAGGCAGTAACACATGTTGACATGTTACCCTTTCTCCCATCATATGGGATATAACTAAAAAACACTTTTCTTCTTGTTGTGGTCGAAAAAGCATCTTGCAACACTTCCTCAGCACTTGAAGAGTCAGTGAGGAGGGGCCTGCCAAGCATCATGTGATGGCGTTCAGCAAGCTGCATTCCCAGAGTGCTGCTAAGGGACAATTTGCCCCAATGCAATGCGGTGGTAGGTATTATGAGGGCATTTACACCATACCGTGATGGAAGAATCACCACAAATTAGGCCCAGGATAAGTCTTTTAAAAAGGGATATTGTTGACCCCGGAAGGCCAAAACACATGGCAAAAATGCCATTTCAATCATCTGATAGCTCGATGTTATGGAATCCTGGGATTTGTAGGCACCATCACTCTTTGTCAGAGAAAGCTAAAGATCTAAATTTCACATGATTCTATAGCATTGTCAAATTGCATTAATTCTGCAGTATAATGCACCTTTGATGTTTCATAAGAAGAAACGTGTGACCTCAGAATCCCACACTCCACAATATTTTGGCTGTGAACATTCTTATCCATTATGGTTAAAAAAATATTTATTTATTTATTTGTTTGTTTACAACATTTCTACCCTGACTTTTTCACCCCAGAGGGGACTCAAGGTGGCTTTACAACAATTTGATGCCTTAAAACACAACATACGCTTAAATAAATATTAAAATAGAATTTTAAAATACATTAAAAACAATTAAAACATTTTAAAACAATACATTCAGAGTTAAGCACGTAATCCATGAGCATAATCCAGACCATTCCAATTGTCATTGCACATTGTTCCAAGTCTATCTATTGCACAAGTTCTCTAAAAGCTTGGTCAGAAAGCCACGTTTTCACTCTCTTGCAGAAGGTCAGGAGGGAAGGGATTGATCTAATATCCCTGGGGAGGTAATTCCACAGCCGAGGGGCCACCACTGAGAAGGCCCTGTCTCTCATCTCTATCAATCATGCCTGTGAGGAAGGTGGGATCGAGAGCAGGGCCTCCCCAAATGATCTTAAATTCTGTGGTGGTTCATAGAGGGAGATACGTTCGGACAGAAAAGCTGAGCCAGAACCATTTAGGTCTTTATAAGTTAAAGCCAGCTCTTTGAATTGTGCTCAGTAGCAAATTGGCAGCCAATGGAGCTGACATAATAGGGGGTTGTATGCTTCCTGTACACCGCTCCAGTGAGCAATCTGGCTGACACCTGTTGGACCATTTGTAGCTTCCAAACAGCCTTCAAAGGCAGCCCCACATAGAGTGCATTGCAGTAGTCTATTCGGGATGTAACCAGAGCATGGACTACCATGGCCAAGTCTGACTTCCCAAGTTACGGGCACAACTGGTGCACAAGTTTTAATCGTGCAAATGCTCCCCTGGCCACTGCCGAAACCTGAGGTTCCAGGCTCAACGATGAGTCCATATGATCTCTTCAGATTTCAAACCTCTTGTGTTAGAGGTTATCACAAAAAAACACTATCAAGATATGCTATCGCACTATTATGAGATGGAAACATTCTTTAGAATCCTGAGATTTGTAGTTTGGGAAGGGACATTTAGAATTGCCAGCCAGAGATCCCCTGGGCCTCACTATACTACAAATCCCAGAATTCCATGAGAAGTTGCCATGACAATTAAAGTGGAATAAGAGGGCTAGGACCCTGCAAGAAACTGACAAAGGAAAAATAGATATATTTCCTATTATCATAGAATCATAGAATCATAGAATCAAAGAGTTGGAAGAGACCTCATGGGCCATCCAGTCCAACCCCCTGCCAAGAAGCAGGAATATTGCATTCAAATGACCCCTGACAGATGGCCATTCAGCCTCTGTTTAAAAACTTCCAAAGAAGGAGCCTCCACCACACTCCGGGGCAGAGAGTTCCACTGCTGAACGGCTCTCACTGTCAGGAAGTTCTTCCTCATGTTCAGATGGAATCTCCTCTCTTGTAGTTTGAAGCCATTGTTTCGCGTCCTAGTCTCTAGGGAAGCAGAAAACAAGCTTGCTCCCTCCTCCCTGTGGCTTCCTTTCACATCTTTATACATGGCTATCATATCTCCTCTTATTATGAAAGATGAAATTAATTTAAACCATTGTGATTTGAATGAAACAAATAGAAAGAATGAATAAGGTGGTTGTTGGTGGTGATGGTTATTTGCAAGACTGTTGTCCCAATGAAAAATTTAAAAAGGAGGATTCCATGCTAGAAGTATTTTTAAAACATTGTCAGTGTGTTAATGCAGACAGCTTTACAACGAATAACATTTTTCAAAGACACTATTTTGCTGTAAAGCGGTGTTTGCTGATTAACCAGCTGGCGTTTGTTCTTCTTGTCTGCAGTTGTTATTACTTTACACTTTGCTATTTAAAATAATCTGTGCCTATTTTATTCACTTCAGGAGGTCAAATTGCTGTTATCCATCTTTTTCAGATCTCTCTCCATCCCATTCATGCTAAGGGGTTAATTACCACAATTTTCCATACCCACCTTTTCAACAATTGTTCCCTATTATAAATATGGGTTTCTCATTGAAGCTGTCAGCCTGTGACTGAACAGATTTAATGAACTGGGCACCTGAGTGCAGTATCAAAATTAGAATGGATGAGGCCTCGGTTCAAATATCTTTCCCTCTCTCTACACAAGGGATCTAACTACAGGGAATCAAAATGAAGGCACTGCCTACAACCAAAGTTTTCCCCCAGTCTCCAAATTTCTAGCACCACAAAGCATGAGACACTGAAAATTATCCATATCTTCAACTCTTTTATTTGCTGTGTTTGCATCCCTATGGAAATTGTGCTGTTCTTTTTCTTTGGATGCCTAAACTGTATTTCTAAGTGCTTGGCTGAAAATGTTAAGCTATAACAATGCTAGAAATTTGGGTTTAAAAGAAAATTTAATGGAAGGAGGAGAATTCCTCGTTTTACTGCATACACCTTGCCAGTTGTTGTCCAATGAAAGAGTTTTACGTTTGGTGGGGGGCAGGCCCGTAGCCAGGATTTTGATTCGGGGGGGGGGGGGCTGAGTTTGATTGGGGAGGCTGAGTCTGAGTGAAAGAGGATCAAAGGCATAAAACCATAACCATGAAAACAGGAACTTTTCCAAGGCAAAACTCTTTCAGGAACATATGCAAACACAGGAAACTTGAATCATGAACTTGAGAGCAGAAACAGGAACTTGAATCTATGTCAACGTTGTCTGCCCTGAAGCACCAAGTAAACATCACTTAATTTAAACCCAGGCCCAACCAAGAAGCCATGAGATGCCTCTGACACCTAGGTTTCAAGGACTTCTCACTGAGTCTTACTGAAAGCCTAATTAATGTATCCTTCACTCCCTCCATGCAGAGGCCTAATCTGATATCGCGGTAAAACTCCCCATCTCTTGAAGCCCAATTCCTAAGAAAAAATGGACTTTTCCCTGGTTTCTAAGGAATGAACAATGGAATCCAAAACATCTTTAACTGCCTATATTTCTCTATGATCTAAGACCTGGAATTCACCCTGATCACACACAGACTCCTCAGTAGGAAACCCATCATCCCCTTGTCCTCTAAAAAATCCCCATCATCTTGCTGCTGCACCCTAACATTATGCTCTAAAACAAGGGATGTATATTTGTCTCCAGGGACTTTTGCATCCAATATGTCTTGATTAAAAAAAATGGAGAGTAGGAATAAGAAGTAGGGGTCCTTGGGTCTTCTCTTGGACTTTTGCTACCATTTAAAAAATATTTGTTTGTTTATTGCAAATTCAGTCACTAGAAATATAGAGGAATCACTTTTTTTTAGAGGGTGTTAGTATTCCACTCCAACTTTGTACTTTATTTTATCTGTTCTGGAATTCTTCTCCCCCCACCCCCTCAACTGGAAACATAATGGTATATATTGCATAGGGGGAAATAAACCATTGGACCATGGGAAATAAGAAAGACTTAAGTGTAATTCTTCTTATGAGCACTGCATTCCTCAGCTCCATGAAAGAGTCAGTATGTTAAGTTTTCTTTTTAATATAGTTTCCTCCTAAGGGAGGGTCTTTGATTTCTTTCTCATAGTTCAGTTCATAAAATACTACTAGAAAAAAATTTTTTTGGATCTAAGCCCCTTTTCCATTGTAGCCCTCCACTTATTTTATCTGGCCCTTTGAGACTTTCATCCCAAATGAGTATATCAAAAATGAGGAGTTCCCCACCTCCTAGATCTGGTGCTGGAGAATATTCTGATGAGGGATATGTATGTGTGTGTGTATCTCAGAACATTCATTTTCTTGCAAGGGAATCTGTAAATAATCTTCCTTCCCAGTGCAGCACAAGATATACACTGGTTTCATTCTAAAGCTTTGACCTCTCACTTTTCTGTTTTTAATCTTATAAAGATTTTCTTCCTCTTTTGAGTTTAAAGCTGCATGCATCTCCACCCTCCTTCCTTTACACACCACTTCAAAGATACGGCTCTGAACATTTTCTCTCTCTCTCTCTCTTGAATCTCTTCAGGGCTTTTGGGAAATTATAGCAAAAGGCTGATCTGGCCCAATTCAATAATAAACATGCTGTTGACTCCATGTATCAGAGGTACCTAGAAGGAAATCCCTTGAGCCATAGTTTGTGGTTTTTTTTAATGAAATCTTTACCACTATTGTGTTTTCTTCTTGGATAGCAAAGTACTGCATTTTCATAGGTTTTGGAAATTTGAGTGAATGTGCCAAGTAGATTAAATCCCTCATGATTGGGTGAGGATGGTTGGATAGAATGAAAACTATGAAATTGTCTCTCATAACAACCAGTAGCTGGCCTTTTTCCAATCACCACAACAAAAAGAAAATCCTTTAAAACAAAATGCATGAATTACACCCACTCTCTGCTTTGCATTATGGTTAACATATGGGAAAAAATGGTAACAAGATCTTTGGAAAGTTATTCTTGGGGAAATACAACTCCCAGACTCCCCTTACCTATGTAATTTTTGAGGTAGCCATTTCCATAACAATTCCATATATGCAATTAATGACAAATCTAATTTGGCCCTAAGATAAACAAACGTTTACTCAATACCTAAGCCCCATACACAATAAAGACCTTATAACATGCCCCCCCCCCCGCCCCCAGGTGCCATTTTGCCAGCAAACATCAGGCTCCAGCGTGGCAATGTTTCCCCCATTGCATAGGGGAAGTGTCACCCAATCAGCCTTCCCATGTTGATGTGGAAGCATCCTAGGATGCTTCCATGTCAGTTGGGGGCATGGCCTCCACTGGAAGTTGGGAGATGTTGTGTGATATGCTGCGTACCCATCTGTCCCTCAACTGGATGGCAAACATCCTAGGACACTTAAAATGGTAGGTGTGGTGAGGTCCCAAATCACAATATGCTCAGCTCTTCACATTTGCAATTTTGACTTTTGAGGATTTGATTATTCACAGATTTACTGTAAAATGATATTTCTAAGAAACCTTAGGTCCTCCAGTGTGAGTTTATGGTCAACTTCCTGCAGTCATACAGGAGAACACAGATGTTTCCAGAGGGAACATCTCTTGAGGACTTGCTAGGTCCTCCAATGCAATTCTATCACCAGTTTCCAGCAGAATTTAACAAAAGAATAATGCTGGAAAATCTAGAAATTCCTAGAGAAGTGTTCTCTCAGATAAAAAGATAGAAAGTTGTTTGTAGTTTACCACCTTCATAATGGTACTGTGCCCCTAACCCCAAAGAATGTGAAGGGCTAACATAATCAAAAAGATTAGACATATCACCTGCCATCTTGTTTGTGAATTACAATGGTATAAGATGCATTTATTCCATCACAGGACACTTTTTGGTTGTTAAAATGGACAGAAATCTAATCTGACCACTCAACAATTAAAAGCCCCTTAAAATCCACCTTGCAAGCAGTGCAGCCCACAAAACATGGCCATAGAGATGGCAATTCCTTGTATAAAGGGAGCTGTTTGGTATAGCCACCCATACAAGTGTTAAAAATGTGGAGCCATTCTGCAAAAGATGAGGTGACATTCCTAACTTAGCACTAACAGGTAAGTATACACTTAAATTCCTGGACTGTGTCCCCAGAGTCATTGTATATTTCCTGGGCTCGGAGAGCCCAGGGAGGAAGGTTGGCAAACCAAGAATTAGAGAGCTGGCAGATCAATGGAAGTGTCATTTTCTGTTTTGGGCGTGGAATTGGGGTACTGGGTGGGATTGCCCTCACCCTGCCCCATTCCCATCCATTCTGAAACCAGTTTCAGTATGGATGGGCGATGGAACGGCCATCCCACCTCCAAGATAGTTGAGAGCAACCTTGTGTACCCATAAAGCAGCTAAAACCAGTATTTTTCATAGTGGCTGTTGGAGCTACATCATATGACAGTGTAGAACTCCCCTATGTCTAATGTCCACATTACTACATTCACCACTTTCTCACCATTATGCATGGAGGCCATCAAGGCAAAGCTATTTCTAACAGGTGGAGAAAAGTGATCTGAATGACCATGGGCAGGACTTGGTAGTGTCCCTATTTTTACACCTACCAGACTTTTGGTTTTAAACTGACAAGTGAGAAAGGGCCTTTTATTATTGTTACTGCCTTTCTGACAGAAATACGCTATTCCTTAACATTGATTGAGAGTGAGATTCAAGAATATAGAGACCATCTGGTGGTTAAAAAAAAAGAAAAGAAAACACATGACGTTCTTTATTCTTGCCTGCTCCCCTAGCTGCACTATTTATTTATTTTTTGGAACATGGTCTGAATTAGTGTTGTCAGTGGTATGCTTCTGTAATGAAAGCCCTTGATTTTCAGATCCTGAAGGACAACTGAGGGGTTTCATGGTTATCTATAAGTACAAGGATCTGTTGCTATGAAGCCAAGTTAAAACTCTTATGGTTTTCTCATTAAAGATAGTTAGAGATAGACAGCCACCACAGGTGAATATGAAAAAAAAGTCTATAGATTGTAAAAACCATAACTTGGAAATGTTAACAGAGGGTGTGCCACATTATTTCCATAGGTCTGCCAAACTGAAAACGTAAGAGTTCCTGCATTTTATTCCTGCACACACATGTGGCAATGTAGACTCATATAATGCAGTTCAATGCAGTTCAATTGTATTATGAAACTGCATTATATAGCAATGTAGATGGGGCCAAGGTCTTCACAGTTGCCTGGAGGAAGATTTGGATGAGACACACAGGACTACAAAATATGTCCCTGATTCCACCCAAAAAGAAAAAAATCTTACATATTTTACACTTACATGTAGGATTTCAGACAATAAATGAAGTGTATACACATTCAGCATCCTTTATCTGGAATCCCAATATTCCAAAATAGTCAAAAATCGAAATCTGTCTGTATGGATGGCTGAGCTAGTTACACTCTTGCTTATGCTACATGCATAAGATGTATATGGAAGATAAATGACTTTTGTGTTTGGAATGGGGGTCCCATTTCCAACATTTCTTATGTATATACAAGTACAGTATTCCAAAACCTGAAGAATCCATCCTACAGAACGCTTCTGGTCCCAAGCATTTTGGATAAGGGACACTCTACAGGTACCAGATATGCTTCTGGAGTGGTAAAATATGTATGTTTCAGAGAGTGCTGCATGATTGCCCTCAACTGCATATCTTGTATTTAGCAGGCTTTGTTTTGTGATTGGTCATGGGAACGTAACTACTGGCTCGATTTGTGAGTCTGATTTATTTCTGAGGACACAATTGTCAGAGGGGAAAGATGTTGATTACAAGGAAGACTCATATTTCTGAACATTTTGTTTTAACCTTAGTTCACTGTCAAAAAATGTACAAGTTCTTTGAAAGCTTTCTGAATTCAGTTATGCTGAGCATTGTACTTACTAGCAACTGCACTTCTGGTATATTTTCAGCCTCTTAACTAAATGCTAAGCTATCTATAGCTTTTCTTTCCCATCCAAGGGTCAAATATCAACTCCACACAAATGAGGACATTTTCTCACCAGTAGTTCTGGCAGCTACTTGTCAAACATGATTACTGAAAGATAAAATATGAAAGAGCAAACATTGCTACCTTGATGTTGAGTGGTAGGTAAAAAGCTATTTTCATATTATGATGTACATATGAAATTTTTAAAGAGACATATTCACTTCAACTGTGTTCTTCACAGAGATGGGTAAGAATTTTGATTAATTTTGTTTATGATTTTAATTGTTTGTGTAATTCTTCATATATATATATATTAGATCAGGAGGCTGATCTAATATGCTGATCTAATGATCTAATATGATGATGATGATGCTACCATGGTTTCATACTTGTCCAGAGGTTGTGAACTGGGTTCCTCAGATGAGGATGGGAAGCCCAGTTTTTGCTGGATCAAATTAGTTTGATCCTCTTTCCTTCTGCTTTTAAGACATAACCAAGCTCATTCTCATTCCTGTGATTATCATGGAAAACATATGAGTCTAACTCTGAAATGTCAGAGAAATTTTCAGAAAAACTTGGAAAGGTCAGCTAATAGCAAGGAAATTGCAATCATGACACTTTTGTGATATTCAAAAGCAGAAAGTGTATAAAAAGAAATTAAGCAATGCAGAAAGTAATGCGTTTTTGGCATCATCCTAAAGATGGGTTGTAAACACATTATTGCTAATTTGCTTCAGCTGTATCCTCTTCCTTAGTTGCTGTTGTTGTGTGCTTTCAAGTCATTTCTAACTTATGGTGATCCTCAGGCTTTTTTGGCAATATTTGTTCGATGTTGGTTTTGTCATTGCCTTCTTCTGAGGCCAAAAGAGTTTGGCTCACCCAAGGCCACCCATGGTCAAGTGGCGATTCGAGCCCAGGTCTCCAGGGTCTTGGTCTAACATCCAAAGCACTGCACCATCCTGACTCACCCTGTTCCTACTTAGTCTAAAATGGGCAGAGCTGGTTCAGGACATTCTGCTGCCTGATGAAGGTACAAAACCTTCACCTCCAAAAGTGACCTCCAACCTCTATCCAACTGGAAACCACTTATTTAAAAAAACTCACCAGAAAGTCTGAATCTCACCACAAAATGCGCTGAAGTTGATCACTGTATAAACAGTGCAGTACTTCTTAGCAACAAGTTCATTTCAGATCATGACCATGATACTTATTGTTTGTTGTTGTTAGCTGCCTTCAAATCAACTATGATTTATGGCAACTCTATAAATGAGAAACCTCTAAGTTGTCCTAATCTCAACAGCCTTACTCAGATCTTTCAGACTTTGCTGAATGTCTCTACCCATTCATAATGTGGTCTTCCTCTTTTCCTATTGTCTTCTAGCTTACCAAGCATTATCATGTTTTCTAGTGAGTCATGTTTGTCATGATATGGCCAAAGTACAATTTCAGATTAGTCATGTTGGCTTCTATAGAGAGTTCAGACATGATATGCTCTAGGGCTCATTTATTTGTCCATGGTATCCATAGAACCCTTCTTAAGTACCACATCTCAAATGAGCTAATTTTTTTCTATTGGTTCTCTTCACTATTATGCTTTCACAATGATATGTAGCAATGGAAAATCTAGTTACTGCACCTTCTAAAATAGAAACCTGAAATTTGTTTCCCTACTAAAGAGTCTCCCCATTGTATGTGTTCATTTTTGCATGCTTCCATAGAACAAATCATATAAAATAGGCTATGCTGTAAATCCATGGCAGAAATCATTGTGTTTCTCAACCCATTATTAATCAACACTTACATGGAAGATAATGTAGACATTGCTTTAAGTACAGCTGCAGGCGATAGTTGCCCTTTTGCAGCTGAAATAGATAGATCCTCCCTGAAACTCTGCAAATGCAAGCAAAGATCTTCCTTCATCGTTTCAAAACCAACAATACGTGGAGTACTGGAGCAGACCTGATATCTCTACCTGAGGGAACATAGTGATTTGTATGCTAATATCTCTCCAGCTGCTTCTCAAGCTTAAAGCTACAAACGTACCCTGAGCCACTCATCAGAATGTTTTCCATGGTCCAGAGGAATGCAAAGGCAGTCCTCACATTTTTATTCCTTGAGAGAAAATTAACTCATTTGTAAAGACTCTTTGGGGCTAATAAATGCCATTTTGAGGCTTATTCATCCATTATATTTGACACCTAAGAATTTACTTACTTTTTGTACAAATTCAGCTAAAAATGAAAAATTCAAATGCCACACACAAATGTTTTGAAGCACAGAGCTGAAACAGATTGAGCAATTCTTATCATAAATGCTTGGGACCAGAAGGATTTTGGATTTATATTTAATTTTGGAATGCCAATATTTGCATATCTGTACATAATACAACATCTTGGAAATGGGATCTCTTTCTAAACAGAAAATCTATTTGTGTATTTCGTATATGCCTTAAACACATAGCCTGGAAATAATTTCATGTTATATTCTTAAATAAAGTTATACAAGAAGTGAAGTTTGTGTACATGGGATCATCAATTATCATGGTATCTATGACAATGGATTAGAACCTCTTTCTGCGAAGATTGCGTGTTGGTCACCGTGCACCAATTCCCACACATAAAACAAATTCACACTCAGGCATCTTCCAAGCAAACTAAAATCAACAAAAATCCCATGGTGATTGGGGAGTGATGACGGGGATAAGACTGTGAAATCTAGAAGTCCCTAGCTACACAGTGGCCCATGAGTGGTGGATATGGGTTTGTGAAAGACCATGTGCATCCAGAATAAGTCTTCTACATCCACATTATAGATGTACTGCCAAGAAGACTGTACTTTTATAAGACAATCATGCTTGGCCGTGAGTGATCTCTGATGATGCCGATGAATGTATAATTTCAGGTTGAGTATCCGTTATTTAGAAATTTGAAATACTGCAACATTGCCCAATGCATGGTTGACTTAGTAACAACTTTGCTTTCTGATCTGCTTCAGCCTTCATCCACTTTCACAGCTGCTGTAACATGTACCATGTTATCATCCACCTGTTCTGCAGTTGAGAACTGATATATTCATAAGACAATCAGGATATCTGGTATCTGTTAAATATAGACTTTAGTGCTGCAAGTCACAGCACTAAATATTAAGCTTGAATATCAAGCAAAAAGTTGGTACTATAAATGATATAATACGAAAGCTGACTGGCACAACCTGGGGATCACAACCAGACACAGTGAAGACATCTGCCCTTGCGCTTTGCTACTCTGCTACTGAATACGCATGCCCAGCATCTGAGGATGCTGGACATGTGAAAAAGAAATAGGCTCTTGTTTCCATCAATGATGGACTTATAAAAAAATGAAAAGATATTGGAAGGAAGTATATTTAATAACTCAAAATATATTTAAAGTCAAATTTCCCCTGTTACCGGAGGTTTATCTATAAGGTATAACAAGTACAAAATTAAATGAAAACCAAGATAAAATGCTCTTTCTCATGTGCACTGCTGCAAGATTAACTTTAGCCAAATCTTGGAAGCAAAATAAAGTACCAACTACTGACAAATGTGGTCTTAAAACTATTCAACTTAATACAAATGGACTGCTTGTCACAAAAACTAAAAGATGCACGAAAGAAAACAGACTGATCAGGCTTCAAAGACTTTATTCAAAGCAATGGAATAACAATCATCATAGATTTAACCGACATATGAAAAACAACAACTGAAGAAGACAAACTTTTTTATCGAAATGTTTTTTTTCCTTTGGAGGACAATGGGAAGTCAATCTTATTTTTTATTACTATTGTTGGGTTTTTTGCTATATTTTATTCTTTTTCCTCTTTTTGTTCTTTCTTTTCTCTTTCCTTCACTCATTGCTTCATTGAAATCTTTTCTTTCACTTTCACTGTAAATATTACCTATAACACAATAAAAATTTAAGTGGAAAAAATATAAATATTTGAACAAGCCATCACATTACACATAGTAACAAACCCACTTCAAAAGCAACCATTGAAACCACTTAAAAACTAGTTAGTGGTAAGTTAAAACCATTTACTTATATACTTTGAAGTTAATTGGTCCTTGAAGTTGTTATTTCCATTACCAACTCATGGAGAACCTAAAGCGACCCTGTCACTGGGTTTTCTTGGCAAGATTTGTTAGAGAGTTTTGCCTTTGCCTTCCCTCTGATGGCTGGCTGAGAAAGTATGATGTGTCAAAGGTCATCCAGAGGGTTTCCATGGCTGAGCAGGGATTCAAACCCTAGTCTGCACACTGCATTATATGGTAGTCTCTTGCAGCATAAAAAGGAAGAAGGTTAAGAAAGAAAACAGTAGCACTTTAAAGACTGATTTCTATTTTAGCATGAGCTTTCATGGATATACCTACTTGCTTGGTACTGCACCTAAAGAAGTGGGTTTATATCCACAAAAGCTCATGTTATAATAAAAACTAGTTAGTTGTGAAAGTGCTGCTCATTCCTTTCTTCCTCTCCCCCCACCTCCTTATTTTTATATATTTTGAAATGTGTATGTGATGTTGTGCATACTTTGTTTTTCTGAAATACAACATATTCCTGGCAAATGCACAGCTGTCAAGGGAAAAGTATTATCCATCTCACAACAGATTTTAAGAGATATGAAATGAATACTCACACTGAGAATTTCAAGTGCAACACAATTATTCGAGCCCTACATGCAGTCATAAAAATGCATAGAAAATCCTTCACAACAATCAATACAACCCAGAGGGAAATTTGCAACTGGAATATCTCGTTTGATTGGAATCTGACTGAGGTTTGTTTGTCTGGAATTTCTGGTTTATAGCATTATGTGGGACATCCCTCCCTGCCATAAAATAATAGCATCTGTGTCGAGAAAAAGTGTTTACCAAGAAACATTAAAACTAAGCTGCAATAGATGTGGATGATCGCCATGAATGGAACTGATCAGATATCCATTGTTTTCATTATCAAATCAAATAAGTGAGTCTCAAAGGCTCAAAAGGCCTGTGGGAAATACTGGCCTGGTCAAAATCAATGTGGTCGTATTTGGTATTGATTTGTCAGGAGTACAGACATGGAAAACTGACCTTTGCAATGGTTGCTTACTGTAGAAAGACTGTCCAATCCCTTTATCTTCACAGAATGCAAGTTGGCAGGGGACTTCTGTCAGTCTCATTTCTATAGCCAACTGCTTTGCCAAGCTGGATGGGGAGCTTTTAGCATTGTTGTTGTTCAAGAGAGTTTGCAGATGTCACTCAATTAGACTTTGCTGCCAAGAAAGAAAGAAAAGGGCCACTCCACATACATGTTAACTAGATGAGGTATAATGAAATCCGCTGATGAAGTAGATGATAAAGACAGTCTTTATCCATGTCAATCACAGGCAGTAAATGAGCATTAGGTACCCTTTTTTGTGCATATCTTTTTCAGGAGATAGAAATACCTTCCAAGCTTCAATAGTGACAAGGCGTTCACAGACATCAAATCGTTACAATATATGGGGTTAATCCAGTGGTTCTCAACCTGTGTCCCCAGATGTTTTAGTCTTCAACTTCCAGAAATCCTAACAGCTGGTAAACTGGCTGCGATTTCTGGGAGTTGTAGACCAAAACACCTGGGAACCCACAGGTTGAGAACCACTGGGTTAATACAATCAGTCAGAAACATACCACTTCATTGGAATTATAGTTTGGAGAGACACCAGCTCTATTCAGCAGGGAAAGCTAAACAGCAGGAAAGCATTGAGCCATTGATTCCATTGCATTGATTCCATTGCATTGAGCCATGGCATTTAAGATGGAGTCAGACTGCATTAATTCTAGTCTAGATGCACCCAAGGATGTCATTTGCCATCTCTTTTTTTCAAACTTTTGACTTCTCTCTTAACATACTTAGAGCAGAGGGGCAGCTGGATTTTTCTAGCAACAATATATTGATGTGAGTTGTATACGTTCTGGCTCAAAATAGTTGAGGATGTTTGATCTTGAATGGCCAGGTAAGGGCCATTAGTTTTACAAAAGATAAACTTAGGAGAGAGATGAAAATTGCTGAAGTGGTTTGTTAATCAAAATGGTTGCCTGCATTTGGAGTCATGGCCATGGGGATTGTAATGAATGCATTTCACAATGTATCCTTCTGTCACTGGTGCTCTGACAGTTATGGATCAGATTGTCTCATGATTCAAACGCAACGTGTACTACTGTTCAAATGATGGCAGTGATGTACAAAGGGTAACTGTACTTCCTGAAATGAAATGTATCTGTGCAGGCAGTCGCCAAGTTACGAATACGATAGGTTCTATAGGTTTGTTCTCAAATTGAATTTGTATGTAAGTCTGGATAGCATGGGGAAGGGTTAACAATCCTGTGGTGTTCGTTTTGCCATCTATGCCCCTCTACAGAAGATTTCACCACACTGTCATTGGGTTTTGAAAAAATTGGCTTATGTGGAAACAAGGATTGGTGAGAAACTTCAGTAGAGACACCTTTCCCCCCATGAGAATAACTCTTTCAGGAGTGAATTTCCTTTCAGAGGGGTAGATATTTCTTCCTGTTGTCTCACCCCAGTTCTTAGGTACATTTTCAAGTGTAACTCCAGCTATATATATGAATATATATGCTCTGGATAGCATAGGGTAGGGTTAACAACCCTATGGTGTTTGTTTTGCTGTCTATGTCCCTCTTCAGAAGATTTCACCGCACTTTCGGACCCTGTGATCATTGGATTTTGAAAATTTGGCTTGTTGTGGAAACAAGGATTGGTGAGAAAGCTTCAGTGGATACACCTTTCCCCCATGATAACTCTTTCAGGAGTGAATTTCCCTTCCAAGAGGTAGATATCTCTCACTTCTTGTTGTCTCACCCCAGTTCTTAACTATGAGTCATTTATAAGTCGGAGCCCCCGGTGGCACAGTGGGTTAAAGCCCTGTGCCGCCAGGACTGAAGACCGACAGGTCACAAGTTCGAATCCGGGGAGAGGCGGATGAGCTCCCTCTATCAGCTGCAGCTCCTCATGCGGGGACATGATAAAACATAAAAATCATCCAGGCATCCCCTGGGCAATGTCCTTGCAGACGGCCAATTCTCTCACAACAGGATGCTCCTGACATGACCAAAAAAAATTATGTCGGATGTTTGTAACTCAGGAACTCCCTGTCCTAGCTTTATACACATTAGGTCCTTGGTATTCACTGGGGTTTGGTTTCAAGATCCCCCATGGATACTGAAAACCATGGATCCATTATCTACAATGGCATACTAAAATGGTGTCCCTTATATAAAATGGCAGTACCTTTTTGGAAGTAGTGGATGGTGGAGAAATGCAGAAACTGGGGAGGAGTGATTGTATACCTTTATAATGGTCCATAGCATTACCCTGGGCCATGCTCTGACTTATAAGAAGCTTGAATATCAAACAAAAAGTGAGTGCTAGAAATAATATCATGTGAAAGCTGACTGACACAACCTGGTGATCACAACGAGACTCAGTGAAGACACCTGCACTTGCACTTTGCTACTCTGTTGCTGAATATGCGTGCCCAGCGTGGAATACATCTCACCACATTAAAACAGTGGATGTGGCTCTTAAAGGGACATGGTGCATTACCACAAGATGCCTACGACCAACATCACTGGAGAAATTATACTGCTTATCTGGTATTGTACCACCTGACATCCATCGGGAAGTAGCAGCTTGTAATGAAAGGACCAAGGCAGTGACATCTCCAGCGCACCCTCTGTTTTGATATCAGCCAGCAAGCCAACACCTTAAATCAAGAAATAGCTTCCTAAGATCTATAGAAATAATCACAGGAACATCTCAGCAAGCCAGAGTCCAAAAGTGGCAGACTAAAACTCCAAGCCATGTCTGATACTGAATGAGAGACTCTCTCCTGGGTGCACAGAAGATTGGGTGACCTGGAAGGCACTGAACAGGCTGTGCTCTGGCACCAAGTGATGCAGGGCTAACCTTAAGAAATGGGGCTACAAAGCGCAAGTGGGGAGAAGAGCAAACCACAGACCACATACTACAATGCAATCTGAGCCTTGCCACATGCACAATGGAGGACCTTCTCACAGCAACACCAAAGGCACTCAAAGTGGCCAGCTTCTGGTCAAAGGATATTTATCAAAATGTCAAGTTTTTAACTTCGTGTTTTTAAAATACAGAATTTGCTTCTGACATGATAAATAAATAAATATCAAAAAGAGACATGACTGGATCTGCAGAAACAGCATAGGAAAACCTGAAACTTCCACCAGCTAATGGTTATGTAATGCTGGTAATAAGCATTATTAGTCATATAAAAATAACACACTTTAAAGCTATTAGCAATCAAATAAAAAGTGCCAGTTATCAGGACTCAATCTGATTTGGTTTTGTTAGAATTTTCCAAGGGAAAATCTGAATTCAGTGTGGCTCACTTCAGCAGACGGGCGTAAGACTTCACTGCATTAATTTCAAAACTTAATGTCAGTTCTCTTATAGAATTAGAAAGCCAACCACAGATTTATCTCCATAGTGATAGTAAAGTTTAGAGATATTTTTTTTTCACAAAGCCTGATGACGGAGCCATGGAAACTGTTGGATGAGCCTTTACTGGAAACCCAAGAACAACTGAGCTGCACAGTTGCAGGAAAACCTCCTCCTTCATTAAAGCCATTCTAAAACCTTTGCAGATTAAATGACAAGAAATAATCATAACAGTTGTGGGGAGAGAGAGAGAAAAATAAGTAAGTTAGGAGAAGTTTCAGATTTTCCAATATCATTTATAGGAAAATATAACTGTATCCCATTGTGTCTGTTTTCAAGAGGACTGGACATTTTGGTATAGCAATGTCTGTACTGTGTTCATGGAATGATTTTTCAAGCTTTTTATCTCCCTCCACCCACCTGAACATAAGTGTTTGATTATATTGTTTGATAGCCTAATTGTACTTCAACCACTACTAAATCTTTGGTTGGAGCCCTGGGAGTTGGCACTTCCAGAGGATGTAGCTCATTTACAGAGGAAAGAAAAGCAAGAAAAGAGGAAGGAGAAACCACCAACTTATTTCCACACATGCCTTTTAAGTGCATCAATTGCTGCAATATGCCCATCTGGCCATTTTCTTTGATCTAATAAAGGATTAGGACCAGATTAAGGAAGGCAAAAAGTTGTTTAAGTACTTAAAACCATTGGGTTTTAAAAGAGGAGTTGGAAATATTTCCTGGAGCAGCAGGAAACATTTTAATTTAAAACAGTTATCAGACTAGAACAGTGGTTCCCAACCTGTGGTCTGTGGACTGCCAATGGTCCACAAGAACTAAATATGGTCCACAGCTTCATCATTACTACACCATTGCAATGAGAGCGACTGGCCTCATGAAACTCATTTATAGTGCCAAGGCTTATTAAATATGGTTTTCTTTGGGCAAGCAGATAGCGACCTATGGATGGCATATGTTCTGTACCAGAAACTAGAGCTGATGTGGTCTATCCGATACCATTTTCTGAATCAGCACACCAAATAGCTAAACCAAATCTAAAGTTGACCAAAAACCGATTTGTAATCCTTTTGGTACTAATGCTAGAGAGTGGTCCCGGGTCAAAGTGGTCCCTGGTCAAATAAAGGTTGGGAACCACTGGATTAGAGCAACCTTCCCCAAAGGAACACCTTATAGATGCACTGGACTACAACACCCATCATCCCAGGCCATAATTGCAGAGGATAATGGAAGCTGTAACCTAACATATTTGGAGGACACCAGAGTGGAGGTGGCTGGAGGAAAGAACCAGAAAGGTGGTCTAGGCATTATAGGTCACAAACCCAAGCAGCAACATCCCTATCATTCAGCAGAGTGAGGCAGCACCCTCAGGCTGCATTTGCTGGAAGTGAGGAGAGAGATTTTGTACTCTCACTCTGGAGGATGTTGTTCTGCTGTCAAAGTTGAACGAAAGAGTCAGTTGCCAATCCAGAAGACCATCTCAGCTTCAGCAGCAAAATGTGGTGGGACAGGACTGGATAGCACATGTCAAGTATGTTTATGAAACTTCAGAGGTTGGCTCTGACAAATAAATTGAACATATAGAAACCATAGGGGGATCTAGTTGAGAAAATGGGATGGCATAAGCTTACCTGGGACACATGGAATGTATGATTTATTGAATTTCATTTTAAAAACAGAACACTTGAGCCACTAAAGTGACATCTGACTGATTCTAAAGCAGTGGTTCCCAATCTTTTTTTGACCAGGGACAACTTTGACCAGGGATATTACTGACAATATCAGTATTAAATATTACTATATTGTACTATACCATTATATTGTAATATTATTAGTAATATTACATGTAATATAAGTATATAATTATAATATATTAGTAGTAGTATTATATTGCATTACATTATAATATTATAAATATTATATGTATATACAATATATCATATTAGAATAGCACAGGAGACAAGGTGGAACTGGCCCCTATTTGGGGTGCTGATTCAGAAAATTGCATTGGATAGACCACATCAGTTCTAGTTTTTGATACAGAACATATGCCATCCAGTAGTTGCTATCTGCTCACCCACAGAAAGCCATATTTAATAATCTAGAGCTTATGTGGTCTATCCAAGGAGTCAGGGCTGGTCAGCAACAGTGAAGGAGTAGCAGGCAGCGCGAAAGGAATAGAAATAAAATAAAATAAAGAGGAAGGAGGCTTGCAGATGAGATTTTCGTTCTCGTGGCCACTGGTGGTCTGCAGCCCCACAGATTAAGAACCACTCTTCTAAAGGCATGCCTAAGCTTAAGAGGTCAAGAAAGAACAAAGAATAAATACAAATTACTTGGAAATATCATTGGCGGAAGGTCCCATACACTATGACTTGCAGATTTATGAATTTAGTAGAAAAAACAGAGAGATGCCAGGTTAATAAATCAAGCAACATGCTTGAGATATGATCTTCACAGACTGTCTGAATTCTGTTGATTGTAGGCTGTGCTGAAAGGAAATGAAGAGAATACAAAGCTGCAGCATAAGGTCACTGCAGGATCATGTCTGTTGTGGACAGTGTTCGGCTTTGGCTTAGTATGACATTGAACAAATTGCACAGTTATGGCAGTTTTATTCCACTTATTGTGCCTCCGCCCTATAAGTGTGGTAATTAGGATCTCTTTCAGCTGTAGAGTACTCATTGCTCTGAAATGCAGCACTAGAACTTCCAGGAAGAGCATTCTATGCACTGTATGTATGCTGGGATTGTGCAGCTTCTTTTTAAAAACTTGCTGCATATGAACATTTTGCACCTTTCAGAAGAATCTATTCAGTTCCTCACATCCAGTCAATGATAGGTAGGCACTTGGCCATAAGTTTGTAAGACAACCATATGCTTTTTCAAGTGCTCCCATTCTGCAGATGGAGTCAATAAGAGCTTTAGAAGAAAGAAATAAAGTACTCTTCCACTAGTATACCATCTGAGAGTCAGTATGGTGTAGTGATTTCAGTGCTGGAGATCCTGGTTTAAATTCCCATCCAGCCATGGGAGCCCACTGTATGACTTGGAATGACTTTGTGTGACCTTGTCTCAGCTTTGGAGGGTTGGAAGAGCAAATTCTTTCTGAACATATTTTGCCAAAATAAAATGTCATAATAGAATTGCCTCATGGTCACTGATAGTTGTAAATGACTTGACTTGTTTAAAAAAAACGAGAATTGATAGCTGTCCTAACCATTTGCTACTTTCTCTATCTGCCTAATGGTAGCACTTGTTGGATCGTGCCAGGAATCAGTTAATGTATGTATGTCAACTGTAAAATAAGATGCATAAAGCTGGTTGGTTGGGCAATGCCCAGGGAGATGGCTGAACTTGGGACTTTTGGATACTGTTATATTTTTGCTCAGGCTTGAGCTATGTGGGTGCACAGAGAGAAGCAGAGAAAGAGAAAGTTTGGAGTGTCATCTTGTTTCATGAGCTGTTGGAAGGCGTTTCTCCACATGGACAAAGAAAGACAATTTTAAATCTCTCATGAAAGGACATTATGTGAGTCAATGCAACTGATCCCATGATTATACATATGTTGTTCTGAATTACGAAGAGTAAACTACTTGTTCTTTATTGATCATCTGCATGGCATATTTTCTTTCTCTGGCAAGGCAGTGTGCAGCTTGATCAAACGTGAACTACACATGGTTTATTTTACATTAAACCCTGACCCTAGAAGAAGAACAACCCTCCATCCTGCTATGCCTCCCCAAGCCATGTAAAAATTTACTCAGAAGTGCTGCATCCCTTTCTGGAGTTGTTTTTTGACAATTCCAAAAACTGTGAGAGGGAAGGGAGGAGCTGAAAATCCCAAAGCTACCATCATTGTCATATTAGATTTAGACTGTTGACATTAACATACTAACTTTCTACAACTGCATTCATTTTTTTTCTCCTTTCATCAATATTTCATCAGCAGAGCTCAGGTACTAGGTCAAGTCTGGCAAAATCAAATTCAAGAGAGATAAATTTAACAAGAGAGATAAATTTAAATTCTGTGCCTTTATGCACAGAAAAAATAAATGGTGCTAATATACGGCAGGTGACATCTGTCTTGACAGCAGTAGATTTGAAAAAGAATGTCTTTTCAAATCTACAGCAGTAGATTTGAAAAAGAACGTCTCTATAAATCAGCCATACACATGGGCTAGCAAATGCAGGTTTCAGGCCCTAGTGGAAAAGCATTGAGGGGCTTTCCAGTCAATTGTTGGCCAGATCTGTGGAACAGGTGAGGTCACCAATGAGTAGCTGCAAGCCAGCCAGCTAGGTGAGCATCTTGTAGGGTGGTTCTACACAAACACTAAATATCAGATAGGAAGTGGAATAAACAGAACCAGTTCCGCTGCGGAGGCCTTCCACAAACACCCCAGGAAACAGATCGAAGCTGGGATGGTGACCACAATATCTGCTGACTGCAGATTGGAACTAAACCCAGGAATGTTTTATTAACCAGTCTGCTGAAATGTGTTGGTGCACATTACATATCCATTGGTGATCAGATTTGGCCATGGCAGGGCACAGGAAATGAGAAAAAGGGGTCCCCTGAACACCTGCATTTGGGGTTTTTTAATGTGTAATTGCTAGTAATGTTTTGACAAGCTCTCCACATTTTCTCATCCTAGTTTCAAGCCCTGCATTAGGGATACACCCATGGCTATCTATCGGGATGTGTTGCGATTTTCCTGCTTCTTGGCAAGAGGTTGGCCCATGAGGACTGGATGGCCCATGAGGTATCTTCCAAGTCTGTGATTCTATGATTCTACTCTGATCAGCTGCAGTACATTAACTGACTTATTTTGGAGGCTTTGGTGAGTTTTTAACATGCTGTTTCTCCCTCTCAGTTCTTTCATTTTATGCCACAAGAGACTTACACACCTATTTCTTTGATATGTATTGGGAGATAAACCTTGCTCAATTAAATATGCATCTTTAGAAGACAGCATAATAAAAACCTCTGGAAATAAAAGTGACAATTAAAACGTATAATGGTATTGATTTGGGAAAGGAATGTGCTCTACATATCCAACTCTGGGGAGGAAAGGGGGATTACTATGTGTGAGAGAGCATGCCTTCAAGTCACCTGTCAACTTCTGGTGACCTCATGAATTTCATAGGCAAGAATCACTAACTGATTGGTAATTTTCAGAGTACAGTACTGCACTTGCTATGATTAAGCTAGTAATGAACAGAGTGCTTGAGCCATCTAGTGGGTTGTAAAACAATTACACAACTAAGAGAATCCAATATTTTCATCATATCATTAATAAAAAAATACACCTGTGATCTCTCTCTCTCTCTCTCTATATATATATATATATATATATATGCATAGATCACAGGTGTAATTTTTATTATATATATAATGTGGCAACCTACTAAGTGGTTCTTTGCAATGATACATGCTTCTGCTTTCTTTGCAAATTACAAAAAGTTACATATGTTGACAAGCTGGAATGATTCAACACATGTACTTCCCCTTCTCCATCTGGAATGATAGCAGGAAGGAAGAAGAGGAAGGATGTGAAAAGGAAGACAGATAGATCCAGAAAGGCATTATTGTGGGTTCATTCTTTTAGAAACCCCACACACTGCCACAAAATACCTTTGGTTTGCTATTTGAGGCCACAAGGAAGCAGGAAATTAGTTTCTTTTTAAGTAGTATACTTTTATTTTTATTTTCAATTTGAGATAGTCTGCTTTTGATTTGGCAAGTAGCATCCAAACAGCATTGCATGCCATAAGAAAAACAATTAAAGAGTGTTTCTATTATTTACTATACTATGATGTTAATTAACATGCTGTGTAACCTCTTCATGGAGCCAGCGAATATATGTATGTGGATGGCATTATCTTATTACTCCTGTTCTTCTGGAAGATAGTAGTAGGTTGCTTCTACACTGTAAAATGAAGAGAGTTTGACACTATTTTAACTGCCAAGGCTCAATCTTATGAGATCATGAGAATTCAAATAGTGCTGGATATAAATAATAATGGTATTTTCATGTCAAAAAATCTTGGGGAAATAAAATGTTTTTAGAGAAACAGAAATGGTTAAAATAGAGTATGATCCTGATATATGTGTGGGATATATTGCAATAAACCACACATCTGTGGATACTTGAAATTGTGGATGATCGCAAGCTACATTTTTTAAATAATATTTTTACAAATTTCAAAAAGTAAACTATGGTTTTATATAAGCAACATATTACATAATGGGCATGGCATATTTTACTGTGCCATTTTATGTAAT